>NW_026947502.1:20106284-21306284 GCF_034190915.1 Cavia porcellus | reverse complement strand
CCTCTTTCCAAGGAGTCTTGGTTTGTGATAATGGGACTCTATTTTTTTTTTTTTTTGTCTACTCTTAACTAGCTACATTTAACTGAAATTATCAAAGATGTCATCTGAGAAAGGATCACGTAAGGAGAAAGGGACCGTGTCTTTTCAGGAAAAAATGCATGAAATTTTGTAAACTATGGGTTCATTAGATTTTGGTGTCAGGTAACCTGATTCAAAAGAATTTATTCAGACTTTCCTTGATTATGATTTTCCCTATTTTATGAAATATTCAGGCATTTTAACATGGCTTTACTCTAAGGAAAGGATCTGCTTGACACTTAAAACTATTGTGTTTTTCTCTTTCAGTTGTTATAGAATTTTTTTCTTATTAGGACAAGTATATATGCAGATTATAATCATGAAAACTTAATAGAAAAAAAAAACATGTTCTTTAAAGTGAGGTGATGAAAGAAATGACATTGATACTACCAGAAATAATTTCAAATTAAAAAAAAATTGCCAGGTATGCTGACATTTTATAGAATAATATAACCAATAACTACAAATTATTCAGCACCTACAATGTGTTAGCTCTTGAATAAAACATTTACAGGTGGTGTAATAGACTGAATTGTGTACCCTTTCCAAAATTAAAATGGTGAAGTCTTAACCTCTGCACCTCCGAAGGTAAGGGTCTTTGAAGATACTAAGATACAAATCAATGAAGTTAAGAAGAGTTTAAGATGATTCTTAATCCAAAATAGCTGTATTGCTCTAGGAGGAGGAAATTTGCATAGAGATACACAGATTGAAGGGGTGACTGTGGGAGAACAAAAGGAATTTGGCAATCTGTACACGAACCAACTAATCTGTCTTATCACCCAGGTTCTAGAACTGTAAAGAAAATAAATTTTTATTTTGAAAACATCCAGTTTGTAGGTACTTTTCTTATGACAGCGCCAACAAACTAACAAAAGTGGTATCATTAAATTCTTCAGCTATACTACTGGGCAAGTCTAGTTATCCCTCTGGGAAAAAAGAAAACAAAACTTCCAACTGGAACAAGTCAATCAGTTTACCTAAAGATCCCATGGGGAAGGAAGGCAAAACCAGGATTCAAACTCATATCCATGTAACTTCAAAGCTATAGTTCCATATGCAACATAGAGGTTCCATTTAATCTACACTGTTAAATAAAATTAAATATAGGCAGTCAGATGTCAGGTATATCCAGTTAGAAGACCATTCATCTGAAAACTGTTCATCCAAAGAATCACTCAATATACAGTAGTTACTCTGACACACATTTGTTGTAGACTGCCAAGAGGACTTGAACAACAGCGAACTTTCAGAAACTTGAATCTTATTTTGAGAAAGAGTTGCTTTTAAATTGAAATACTTTTCGAATAAATATAACTCTGCACAAGCCTACTAGAAGAATGGAACCTCTTCCAGCACTATCCACTTACTAGAAAACATATGGAGAGAGTAGAACAGAGCAGGGAAATTATTATGTTTAGACTGTCCCTGGGAGCAAAGCCTTCTGATAACATCGTGTAAAAAATTGAAGACTCAAACTTCCCAAGAAGCTGATGTAAGAAAACAAGACACTGAATGACAGGCTGAGAACTGGCCACAGAGAACTTTTACAACACGGAAGCACAGAAACAAGAAAGAAAATAAAAATGATGGGTGGAAATGTTTGAGAAACTCCAAAAGCTAAAAAAAAAAAAAAAATGATGTTAATCTCATGATAAACATAACACAAGACAAAAAACAAGCAACATCTCATTCCACTGAGCAGAAATGATTCAGTTGGGAGAGATAAATTTTTAAAAGATTCAAAAGAAAAAGGACTAGAGAAATAAAGTGAAAAAAAGTCCAATACAAAAATAAATGACAAAGCAGGCAGAGAAATATCGTATTGATGAGAGAGATTGATGCTCCACGTCAGAATGAGGAATCATGAGTAAGAGGAGAAAATTTCTTATTTCCAGACAAGAGCAGTCTGAGGAAGGGGAAACAATTCAGAAAATAATCAAATGAAAATCAATTGAAAAATGAACATTTTTAGAATCCAAAGTCATTTTGTGTTACTGCCATCACAATTAGAATTTAAATTAGGCAGAACTATATTAAAAAAAAAACAGTATTTTCTCAAGGAAATTCACCTGTATAATCAATAAATATTGGTGTTTAGTAGTCACATATTCTGGTGATCAGTGGCAATCCATAACCATAAAGGACCTTGCAAAAGAAGGAAGTAAAAGAATTTTTATTAGGCTCATCATTGGTTTTACCAACCCCAGTTCAGAGTGGTGTCAAGAACTGACACTTCAGACTCACACTTAGCAGGTTGCAAACCCAATCTCATTTATTTTTCAAAGATTGCTGAAGTTGTGCAAGGTCATTTAACTTCAGTTTTCTTTTTCTGTGAAGTAGGAATAAGCCAACAGTTCTGCCTACTTCACTGTTCTGGAAAGAATTCACCCCTTTTCTGAAAGGCTAAAGTTTTTTTTGGTGGGAAAACCACGTGTTTTGGAAGGACTCAAATCTGGGTTGGAACGCAGTCTCAGTCCTCATCATGTTATAACCTAGGGGAGTAACTTAACAGCGCTGACCCTCAGCACTGCTTATTCATTGATAAAGCAGTCCAATGATGCACCTATCATGACCATATTGTAAAGATTAAATGAGTTAACTCATTAAAATGTACTTTCCATCAGGATGAGAAAGCATTATCTGTCACATTCCAGGAATTCCCTAAAAATTGTTTCCTCTCTTTAGTTTCAAATAATATTATTGCTATCATCATTCTTGCTCTGGGGCTAAAGCCAACCTACTGCTATTTATTTTCTAATGCTTATGTTAATATAGGCCAAATTTCTGATTTCACAGCTTCTAAACTTGACTCTATACTTTTCAAAAAGTTCCATTAGTTCCCCAATATCCTTTTGTATAAATTTCTTTTTGTAGGTTTTTTTTTTTTTTTGAGGGGGGTTAAAATAGAAAAACATTTTATTAGTGACAAGGGAGAAAGTCACTTTAATAAAAACGTTTTAAAAAATGGTTCTGATGTCAAACAAATAAATTTCTTTCCAGTCTCACCCTTGTTCATTTGTTCATTTATCCCCTTATAAAATTTGAAAGTATCTGTAAGGATCGAGGCACTCACTCATTCTCATGGAGACTGCATCCAATCCCATGTCTTTCAACGCCATCTTTAAACTAACAATAGCACATTTATACCCAAGCCTTAGTCTCTCCTCTGGGCTCCAGAGGACTCCAACATGTAATCAATCACCAGTCTAATGTCTCTTATAGGTGTTTAACAGGCATCTCAATGTGACCAATTTCCAAATTCACCTGCAGACATACCAGGCTGTGTTCCTCTTCCCAAATGCTTTGCCTCTAAACCACAAGTCATTCTTGACTTATCTTCTACCTTTATACAGCACATCAAACTCACAGGCAAAGCAAGCTGTGCCTGTGAAAAACTTTCAGAATCTCTCTACTCTCACCTACATTCACCGCCAACCTGCCCTGTTTAAGTTGTACTATATGATTATTATTTCCAAATGACATTAATACTGGAAAATATTTTCTCTGTTTTCATTCTTAACCTCTGAGTCAGTTCTCAATCCAGCAGTTTATAATCATCTTATGAAGGAAAATCAAGTCAAGTTATTCTTCTGTCCAAACTCATCATCCACTGTGCTTTGTGCTCACATTCAAAGCTGCGGTCACACATGTCCCACCAAAGACCAAAAAGTTCTTCAGACTCCTCTAGCACCACTTGTTTGATCTGACCCACAGCACTGCACCTCAGAGAACTTCTATCCAGCCACAGCACCCTCCTGACTGTCCTCAGACATGTTAGCTCATTTCTACCTTACACTTACAACAAGTTGTGATCTAGACTCCCTCACGGTTTTGTTCACATGTGACTTTTTCCTTGACCTCTCTCTCCCTGTCCCTTCCTGGTTTCTTATTCTGCACAGTACATTTCTGGAATTTTATGCTATATTTAGGCTTATTTTTTACTCCCTTCCCTAGAATGTCAGCTCTTCAAAGGTGGGAGTGTTGTTTATATTTGGTAATTAGTTCATTAGCATTTGGCACATAGTTGGCATTCAGTTAGTAACTACTGAATAAATGTAATGAGTGTACTAGACCCCGGGGATATAATCATGAATAAGATAAAGTTCCAGTCCTTACAGAGTTCAAATTTGTGAGGCAGAGGGAATGAGCACATGATTATATTATAGGAATACCTGTCTCAAGGAATGATGGAAAGGAAGTGTTTTCTAGAAGTAAATGAAATTGCAAGTGGCTTAACTGAATTTCAGTTTACTCATCTGGAAACTGGAGATATTCCACGTAGTTCAAAGGAACTATGAGTTAAATGAGATTAAATTATAACACACTTGCCAGAAGACTGGTGTTTTAAAATCTGTTCAGTTCCATGGCTATGCTTTCTAAAATGGTTTGATTTTTTAATCATCATGTAATCCAATTCTGCACATTTACACCAACCTCCCAACTATTTTTAAGTTAAACAGTGAAAGCTATAAACAGGAGAATTCTGTTGGCTACTACAGGTCCAGATAAGCAACCAAATTCTGTAGAATTTCTTGAAGAACCACAGTTATGCCTATCACCTAATCATCTAATCACTGAAAACAGACCAAAATAAATGCAAAATGGTCAAGGCATTTACAGTGTGACTATTTTAAGATATCATTAAAAACATTTTACTAGAACCTTCTCAGCTTCCTTTAATTTCAGTGGAGGCCAGTGACCATCTAACTTTTAGAATTATTATTAGCTTTTCACAGGGCTGATATTGACATACAGAAAGTCCAGCTAAGTTGTGGTTATTGCTGATACTGAGATTATTAAGTTACATTATTTTTCATTTGTCCTATATACATCTTTCTAAAAAATTAGAGCTGAGAATGCATGTTACTCAATATAATGAGTATTCCTGTGTGCACAGACATATAAATGTACACACATACACATATTTAAACACAATCAACATGCATTTGTAGCATTCCTGAATTATTGTGAATGGGGAGAAAAAGCACAAACATGTGATGTCTTGATCAAGTAAGTTATTTTGTGTGGGTTTATATGTACACAGTTGTAAATTTGAGTGTCTTCTGACCATTAGTAATATAAGTATATATTCCCTGTTCATTGTAAAATCATGAATATATGTGTTAAGTCTTTCTATGAACATGAGCTTAATTTTTTTTTTTCATGATACAAAGCTTAAAAATACACCATGATACGAGTTCGCATGGAAAATTTCTGAGAAAACATAATAGAAGCATAAGTTAGTTCTCTCTCCAAATGTTTTCTTTCTAGACATTTTCTTCTATAATTAACCTTTACCCTTCAGGAAGCAATGTGGACTTGTATCTGCTTCTTAAATACCATTAAATTAATTTTACTTCACTTTCAAAAAGAATTACCCTGTGCTTTTATGAAAGTGCAATAAATTGAGAAGCAGAAACATCTGTCCTCCAAGAAGTTGATCAGCTAGGACATCCCCCAAAATAATTCACACCAGCCTGCATGAAAAACCCATAAGAAATGTGCATGATTATGAAGAATATAAAATAAAAATACAGTCAAAATTTATGAAGACATATGTTCAACATATCGAAGCAATTTAATTAGGAAAATTTTTCACTTAATTATATTCATGTATGCTTTTAAATGCTCTTTGAATTTAAATATTATACAGTGACCCCCACTTTAATTTTTGAGAGTTACTTTAATATATCAGCATTGGAATGTTAGGATCAAATGCATGAAGTTTAAAACTCATGAAATGAAAAACAGAAGGAACACGGTCCCTCTTCACTCAGCTAAAACACATGGTATCCCCTGAAAATGTGAAAAACTGCCTTTGTTTTCACATGTTTGACAGGTGACAAACACTGAATGAAATCCTACAAAACAAAACAAAACAACAACAACAACAACAAAAAAAAAAAAACGATCACTTGGGGCCTCTTTCTACATCTAGAGTTAGAGACAACTTTGTTACTGCTCCATTTTTAGCTACGCAAGGCTAATTTCTAGGAAGTTTTCTTCTCTCACAATAGTCAAATTGATATTGAGGGTCATAGTTTTCTGCAAAAGGTATTACACTGAAGAGAAAATCCATTAAGGTAAGGAAACTAACAAACAGAATCTTGTGCTTGGGGAAAAGAATAATTTATTTGTGGATGTGGGAGAATGAGTTATTTGGTCCTTCTTCGCAAATGAGATAACTGTCATATCCCATCATATCCCACTACCATGAATTATATATAACAACATTTGGTGAAATATGAAATTCTAAAAATATACTGAAATGCTGGAGTCTTCTTAATGGTTTATTATGATAGGTGTTCCTAGTTTTGAAATATCTTCTTTCATAGAAGATGAATGGGGGCGACATTATTTTAGAAAGTCCACATCTTTTAAAAAGATGGATTAAAAGCTCTTTGAGACAGCTGTGCTGTTCTATCAGAAGAACAACATTTTTTCCCCTAAATAGTCCTTAAGGGCATTGCATAGAACAATCAGGGGATGCTTTGGGTTCCATTTAAAATTGAAGCCCAAGAAAACGTTGTGTGACAGATTTCAGGATAATCATTTTTGCTGTAAGTGAAAACATGTGAATAAAGACAATAAAGAAAGTTGGACCTGAAGTAATAGCTCTGTATTTTCACTTCTAGAAGACATATATTTTCTATTTTTTTGTTTTGTGTCTTTTTGTTTTGTTTTCCTTTACAGTGAATGGAACCTTGCACCCCATGTTTACTAGGCAAGAGATCTACTACAGAGCTACACTGCCAGGCTGACATACATTTTCTAGGAGGAGTGCTTGCTTAAGATTCAGACCTGGCCTTTGGGGTCAGGGTAAAGAAGATTTGAGCACCTTGTTGGTTCTGTAGTACCACGTGACTTTGGTGAAGTTCATAAAGCTTTTATATCATCCAGGACTTCTTTGGTAAGACAAGATTAATTTGTACTTCTCTTAATGGTTGTCGGGATTGAGGCAGGACAAGCATGGACCTAGCACAGGGACTGTTGCTTTGAAGTCAAGAGCTGTGCTATTTTGTGGCCTATCTACTTTGGAAAGGAAGCCCAGGGGCTCTATCATTAGATCTCTGGGATCTATTCTTCCACTTCCTGTGTAACAGAAAGGTTGATTCTACACCTCTGAAGGTCATTCAACAAATCTAAAAAGTAAAGATGACAAAAATGCCCACTCCAAAGTTGGAAACATTAAAGTGCTGAGTCCAGTGAGTTTAACATAATTATAACAAGATCTAACAGTGGCAAGCATACACATAACCTAAAATAAAAATGTAATCAATATGTGTCTAATTTTCTATTCACAACTCCCAAGCACTATTTTCCCATTTTAAGGGTCTTCCTGGTTTTGTTCCTTGTCTATTTTCATATCTCTGAAAGGCCTCAGGGGAAAAATCCTAAATATATAACAGATACACAAGGGCACTGTGGAACATGGGCACTGCACCTGTCATCATGTCACTCATAATCATTTTTCTCTGCTCAAATGTGCACACCTGGGGAAGGCTGAAAACTCAATCTCCTACATTATCCTCCATTACAGTTGTGTAGGGAACATCTGGCCAATTAATTTTTAGTAGGCTAGGAGGTTGGATCACCAATTACAGCATTCAAGGGTTCTTATTTTCATTATTTTCGTAGTGTGGGTACACACTCGACTGAGTGAGCTTCTTGCTACGAGGACTGATATTGCTAACATTCTGGGAAAAAATATAAAGGACCACAAATCATACAAGGCAGAACTGTAACTGGATATGATGTTCTTTTCAGAATTATCTTGCAAATAACCACAGTCTCTATACATAAACCAAGTTACCCACGTGGGGAACCAAAGCACTATGCCCAAGATAGTAACGCATTTGTACTAGAAAACATTTGGATTAACCATGAAGTCAGGTTACAGTTTTTCAAAGCATGCTCACTCATCCTTTCTATTAAAAAAGAAAAAGGAGTGTGATCTTCAGGATAAGTATTCAAAATCTTCAGATATTTATTCTGAATCATGTGCATTATTTTTATAATGAAAGATCCCTTTCTATTATTACCAAAAAATTATTTTCTATTGGAATAATATTAACTAGGACTTTCAATTAGGGCCAATCTGTAAAGCAGAAATTTAGAGGCAAGAGATGTTTATGTTGCTTGCTTTTCTTCTAGGACTTTGTGTTCTATGTAACTACCATTTGTCCAATAAATACAAGTTTCTGACAGTACTATGGTGAACTTAGCAGGGTCCAAGCTATTATTTAAGGCTTTTTAAAGAATAAATATCAAATAATCTGAAAAGGCATCTTAAAGGGTGAGAGTGCAGCCATTTTTTTTATGTCTTCTAACTTTGGGGAACTGAAGGAGAATTTTTTTTGGCTCAGCAAAGCGGCGTCTACTCTGGGTAATAGCAAACATGCACTTCAGCTAGGCATGGTGAGTTTCAGTTTGGTGGTTCAATCCCTGTAAGCATACTCATGCAGGCAGGCAGTACTGGAGGAAAATTTGATGAGGACAGTTACACAATACTGTTTGTCTACAGAGACGTGGTATGTATGTGTATGTTTACACATGCAAGTATCTTTAGAATAGGTCGAAAGTTACATCACCTGCTTGAATGTTTTACTTGATGAGTTGTTTTTTTTCTGCCACCACAGATGATATCAGTAAGACTGAAGGAGCTCACCTTCTTTGTCAGCGCATGGGCATCTGAATCAAGTCACTTGAATTAACCCCTATGTCCTGAGTATTCAGATTTTGGATATGCATCTGAATGACAACAGAAAGGCTAAGTTCAATCATTCTAATAGCAGATCCCACAGGGATCTCATAGTTTCTGCTGCCTATATTTCAAAGCTTTTCTATGTCTAATGCATTTGTAAGTTTTAATGGCTCAGCATTCACTTAACTCTGTACAATAACCAATACCTACCCAGTTTACTCCTTTTTTTTTTTTTTTTTTTTTTGGTTTATATCGCAAATCGAACTGAGGGTCTTGTGCTTGTCAGGCAGGCTCTTGTGCATCTGAGTTATATCCTTGGACTCTTTGATTTTCCTTTCTTTCCCCTTGTTTTTATTTGTCTTAGTTAGATTTCTCTTCTTGCATATGGCCAGAAGTTTTTCTGATTTATGATCTACATACTATATACCTTCCCAATGTCCCTAGAAACTCCCACTGAAGAAAACTGGATATAGTGTACACTTCCCCTCCTCTCTCCTTCTAAAAAATCAAGGCCATTCATTTTGGATTTCACTGTCCAAAAAACGTTTGTGAGTTAAAATCATCAACCATGGAAATTATTAAAAGAACTTTTAATGTGGGTTTTATTTCTTTTTCCCCCCTTTCCTACAGACTAAAAACTTTTTAAAAATGAACTTCACCAATTTTGGAACATTAATCTTTCTTTAGCACTTGGATAGACCCTGACTACATGCAAATAGGTTAGTTTCTGTATTTGGATATTGGTAGCAATATTTTTCTAAGTTTTCAATCATCCACATAGCATGTTAAATTATAGTGCCTCTCTTTCTTCTCTGACAGATCCCAACCTTTTGATTCTCTGCCTTCTTTCTTTGCTACAGTAAATTGATCCTTTAAAACATCCAGGTGCAAATGAATTAATGGTCTTCTTATGTGAAAGAGAATGACGGAGTCCCTCCCACTCCTCCACTCTGAGGTCCTTCCCCTTCTAGAAACCCACATATCAATTAAACTCACCTGCTAATTAAAAGCTTATTTGGAAAAAATCCTCACTAGTTAGAAGCAAAGGAAAGTGTAAAGGTGTCTAAAAATAGAGGCTCTGAATGTCAATTACTTCCTACCTCCCCAGCTCCCAGCTCCTTAGGTTCAATTGAACACTGGTAAAGAAAGCTAGACAAGAAAAAAAAAAAAAAAAAAATCAGTCTTTTTCTCACCTATATTTTCCTGGAAGTATATCAATTGGTTTAGCTGCTTCAGCTCTTTGTCAGCAACATCTGGATACATAGTTTTTATTCATGAGACAGAATACTGCCTTTCACCCTTAGACAGCCACACTGATTCAAAGGCAGGAGAAACCTCCTCCTTGCACATCGACTGTCAACAATCCAGCCAGAGGTGCGGTGAGCCTGAATTTTAGAAGAATGGAAGTGAATATGGAAATGATGCCCGGTTCTCATTTCTCAGTGACATAGCCTGCTCTTAGATCCTCTACTTCTATTCATCCCTGTCTGCCTTTTCTGAGAAATGGGTCCTGAGGGCTGATGTACACCAGCATCAGTCTGTCTTCTCCCTCTTTTCTAGCAGAAACTTAAAAAGCCACAATAGTCACATGCTAAGTATCAAACTGTACAAAATAAAAGGCAGTCATCAAAGTGGAACTCAAGAGACTGGAAAAATTGCAAGTTATGAACAGAGCCTCCTTTTTAATGTCTAACAGGAAGAAGAGATTAAATTACAATGACAGCTAATTTACAGATGCATTCATTTACTCATTCAACAGATTTTTGTTACTCATCACTATTAGTCACTAGGTTAGAAGGCAAAGTCAGAACTGTAATCAAGAGCTAGTCTCAGCCACCTGGGAATTCACAGGCTAGTAAAAGAAATTGAGAGTAAGAAGAAATTACAATCGCTTACAATAATGTTGGTATTGGAGAAATTTAAGCAACTAAATCAGAGATTAGAGGTCAAACAAAGGTTGGGAGATAAAGCTTAACTAAGGTCCAAAGGTTGAAACAAAGTACCTAGGAGGGAGAAATTAGAAGAAAAACGTCCCATTGTTGGTTAATAGATATCATGAAACAGATCAACACAGTTCGGGGATCATCTATAGTTCAACTGATCTGCAGTATAGGCCTTAAAGAGAAAGGCAGTGGAAAAAACCAAAATGTAATGCAATTTTAAACTGTCTTCTGTAATTGGAAATTAGTTCTTTTTTTAAAAAATAGGCAGTAGAGATGAAAATAGGAAAGGGCAAAAGATTATCTCGTGGTAAGATATGCAAAAACAAAGCAGAGCACATGTACAAGGCTATGAAAAGAAATCGTTTACCCCAAAATTGTGAGTTTACTGGAATTCACATGATTTAAACACAAACTAGATACATACCATAGAAAAGAGAATAAAATTCACAGGCTTTACGTGCATTGCATGATTAAAAAAAGATAAATTAGTGATTAATAAAGCAAGGCATTATAAAAAGTTTTCTTAGGAAAAATTTCTCAGTATGTTTATATTTTTCAATATGTTTAAAACAAGATTTTTGAAAGAGAACATATATTCACATAATAAAATACTCTGTATGAATTACATCAAGCTAACACGACAGTCCTCTCCAATTCAACTCAGTCAGGAATTGTTTAGTCCCCACAAAGGGTGAAGCATTCTACTAGATTCTAAGGCTGTTGTGTGGGTAATTCCAACTCATCTTGAAGTTAAGACTCATCTGACTAATTTTCCTATCTCATCTTCAGACTCAGCTCACATGGTCCATCCTCCAGATACACAGGTTTCCTCTGTATTCTTCAAACACACCAAATTTGTTTCTGCTTGATGGCTTTTGTCTTTATTTTGCTCTTTTCCCCAAAACTTTGTGTGGCTCTTTTCTTGTCAAAGAGATATTAGATTGTCACATCTTCTAGGCTGCTTTCTCTTAATCATCTTATTTAAATGGCCACATTTACTCATCCATGTATTTCTAACCTGCATGGCATCTTCCTTTATGTTTCTCATAGAGGTTATTTGAAATTTTCATATTGTTAGTCTCTTCCTCTAATCTTATGGATTTCAGTCTTCAAAAAGACTGAGATTCATAAGAAAAAGTTTATGATGTTGTCCATTACCAGGGAAATACTTTTACCTCTACACATCTGAAGTGTTTCTCGTGTCCTTACATCTGTCTTGTAAATTTAGAATTTTTCTAAAGACATTTTGGAGATAAGAAAACAGACATGAGCAAAAGCAGAATACTTGTAAGGTAGGAAAAAAAAAGCTTGTAAGTTGTGAATATTGCATTATATATGCTATAATAATACATTATTTGAGGTCATACACCTGCCCAATACTATTAACTATTATTATGATTATGTATCAAATACTGGGCTAAGTACATTTAAAGATTAATATTCCCAACTTAGATTATCTCATATTCTTGGATGAGTCTTCTCATTTGTGGTTTAAATTTATATATCTGAACATTAGACTTTTTTTATGAATGTGTTGGCCACTTGCATATTTTCATTGGAGAAATCTATTCAAATCATTTGCCCCAATTTTTACTAGGTTATTTACCGTCTTTCTACTGAAATATTTGAGTTCTTTGCATATTTTTCATATTATCCCTACATGAGATAAAATTTTTATATATACATTATTTTATTCCAGAAGTTGTTGCTTTATGATGTTGTTTCTTTTGCTATGGAAAGGCTTTCATTTTGATGAAGTCTTATCTTTCTATTCTTGCTTTTATTACTGATAATTTTAGGTTCATAACAAAAAAAAATTCTCACCTAGACCTATGTCGAGAACTTTGACCTTATGTTTTATTTATATGTGGATTTAGTTCTGGCTTCTCTATTTCATGCCATTGAACTATTCCCTCTTTTTAAGCTATGTATGTTGTTTTGAGATAATCTTATATATAGAATACCCTAAAGACTTCAACCAAAAATTGTTATAACTAATGAACAAATTCAATACAGTTGCAGAATACAAAATCAAAATGTAAAATGACTGGTGTTTCGATAATATTGATGTATCCAAAAAGAAATGAAGAAAAGTAACAACAAAAAATTAGGTATAACCCAGAAATATGAAAGATGCATACACTGAAAATCATAAAATATTAATGGTGAAGACACAAATGGAAATATATCTCATATTAACAGATTGGAAGAATTTATATTGTTAAAATATTCATATCACATGAGTGTTCTACAGACTTAAAGCACTCTCTACAAAAATTCTAATGTTTTTACAAAATTGAAAAAATAACTGAAAACTTTTTCTAGAACCACAAACACCATGAGTAGCTAGTTCAATCTGTGGCAATAAGAACAAAGACAGAAGCATCACTCTGCCTAATTTCAAAATACACTATGAAGCTCTAGCAACTGAAACAGTGTGGCATCAACAGATTTTCATTTGAATTGAGAGAAATTATACACAGTCTTACCTGTTGTAACAAAGGTACATCAGTAAATATAATATTATAACTTATCCAATTTTAATGGCATACAAATTGGTTATAAGCCTGCAGCTGAAAACATTTATTTTTAAAATGTATCAAACAATCTATAAATATTTTGTAAACCTGGTCTCAAAATACTTACTTATAATGACATAACAGTTTACCCCAGTCATTTTTTGAGCAATACATTTGTTTATGTACTATCCAGAGCACTGCAAGGGAAAGTATTATTTCAACCAGATTCCTGTATTGAATAAATTTGATAAAATTGTCATTTTTCTATTTTCTGTTATATCATCAATTAAAAATCAACAAGATGATGCAATTTTGATCACCTTGTATTTAATTAATTGGACTGGTAGGTGATTAAGATGAATTTATTAGGAGCTTTTAGATGATAATAAACTTCTGATCTGACATGTGATCCAAGGATAAAATCTTCACTTGTAATTTCCATGAACAGTTTAAACTTCAGTCTTTTTTAAAATTGAACATAAAATGTCATCACTCAAACTAGCTATAAAAAAAATATAGATGAAGTACGTTACCCTGTAAGGTCTATGAATCACACTCAGTTTTTATAAGGGTGAAACCCAGATTGCACCAGTGACTAGATGATTATAAGGAAACCTTGACCCAGAGGAGGCCAATCCATAGACTTTTCTGTTTACACAGGATCATGGTTTGGATCAAAGAGAATTCTGATGTTAAGAAAAACAAAGATCCCCAAACCACTTATGCAAAGTTTATCCAGCTAAAATTGCAAATAGTACAGTAGAGGATGCTATAGCCCCCTATAAGTAGGATTCATGCAAGAACAATTTAGATTAATCAGTTGTTATTTTATTTCCATAGAAAAGGTACAATTTAAGTTAGAATGTAAAAGTCATGGACTTTGGAGTCAGAAACTGCCACACTTATAACTCCTATTCATGTCTATGAGTTCTCGGGCCAGTTGGTTTTGTTTGGGAATTAGTTTCCTTAACTATAAAGTACTGATAGCAATTTTTACTTCTCCAGAGCCATAACCTTAAATGAGATGATGTATATGTTTATCATAGTGCCTGACACAGTGTAAACTCAGAAAATGTCAGCTACTACTGTCAGCATTCTTAATTTAAGAAAAAATTTTAAAATTAAAGTGACTTATAAAAAAGTTTAGATTTAATCTTAAACAGAAAGCATTTAATTGACCCTGAACTGTAGATATCTGAAAACACAGAATCATTGCTATAGTTTTCCCATGTTAAAATTTTCTCTAATTCCTGAATTATGTACTATCTTGCTACCTGATACAGCTTTTATATTTACCCAGATTTCAGAGTGATTTTCAGGTGTCTTGTGCAATGCTGAAATCAACTTCTTTTTAATGTTTATTTGTATGGAAGATCTAACTAAAACTATTTGATTATTGGCACAGTGCCTTCTCATATTTGTTCTCTGTTAGTTTTGTATAATTCTTATTTTTGTTAGCTCATGTTGGTAGTGCATTTACATTTATAGCAAAGAGTTAGTACATGTACATAATAGTTTACTAATATGTTTTATATTTATCAAACATTTAAGAAATTTTGTTCATGATGACATTTTCTTTTAGCAGCAAATTTTAATACATCTGAGAAGCATCCTAATGTGTTAACTCATCCATGGTGGAAAATGCTACGCCATACCTGCAACAAAGACATCAGCAGGACAGATTGTTTACAAAATTTACATATGATGCAATTTTTACCCAGTCTTCTAGCTTTTTCATTCAAGTGGCATCGTTCTAAATGGTCCAAGTCAGGATATGTGCAGTGCTTAATAAGAGACTGAAAAATTTCTTTCATCGCCCCTCTAGGTTTATCCTTTATTCTCTTTGAAAAAAAGAATTTTCCTTTTTTCTCTTGCCAAGTAAGATTATCTCATTTTTACAAAAATATGCAATGTTTCATAATGTTTCTAACATTTGAAGTCTGTATATGAAAGATCAACCAGAAAAAAAATTTTTTGTTGCTGTTGTGTTTGTTTGCACAAGTATATACAGTAATTTAAAAAAAATATCCTCCTCCAGCTGGAGCTCTAGAGATCTGAATTATGTGCTAACTACTCTGGTTAATTAGAGTGCTATTTAATTTTTGTAATTCACCCTGAGCCTGAATAGTGCAAAATCCATTTGACCTGTATCTCACAGTCATCAACTTGCCACAAGTCTCAGACCTTTTTAATGATGAACTGCTCTGACTGGTAATCACCTCTGGGCCTCCTGTTCCTTCTCTTTACAGATTAAAAAGATGTCTGCAAAAACATGCTGGTGCAAGGAGCATGGGCAATACACTGAAGCTGCAAGAGCAGGAAACCATCAGCAGTCCTGAATACTGATGAATGAAAAATACGCTGAAGCCATTTCCAACCGTTCTCTTTTTTTGTGCATTTCAGAATGAAGGTGGAGAAGGAGCAGGAGGAAGAGGAGGGAAAGAATGAAGGAGGAGGAAGAAAAAGCAGGGGAGAGGAAGAGCAGGAGGGATGGGGAAATAGGAGGGGATAAAGTGGAGAAGTGGAGGGGCCAGGTCCTATGTAGAGTGCATCTGAGAGCAGAGAGAGCTACCATTTCACACTGAAATTTTGAAAGATGCTCAGCTGTGCACACAGAAGGTATGAGAAGGGCCAGTTATTAAAGGAATACATGTAGCTGCGTAGACAGTGAAACAAGCTTGTTTGCTGTATTCCAAGGTAGAAGTGATAGTAACTTAGAACGATGGTATTAAAGACTCTTTCATTTAAATAAGGTTTGTTGGCAACTGTTCTTGTTTTAGGGCTTATCAGAGTTGATGGAAAAGAGTTTTGAATGTGAGTGACTAACAGACCTGTTCTTAAAAAGGCTCCTCATTGGAAGGAGCTGAGAGGAAGCCTAAAGAGGGATAAACTTTTGGGGATAAGTAGAAAAAATAGAATAAGACGTAAACATTAAGTAGGAATAAACTTGATTTTATTAAAAGACAGGAAAACTGAGTGGAGTGGAGGAGAGTGGAGAATAAAAGCCGATGAAGTCAGATAAATGTGATGATGAAGCTAGATGTTAAGTGAAGACCATATGATTGGAATTTAGCTTTTATTTAAATGAAAAAAAACAGTATAAGGGTACAAGTAATGCAGAATTTCAAAACAATGGTAAGAAATCACTAGTTAACAGATTACATATTGTCATCTTAGAAATAGTTGTTCAAGTTACAGAATTAAAGCACACAAAGTGGACATTCAAACAGTGAGACTGCAAACAGTTGTGTTAAATGGCCCAACAAAAACTTAGTAATATGGTTATCTATCTTAACACACCTAAACACACTTGCAGTTGTATCCTTTAGAGCACTTTTTTTTCCTTTTTTACAACAAAATTTATACATTTTGGGTTTTATTACTCCCATAGTTCTTATTAATTTTTTTTGGAAGGGGGAATTAAGATTGTAACAGATCAGTCTCTCTTGGATATGGCTAATTGAATGGAGGGGATGAGGAGAGGCATGTAGATAGAGCAGTGGGGGGAGTTCTTTTAATGGTAGCTGAAGTACAGATAATAGGAGCAGAAATGGAACAGCAGACATGGAAAGTGAAAGAAAGATTTGAGAGATTTTGGGGGTAACACACACAGTGCTTAGGATACATTTAATATGATGCCTGGAAGAAACAGACACCTCAAGGAAAACTTCTGGATCCTGGTTTAGCAACAAGATGCATGCACTACCATTTACAAGCTGAAGAAACTCAGGAAAGATCAGCTTCAAAAAGGGAACACATGGATAAGATCTTATAGAGCTGCCTTTTACAACATCTATTTGGATGCATCAGACCGGGACATAGTAAGGCAGCTGAAAATGTGACACTTACAGGAAACAAGCAGTGAGTGTCCTAAGGGATCAGGGTAGGAAGTAGGAGCCAAGTTTAAGTCCTTAGCGTGCTTTCAAGCAAAGAAGGCACCAGAAGTGGTGCAGAAGGGAACTCACAAAGCTAGAAAGAACAGCAGTCACTCCTGAGTGCTCAGAGAAAGCTGAAGTTCCAGAAGCAGGCAGCGGCCTTTGGGAGAAATGCAGAGAAGGATCCAGCTGTGACAAGGAAGTGCAGCATCTCAGGAGCTGTTCATTCCCTCAGAGGACCTGGGATGAACCGGAGGTGGAGACAGAGCACACATACACGGGGCTCTCCGCACCTCTTCCCGTGAGGCTCCAGCTCCAATTTTATGTCTCTGCCCACCTCAGGCTTTTGCCTCATTATCTCATAAAAATAAACAAGGAGATGTAGCCACTTCCAGTCCACCATTTCTTCCATGATTCTTCTCTTTTACTGTAACTTTGCATGTTATTGCCCAAGCTCATCTCCTAAAACACAGGTTAATTCCTGCCACCCAGCCAAGATTCAACAGCCCTTCTTTACTCAAGAAGAAAGTAGATGTTCCCCCTATCTTTCAAAGCTGAACTTTAATCTGTGGGATCCATTGAATGGTCTTTGACTACCCTTAAAGGATTATTTTTTGCCACTGGTATTTTTACAGTATGTTGCCTGTACCTGTACTGTAGAACTTTTTAAATTCTGCTTTAACATGTTTGAATTGCACTGAAATATCTTGTGGGGAATTGCTAAAACTGTGGTCTTCAACAACAATAAAAACAGTAATAACAATAAGAAGTGCCACAAAACAACAACAATAATTGTAGCAAATACATCAGGCCAAAAATAAAGACTAATATTTGAGTGCTTACTGTGTGCCAGGTATAAAGTTTAGCTTGTTAGTTGACTACTTAATTTATTATTTCTCAACACTTTTGGGGCAACTCCTATTCTTATCCCAATTTAACAGACATAAAAGCTGAGGGAGAAAAGAAGACAGACTTCCAAGATAAAGGGATTGATAGGTATAGAGTAGATACAGAAGAAGATACGAATTTCCTCTTCTCGCTAAGTCAATGTGATCTGTTCTGTCATGGTACACAGAAACCATTGTACTACTGAGAACCAAAGAAAATCCTTTCATAAAGATCAGAGCCAACGGAGTGTATTATCATCCATTTCCATTTAGGGGCTTCTAAATCAATCAAGCATTATATCTTTAGCCTATGACACAGAGAGTCTGGGAGTGGAATGATCTTCAATTGGCTATACCACACATACCCATTTAAATGAGGTCTGCTTATGAGGATAGTTCGCATAATTACCAAGATTCTACCTAAATCTGTGCCCAGGAAACAAGCTGAAGCTGGCAGTCCGAAAAGAGACAACAAAATAAAAGCAACCATAGGACCTCCGGGTGATGGGAGAGAGGCCTCAGGGATCGCTTGCCTGAAGGACGTTGGCGAACAGGATGGTAGGAAACGATGCTGGATTTTGTCGATTTCTTATTGCTCAATGAAAGGAGATTTCATTTCTAATTATGGGTGAGCTATTTTTGTCATGGTCCCCTACAGGGTCACTGCTTCCAATCCTGCACTTATTAATTTGGGAAACATTTTGGAAAATAGTGGAGATTAAGACTGATGGATGCTATTTTAAACTATACTCCAAAGAGAGAGACTGAAATATGCAAGTCAGTGCATCCTTTGGTGAGTTGACAGGTGGTGAATTGTAGCAAAAAAGGAAGTAAGCTTCATGCCAAAAGTAAGTCTTATAAAGTATCTTGGCTGTATAGCCATTTCTATGGCTGTGGAAGCTGGTGCTGCTAGCATGAGGCTATTTCACTTCTAGAATTTCATTTGAATGCCTCTAAGTTACAATAGCAGTTCACGAAAACTTTTCTTTTTTTTTAAATTCAGCTAAGTTTGTATTTTTCTTTCTCTGGTCTGGGTCTTTATCACTTCATACTTAGTTTCTAATAGTCTCCTCCCTGGCCTCTCTGATAATCTTTCTTATATCTCTGCCATTCTGCAAACCAAGCCCATGGGATTCTTTCTTTTTGTTTGTTTTTTGGTTTTGTTTTGTTTTGTTTTGGGTACTGGGAATCAAATTCAGGGCCTTGTGCTTGCCAAGTAAGTGCTTATGCTGCTGAACTGTATCCCCAGCCTGTGATTCCTTCTGAAACATCACTTGTACCATGCCACTCTCAATTCTCCAGGACTTAAGACACTCTACTCTCTCCTTCTTGTCCTTACGGCAAATATTCTATATCAGTTCAACTTGGCACTTGACTTACGTGGCTCTATATTTTCAGCATGAAGGTATATTCTTACTTGAACTGAATTCAGACTTTCCCTAGTCCACAGCCAAAACAGACGTGGCTATGCCTCTTACCTGGTCTTATCTAATCCATAGTGTGTTTGCATGCATGAATGTGTGTGTGTGTGTGTGTGTGTGTGTGTGTGTGTGTGTGTGATCTGTATTTTATTTTACCTTATTTTATTTTTTGGACTCCAGGAATCGAACTCAGGACCTTGTGCTTGCCAGGCAGACGCTGTGCCGCTGAACTATATCCTTGACCCTCGTGTACGTTTTAACATCTAGCACAAGAGCCAACTCTTTTAGTGACCTTGTCCAGAAAATTACACATCTTCTTTTTCAAAAAGCTATTAATTCTCTACCTGTATCCAGTGCAGTAGTAGTACATGTAATCAATAGCCTTAATTTGTTACCTTGCAACTGCATTCAATTCTTATGTACATATATTATCATCTCAATTAAATCATAAGTCTGATGAGGGATCTCATGAAACTTTGGAATCACTTATGATTAACTATATCAACACAATGCCAGGCAAACAGCAGGTGTTTAATAAATATGCATACAAAAATTTTCTTACTTGGTAGAATAAAGAATTGCCAGATTAGAGAAATATTATTGTCTGGACTTTGGCACTTATGAGCTATACAACATTAAGCAAACCATTTAACCCCCCTGAGAACAAGTTCACAAATCTATAAACCTAACAGCAATTAATGGTATATTATAAAGACATGACAGAAAGAGAGAAAGAAAGTAAGAAAGAAAGAAAGAAAGAGAAAGAAAGAAGAAAAGAAAGAGAAAGAAAGAAAGAAAGAAAGAAAGAAAGAAAGAAAGAAAGAGAGAAAGAAAGAAAGAGAGAGAGAGAGAGAGAGAGAAAGAAAGAAAGAAAGAAAGAAAAAGAAAGAAAGAAAGAAAGAAAGAAAGAAAGAAAGAAATTTTCTTTTTGGAAGAAGACATACCTGTATTAGTATTCATTTCCATAAACATCATGAAAATACATCTTCTTCCATTCTGGGATATTTTTAAAATATATTTTTGGAGGTTGTTAGAGTGAACAAGAACAAAATGAATGATTTAAACCAAGATAAAAAGCAAATTATAAAATAACTAATCAAAAGACTCACACATAGTGTTCATAACAAATTTATCTGTAATAACTCAAATTGGAAATACAACACACACATACTGACATGTCAGTGCATAAGCAAGCAGTAGCCTATTCATTGAATGTGCTACTACTCCAGAATTTACAAAAAAAAAGGAAGAAAGAAAGAAAGAAAGCAGCAAGAGTGACTCTCAAAAGTATTACACTGAACAAAAGAAGCCATGTGCAAAAAAATATTTACTGTAATCATCTATTCAGATGACAGTTCCAGTGTTCAGTGTCAGATGATCCAGGTCACAGTGGTCTTTTGCTTACTTGTGGATGAGGTTTAAGTAGAATGGGCCACCAAGGGCTTCTTTGCAGTGACAGATAAGTCACATATTTTGACTCTCATGATGATTACCAGGATGTATATGATTTATTTATGTGGCACATTTTATTTTATGCAAATGTTACTTTTTCCATAAAGCTTTATTTTATATAAATTACATTTAAAATCAATGTGTGCTTCTTACACACAAAACTCAGTATGAATATTTTGTATTATAAATGGCCTTATTTCAAAAGAGGAAAAAGAGTAGAATTACTTTCGTTTTGGTGGATATTAACGAGTAGTAAGGTTACTACTTTCACAGTGAAAAAAGCAAAGATAAAATTTGCTCATAGGCCTTTGAGCTCAAGCACATCTGTCCAAATCAGACATATGACTGTTTTCTTACTGACGAATTAAACTCTTTTTACAGAGTTAAGGGGAAATGATATTATCTCATTGCAAAGAGCAACCGCTATTTTAGAGTCCATAAAATGACCAACACCCACACTATAGAATCTGCATTTCTAAAAAATCAGCAAAAGCTGTAACTGCACAGCTTCTGCATTCTCCAATTATCTCCTTTCAGAGCCAGAACACACAAACACTTTCTTGCATTTAATTAAGTACTGCAATTCCAGATTATCTTTGATTAATGAAGAGTGATATAGCGTATAGCTAGAATTATGTGATTATTTCACAATTGATCTTTAATTATTCCATCTGATAATAATTTCACTAATTTTTCATAATGTTCTCATCTGGCTTCTTATAAATGAGCTATAACAATTAATAATTTTCATTAATTTTCCTTGGAAATGATTTGAAGTTTCAGATAGAACTCTTAACCTTCAAAAACTGTTTTAAAAACTTTAATTAAAGGATAGCTGTGCTATCATATGGAAAACTGCATTTTTCCTCAGATGTAGCAACTCCCATAAACATTCAAATGTTTCCTTCTCTTTTTGTTTGTGTTGGGCACTTGATAATTGGATATATCTAAATTATCTGCCTTCTCTGGTGCATTGTTAGAGCATGGTGTTCAGTGTCAGACAGATGTTGGTTTTATGCCAGCTTGACCACTTTCTCTGTGACTTTGGACAATTGAACCTCTCTGCTCTTCAGCAGTGTTAATAAGGTAGAAATTAGATCTCTCATTGGGAACAGATAATGCCTCAGGACATGGGAGTAGATGAAGCCATCTGGAGAGAATGGAGGGATAGAAAAGAGGAGGACCAGAAACAGAGCTTTAAAGGAGTGTATTTCCCAGAGCCAAGAATTGCCATAGAGACGAAGATTCAGTCTGTGAGACTGGAGGAAAAGGAGAGGGAAGCAGGAACGGCAGAAGAAAGGGGTTCAGGAAGAAATTTACAATATACTACATGCTGCCGTTAACATGGATTGCCCCACTTAATCCTCACACCAGACCTCTGAAGAGCATATAACATTGTAAAAGTTAAGGAAAAAAAAGCACATCGATGTGCAAATGAGGGGCAGAGCCAAGACTTCAACCTAATGCTATCTGGTTTTAAAGTTCATTTTCATAAATACCACACTAAATGAACTCACAGATACATTCGCCCTTATTCTTGGTTCCTACTATGCATTCAGTGAATAAAAATTCCTGTTGCTTTGTTGACTGGTTATAAAAGCAGTAGATGTTTCTTGCTGTCATCATCTTGTACAAATTAAACCTGCACTTGCATTCACATGGCCCCAGCAGGGGAGGGACAATACAGTGACCCTGGTACCTCTTGACCACAGAATCTAAAGTTTGAGTGGTTGGGGTTGCTGGACACTGAGCTGCTGAAGATCAAGATGTCTACAGAGCAGGACTCATGACTACTGATGGACTCACACTTTTGAGCTGAGAGCCCTGTGCTAATTGTATTTAAAGAGCACGATTTAGAAGGTTTTGAAAAATACACGGCTATTAATTAATATTTAGAGATTCAAGTGTTGTTTCTAAATAAAGTACTTGGCTATTTAAATCAACAATGCATCCCATTCGTTAGGGATGCCCAGTGCACAAGGCACTGTACTGCATATTCAATGCATATGGCAACACTGCTCACCGAAGTAGCAACCCCATCTCTGTTTCCTATGAGAGCAAACTGAAATCTAAAGTGTTAGAGTAACTTGCTAAAGGTCACACAACTTGAAAATGGCAAAGCCAGGAATCAAACTCACTCTAGAGTTATCCAGTATCCCCACACAGATTATATAGTAACAGAACATGTATCAGTTTACTGGGCATTGTTAAGTAAGTGGTTACACATCCTTTGTTACGCCTCCCCAAGAAGTTAATGCAATGCTTCAGAGAACCGAATCTTAAAATTTGTAATTGTTGGGGAACAAGACTCTTTCCAAAAGTGTTGTATGCCTTTTATCCTTCTTTTATGCAGAATGCTAGGTAGTGGTACACATTTGCTTGATAACATCAGGTATTTATTACATTCATTAGTCATGGTATTATTTCACAGGTGTGAGACTCAGTGGGTTGCAGGGAAAATGGGATGCACCGAGATGATTTTTTCTAAAAGAAAAATCCTGTGGTATTATCTTTGTTTAGAAAATTTGCATTTTTCTTTAAAAATGGTGAAGGTGCTGCCATGTCAACCATCAAGGAAAGATAAAACAGAGCCAGATTTCCACAAAACATATTAAAGAATCAAAACTCAAAATATCAGTCTCCCAAGCAGTTTTTTCCTTTTCTGGAAAATGTCTTTGTTCCCGGAACCCTCATTCTTTCTTGTCTTGTCACTAGGAGTTTGAGGATAGTGTACATTAGCAACACAAAGAGTAAAATCTACACCCACAAGTCTGTCTGCCTTGCTTAGCCTGCTTCCAGATGTAGGACAATATGGGAAATGGATTGTTTTTGCCCAATTTGGCAACGGACCCTTAAAAATAAAACAATTAAGATACAAGAAACAAACATTTGACCTCTGAAGTTATAATGGGATTCATCATTCTTTTCACAGAATGCCTCAATATGCTGATTGAGATTTTGGCACTATCACAAGATTAAACCGATTAAGAAAGTTCAAGAAAAAAATGCTCATGACACCATTTCTGCCCTTTTAAGGTAAACTCTGCTTGGGTCATGCAATAGGTTAGATTTACTTTTCTCTGGTAAATCTGCCATTCGGCAAGATTCATTCATTGAATGTACCAAAAGATCAACAAACTGGCCACAAATTCTTATATACTCTGTTGAGTATTTGTGTACTAGAAAGCTGAGGGATAATAACTCCTTATTATGTACCATTTTTATGGAAATCTAGGGTAAATGGAAGATTAATTGAGATTCAATCTATTATAAAATGAAACATATGCATTTAATCAGTCATTTAAAACTGTTAAGTGTTGTTTTGGTTGCTTTCAGTAGTCTTTGTTCCTACTTAACCAAAAAGTAGTTTCATGGCTCTAGGAGTTATTGGTTGATTTCTACTAGCTTTATTTCACTTAAATGTGTCTCATTTAAAACCCCCACCATTAACTGTAAAACACTGCATCTAATTACTGTTATTTATAACAGATCTGCTCCATCCTCCTCTCCTCTCTCACCTTTCTTTCTTTCTATCTCATCTTTCTTTGCACTTTTTGTTCTTTATTTCCTCCCTCTTTGTCATTTATATGTAGGCAGGGGGGGATCCACAAGTTTGTTCAAAGTTAAAAATGGAATTAATTTACTTAGAGGTATCCTCTAAGATTTTCCTTAAAGTTGGGACTATACACCTGAGGCTGCTTTTCAAACTACAGCTTTAACATCACACATTTTAAGTTATAACTTGTATATTCTACTACAGCATAGGTTAGCTTCCCACTGCAATAGGACAAATGCCTTCACGTCAGTCCCAATTAAGTCCTCCCATCATCTGCCCTGATTAGTGCAAAGTGGGATTAGGTGAAAATGATGATTCATGCTTTCGGAGGCTAAGCAGAAAGTGGGACCTGGCTGGTCCTTTCATTAAATGCTCCAGCACCTGCTCTCACTGCAGATCCATCCAGTGATGGATGTGCCTTTAATGTGGCATCCAGGAGCCCTGAAGGGCTTGTTAAAGAGCTGTCCTCTCTCCTCTGTCCTTGGAGCCAGTGTTGCAGTCAGGGGCTGTGAGGAGAACAATTAGAATCAGGACATGGAATGTATAATATTATTTTATAATGGTCACCCAGAGTTAACACAAAAAAAGGCAGGAAATCTGTCCACAATACTAATGACACAGAATATTTAGTCAAGGACCCACAGCAATGTTCCACATGAGCCCAGATGAAAACCTAGAGCCCATGACAATGCCTCCAACTGGAGGTCTAGAGGCCACAAGAAGGACTCACATCAGTCTCTTTAATGAATCTGTGCTAGGAAGACCCAAAGGTCAGCGGTGGAAGCTAGAAAGTCTATGCCAACGGGGTGAAGGAGCTGTGCTGGTAGGTTGAGTATTCTACACTGGAGCTGAGAATTTGTGCTCATAATAAAGATCAGCACTGTCCTGAAAAGCACCACAGTCATCCTCAGCAGCACCGCGTTCCTGAGCTTCTCTGACTGTGAGCTCAGTCGAGTACACACCAGGAAGCCAGAGAGATGAGTTTGTCTTGGAGATTAAACAGCACATTTCTTCCCCTCTGGAGCCACTTCTTGGCTCCTCCAAAGTGAACCACAGCCACTCTCCTGAGCTCCTCCGATGACAATGGTCAAACTCACATTGGGGAAGCTAGTCATGAAGAGCTCCTCCAAGAGAACCAACAGCTCAAAAGCAACACTTAGGGAAACCTACAGTGCTTCCCTTCTCCTTCCCCACATCTCTATTTATCTCACACTTTTTCCTCAGGTGGAACAGCTATGCTCAGCACCATGCTGGTTAAGTTGACCACCAGTTTTTAATCCATAACAGACCGTATTCTTCCCTGCACTGCAACTGGGAACTCAGTCTTCTCTCCATGGCTGCTGCTGCTATCCGAGCCTCCCTTTCCATTCTTTAGTTGCTTCCTTTCTGAGCTTTCTCCCACTTCTTTCCTGACTCACATAATTTCACTTTGGCTTCTGCACCACTCAAGGGTGTCTAAACTTTTGGTTTAGTTATAGATAACTATAGCAACTGCTTTGTACTCCTTTCTAACAGTTGGCTGTTTGGACCTCAGACTCACTGGATGTCCAATTGGGAAATGGTAAAGAATTTGGGCTACACATCAGATTTGTCTTGACTCTGCCACTCTAGCAAAATAACTTTGGGGGAGTTGCTCAGTGTGCATGAGACACAATCTCTTTATATGAGAAATGGAAATACTAGTAAGTACCAATCTCTTAGATTTGTCATGATAGTACAATATAAACCAAAGTATGAGAGTAACATGGCAAGAACTCAATCCATTTTAAATATTTTTAGATTTTATTGTATGATTTTCAAGCCTTGTTCCTTTTATTCCTGTGCAAAAAATCATATTAATACACAATTGTTTGAAGGTTTAATGTTTGTATGATGCTTGATATGAAATCTTCAGATATGTTGGGTTTATTTTCAGCTTCATAATAATTTTTGGTATGTTATGTTACTTTTTCTTTTTAGTTGCCCCCAAGAACAATGAGAATATACACATGCACGCACACACACACACATACACACACACACACATACACACACACACACATCACACACACAACTATACACTTCCATAACCTCTTAGCTGTTCGAGTTTTGTATATGCTACTCTGGTAATTTAGGTTAGAATGAGCACCCACATCTGCAAAACAGAAGTGACAGATAAGCTGTCTGCTTTGATAAGAAAGAGTCCTTAGTATTTATGTTTTCTTTAGAAACATTAGATTCCTTTAGATGCATGTTTGGAATCATAGTGAAGTTGAATTCCTTTTTCTGCCCATCTCATACAAATTCTAACTGCCCTTTATACTCATTGAAACATTTGATCACAAGTTTGGTTGAGATGAATGCCAACAGAAAGTGTACGATTCTTTATAAGTGCTAAAAATCAATTAATGGCAAAGATGTATCATGAAAAAAAGCAGCACAAGAGGAGTAATTCTCTTAGCAGTGTCTTAAACACTTGGACTGTACTGCGGCCAGGAAGTAGGGGCAGGCTAAGGCTGAAATGAGAATTGTTTAAACTCTGAAAAGTAAGACAGCTCCATGTGAGTAGCTTAAGGTCTCCCCGTCATTTATGAAGGACAACCATAAGGTGAAACCTTGGAGAAACACCCAGTTACATTTTGACTAGTGACCCTCTGAGAACGGGCATATTAATATTTTCAAAGAGCAATCTTCTTCTTCCAGTAGATTAATGTAAAATTGAAGGAAATGGAATTGAAATAATAATTGTTGTGCAGTATTATTTTGCCTTTGTGATTCCTTTCTGAATTATTCCATCCAGAAAAATTTGGATTCCATGAGCCCAAATGAATACTACCAAAAAGGAATTGTTAGAAGGTTAGATCTAGCATTGCATGATTTGAAAATACTTCCCAAGTGTTATGAATGTGCAGATCTTGGACCAGAATGAATGATTTAATATTTTTTATTTTTATATATTTAGGTAAAGTAAGGCTCAGAAAGTTAGGAGCAAGAGATAGAGAATTAACATTTGCTGATCATTTATAGACTGCATGGAGAGACACAGTGGAACGTTAATAAAGACAAAGGATTCAACTCCTATTCCAACTAATTATGACCCTTGCAGCCTTGGCAAAGTTAAAGTTTTTGCACCTTGTCTTATGTAAATACTTTTGTTAATTTGACTTGCTTCACAAAATTATTGTGAGAAGGAAATGAGTTAAGGAATGCAAAGCACAAAAGTATAGAGCCTAGTAGAAGAGAAAACATTCAATAAAAATTATCTGCTGTATTACGTGATACCATTTGTTAATATTTTGCTAGGATTTAGGTAAGGGTTCTACAAAGGCCCATGTATTAGATGTTTGGTCATTGCCTTGTGGTATTAATAGGCAACAGCAGAATAGTTAAGAGGTAAGTCTTAGTGCAAGGAAGTTAAGTCACCAGAGAATGTCCTTAAGGGGATACTGAGACTCTAGTCTTGTCTTACACTCTTTTCCCTTCCAAGCTACCATGTGGTGGGCAAGTTTACCTACCGCATACTCTTCCTCTCCCTGCCATGTTGCTCTGCTTTATCATAAGCCTAAAAGCAATGGACCAATGGACCATACAGTAAAACCTCTGAAACTATGGGCCAAAATAGATCTTTCTTCTCAGTAAATTGTTTATCTAGCTGCTTTTTTATAATACTGCAATGCTAACATGAACTTCAAATGCCATGTTACCTGTCGTATCAATTCTGATTACTATCATATTTAATCATTTTATAAAGGGACAACTGAATTGAGAAATACTAAACAACAAGTGCCTGATGTCAAAACCACTTTTTAATAACTCTAAAAATCCAATTCCAAGACAACACAGTCAGTTTTCTCTTTGACCTGAGACAAGCAAGTTTCAATTTGCATCTTTTGAGACACTGAAGAAATAAAAAAAAAAAACTAAAGACTTTCAAAAGTTACAGCATCTTTTCTCCCCTGCATATGAGAATGATCTATTTTATACGTTCCATCCTATTTTTAAAGTGAAAAAACTGTATGCAAAAGGACTGCACTCTCTTGGGCACATACAAATGTTCCTGGCATGAAGTACATGTGGAATTGTGGTTGTTTGGGGGAAGAGGAGGAGAAGAAAAAAAAAATCTTGCAAGTGTGATATTACTGTTGCCATCTGCCTTTAGGTGAAATTCTATAAGGTTATTTTGAGCTTCCATTGAACGCTGGTTTCTACATGTACTGTGAAAACTGCCAGACCACCTGCCACCCATCCTGACTGAAATGAACTGACCATGATGCCTGCTGATGCTCCAGAGACTGCCCTTGTCCATTCACCTACTGGCCTGGGCCTCTATCATGTTTCTTCTCTGTTTCCACCAAACTCTAAGGAACAATAGGTGTCCAGGTGAAATAGCATTAGGATTTTTATCAAGAAAAAGTAAAGGCAAGCAGTGCATGAATTTCTTAAAGCCCAAGAATAGTCCAAAGAGAGATTTCATCCAGTAGAAACAAACCGCCCATGCAAACCATCTGCAGAATAACCACATGACAGACCCAGTGGTGGCTTCATAGTTGCCAATAAAACAAGCCTAGACACTTCCCAAGGAGACAAATGCTTCTGAAAAATATCTGCCATCGCTTAGCATATGGGTCTGTGATTGCTGCCCAAACAAAAGGATGAAGCAAGGTAGGACAGAGCTGTAGCTGAAAAATATTTTTCTTCCTTGATTTTATTATAATTAAGAGCTGCTTTTCTTTTCATGACTTTCCTTTTCAGAGAGTCAGAGTCCCAGAAAGATGCCCAGTCTTTCCGACCACTGTAAGGGTTGAAAGGCATTCTCTGCAGTGCTCAGGGAGGAACTGCATTTATTTAGAAAAATGCAGGTGTTGCTCTTTAACATCATTGTGAATTTTAGTAGCTTGATATCTTGTACAGCAGGAAATAGGAGGCAGGCAATAGAGGCATTGGCAAATGTTCTTTTTAAGTCTCTTTCCATTCTCTTCACCCCACACCTCGGCAGTGTTTTCTCTCTACCTTGTATAGCTGTGGGAGTGTGAGACCAGAAGGTCTAGTCTGCAGGGCAGAGCAGCATCACGATCAGCCTGTGGTGCACCCTGGGCTGATGGTGCAGGGGAGCTCATCAGCTTGGAAGGACATCTGGCTGGAAACTCCTTGGCTAGAGACACTGAGAATAGCTGTCGCCCTGGCAAAGAGTTATAATGTCATCATATATTTCCCTTTCTTCCAGGTCCCACCTTTTGGGTATTTTATCTCCTTCAGGAAGAGAAAAAACTACTATTTGACAAAGAAAGGCAAAGTTAGGTTGAATAAAGGTAGTTCTCCTGAATATCTAATGCAACAACAGACAATGTATCCAGAAAAAGAAAATTGTTTAAATGACCGCATCCAGTCTTGCCAATGCCACCCAATGAATCACAATTAAGTAGGCTTCTAGGAAACTCCAGTGAACAAAGCAATGATCCTGCGGTGAATAATTCAAAATCTACATGGAATCCTCAAAAGGCAATTTAAACACTTAAACTTTCCACAAATAAATTGATGTTAAGGATGAAATCTGGCTACGTCACTTGAAGCAGCTGAAGTTACAACAATGATGTTGCAATAAAATTGCAATAAGAAAAGCAGTGTAATACAGTCCCCAGGGGGTAGAGACTATTTCGTGGGGAAGTAGTTGGGATCAGGACCAAGGTAGACCTACTCTGCCCAAGGGATTACATCCACCAAAAGATAGCCGATTGAGAGAGGGTACTTTGTAACAGACTAGGGCATAGAAGGAGAAGATCTCACAATTTCTTCCTTCACAGGTAATCACAGACTGGTTCCCAAGGCGAGATTTAAAAATGTGAGACAATTAGATAATGAAACAAGATCATACACAATTAGGTACAAAATTACACACGACACTCTAAAAAGTGTCACTTATATTAAAACTGAAGGAAAAATCAATGGGGACTTCAGGTCTGAGGGAAGCAGCTCTCAAGGTGCAGCTTGAGTGGAACCTGGAAATTTTACAGCATCGCACTGAAGAAAAGTTCAGGCAAGGATTTCTAGATAAAAGAAACCTCAGGAGCACAGACAAGTGGAAATGAGGAAGGTGGGCATAGCATGGCGTTTAAACAGGCAGAACAAGATAAGCACGTGGCATACCAACACGAGAACTTTGAAAGTTTAGGAGAAACTAATTGATTGAACTACGCAATGCCCAGTAGGCACTCTAAAGCCATTTAATAATATTACTCTTAGTAAGAGTATTAATACAGCTTGTATTATTGGGTAACTGAAGGGATTAAGCACTCTAATCATTTCACATATACCATTTTGTATATTTTTCATAACTTTATATGTAGAAATCATTCTTATTCCCATTTTAAGACATAGTGCTGAAAATTAAAAAAGAATTTCATAAAATTCCCCAGGTCCACACAGTGGGATGTGAATCTGAGCTGTGTGGCCTCAGAACTCCAGTTCTTAGCTCTCTTGCCAAAGCCTCTTTAGTAAGAGAGTGGAGAGATGAAATCTAGTCTGTTCCATATTACCAACTATTAATGAATGGATATTAGATGCTGATCCTCTTATGTTACATGTGAAAGATATGAGAAATGTATTAACTGATTTCCCAGTACAGTTAGAGTTTTGGAACTTTTGTAGATCAAGGGACTGTGCTAGTTGTTCATTGTTCTTATGGTAACTCATTGACTGTTAAATCCCTGGCAGGTAAATTCTCTCTCTCTCTCTCTCTCTCTCTCTCTCTCTCTCTCTCTCTCTCTCTCTCTGCCTCTCTGTCTCTGTCTCCATCTGTCTATCTGTCTGTTTCTGACTCTCTGTCTCTCTCTGCCTCTCTGTCTCTGTCTCTCTCTCTACCTCTTTGTCTGTCTGTCTCTCTCTATTTCTCTCTGACTCTTTCTCTCTCCCTCCCTCTCGCACTTATGCACACACACACACATTTTCAAACAGTTGTGAATAAAAAGAACAATACCTTCTGATATACGTACAGTTTATGACTTGTAATTACTGAGCCCATAAATAAAGCTTGAATGACCACCATACCCATGTGTTCAGGTATTGCCTATTTCCTGTGAGCAGAGGTGAGTGGTTAAAACAGAGACTGTCTATTGTGTAAAACCTAAAATACTTTCTAGCTGGCTTTTCACACATTTCCCTACTCTGCCCTAAATCCTGATCCCGTTACTCTGTCACACTGGTCTGTCACTATGATGTTTTACCCCTAAAACATTCACAAGGGAAGAGTAACAAAAGGTCACACAGGGGGCAAGAACATCACAAGAAGTAAGGAACATTTCTTTGTCATTTTTAATTTGACATTTATAAAAACAGGCATGTAGAAGGCTATTTCCTCTTAGGCTTTCGACTTCAGATGCAAATACAAAGCAATAGGAAAACATAGTCACAATGTTTTATAGAATATTTTAGGGAGACTTTACTGAAAAAAAAAAAAAAGAAGTATCATGGAACAGACAGAGCAAGACCACTTGGATAGTCAGGTGTTGAAATCGTAAATTGCTGGGATGTTTGTGAAACCATAGTTACATCCCTAATCTATGCCATAAAACCAACTCCTTCTCTAAGATATTTAGGAACAATCAAAATAAAAACACTGATGTATTTTAGTGTTCACTGTTACTGAGAGCTACACATTTGCCTGCCCAGATTTAAATAACTTGTCATTTTACCAAAATATTTTAACCCAGAGAGGGCAGTTCCCTGGCCGTGCACATTAATCTGGACATCAAAAGAACTACCGTCCTCTGAAAACTATCACCTTCTTGGGCTGGTCCTCCTGTGCTAAGCATCACTCAAAGCTTTGCACTATAAAACTCTTCATTTATAGTCTACAGTTCAGTACTGGGGGACAACCTCTACCAAAATGTCAATCGCAAGCAATGAGGAAAGACTGGACATATCTACCAGTTTTGCATCCAGTTTGTCACATGGTCACAGAAAATAAGTAAAAAATAAGAAAGCATGCATCTCATCACTGCCTGGGGAGCAAAAGCAAAGGTGCTGACATCCAATCTCGTAATTACCAACCACCTTTTATGGGACATCAGACTCCAGCCCCCACTCTTTTACAGATAACACAGCCTAACAACAGCAGTGTGCTCAAAGAAAAATACCACTGCTGGGTTTTTAAGGATATAGTTGTGAAAATGTTTTTCTTCCTTTCTTCCTCGTTTTTTATTTTTTGAGTTAATGTGTCACATCGTCAAGGTTGTGTCACCCATAAAGGTGATATGTCGAACTGACAATCAGTTTATTAAGGTAAAAAAAAAAATGTGTTTCCCCCTCAACTGCAGTTTGCTTAACCTCATTTTAAAAATAAACTGACTAGAGCAGACAGAAAGAAAATTTGGGCATTATCAGTCGTCCACATTGAGTACCACTATCTGAAAAAGCACACATCGAAAGCTTTGAAGAAGGTGCTGTGTGGCATGCTTTTTCATTTAGGGTCAGCCTGTCAGGTAATTATCCCCTGGGACTTTTGGACTATAGTGTCCCTTTTCTTCTGTGCTAGAGAAAGCCAAGGGATGTGCCCCATGCCCAACCCCACTTTCGGTTCTCAGTGAAGTTTTGTTGGTGTCAGCTCACGCTCCAGCTTCTTTGTGGGTTTGTGAGCCCAAATGTTCTCCCATGTCAGGGTACCTTTTCATTTCAAGCCTCCTATTGAGCAGAGTCAAAAGAGCAGCCTCCATAGAAGTAGATAGGAAAAAGTGAAGGGATTTGAGAAAAAAGGGACAGTGGGGTCTTGCATGCATTTGTTAAGGCCAGGGATAAAATGTTAAGCATGGTCAGATAAATACCCAGTGAGAGGACTTCACTGGACCCTTTCTCCCCAGACCCATACAGAATGGGATTAGGAAGCCATTTACACACACCTGTGTACGCAGATTGCATGAGCAGCACTTCCTGCATGCAATTAATAAAAGTTTCACTAGGACAGCTGATTAATCATAATTATTAGCCTTCATAGATTTAAAAAATAAATAGCTATGAAAATACAATTTCTAAGCTTTGGAACACAGAGATAACTTTTGATATTTAAAAAGAGTATATTCAAGACCTAGAACCATGGGGTTGAGACTTTACAAAAGAAAATATTCAGCTGGACTAAATACAGTATGTATACCCCTATAATCCCAGTACTGTGGCAAGCTAAGGCAGGAAGATCAAAAATTTAAGCCCAGCCTGGTCAATTTAGTTGAACTGAACCCTGTATCAAAATAAAAATGATTTTTATAAACGGGCTGGGAGATGTAGCTCAATGTGAAAGATCTGCTGGGTTCAATCACAAGGATTAAAGAAAGAAAGAAAGAAAAGAGCAGAGGAAAAGTATGTTAGTCCAGGGTTAATGATACAAAGAACTGCAGGGCTGCCCTCTATAACAGCTAGCTTTTATAGTATGTTTTTTTAAAAAGATAGTTTTAGAAAAGAGATGATCAACATAAAGGAGCATAAACTTAGTACAAACAAATCATGGCAAATAAATCCAAGTTTATTTGACAAAAAGATAACTGAACAGGCCAATAAAGCATTGCAGAGATTATATATATGGATTTCAATAAAACAAGATGATAAATACTCCCATAATATTGTGGCCATCGAAAAGAACGTGTAAACTCTATAATAGTGTGGTATATCATATAGGGTGATTTTTGCAATCCCATTCCAGAAGGCAAATCCTAACTAATTCGTTTTGTCTTTTCACTTTTAATTCTCATGAGAGCCTTTCTTCCAAAGGTTATAAGCTTAATCTTGATAGAATAACTTGGGTTATGCACCCAGTCCTGTAGGCTAAGAATGGCAAACCTTTTAGAGATGAGTGTCTCAACTGCAACCCAAAACCCAGCTTACTTAACACAACACTGCAATTAAATCTGAATGCTGAGGCTTTAGTTTGGAAAAAACAACTCATGCTTAAACATCTTTGTCTTAAAAGAAAAAACAAGTAACATATGTGTCATAGGTTCACCACCATTGCAGTGCAGACATTGGAGTTTAACAGTCTCATTAACCCAGTTGGATCATAAGACAGCATGGAAACCAGGGTAGACTCGGCCCTCAGAATCATATAGAATGAGCATGACAGAGTAATGGTTCCCTAAGAAGAATACAGTGTCTTGAAGAAGAAAAAGTTAATGTAGTACAGCTGAACTGATAAGCTTCTACTATGTATAGTTTGACCCACTGAAATTTTATTTGTGGACTATTCCATCAACTTGAAGATGTCTTTGATAAATACCTCACGACTCTACCATTTGTTTGATACTTTACTGAAGTCTCCAAAGTGTTGTTTATCACATTTCCAGTTTATAGAAGTGTTTACTTAACTTCGTAGGACTTCTTGTGTTGAGTACCTTGTATGTGACTCAGAAAGAACCTTGACATGTTAGATCTTTGTGTCAACACCAAGATGATGCAAATGTTTGCATATAGGTAAAAAGTTTAATATAAAAATAAAGTAATAAAGAGAGTGTAGGGGAAAAAACATGATAGCATTTTATTTGAAAAGAAACTAATGAAAAACTTAAATAAGTTTGAGTTAAATACAGATGAATTCAAAACTTACTACCAATATAATGTCTAGGCTACAGTATTAAAAATGTAGCCTTACAATCAAAACCACAATAATTCTCTGTTTCATGGGCAGTTCCAACTAGATCCAAAATTTTATATAGTATTCTGGTGTTCTATCTTGATTACAGGTGATCTTGTTCTTCATGTTTAAAAGTTAACAAATACACATTTGTGTTTTTCTTTGATTCATGGTTACCCACTTCCTTTGAGTATGAATTTCCCAAGGCTAGGGTAGGGTGTTGTGTGTGTGTATGTGTGTGTGTTATCCCTGGATCACCACAGGATCACATTACTAAATGTATTTTTTAGAAAAAAAATTAAAATAAATTTAAAAGTATGTTGAAGTAAATCAAGAAGACGGAAGGCAATAATTTGGGAATTCATAATTTCATAAAAGAAGATAAACTAATATGCTTCTGAAAAGGTTATTGAAATATGATATCTAGCTTTAAACCTTTAAAAAGCCTGTGGATAAACAAACACTGCTCATAGAATAATACCTTCTTTTACTTTAGCCTTCAAACAGAAGTTTGATGAACCTCTTTTAAGTATGCTATACAAAGAAGGAAGGAGAGACGAGTAGCATGTTTAATTTCTTACCATTTTGACAAGACAAAATGGTAAAGTGAGGTATTCCAAGCCCACAATATTACCAAGTGCCTGAGACCCTCCCTAAGTGTCTTATCTTTTAATGTTAAATCCATACCACTCTTGAGAGATGGAGTTTTGTGCTAAGCCATGCAGAAGTTAAAAGTCATATGTGACTGTGCCAAAGCTTAGACAGGAAGACAAGTTTGTCTGCAATGACATCCAGGAGACCCTAACACTCTTGTTCTACAATAGTGAAGAAATTGACCGTAGGACATATGTAGGACAGAAGCATCAGATTGACTTACAGTTCCCACCTCATTCTTCTGTCTTTCCGATTCTTCTTGTGAATAAATGTTAAAAACATCTTTCAAAACAAGTAAGCCACTAACTTGCATTTAGATATTTACCATATGCATAGATATATTGGAAATTATATATGACTAGAGGTAATTATTTATAGAACCAGTTTTCTATTTACATACAGACTGAAATACATATATATGCATATTTTAATGTAAATGCCAAACTGTCAATATTTCTGAGACTAGGTTAGGTATGTTGTGTATATTCCAAAGGAAATGTTTCTGACATTTCATTGAATTCCTCTGTCATTTGAAAAGCTATATCTTCTCTTCTATAAAAATCTCAAAGAGATGGCTGGGCATATAGCTCAGAGTTATAAGTGCCTGCCAGGCAAATGCAAGGTCCCAAGTTCAATTCCCAGTATCAAAAAAAAAAAAAAAAAAAAAAAAAGAAAGAAAGAAAGAAAGAAAAGAAATCTCAATTATAGTTGGGTATGGTGAGTTCAAAATCAACCTGAACTACATAACTATTGTGTGTGTGTGTGTGTGTGTGTGTGTGTGTGTGTAAAAATCTAGATTATATCTCTGATACTTAAGCCAAACTTTAGTCTATGTAGAGTTCTCACTCAATTTTAGTTTCTGGTATCTCTCTTTTATGCCTTGAGTATGTAAATCCATATTCTTGAATTATGTATTTGACCCTGTGCTGTGATCATTGCAATTCACGGTAGAAATTGCAATTTGACTGCAAGCCATGAGAAGCAGCCAGGTGCTGTCATAAGGAAACTCACAAAGAACATCACACAATCCTGGGCACAGCAAGGTTGTCTAATAATGAAAATCAGTACTGAGCTCTTTGGGGGAAAGGATCATTTCTTTGCCTGGTAATTTTCATCATTTCTTCAAATACATCTGTGGAAACCCCTGGGGCTGCAAGTCGTCGCTTAGATTCCTTAAAAAGTGTTTTTACAAAGAAATTCATCTATAATCAAAGCAGCAATAATGAATCCACCCGGGAAACATGATAATTTCTCCGAAGGGTTAAATTGTTTCAAATCAGAAGTCAAAATTATATTTATACTAATGACAACCTTAAAAATGTAACACAGCATTCAATTTTTGCATAAAAATTACACATTTTAAATACCAAAAGCTTGATGTGAATTTTACACTCTGTTTATGTTAAACCAAAAAAGTGAACTTAAAATAATCATGTAAATTGAATGATAATAAGAGTTCTTTTATATTTTTAGACTACTTCAAATGAATAATTTAAAAGGCATCAAGCAAAATATTTTATTAACATAAAGTTAATGGTATATTTTTATAGTACCTGATTTTCAAAAATTTGCACTAAGACATTATCATAATCAGCTCATGTCAGTTGTGTGCCATTTTACATACACTATTTTTGAACAAAGTTAATGCACTGGTTGGCACAGGAGCACAGTTTAAATCTTATTTCTAAACTATCACTGCTGCCCTTATTAAAATACTTTAATTTGCCAACTTCTACGTAAATCTGAAGTGAAGATGCCTTCATCTTTGAAATGTAATTTCTATCGGTAGTGTTTCAAACCATACCGCAAGGTCACATAAAAAGAATTGAATCGTTTTTGTTAAAATAGGAGGGAAATCATAAGAATCGGCAGGTTACCCACCATGAAATGGAGCAGGAAGTATTTTCACTCAGAAATTACATCATGGTACAAATAAAACTTTATGGCGGTTACTCTCCTGTAAATTAGATATTTATTCCTTTTCCATTAATGTGCTTTTTCTCAATATGTTGGCTTGGATTGTAATATAAATCTGTAAATTACATGCACTAAAGAAAATTGGCTCATTTTCAAATATGAATTTTTTATGTATAATTCTATAGCTGATTATATTTTTGGTATAAAATCAGGCAATTATTTAATAATTTCTTTTACATATTATGAATAATGGACTAAATAGCCTCTGATACTACAAACTGCCCTACCATCATAATTGAGATCTGGCATATAATATGGTAATTTTACAAATAATCTTATGGTGAGGGATAAAAGATACTTAATTTACAAAACCACTTTGAAATATGATTTATGACCTAAGCCCTTTTCTCTTTAAGTTAGTTAGTTCTGCAGGTTTCACCATTGAACAACTTGTTTCCTAACTATGTCTCACTGCAGAGAGCATGATATATGCATATTCACCTACACATACACCAGGTCTGTTTTTTGAGTACCTAGGAAAAGCAGGATTGTCAACACAGAGAGTTCTAAGCACCCTTATGCACCACCAGCATCGCATTTAGTTTATGGAATTTGTTTCTTTCTCTCCTGTCTGGTGCCCAGAGTGCTACCATAAGAGCCTACTCTATTCTTGATTTATCCCAACAAGTCTTGCCATTGTTTTGCACTTAAATCAGAAGTTCAAAATAGCCCTTCAGAAGCCTTTGAATACAGAAACAGATGAGAGAAAATAACTCTTTTATCATTGCTCCTAGAAATTTCTTTAAACCTCCATTGGCTGCCTATGAACAAAGAGTCTTTTTTCTTCTTCTTCTCTTGATGTCTTAAACTTTCTGTTTTCTTGGCATCTAGGTTTTTTTTACCCCTCCCGTGTATGTGTTTTAGTCTAATAGTGCTTCTGAGTGCCCAGTTACCGCTGTGATAAGTGCTACAGAAATACTTACACAGAAAGATAGATTACTCTGAACTGGTTTTCATTCTATTTTTTCCAAACACAACTTCCAATGTTAGAAAAAAAAATGCCACCAGTTTATAAAAATCAATGGTGTTTTTGTCTGCATAAGGAGTAGGAGATTATGTCAAAGGAGTGATATAATCAATATCTGATTCCTAGAAGATGGAGAATTTGCTCTAGGAAAAAAAAACATTAAAAAGGAAAGAAAAAAAAGAGTAATATCTTAGAAAAACAACATCTTTGAAAAATTCTCCTATACAGCCTGAAAATGATAAGGTTCATTTCTCTACAGCTTCAGCACAAAACTTACAAGGAATTAAAAGTGAATAAATTACTCCAGCATCATAAAATTTAAACACAGAAAGCAGTAAACTGAGTACCATATCATAACCAACGGACGAACAACCTAAGACTCCAGTGCTGTAGAAACAAACTTGGCATGTTTAATTATCCCTATCAAAGGATTTGGGACTTTGATAATACACTATGTAAAACTGCTACAACATTTGAGGATAATCTGAATTAAAAATTCCAATTGATGAGATGTCAAAATAAAATCTAAAAGATGACGAGGTTGAAGATGGTGTCCCCGGAGACTTCCTTCAATGCTTCAGTGTGTTTATAATCACCCAGTAAACACTTGAAGCCCCAACATGTTCAAATGATTAATTTAAAAAAGAAACAAAGCAAGAGGAATTTGGTATGTGCAGGCCAGTGGCCTACTTCAAAGACTCCAAGAGCAGAGAACACTTTGTGATGGAAATTCTTTTCCTCAGGGGTTTCTCATTGCCACTTGGTATTCAAGATACTTTCCCATATTTTGCCTGACAAAGTTCAGCCTCCTCTAAAGAAACCAGACAATTCTTTAAAAAAAAATTAAAAAAGAAAGATGATAGAAGTCATTACAGAGTCCGTTTGTCAGTTTCACGGAAACCTCTATCACCTTGGGAAGCAAACGCTATGTCAATTCGGTGCTGGTGCCCATGGTACTCAGTTGCTTTGCATAATGTCTGTGTGCCTGGAAACCAAAGAGAGGCATTTTAATTAATTTCAAGTTTTTGTTTTGCTTATTCCTGTCAACCTCAGACTATTTTTGAAACTGTTTAAAAGCCAGTTTATCCTACGAACATTTCTAGCCTTCCCAGTTGGGTTTGAACTTGACCCTGTATCCCCAAGCTTACCTCAGAAATTCTCAGAGTATGCACTTTTGTCACTGCTGCATACTGATGTGCCCAGAGCTTGTAATGGTTATTTATTGCCAACTCTGACTCAAGGGCTGTAGGCTGTGGACCTTCGATATCTGGGGGCCTCTCCACCTGCAAGCACTGCACCTCTGCACTGCTGTCTGGATCCAACACACATTGATTATTTTCATGGCCACAAGGTCTTAGATGCTGTCTTTCTTCCTGAAATCAGTTTCTGTGATTGTTCACCTAAAATTCCAATCACTGTCTCTGGGAATTTGCTCCATGCTCATCTCACCTTGGAAAACTAAGCTAGGACAGTGTTTCATTTTCTGCTCGGGGCAGACTTTGCGTAGACTTTCCATTCAGTACATACACACACTTAATAGTCTAATGTATCTTCCATCCTCCAGGCCTTAAGCATACCATTTCCTATGTCTTTGTGAGTCAGGCTTTTAGCAGTGCTCTTAGCATAAAAAGAGATGTCAGATAAATGTTTGTTGCTTGTCTTTGTGTCTTTAACATTGTGTCACACAGTTCTTTGTTTGGAACAGATGCTGAACACCAGGGGCTAAATCAGATGGTATGTTTTCCTAAAATTGCCATGCCTATTGTGAAATAAACACAGGAGAATAAACATGTTGGGCTGTGTGTCCAGTTTGTTAGTAGTATCATTTCCCTGAGCAGACATTTCATTTTATACATAATGTGTTCTTGGGTAAAACTTTTAGGACTAAGACAAGGAACTTTCACCCAATGGAATAACGTGAATTACTTTACCAAAAATGAGGATGCAAGAGAGGAGGCTACAAAAAGAGGAGTTTCTAACCTTGCATGATTGGTCTTATAGTAGGTAACCTTGAGACTTATCAACTCTGTATTCAAGAGTGCATACTGAAGACACTAAAAGAATTAGTCTAGAGAGATCTTCAGATAAGCAAAAAAGAAAATATGAAGTCTACACAGTTTTCCTGCTCTTGGTCCTGGACTTTTGTTAGGGGGTTGGATGTGTTGTGCTTCTTGGGTTTTGGGACATATTTTTTATTTTTCTCAATTTTGAGACAGAGTTTTTCTAATTTGTTATGTCACCCAGATTAGGCTTGAATTTGCAATCTTTCTGCCTTAGATTTCCAGAATACTGTGGTTAAGACATACACCACCAAGCCCAGCTTTCCCATATCCTTTTAATAAACTCTATTTTGTTTTATCTAGCTCACTTTGGTTCATTCCTTATGACAAAAAGTTTCCTGATTGTTTCAGCACACAAACAATTGTTTTTAGATTTATAAAATGTTTCATGGAAGATGATTGTGATAGGTGACTACTGCTGTTATACTAAATTATCTTAAACATAACAACTTAAACTAATAGACATTTTAAATCTTATGGTTCTGGAACTCGAAAGTCTAATTTTTTGTTGCTCTTTTTTTTCTTTTCTTAAATTTGTTAAGGACATTGTTGCAGTGCCTGTTTATGTTCCTTGTGTGGAGCTGGAACATGAGAAAAACACAGTTTAATAACACATCTTAATTCCTTTTTTCATAACTGTTCATTCTCTTTGCCCCTTCCTCTTTTCTTTCTTCCTTCCTTTCTTTCTTTCTTTCTTTCTTTCTTTCTTTCTTTCTTTCTTTCTTTCTTTCTTTTTTTTCTTTCATTCTTTTTTGAGACAGGAGTCTCACTGCACAGTTCAAGCTGGTCTTGAGCTCACTTTGTAGCCCAGGTGGGTTTCGATCTAGCAATGATCCTCCTCCCTCAGCCTCCCTCTATCTTTTAATATCCTTTCCATCGAATTAGCTAAGCTCATAATATTGGTAGGGCAGCATTTTATCATGGAGACTTGATGGGAGAACTAACTTCTTTGTGTTTCCTAGCTCCAAAACCCCGCCAGCATTTTTAAATCCAAGGTCTTCTCCTTCCATCTTCAAAGAGCAATAGTAAACTGAGCGCACTTCACAATACATTACTCTGAAATTCTTTTCTCATTTCTTCTATTTTTAAGGATTGTAGGGTTATTTTGGTTATCTCAGTTAATGCCAGGTAATATCCTATTTTGAAGTCCTTATCTTAAACACATCTGCAAAGTCTCTTATGTCACATAAAGTAACAGCCAGAGGCTCTAGGGATTAGAGTAGAAACATCTTTGAAGAAGGCTGATGGACATTACTCTACTATTCTACTGCTTCTTAAACTCCAAAGTATATATTGTATCACTTTTTTTTTTACTTGTCTGGTTGCCATTTTCCTTAGTAACTACAACAAAACCTGGTACAGTTTAGGTGTTCAATAAATGTCTGATAATAATTGAATTGTATCAGCAGCTCCTCCATAAACCCTAGTAGTTCCATTCATCTTTTATAAAGGGAGGTTTAAAGCAATAGCACATAAGTATACTAATTCTGTTATTTAACATCTGGCCTTGATGGAGGCTTCTCATTGTCTGTATGTAAAGGTTTTAAGTCAGAGTGACCTTAGTTTGAATCTTTTCTTCATGAAATCATTATTTCCTTGCAAGACAGAGAAAATGAAAAGCACCCAACATGCTACAGCTAATACGCAAACAGGTGCTGATCACTCTCCTAAGTACTTTACATGAATATTCTCATTTTATTTTCATAAAAGAGAGGGAAATCTCTAGATGGTATTGTGCAGGGCTTTCCACAGTAGACGATACAAGGGGTGAGCATGCCTTCTTGGTATTCTGTGGCAGAAAACAGTTATGTCTATTTACAAAGATGCATATCTCCAAATTCCCATAGCTTCCCTTATCCTAATCTTTGTATACTGTGAATATATTGTGGAATTAAGGTTGCCAGTGGAACTAAATTTGCTAATCAGATGGCCTTAAATAGACTATCCTGGGTTATACAAATGAGCAAGTATACTCATAAAGATTCTTAAAAGCATAACAGGTAGGAGAAAAAAATGTCAGACAGAAATGTAGCAAGGAAAGAAAGACCAGGAAAATGAGGGACTTTTGTTTGGCACAAAGAGGAAGGGGCTGTGAGCCAAAGAATGTGTGCAGCTTCTAGATTATAAAAAACAAGTGAATTAAATCCCCTCAAGATTATCTAACACAAAACAAAGACTTACACACACACCAATTTCACTCAAGTGAGACCCATGATGGGATTTATGATAACACAGAAAATAGGTGTGATGTTTTCATCTATCAGATTCATGATAATTTTTTACAGCAGCAAAAGAAAACCAATATCAAGTCATTTCTTTTTGACCCTTGAGCATATTTCACTAGAATATACTTCTTTTAAAAAATTAACTACTTTGATTTTCTCACTTGAAATGAAACCCAACTGTAATGTAATTTTCTTTGGAAAAACCCTTGTGGGACTCCTCTTCTCTTATTTCTAATGATGCACGAGATCAGGAAAGATTATCATGCACTTTTCATAGATGCATTATTGTCTTTTCTCTACAAATTAAAGTCTATTACTCACCTGACATTTGGGCCTTCCAGTCTTTCAAAATTCTTATCTTATAAGAGGCAACATCAAGATCTGAATTTGGATTCGGCCCCCTAACAATAGGCTTAGCATAAGGTGCAGCAGTGATAAGCAAGATAATATACTCCAGGAGTCTGTATGCTACACATATGCACCTCCTAATTCACCATGTTTCTTCCTTAGTAGCATCAACAAAAATGAGATGCAATGTCTGATGTCAGGTACAATTGCTCTCTAAAAATGTCTTAATCTTTATCCCTACTCTAGTAGTTTTTGCTCATTCCTGCCATCTTTCTCATTTCCCTCATTCTCCTGTTTCTTTTCCCTCTTTATTATTTCTGTTTGCCTCTTTTCAGTGCAGAGTTGAGTATTATCATGAAAAAGGAAAATATTATTTTGAATATCCACTGTGTCAGCACCACGGACAGCGGTGCCAGTGCCCTCTCACAGATACCATATGATTATCCTTAAAATTATTTCATTTAAAAATTCATTTCTAAATATACCCCTTTTCTTCACACCCTTCTTCACACATGCCTGCTCTCTGAAGCCACTGCCATCTGAGCCCAAACAGCTCATTAGTAGTTGATCAATTGTTTGAAGATATCCATTAGAACCCTACATTGTTAACCCCTAATATTTTGATCTATCTTCTTAGACTCTAATATTGGTTTTCACTATGCCACCCTGAAAAATTATGGAATTTTGGACTTGCAATTCTGACTTGTTGGCCTCATTTGAACTCCACCTGTGAGGCATTGATATAATTATGTTAAATCACATGAAGCATTTACATGTCAATATAAAAATATATGTGTAGGTGAAAATGTTCAAATTACAAATAATTTCATAAAATTTCATGAGTCACTTTTTATTCATTATAATATTTTCAATGGAGTTTAAAAAATCTTTCTTATACTCTCAAATTAGCAATCCACACAGTTGATTTGAATAAGTTATTTTCTATTTCATTGGACAGGTTAAGTGACCACAGAAAAAAATATTCTCTGTTTTTAGATTTTTTCATGTTATTTTCTTACTATTCACTTTCTTTCTGATTCAAGGGACTTCCATCAGCTTCAAATCCAATAAGATCCATCCACAGTTTTAATTTTAACCTCTAAAATTTCATTTGGAATATTGGTTCTTAATTATCATTTATTTACCCTTTTATCACTTGACTATGTCCTTGCATTTGCTTTCAAATCTACACAGATTTCCTTTCTTTAGCAAACCTGCCCTTGACATTTCTACTGCTTATTGAGCTATCAGCTGACCTAAGGAAAAAACAAAGAATATTCTACAATCTCTACTTTCACTTTCCTTGACCCCTTCTACCAGAGTTTCAGCCCTCATCATTCAAAGAAATGCACTCTGTGGTTCACTGGCGGAATCAAAAGGTTTTCCTTGTCCATATCATCTCGATCCTAGATGATCTGACTGCAGTCCTCCCTGTGAATTCAGACCTCAGTGCCACCCAGCTCCTCTTGAATTTCCAATACTTGACTCCTCCTTCTTCTAGCTATGGCCGTCTCTGCCTCTTTGCCTTCTGTCATAACAATACTTTATTGGAAAATTTTCTGTTCCTGTAACTTATCTCTGACTACACTCATTTTTATTTAGAAAATTGAGTTTCCTGTGAGGTTTACACTCTCTTTGCTATCTTTGTTACTGAAAATACCCCTCCAAAGTCTCATTATTATGAAGATTTGGTTTCTGAGAGACTTATGGACAGTGATTGCATCATAAAAGCACTAATATCTTCCACTGATGATGCCAGAATTTGACGGCATGAGTGGGAGTTCTGAGTGCCACTTCCTTCAGGGGAGAGGATCATAAGGACATGATCTTAGCTGGGGACTCTATCTGACCCCAACTCCTTTCTGTCTGGGTCTTTCCCTCATCTCTCTGCTTCTTGGCAGCCATGAGATTAGCAGCTGTGCTCCACCATGCCTTTCTACTGAGATTTATGATGTTCTGCTTCAGCTCAGACCTACAGCAATGGAGCAAGCTAACCATGGACAGAAACCTCTCAAACTGTGAACTAAAATAAATTCTTAATCTTTTAAGCTGTATATGTCAGGTATTTTGTCTCAGCAACAAAAAGCTTATGAAATGACTTACTTAAATAAGCCACTATCTTTTTAAATTTCTATATTTTCCCAGAATGGAATTCAAACTTCCTATTTTGCTCTTATTTTTCTCTGAATCAGATCATTTTTATTAGCTTCTCACAATAATATTATAACCTTTCTCTCTTTTAATGCATAAAAAATCGGGTGGAGTTGGCAGGTCAAAGTGTATTTAGCCTTATTACGTGTGTGTGTGTGTGTGTGTGTGTGTGTGTACAGAGGGTAAGTGTGATATTTAGCAAATAAATATGCATGATCAACATTTAAATTACTACCTTGAAATTTTACATTGTATATTATCATATGAAAGATTCTGAAAGCCATTCAGCTAATAAACTTGTGTAACTTAGTTTAACTCAATGTTCCCAAAGTGATTTGACCTTATAAACTTTTTGTTCACCGTTTTTAATAAAATCCTTTTGAACACCCAGGAAAATGTCATCCTAGCATAACAGACCTTTCTTTTGTGTTGACAAATCTGATCAAATCTTGATTTTGCCACTTATTAGCTCTGTGGGCAAGCTACTTAGTCTCTCTGAGCTTCTACTTGGTCAGCAATAATTACGACCATCTCAATGATATCTCTGAAGGATTAGAAATAGTATGAAGAAAATACGTCAGGTAGCATTTAAGCACACAGTAAGTACCCATAAATGTTAGTATCACCAATATCATTATTATTACTATCATATTATAATTATTTATGTATGCATCTTACCCAGTCTACATCCACATTACAGATAATCTTGAGACTCTATGATTCTTATTCTTTGAAAAATATCTTATACACTGGTTTGTTCCATGAACATTAAGTTATATACTTGATATACTTGTTCATGCTTATATATATATATATATATATATATATATATGCACACAGACATATATATAGAGAGAGATACAAAGACTAAAATTCAGACCCATCTATGTCTAAAAACAACTTATTTTTCTGTAGATGAATTTTTGCAGTTAATAGGCTGTTTATGAAAAACTAGAAAGAAATTAAAATGTGTTATTTTCATCATTAACTGCTGTTTCAAAATAGTTACTTGAATGATTTTATTTCTCTCTCCTCCATTGAATGCTACTGTTTGGCATTCTTACTGAATCACTGTGCATCCATGGTCGCAGATGCTGCAGTTTCTAATATGCCTTCCAACAGCACTTGAGACATTGCAAAAGGATGTCATATAGTTTTGCTGACAGCACACACCTCCAGTGCAAACTCGGGTTCTAGAAAATCTGCGGTTTCTCCGTTGATTTGAAAGAAAGAACATCTGTGGTTCACTTATATTGGAGCCAGAAAAGTACCACATTTTATACCTTGAAATAATACATTTATTTTAGAAGAAAGATAACACAGTAAAGTAAGCAAACATAATACATAATTTACTTCAAATAATTAATAGGTAAAGCTAAATTCAAATGGTCAAAATGACTTGGAAAAAATGGCAAAACCAGTTTTTATGATAACAATTGAGCACAATATTTTGTACTAATGTACCATTTTCAATGGTGCTTTCAAATAACTGTTTTTTTTTCTTTTTCCAAACACACTGGATCGAGTGTGGTGACACAGCCTGAGTGACAGATGACTTTCTGGCCATAATGATAGTTTAAACAACTTTCTCTTTTGCTTGAAGTTGCTTCAGCAACAATCTCTAGCTCAAGGAAGCCTTGCCATTGCTAAAGCAAGATGAATAAAACACAGACATTATATTTTTTGTTCCTTCCTCATGGAATGTTCTTTCAGGAGAATTGTAACATTTTAAATAAAAACTAAGATTTAAGAACTGATTTCTGTTTTTGACATTTATAAGCTCTGACCTTCAGAAAAATGACTTAACCTCTATGCGTTTCTGATTCCTGTCCTGTAAAACTGATGAATGCTACACCTCATGGGGGGATTTTGAAGCTTAAATGAGTCGGTGAATATAACACATTTAAAGTGGGTGTGGTGGTCTATAACCTCAGCACTCTAGGTTCCTGAGGCAGGAGGGTTACAATTTTGAGCCCAATCTGCGCCACTTAGTGACGATGAGACCCTATTTCAAAATAAAATAAAATATAAAAAAGACTGGAGCTGAAACTCAGTGCAAAGGCCCTGTGTATTGCCAAAAGTCCTAGTACTGTACAAGCAAGCAACAAAGAGCGAAATTTATATCGAATACCATTCTTGCATTTTTGGTTCCACAGTCCTCACCAACACCATTGACTTCACATAGTTGGCCTCTTCACATTCTAAGTTTTGGTTCAAAAGTTTGCATCTCAGAACGGTCTACAATGACTAGCCCATCTAAAGTGGTTCACAAGGCCCAGCACGTATCCCTATCTGCAGTTATCTCATGCATTTTCCATTGTTTTCTTCTCCTACTTTAATAGAGAATGGTCCTCTTGCTATGCTTAGTTATATCTGTAGTGCACAAAGGAGGTCTGCATTTTATAAGTGCTCAGTAATGATTGAGTGAACACTCCATGACATGGTTGGTTAAAGAACTCTACTGTCTAGGGTTCAAATAAGTAGAAATGGCTCCTGCTAAGAGTGTGCAGAATCACTTCTGCAGGAGAGAGGCAAAAACGAAGGCCACTCAGCTTCTGAGCCACAGGTACCTCGCACGTGCATCCATACCACACCTTGTCAGGTAAGTCCACCTGATTGGCTATTTCTACCAGAGTACTGATACAACAAAACTATAAATTCTGTATTGCAGAATCTATTTCAAATCAGTCTGCATGACTGTATACAGAGACACAAAAATTAAAGCCTATGTTCTTTTTTTACCTAGACATGAAAGTTAAATTAGAAAATTGGAAATTTTGCAACCAGCATGGGTAAGCAACCAAAAATGCAATGAGTCAATAATTTTCCATAGTCTCATGGGGCCTTATGTTTGTTGGTTAATTAAAATGACCTAAAGTGTTGAACTTTTCTCCTTTGGGGATATTTTAAAATTCTGATATTTCCCTGGGGGAACGGCCAAGTTGTTTCACTCTCCTTTTATTGATAAGAGACTAAGGTGGTAAGCAAGCCAATTATTGTATCTGAGTTCAGAATCTTTGGACATTTAGAGTGTTCAGGCCTTCCACTAACTTCATTTTAAAGGTAAAGAAAATGAAACCCAGGGAGAAAATACAGACACAACTAGTTCTGGCCTTTTTTTTGGTTTGTTTTTCCAGTAATGAACTCTTGGTTTCTCTCATTACAAGATTAAAAAATTAAGCTGATTATGAGATTTATCTCAAAGACTTTAACCTAGAATGTTTAGTTGATAAAAACAATCACCAGCAATGGTTATTTTGACCAGAAAATAGTCACTGAATCATGTGATATATTAGAAGATTAATCACTTGTGCATGTTAAACCCAGGGCACCCCAGTGAAGTCATTATAATTATTACCATCTTACTGATGGAAAGGGCGAGGCTTAGAGGGGTTGTCTGCACATGATCACTCAGCTAATAAATTACTAAATTAGTGTTTGTCTCCTAATCTGATCAAAAAGCTTGTGCTCCTGACCTTGAAACATACTATCACCCTAGAAGCCAATTCTGGCCTTCTTCTTGTTTTTACATAACTTAAAGTCAACAAAAGGTTTAAATCACATGATATTTAAATTTCATTCTTCATTAAAAAAAGTCTTAATGGAAGACAGCCTCATTCATTCTTGTACACATTACCTGTGGCTGAGTTTCTGCCTTTCCAGGAGCACCATGTAGTTAGCAGTGGAGACCACCGCATCAGATGCTAAGCCTAAAGCATTTACCATTTCCTGCTTTCCTAAAATAGCTGATAATCAACAGATGTCTTGTTCATCAGATGATATCACTCCCCCAACATTTTTCAGTTGAAAATAGAACAACAAAATTATTGAAATGAACAAAACAAGGTGCCCAGGTAGAACAAATAGCTATATCTTTAAGGACAGTTTTATTTATGAATGGAAAATAGTATCTAAGAGCAACTATCTGGGGCAAGGGAAACAAAGCCTCCACTACATGCTAGTCTTCCAATCCATGTCATCCTCCAGCAGGTGACAGGTATTTCTCTTAGGATGTATTCTCTTGCGCAATTTACTCTAACAAGAAAGTTTAATGCTAAGCTATACTAATGATTCACAAAGTATGTTTAGGTCCAGAGGACCCTTGAAAATCCTTGAGACATTTTAATCTGTGATATCAAAGCAATTTTAATAATGTTACTTAGATATGATTAGACTTTTTCACTCTCTTTGCTCCATGAATGTATAGTGGGGTTCTCCAGAGAATATCTATATCTATATCTATATCTATATCTATATCTATATCTATATGACAAAGATATTACTACAGATTGGATATAGAGCCAGATGGCAGACTCTAGCCCTTATCCTGGAATCAGATACTAAATTAGTTGCAAAAAATGTAAAATAATAGTACTCTTTATCATACTTTTCATTTTAGAAAGCTTAGATATTTAGTCATAAAATTATGTCATTTATAACAACTATAATGGTTTATTACTTTAGTATATTAACAATGGTTAGTGTCCCAAATTTAATATCCAATAAGGTAAAATAGCTTGATATAACCCCAATACACAGACATTCTTTCTATGCCCAAAGGAATCATAAGACCAAAATTTTAATTTGCTTCGCCCTTTCAAGATGAAAGTCTAGCCCCATCAGATACATGATGTCGTTCCACACCATTCTCTCTTGTTGTGCTACAGATTTCCAATCCTGAATCCTTGTCAACAATACCTAGGCAGCTTATCGTTTCAGTTTTCCATGCCCTTCACTCTAAGAGTGAAGCATAAGTTACTGAATTCATCATCTGATGATTCTGACTCAACTCATCTCAGGTCAGTACTCGGGAATGCTGCTAGAGATGATGCTGATAGTGTTTGTTACGGGTTGTCTCCTCCTATCTGTGTTCTATGCCCTAACATACAGTTTAAAAAAAAAATCTCCTTTTCCTTTTCTCCTCTCTTCTCCTCTGATTGTCTCCCCTTCTTCCTTCTCCTCCTTTGATATTTATTTGTATAGTGCTTAGTAGAAAGCTCTTAGAGCAATGATTGCTAAGCAATACTGGGCTAACTAATAATAGTCATTTCCATTCATTTAATTTATTTATGCATCACCGTCCCCCAAAATGTAAAAATACAACTGGAATTCTGCTCAGCACAGAGCTACTGAAGTAAGTTGTAATCATTATTTTGAAACAGTGTTAGTGTTTGGAAAACTCTTTTAACCATATGCAGGAAAGCAGCCTCTTCCCTTGCCCTTTGTATCTTCTTTATATCTAAGAAAAAGAAGCAACTGACAAGGCGATTTTCAGGTAATCTCTAGCTTCAATGCAATAAATGTGTACATACTGAACTTGAAAGCTTGTGACATTTGACAGGGTATCAATGGAATTGTTATGCACAGCTACGGTTTGGACTGACTATGTAAAATTACATCACAGCAGATGAATGGCACCATTTCAACAGCTCTGAAATGATAACCTTGTTGGCTACATTGAAGTTGGTGAGACACAGAAAAGTAGAAAATTCCCCCATGGAACCCCTTAGAAATGCAGGCAAGTCACATTTGCCATTGGAAAGATGTGACTTTTCATGAAACAGAGTTAAAATAGAATCACAGGGAGATGGAATGAAAAAAATTGTAACATTCCTTAAATTGTTAACTGTACAAGAGAATCACTTTGTTTCTGCTTTATTAATATAATTGTTTCTATTTTATACAAGTCGTTACTGTAGAAGGGCACCCCTACACAGTGTGTAATTATGAATCTTATGAACGTGAAAACAGAATGTAATCCTCTATGGTAGTTGTATCAAGGCATGGGTGGAGAGGGGAGGGAGGAAAAAGGAAAGGTGATCAAAAAGAAATTAAGATGTATTACATACATGTACCAACCCCTCACAAAGAGTCTAAACATTATGTACTGCACATAGGTATTTGTAAGTTATTAAAAATTGTTATAAATAACAGATGCAAAGCCATTGGATCTTCTTCTTGAGTCTCCAGAGTGCACCCTATTAACACAAGTACCCTAAAATCTCCGAAATACTTCTTGAGATTTGGGGAGGTAAGACTCGTTCACTAAGCGTAGTTCTATTTGCTACCACAGTTTGACATGTACAGACATTAGTTCCTGGTTTCAACAGTGTTAAACCAATAATACTTATTTCTGGAAATGTATGTAACTGTCATGACTTAGGAGAGTTCGCATGCAGCCTGAGTGAAAAAGGGCAGCATTCACCACACTGAAAGGCGGCAGGGGGTAGGGGGGGCACTTCAGAACACCAACTCATGAAAACCCCATTAGGAAGCCAAAGAGAACTAACCAGAGGCAGATTGCCTTGAAAACTAGGGAATGTGAGCCCCTGAATCTCTGCCTAAGACCACAGCAGTACTCTATATGAGACAATATATTTACTCAGATGGCCAATTTGTGTTGAAACATGCAGGATGCTCTGTGAATGCAACAGAAATCTATACAGTCTATCATTCACGGTTATCTCACCTCGGGAAAGTACCTAGAAAATTTACTGTATATAAACATGAAGCAAAGAGACCACGCTCCTTTTAACTGCTGTCATGACTTTCCAAATGTGATGCAAACTTTCTTTTTTTCCTTTTGGAAGGCAATTTCTTTAAAAAAAAAAAATGCAGAATGACTAGAAAAAATAGAATAACTTCAAGTGAGCAAGAGAACTATACCATGTATCAAGATTTTCTCTCTGTCTTCAAAGAACTTTTATTAAACATGTAACTCACTTTTGGTGAGAAGAGGTACGTAGGTAGGATTAAGTTTAAAGATATTTTTATGAAAATAGAGCATAGTACTTCACAGGAGATGATGTATTCTAGTCATTAATGCCTCTACCTTTAAGCTAAAATCAAGTTACTGAGAATCTTGCAGAAGACAGATGCTCCTAATATAATATTGATAATAAGAAAGCAAAAATAAATTATCTTATTTCCAACTTCCTGTTAGACTACAGACCCATTACGTGGCCCTCATCATGCATTTTTTAAAATCACTTTTCTGTGACAATTTTTTGTTTTTGTTTATAATCTTACACATCTCACTTCCTCTCTGGACCAAGAATGTCCTCAACAATGCTTAGAGGACCTGTGAAAGACATTTTTTATTTATTCATTTTTTTCTTGATAAGCACTAAAAATTACATACTAGAGACACACAGGGTAAAAAGGCTTAAATTCGCTAGCTACTGCTGGCTTATTTCAAGAGATTATTCAAATGACTGTAAGACAGAAAACAAAAGTTCCTCCTTGCCAAAATACTCTCCAATACTCGGTAATACCAAGCTTTCTAATGTTTTATCTATTTGATGGATATAAAATTATTATTATTTTTTTTTGTTTGTTTGTTTGTAATGATGAGGAGAACTTCCGGATGAATTTGATAACTTCATGATTTCACGTTTTATAAAGCGCCTGTCTATGGCCTTTGTTCGTATTTGAACTAGATTTCCTTTCCTTGCTAATTCTCAATGATACTTTGATAGGCCCCAAAATAGTGGTAATACAGATAGTAAAAGAGATATCAAAGGTATGAAATTAAAATTTTGACAACGAATACAAATGCAAAAGATCAAACCTTTAGCATCAAATGCAAACAGAAAATAAAAATTTAGCTGATATTCCAGACAAGACATCAGTAAATTTTTTCTTCAAAGAACAAATATTTTAGCGTTTGTAGGCCCTAGGAGCTCTATGGCAACTACTCAAGTCTGCCATTATATACAAACAGCTATACAGAATATATCAAAGAATGGATCTAGTTGTATGCCAATTAAATTTCATTTACACAAATAGTAGGTATACCAATTTGGCCCCCAGAATAAAGTGTGCTAACAATTTATTTGGACACAATAATTTGATTTTTCTTTATTTTGTTTAAAGTGAATTACGTTCCTGTGTGGTCCAATGCCATATTGTACTAGACTTAGAGAGTCTCACAGAATACCTTGACTTATAATATCATAATTGAATTGTCAGGGTCATTTCACATACATTTTATTTTGCAACATAAATAGAGCTCATTTAGCTATATATTTTTTCCCTTATGTCTGGTAGTATCCATGTGTTCTCAATGTTATGATTAAAATTTCATGTTCCTTAGTATTTCTAATGTTTTGTCGTTTACTGTAAAAGTCAAAATGGGTATATTTAAAAACACACACAAATATTCATGAATATTGACTAAAAGTTTAAAATTTTCATTTTCATGATGCAATAATTTGATGTTCATTGTTGCTATAACTTGTAATAACCACATGTAATTATTTAATTATATCGTGCACTATGCAATATTGGTTTGTGTTCTTTTTTATTAGTGCATGTTTGCGGTACACAGTGTTTATGTTCCCTGCAGGGAGTTGGTACATGCACCTAACACATCGTAATTCTCTTTCATCCCCTTTCCTCCTGTCTCCCTCCATTCCCTCTGTCTTTTGATCTCCTTTCTCATTTGAGAAAGATTTATTTCCCTACCTCCTATTACCTGATTTTTATGTTTTCATGTATATTTTAGGTTTGTCTTACAAGTGATGCTTATGATAATATATCTGCTTTATTTCACTTTTCATCATGGTATCAAGGGCATCCATTTCCCTTAGTATTCCAAAGACTCAAATTCTCTCAGCATTTAAGGGCTTCAGAGTTTAAAAATTGAAATGTAAACTGCTAAGATACATTTTACAAGCTTTTCACTTATTAGCAAGTGATAAATGAAAATAAGTTTATCAACAAGTATTTGTAATTTTATATTATTGAGAATCTTCATTGTTTTTTCAATTGTAAATTAGGCATTATGAACCATTACCAAATTTCAGAATCGAAGAAAGGGATCCATTAACATTTTCCCTTAGGTTCCTAATTTCAAGTCACTTGTTCATGTCCCTCTTATTAGACTATAAAATCATGAGACCAGGAGATTTAATTGATAAGCAATTAGTGAGTCTTTCATAAGAATTGGAAATAATTGACTAAAACAAGAAACTTTCATGTGTTCATGTGGTTTTAAATAATTTTACAAAAATAAACCAAAAAAAAAAAAAGATAAAGATATCAACTCTGAAAATATCAAACTGGGTAAAACTGCTTCTACTCATAACCAGTGAAAATGTATGTGCTTAAGAAAGACACATACTAGGTTTATTGCTTATGTTTCTCTTCACTCCAAATAGAATAGTGCAATAATTAACCTACATCAGATTTAAACTGTAGGAGACTGTTCCCATCCCAATAAATAATAACTCTTTTACTGGTCATATAATAAAAGTGCTAATGATCCTGACATCTGGCCCTTTCCACTTCAAACGTAAAGATTTCTATCCTAAAATGAACTCACTAAGAATCTGATAGCCATGCATCTGTGCACAACCTCTGCTTCATTAGATCAGACATATTTCATTTGCCCATGTGTTTCATAAGTTATTTTCATGTCAATCTAGTGTCCACAGAATGTTAAAGGTTGCCCAGAGCTCAATTAGACTTATTTTATTTTAAAATAGAATAAAAGCATCTTGAGGCTACCTTCTATTTAGAAAATAATATAATATAGAAATGATCCATTTTTAGAATATATCATGTTCTTAAATGATAAAGGTAGAAGATTCAGCTGGATGAAATAAGGTGGTTTTGCACTATAACTTAGACATAAGCTTCAAGGTTTTGTGTTTCTGGAGGAAATAAAACAAACAACTGGGACTTTAAAGTTAGCATTTAAACAATGGGAACTAATTTGTGATCAAAGTCACTAATGCCAAATAAATTTAAAACTATAAAAATAATATAGAATACACCCAGATCTTTGGCTTTATCCACTGGCCCTTCATACATCTCTTCCTTCTAGATGAGAGTTTGAGAAACTTTTCTTATTAATGGTAGTAAATATATAACATTTGAAAGTTCATAGGTCACAATAACTCCAATCCTATAGCAAGCAAAGAGCTCCAGATAATACAGGCAGGATTGTGGTAAAACACTAATCCAGCTTCGCTTCTGGATATAGAAATTTCAATTTTCTACAATGGTTAGGTGTCAAAATTGATTTTTAAAAGACATTTGAAAATATAAAAATTTCTTAGCTGTTAAAAACACAAGTGCCAGACCAGATTTATCTCACGCAATAGTCTGCCAACTTCTGTTCTAGATTACTTGCTTGGTGTGTTCATTGTCTGGGGAAACCATCTCATTGCTGGGACAAAATATCCAAGGTCCAGAAATGAAAGGGGAAGGAATTTAATTTTGGCTCACAGTTTCAGTCCAAGGTCCCTGGGTCCCATGAAGAAATGTCATGACAGAGATTATGGTGGAACAAAACTACTTACTTCATGGCAGATGGGAAGCACAGTGGTTTGGAATGTGCACCTTCAAGAGACCCATGTCCAAAATCATGTTTTCAGGGGTGCATCGCAACTGGGGCTTACTTCCTACCCATATAATCAGCCATGATCATGATGGATTGATAGCATCCCATGATCCAATTACCTGTTTGAGAAACGCTTAATCCAATCAAATCAACAAGACTAATGGGCAAATTTTCTTATGATGCTTTTGTTTAGTTCATTACAGTTGCCAGTCTTTGGCTTAGTCCTGAATATGATGGTATCTTTTCTCTTTGTGCCTGCTCCCTGACCTCCTACTGGTTACTCCTGCCAGAGGAGACTGCAATATATTCCATAGTCCCCTCAATTCCCCCCCCTCCAATGGTATCAACAAAAATTGAAAAGGGATATTCACTGGCTGTCAAGAAATTAAAATGTTGTTGGGAAAAGCCTGGCTTCCAAACAGCATCTCAAGAATACAAACCTCTAGGTAAAAAGGAGTATTCCCTCTATGGTGCTCTCTGCTCCTTTGATTTAAAACATCTCCCAGTACAGCAGAGTAGAATACTTCAACAGAGTCAGCTGGATATTGGAATCTTTTATTCTAACCCTGCAAAGCCCACTTCATGTAGGTTACACCAGCAAGGTAGCCTCCTGCATGTGAGAAGACAGTAAAGCTGACAGAAAATTACATATGACAACTTTCACCGGGAAGAGATTAAAAAAAAAAAATATTCCACTCTATAATTATTTGCATAACCACTAGGGTGTGATTAATTCTACACAAATCAACAAATAAGAAGAAAAGAATGTAGAGAGTAATAGTCATAAATTAATAATCATATTCAAAATGTATGTAGTTCAACTCACTAACCTACAGAGGAGAATTTACTGGCACTTCCATTTGTATGAAGGAATCATTTCTCACCAGACATTCCAAAAAAGATATGTTTTCCTTTTTCTTTTTTTTTTTTTTCACCACTTATAAATCCTTACTTCATCAGTGTTACTGGAGGTATTTGTCAGATTGAACAGAAATGGCAAGGACTATGTAAGTTATTAGAAGCTACGTACATTGTTTTAAAACAAGGAAATGCTTTAGATAATAAATTTTAAATATTAAAACATTTCTTGAATTGTATTCTAACTAATGAATAAGCTGTCTTTCTTTCTTGCATGTGATGTATCTGCTCATTCAATTTGTTTATTTTCCAAAATAACATGTGTAAAAGCTATGTTCTTTTTTCCCCCTAATATTTTTTTGTGAGTTCTTCTGTGCTTTCTCATTTTTTTCTTAGGCGAGTTGAACCTTCTTCCAAGAATCCTGTGGGCTCTTTAAAAAATTCTCTTCTAGAAATTTTATATAATAAATGATATTTTTAGCACTTTCTGATATTCACACAAGCACCTAAATGTGTCCATTCCCAACAGTATTTTAAAAACCATGATAAGATTACACACAGAGGTTGAGTTGATAGTAACATGTATGAGATACATTTGCTGTTAGCACCCCTTAACAAGCACGTATCCCACTTTGAGCAATAATTCCTCATCACCCTGATGAAATCCAACCACTTAGTACTTTTGGTCTCTACACCTCTGGGTGTAGTCTAGGAATGGAACATCATGGTTAGGTCTGAGCCTATTAGTTGACTGTTTTTCCATTGTCACAGTTTGTGGTGCTGAGATGGACATGTGACTAAAACAGCCCAATGAGAGGAAGTCTCCTGGCATTTGTAATTATCACTGGAAAACAGACTTCCTTATTTCCTTTGCATGAGAACTTCTAACTGTGGACAGAAACCCTTCTGAAATGGATTCAGTTTATGAAGGAGGATGAGACAAACATATGATAAGAAACCAGACCTTCCTAACATAATTTCCTGGAACCAAACGTCCTGATGGATCTTTCAGTTGAGTTAGCCAGAAATTTCTTATTCATTTAATTGAAGACTACTGAAATTTAATTTTTCCTACTTGAAACAAGTAGAAACCCATTTGCATACCTGTAATTTTGCTTATGATATTTTCATCTGTATATTACCTAAATATATGAGTCATTTTAGAGTCCCTTTAAAGTACAAGTTAAGAGAATACTTTACAATATTTAGAACAAGTTAGAATATTTTTAGCAATCTAAATGAGATCTGGTGAAGGTCTGGTCTTAGGAAGAGAGAGGACATGATTGTAATCCCTTTAACCTAACGAAGATAAATCTAAAACTTTGTTTGGAGTTACATAGCAATACAAGGCTCCTCAAAAAAACATGACAAAAGACTTCAGTTCCTTTGAGACTTTCTAGTATTTTCTTGTGGTTAACAAGCTCTTATGGAGCACCCACTGGAGCCTCAGTGGTATGCTTTGTATTGGAGAGCAGAGAAGTCACATCTAAAATGAGGCTGAAGTTTCCAAAACTGGGTCATTTCCTTCCTTGTGGTTTACTATCTTCAGCTATTGTGATATTCAGGAGGGTACAAGGAATTTATAGAATTCTTTCAAATGCACAGATAGTTCTGTACCTTGATCCAGTTGCAGTTTACAGGGCACTTTCAGTTTCTTTAAAGTTGCTAAATTATCAGTTTCTGTGATTCAGTTAGTTGTACTGACCTCTGAAGGCTCAGTTCAGAGTGGAAAGCATGGTCACATTCATGAGGCATTTACATATGTGCCTCACAGCAAGCCTTTAAGATGGCATCAATTACAACAAAGTTTCGGAGGCTCACTGTGTTATGATTAGAGGTCCTACAGTAAGGTAGACTCGGCCACAAAAGTGAAGAGCTCTACAGGAAGGCAGTCCTGAGCACTTCCAGGACGTAGTGGTAGGCTCCTTGAAAAGAGCATTACAAACTGATGATTTTTCCCCACTCTGGCCACGACAGAGGGGTCATTGTCCTTATTAATTTTAACTTCAATGTCCTCAAAGTAGTGCTGAATGAGAATTCATTGCCTCCCTGAATGCAAAAGCTAGAATATAATAATAATCATTCTGTTCAATGCTTGCTTAACTTCCTTATGAGCTTTGCCAGAATTACTGATAATTGGAAATATTTTTTCTTAAAAGGTAACTGCAGTATACCTTCTGTTTTGCTGTAATAATACAGAACACCTCCATGTCTTTAAACTTTTCATATTAATGTGCACTATATGGTTCTGTACTTTGGACAAGCATCTCCCAAGGGCCCATGTGTTAAAGGCCTAGTCCACCAAATGTTCTATTTGGAAACTTTAAGAAGTGAGGCCTATTGGGGGGCCTCTGGTCACTGGGGCTGTGCCCTCAAAGGGGATGTGGGCCCTGGCTTCTTCATATCCCAATTATGAAGTAAGTGGATCTCTCACAGGCAGTTTCCATGGTATCAAAGGCAACAGTATCAACCAGTTAGGCCTTGAAACTTCCAAACTGTGAGCCACTATAAATCTTTTCTCCTTATAAGCTGATTATCTCAGGCATTTGGTTCCAGTATCAGAAAACAGACCAACACATGTATTCCTATTATTCTTATTATTTTCTTTTATAGTCAAAGAAACAAGATCTCAGAGGGATTAAATAACTGTCCTAGACTAACAGACCAAAGGTCTTAGTCACTTTTCTGTTGCTAGAACAAAATACTTGGTGCACACCACCTAGAGGAACAGAAGTTTATCTTCCTGCACATTTTTAGTTCATAGTCAGCTACTGCAAGGCAGGGAGGGATTGGGGAAAGGGTCTAGCAAAGAAGTGCTGCTTATGTCCTGGTGGCCAGGAAGAAAAGAGAGAAGGGAGAAGTGGATCCACTCATGTGTGCCATGATACCACAATCCAATGACTCTCTAAAAGCCCTAAATATGAACACAGGAGCCTCTTGGGGAACATTTTAGGGCTAAACCACAACAGCTAGTAAACAGTAGGACTAGGAATTATCAAATTACAATTTTCAAAACTAAACTCTGAGCACACGCGAGCAGCCCCAGAAGGGATGTAGGTAAGCACTGTTCTCATCTTGGCTGTTCTGGTCCTCCGTCCCCACAGCAGGTAGAATGAAACCTCTGGGGCCACAGGGACTATGTCATCATTTTATTACCACCTCCTCTTGGTATAAAGTATGGAGTTGTAGCAGAGAAAAATAGTCATAGTGACAGAACTATGTTCTGAGAAAAGGGTCATTGCAGATTTCTTCATTGTATGAACACTTCATAGGGTGCTTACATGAACCTAGATATCACAGCCTACGTATGCCTAGGCTATGTGGCGAGGTGTTATCATCTCTGACAACCATCATTGGCCAAAATGTCCTTATGTAGTGCACAACTATATTACTAATACAAATTTGCTGCTATATGGTAAGCAATTTCGCTTCCTTATTCTATACAACCTCTTTTCAGAATAGGTACCAATAGTCCTATTTTTAATAAAAACTGATTATCAAAGAGGCTAATACACTTGCTCATGAACACAAAGCCAGCATCTGGCAAAGATCAACCCAGAGGGGTAACATCCCAAACCCAAGGCCTTGAATTCCAACATGTTGGGGAATCACTCTAGCAGACATGAATGTGAGTGAGTCGATTACTGAACGACTCTGACTAGTACCACAGAAATTACCTGGCTTCCCAAAGTCTACTTTCTTTATTAGAGTTTTACTTAGGGAAGCAGAAAAAAAATACGTGACATACAGACAGAGAGACACATACAATTTGTGCTTGTTCATTTACTCTGCATCACATTTCAAATATAGTGCTAATTGGATGTTAAAATTAGATTATGTATCTAGAGCATGCCTTGTACTCTTCATACTCTTCAAAATACCTTTACTTAAAATGTTGATGAACCATCAAACAAGAGCCTTCCTTGATTGGGATCTTTAAAATGGGACCTTTTAAAATTCAAACTCAATACTATTTGTTTGATATGAGGACAGCAAATGGAATTAATGCTTCATCAACTGAAATGACAGAAGAGTCATAAGTTGGCCTCAAATTATACACGATGCTTAGGCATATTCCTGTTTTAGCAAAATACAAATACTGAAATAAAGCATAGCATTTGATTTTCTAACTTCATATGACTGGTGTAATAAAGCAGAGACATGACAGTGATTGAAGATCACATTGGCAGACCCTCTCCATTCTAGACACGTTTCCCTCATCTTCACCATTCAAAAAATTGAGCATAGTATATTCACTGTAAAGGAGGAAGTGTGGCTTCCAGTGGAGAATTAGTCTGTATGGTCCAATGTGGGAAAAAAGAGGTAACATGAGCCTGGAATAGCTCTTGTGCATTTTTTTTTTTAATCAGTATCCTTTACCAGGCAGTACATTTCATAGAAGAGATAAAACATTTTCCTAGTTCCTCTTGGAAAACACAAATAAAACCAAACCCTAGGAGGGTGTAGGAAATATGGGCAGATCCTAAGGGAAGGACCTAGTAGTATAATGGGGAAAGCAAGGAAAAAAAGAAAGATCACTGCTTTGTTTTGACTGATTTTATTCAAATCTGTTATGCTTGTTAGTATCAAGTCTGAGAGTATAGGCAACTCTGAAGACGATAAGATTCACTAGGATGCTCATTCTGGTTTGATTGTTACCTGCTTTTGAAGTCTTATAATGTCCCCAATGTTTTGTTTTTATTAATATTGTTATGTACTGTCATGTTCAATTATACTATGCCTGATGATATAGACAATACTATTAAAGATAACAAGAGACATCATAGTAACCATTGTAGATCACCTTGTATTGTGGTTTTATATGCCTTTTTTTGTTTTTTTGTTGTTCTAGGAATTTGTTTTGTTTTGTTTTGTTTTTCCCTCTAATACAGGAAGGACGAGTATACATGTAGATACTCATGCATGCGTAGAGCTTCTAAAAAGTTTATGAGAACTGATTATATAATGCACAATGAAATGAATAGATACATTGAAGAAAAAAAGAGACTAAAGTACCCAGTGCTGATTCCATAGCACCATGATATGAAATCCAGCAATATTATTATTCTTTGTTCAGAGTGATTTTAGTCTGCTTTGTTTTGTTTAATTTCAATATACATGAAGGTATGGGCAGCTATTTTGAAGGGAATAAGAGACATTATAACAGCCATTGTTGACTTCCCTATTGTCTGGTCTTGAAGACCTAAACTGCCTCATCCTGTTCTGATCAGTTTTATTCTATTTTGTTTTGCATAAATTCTCTGTATGTGAAGATATGGACAACTATTTGGAAGAAAAAAAGAGATATGATAGACAGTGAAGATCTCTGGTTGTCTTGTTTTGCAATCTGTTTTCCTCTGATTTTTTATTGTTTTTTATGTTTAATTTTACCCTCTTTAAAATAAAATTTTTAAAAAGTGCAACCTGCTTATTAAAAAATAATATTCCCTAATTGTCTTAGTTACTTTATGCTTGTTGCTGAGACAAAATACCTGAAGCTCAAAGTTGGGAAAGGAAAGGTTTATTTCTTACAGTTTTTGGAGGTTTCAGTCCACACTTAGTTGGCTCCAACGCAGATGGGTATGGCTGGGCTGCAGTTCATGGCGGCTGCAAACAGCAAGCAGGAACCAGCAAAGAGCAAGACACACCTTCTTCCTGCCATTACATCACATCCTGGCCCCACCCCTGTAGGGTGGAGCACTGACACCATCATTCCAAGCACTAGACAATGAACGAATGACAAATACACAATGCAAACTCCATGAAGCCTGGGGGCCACAGACATAAACCATGACACTAATAAAAAGAATATCCTCTTGAGCCAGGAGAGATAAATTAATGACATAAAATATAAGCAAAGGTGCATATTTCTCTATTGCCTGGTGCTATGGTTTATAGTTAGGTGAACCCATGCATCCAAGCCTTGTGCATTCATGAGGGTGGGGTTTAGGAGGTGATTGGATCATGGAGTCATGATACTCACTTTTGGATTAATCCACTGTGAGTTTATAGCTAATGTGAGTTGGTTGGAGGAGGTGGTCACTGGGGGAGCGGCCTGGAAAGGTCTCTCTCTCTCCCCTCTTCCTCTGGTCTACCTTGTCTTTCCTCCCTTCCAGCACCACACAATGAGCTGTATCCTCTCTGCCATGCTCCTGTGCCATGCTGCCTTGCTTTGGAGCCAGCTGACATTTGAAATCCTTCCAAACTGGCAACCAGAATAAACCTTTGCTCCTTTAAGTTGTTGGTGTCAGGTATTACATATCAGTAACAAGTATCTAACACACCTAGAAGGCAGGTGATTGGTAAGAGAACAGCAAAATAGATTTAAAATATGTGAGCAACTAGTAGTGACAAATCAATAAACACAAGTAAATCAACTAATCAATAAATACTAATAAATATGGAATACCCACAATATATAAAATATTCCATAAGGTACAGTAATTCAAGTATAATTCAAGTAGCATAGTTGCCTCCTAAAACAATTGAAAACAGGGTTAAGAACATTACAAGATGAAATTATTTGCCAGTTAACAACAATGTAACAAAATGATTTAAAAACGTGTCTTGATCACTTTCTGTGTACCTGGTCTATGCTTAGAATTTTTGTCTCATTTAACCATCACTATAATTGGTAGAAGGAGGTAATTTTAGTTTTCTAGTCTTATAGATGGAAACTGGACCGAGGTTAGAGTTAATAACTGGCAGAACTGTTATTTTTTTATCTGTTATACATTGATATCACTGCCATGTTGTATTCCACTTTTTGCATGTACTGTTTTTATCTTTAAAATATATTTATGCCAAATTTTAAAGCTTTTCTGCACGTAGCTTGGGGTCAATTTTCAGTAATTGTGATTTCCACTTGAAACAAAACACTTCCCTTTCCCTGCTCATATAGATTGGGTTTTGAACTGATAAAAAATTTTTTTTGAGAAATTTCTTCTCAAAAAAGTCTGAAAATGAAGTAGATAATATTTAGAGGTGCCTACTCATATGAAATGTGTTTTACACCCTTCACAAAACTCTGCCACAGAAGCACAATAGGAAATGTATTTTCATTTAAAATGCTAAGTCTTTGATCTATGATCTAAATCACATTAATTCAAACTCTGCCAATTTGAAATTCATTGACTTATAGAATTTTAGAGATGAGCAAATTAGGAGGATAAGTAGAAGTTCAGTGGGAATATTTATCCTCCTTAGGAAAATATATTTGAGGCACTTTAAAAAAAAAAAGAAATCTTGTAGCTGTTTACAAACAGTATGCCAAAATAAAATGACTGTTATATCACATTTTAAGTAGTCTAGTGGCACTTCTTCTAAATATATTTACATCTCATATGTATCCAAGAATACTAATAAACATATACTCTATCATTAGTATACATTATCTTAGGGTTTTTGTTACGTGTTTTTTTTTTTTTTTTTTTTTTTCCCCATGGATTGTCAAAAACTGGTGAGCCTGGGATATATTTTAAATAATTTAGAATAAGTTGCTTAATTATAATCAAAGTACAGAAGACCATAATAGCCTTATAAAGTACAGTTGCAGGTACTAGCAAATATATTCACCCTAAATAATCTCAAAAATATTCTGACAACACAATATTTTTCACTATTTTTCAGCAACATGTAAACAGGCATTGTGTAAGAGCATCTTCAGTCACACAGACAAGACACCTCAAAGAGTCAACAACTTAGAAGCAGGAACATTCACTTCAACTCTTTGTTTTAGGTGTTTCAGTACAATGGTTGCTTGACCCTGTTGTTTTGGTCCTGTAATGAGATCATCACACTAAGACAGCACAAGGCAGAAAGGCTGCTTACGTCATCAAAAAAGGATGAGGCCACCAGAGTCCCCTGGATGGCTTCCATTGAGCCACCTAAAGCTATCAGTGTATGGGCCTTTGAGGTACATTTAAGATCCAATCACAAGAAATGTGATTTAATTTTTTTTCTGTAATATGAAGTTTGGGAAATATCAGGACAGAAAAAGTTAAACGGTAGTCATTCTTAGCAGAATCCTCAAAATGTCTAATATGTTCAGGTATGTGGTAAATCTCCAGAAGATTTAGTAGGTAGTGTTTCTATGACATCTTTGGGCACATCCGTTATTACATTTTGAAACAGTCTTCCACAAAACACAACTTTAACAAAGGTTCTTCTTCATGACAGAGACAGACTCCTGTCTTAGCTAGAGTTTTTATTTTCACTTCTCCTAGCCTCCTGGAGAATCACGTGTTTTCCCAGCAAATCATTTGAGAGCATTGACTCCACATCTATCGCCACCTGGAAGCAGCCATTGGTCCTTACAAGTTTGCGAAGAAAGATACTCACTTTTTGAGAAACTTGATACTTCTTATTCTGCATTCTAGAGGTTCATAGTTTTCTCTAGATTAAGCTTTTGATGCCAAAGTATTTTTAAACATTCCATTGGCTATTTCAAAGACCTACCAGAGCAGAGGCGCTGACTCTGCATCCTCATTTTCAACTACCTGTTTGGATAATGGTACATTTCAGCAGTACCTGTATGTCCTCACTCATTCGTTAAAGTACGCATCCATATCCACAACTGGCCAAAACTGCATTAGATCCTAATGACAGGAGGATGAATATGAATGACAAACAAAGTCACTTATCCTCAAGGGAGTCATCTTTGGATAGAGGAAAATAGAAAATGAAAATGAAACATTTAAAATTCCATGAAGTTGATATAATGTTAGAGGAAGAATGAATGCAGATAGAAGGGACAGCTGACTTAGCCCGGGCCATGTAGGGAAGGCTTCCCAAAGGGCTTGCCCTACAAAGCTGAGCGTAAGATGAACACACGGTTAGGCATTTCTTACTCAAGTGAATGATGTGTATTCTAGAGAGAGAGAGAGGACGACAGGGAAGGGGTTTTAAAAGCATAAGGCTGAAAAAATAATAAAAACAGATTTAGAAAAGAAGATGCCATATATAAATAATTGAAAGATGGTCCCCAGAGCAGCTTGCATCAAGAATAAAAATTAAAAAAAGATAAATGTGGAGAATAAAAAAAAAATACGTGTGTGTGTGTGTGTGTGTGTGTGTGTGTGTGTGTGTGTTTGGGAGAAGCTGGGGATCGAACTCAAGACCTTGTACTTGTCTTGTGCCTCCTGCTGAACTATATCCCTGGAAAGAGACAGATATTTACCCACAGTGATTTAATCATGATTTACATTCTCGCCTTTTGAAATGCAACACACTTTACAATCATTTTGACAATTCTCCTTCCAGATTTCTCTCCTTATACCCTTTATTTTTATTCTGTCCCTCCATTAATACCCAGACAAAAATCACCCAACTCAGTTATCTTATACTTCACTAGACTACCTTAAGAGTGTGTATCATTTCCACCCATGAATAATAATTCTGTCAAGTTGAACATGGCAATACAAATAGCAGTGGGGGTCTCTCCCCTTCCCAACAGCTTCAAAGATCTGAGAAACAGATCATATGGTCCCACCTTTGAAGATGAAAAGGGAAGCCACCAAAAAAATGCCATAAATATTCTATAATATATTATTAAAAATAAAAAGGAGGCTGACATATTTTGTGAGAATGTCATATGCTAGTCACAAATAGTCATTTCAAGAATGTCTACAGATTTGAGGAATTTAGTCAACATAACATGGTGCACAGGGATGTCAATAAGCCCTGCTCAAAATAGGGAATATTTTGGAAACAATTTCAATGTCCTTCAAAGAGAAATCAGTGCTAAAGTGATAGCTTATCTACACAAAGAAGTAACATGCTGCCATTAAAAATAATGAGGTAGATTTAAATATGCTGACATATTTAAATATGCTGATATAACTTACTATTAAATGACAAAAATAGATTGTGAACAAACATTGTGGTACAATCTCACTATGTACAATTTTACAACTACCTAGTCATCTAGTAATGTTGAAAATAATAGTCACACACACATACACACACACACACACACACACACACACACAATGGCTAATTTGGGATGGGAGCTTTTCAGAAGATTTTTTATTTTCTTCTTTACATTCTGTTGTATTGTTAGATTTATTCTACATATCGTGCATAGTTTGATGTGGAAAAATGTTGAAATCTGGTATAATTTTTATATGAAAAGAAGAAAATTCTAGTGTCTTCATGACACTTTCTATTTTCCATGACAGTGTTGTGTAAGATGCTTTTGGCATAAGCTCATCAGGCAAGCAGATCTCAAACATTTCCGCCTTGGATACATTCAGTAGCTAACTTGCTTGGGACATCTGAGACAGGAGCCACCCTGTGGGCTTTGGCCATGCCTACAAAGAGCTGGCTGCAAGTCTATATTCTTCTCTTCCACAGATCTTAGAAATGAACTCCTGTATTAGACTGTTGGTCTGGCAGGTCTATGGGGATTTGAAATCCTCCACAAAATATCTGAGTTCTAGGATTTGGAGAGATGGAGAACATTTAAAGATACAGTTGTAAAATTTGATTAGTAGTTAAGGGATATGTGGGGAAGGGATTTTTTTTCCCTTTTTTTAGGAACCAACTTAGACTTCATTTGTAAATGCTTGCAATAATATGAGGTTGTACTGATGACAGGATTTTACATATCAAATTGAATTCCAAAGAGACAAACTTGAAAATAGCAAAATAAATATAACCTATTATTTTATCATTTATATCCTACTCTTTTATACCGTATTGGCAGCTTTTGTGTAGGTACTCGATTTTCTTCTCTAAGATAATGTTTTTCAGATTGCAAAAAATCTATCATCTTCACCATCTCCAAAAATCAGTTCTCAAATTTTCTCAATCCTGAAAGTTTCTTTCTTGTTCCCTCTCAGTTCAGTGTATACTATTTCTCTAAACTGCATCTCCTCACCACCTAACGCATTAGTTTCCACTATTCTTTTACGCAACTGTGTCATGCTTTGTGCAAGTTCTATGTCTACCCATTTCTTAAATCTTTGAGTTTTGAAAGCATTCCGCAATTGTTCAGCATCTCTGCTGCTCTAAATGTAGCACGCTCCCTCATTCCACTCCCTTGATACCCATTAGTGATTGTCATGGGCTGAACTGAGTCTTCCCCCCTCAAGAGAAAGTTGTAAGTGGAGCCCCTAATTCCGAGTATACTTAAGGATAAGGATGATAAAATTCTAACCAAGCTAAAATGAGGATGTTGGGGGAGGGGAACTAATACAGTGTGAATAGAATCCTTACTGTATTAGTTACTTTTTACTCATGGCTGAGACAAAATGCCTGACGTCCAAAGTTTGGAAAGGAAAGGTTTATTTCTGGAAAGGAAAGGAAAGGTTTTTGGAGGTTTCAGTCCATACTCAGTTGGCTCCAAGGCAGGGTGGTGTGGTTCGGGCCGAGTTTATGGTGGCTGCAAACAGCAAGATGGAAACCCACAAGACAGAGAGATAAAGCTTCTTCCATCCATTACATAATATGCTGGATGCACCCCTAGGTGGGTGTAGCACTGACACCATCAATCCAAGCCCTAGACAATGAACCGATCACAAATGCATAATGCAAACACATGAGGCCTGGGGGCCATTGACATAATCCATGATAATTATCTAAAGAGAAAATTAGGACATAAAGAAATCCCAGTAATGCATGAACACAGAGGGAAAAAACACCTGAATACACAAAGAGAAGTAACTATCCTCAAGAGAAAGTGGAGTCTCAAAGAAAAATCAGACCCACTGATACTGATGCCCTAATCTTGGACTTTCATTCTCCACAACTGTGAGAAAATAAATTTCCATTTTTTAAGGAACCCCCTTATTGGTACTTTGCTATGTGAGGCCTATCAAACTAATACTATGACCTCAATCCCATTTCCCCATTAACACTGAAAATTAAGCTATAAAGGGAGAATCAATAATATTTTCAAATAAATTAATTCTACCTTCTTTATTAAGCAATCTAATTTGATTTCTCCTGTACAGATTAGGAGAAAATTTGCCACTTTATGTTCCATTTAAATTAAAAGGGGCTCAGAACTGGGTTTACAAGGTAACTATTAACTTTGTCTAGGAGAAAAGAAATAAAAGAAGATAGAATCCTTCTGATCATAGAAGTACTTCCTCGAGTATTTAGAAAACTTTGAACAATGGAACAAAAGGACAGTCTTTCAATAATGTAGTGTATAGGTATTTGGGACAAAATTTAATATTTAGATAAATGTACTTATTAAACAAAAATAAAAGATTATTCTCATCCGACCTCCAGCTGCTCTGGTGGTGCACCAGCTCCGAGCTGTGTGCCAGGGGTGAGGTGTGTATGTCTGAGATTGGCCTGGAGTCACTTAGGTTATATACATCTAAGACTTAGGGCTGCTTAAATAATTGACAGTGCTCCCATTTGGATAAAATGGTGGGAAAAAGTTGGGATAAGATTAGGTAAACTGTTAAAAAATCTCCAATTGGGAATATCATGTATGCACAAACTTTAATTCTAAGCATTTCAAAATAGATATTTCAAAAGAATCAAAATATCATGTACACTACTTTTAGAAGCAGAGATTTCTTATGTTTGTGCACACACAGAAACTAATCATGAAGGAACATTTTGATAAAATGGAATTAAATGAAACAAGCAATTTTCTTATCTGTAGGCATGATTAAGAAGCTGAAATGGCAAATCATGGACTGGTGAAAGATAGTCTCAGTTTTATTTACAATATAAAGAAAAATATCCAGAAGAAAAAGAATTCACCAGATATGCATTTTTTTAAAAAATAGGGAAAAGGCTTGATTAGTGTTTTAAAAATACAAGAAAGAATAACAAGGGGATATTCAAACAGTTAATAAAAAATATGAAAAATGATAGTGATCATTATTGCATACAAGAAAAAGCCCCTCAAAGCTACACCTAAGGTACCACCATAGAGCTGTCTAAATTTAAAAATTGTCAGAAGCAAGTGTTGTCAAGGAGTAAAATAAATTCAAATCTCATACACTGCTTATGGTGGACTGTCACAGGAAAAAAAAAAAAAAACATTTAAGGAAGCCAGAGAAGAATAGATGATGAATTGTTACATTTGCATGAGGCTGTAAACTGCTTCATGGTGACTGAGGTCATACAATGGTGAATTAATCCAAAGGATGAGGATGTCAGTAGTGAAAGTTCAGGAAAGAATGACTTTAAGATAATATTTGCTGTCTTTATCAGTGGTGGTTACATGAGTGTAGATATGCAAAAATGTCCCCTTGGTCTTACGCTTAACATCTGTGTACTTTATGATATATGTAATATACTCAATCAACTCTCTTGGTGTATCCATTTCTCTATTTACAATTCATTCTTTCCCTGCTTTTTTCCATTCTTCCTCTCTTCTCCTTCCTTCTGTCCTTCCTTATCTATATTTGAAAGACATTAATTTCACTGGATTCAGCTTGAGGGAGCTCCCCCACCAAGAAGAGATGGGGATCTCAAACCACTCCATTTACAAACTTCCTTGTGGGTTCACAGACTCATTGCACAGAAAAGTATATCAGGACCCATCAAGTTGGGGCACAAAAGATTAATTAGATAGAATGATGCACCCCCCCCAGAGAATAGTTTGGGCCCTGAAGAGAGGTGCATTGTTGTCCAAAGTTGGAATGTTTCATGTGATCGTGGGGTCATCCACAAGATGGGTAACCTACTACACACATTCCTAACGTATCTCAGATCACCTGTTGGGTGGCCCGGCTTATAGCCCAGACATTTGCTTGTGTTTGAAGCTGTGTTTCCTGCTTCTTAGCACTGATTCCTTGAGGATGCCAGTCGCAAAGAATAAGTGCGGGCTCAATTTCAGGTGAAATCAAAGGCCCAATTTACAGGCTTTTCATGGATATTTTTAAAAATTTATTGGAATGAGTTTCCCAGAACAGGAAAATTACATAGAAACGTTGATTAACTTTGTGTAGTGAAGCAGCAGTTTTCTTAAAAGTACAACTTTGGAAGTACAATTGCCATTGTCTCCTTTATACCTATCTTGGTATCTTCTATGTTGCCTCATTTAATATAAAGGAGTTCTTACCAATATCTCCACTTCTCATCACCCATAAATTACTGAGTCAAAACATCCTCTTACTATCTTCTTGAGCCATGTAGCAATGGATGAGATATTTGCATTTTTACATGATATGGCTTTAGTGTATACTAAATTATAGGATATCAGAAAGCAAGCAACATGGGATATATTTGCTATTTTGGAGCACTTACTGTAAGTTGTATGTTGACAGCAGCAAAACAGAAAAATAAAGAAAAAAATTTTTTATTGTCAGTTACAAAGGAAGTAGGGATACTATCAGTCCCATTTTTACAGAGATGTCCAAAAGCCACCAGTTACTCAGCAGAGGAATCAGACTGTGGCTATGGGATTTCTGCTTGTAAGGTTGTACTTTTCAGGAAGATTACACCATAATAGGGCAGGAGATGAGGGCATAGCAAACCAGCTGAGCAAGTGGGCACGACCTGTCAGTAAAGATCAAGAAAACATGCAGAAAACAGTTTTCAAAGACCTATACCTGGAACCTATCAGAGAATGCTATCTTCCATTCTTCTTGTGAAAATTAAGACAGGTTTTTGATAGGGAGGTCTGCATCTGATGTCAGCTGATAAATGGGAGATACAAAGGAGGGCTCCTGTGCATCTCTTTGACAGAGGTATGTTCTTGCCCATTAGAATGTATTTACTTTCATGCTTTTAATTGGCCCACATTTACTCTGCAAGGCATGTTTCATTTCCTATCTTTAATAAATGTAAAACATCTGTACTTGTCTTGACCAATTCTTTGTTCCGCACAAAAAGAATCTCAAAATCACCTCTAGAAGGCAACTTCAGCACCTCCAAACCTGGTAACAATAGTATACTGTATGCTATACTGTATGGTTTATATGATAGTATAACTCTATGGAGACCACTTTCCATTCTTATTATATAATGGCTTGTCTTTTCCACTAGATTTTAAAGCTCCTACAGAGACAGGATCTTCTATTTTGGTTTCATAGCCTGACTTTCCCTTGAATCAGGAATTAAATGCATTAGATCATAATTAAATTTTGTGGACAATAGGAGGAAACCTGTGTCTGGAAGCAGTGATACGAGCTTTGGAGCATTTAGTTCATGACCGATGGCAGGCATTTTACAAACGTATGAGAAGACCATTATCAGCGACAAGAATAGAAAGCTCAGCAGTGATACAGAGAATTTCCAATTTCCCTGAATTTCCCAAAGATGAAAGGGCACTGGGAGATGTGGATCTCTGAGAAATAAACATGATATAGTTGAAATATACGAAGGAAATGCATTGCATTTCAAACAAAATGAGTGGTTTTAAAATTCCTTGCTTACCGTTTTTATGTTGATTGGGAAATAGATTTTTAGCTTTTAATTTGCTTGTTTCCTCCAAAGAACCCTTACTTTGAAATGTTTCTCTTAACCATTTCTTCATTCTTTATCACCGTTCAAAAATCATTTCTGGTTTTCCTCCATTTCTTTGTGCTATGACCAGACAGAGTTAAAAGAATAGAGTAGAGAAGTTTTGCCTCTGGCTCCCTCCTACATCTTTTATTCTACCTTCCCCACGTGTTCACATACTATCTTAAGTGTGTTGTTAGGGGCTGTGTGCTCTGAAGGGATTTTCATTTTAAAAGGTGACTCTCCCACCTGTAAAACCAGCACTAGCTTACCAGTCATGAATAGGACAATATTATTTATTCTGTTTGAAAGATGAGCAGTAACTAAACAAAAATAACAAAAACTTTGCATCAACATGTAAAAGATGAAAGTGTCTGGGATCTTCTGAAAAGTAAGAGTCAGAAACATGAAGCTTAGAGTCTCACAAGCGATGAGTGACTTGTGGGACCTGAGCAGAGACTGTCTGCTGTAGGTCTTAGTGTCTACTAATCTCCACAAGCCCTGACACGTCTTATTATATCCATGATACAAGTAAGAGTCCCTGATTTTCTTCCAGTGATTGAATTTTGTTCTACTGACTAAAGAAATATTTCTCCAAACTCAGATGTATTCTCAAAGTGTACAAATAACACAGGGTAATAATGGTTGATACACTGTGTCAACTTGAGAAGCTTAGAAGTTTGAATGAGTCAGCAGAGGGTCAGGGTCCTTACTTAGTAAACATCCTGAGCCTGTGCAAGACGGCCCTGAGACCCTGTGAGTGTTACACCCATCTGAAGGTCCATAGCCAGTTTGCACCACAAGGGAGGAAAAGATGCTTGTTCCCCTTCTTTTCTCTAGGTACTTTTGCTACCTTCCATAGCCTTCAACTATTGCTCCTGGGACATTTCTCCCTGCCTTGGAGCCAGCTGATTATGGACTGAAACTTCCATATACTGTAAGCTAAACAAACCTCTCTTCCTTTAACTTTCAGTGGGCATTTTGTCTCAGTGAAAAGTAACCAAAACACATAGTAAACAAGAAGAATTATTCTTTTTATACTGAATATGTTTTATACACTTGCATTCCTCGACTGGGTAGCCATTAAGCCTATGGTCCAATGTTAAACCCTCCCAGGCAATATTCAGCACAATGGCAAGGGGCAGAAATATTCATTTAAGCTATCATTTAATCATTCAGTCACTCAATTCTTACATATTTACTACATTGCTAGTATGTGTTGGGCACTGTAAGAAGGACCAGGAATGATGATGCGGATAATAGATAGTGATGACAAAAATAATATTTATGCAAGCCGGGTATTATTATAAGAATGTGCTCATTTAATCTCTACAACAATCCTATGTGCTGGATTCTATTATTACCTTCATTTCACAGTTGAGAACACAAGAGTTCAGGGAGGCAAAGTAATTTGCCTAAGGTCTGCTAAGAAGTAATCTGTCTTTTCATGAAACCAACAACCATGTTGGCACAGAGGACTTTAGTCTTCACCATTCCGTAACGCAGCCGTCTCTGGTGTCGTGGACATGGGTGCTGGGTCCTTGGCACCCTGGAGTTTTGTAACAGCTGCTTTCCAACTTGCTACAAGGAGACTGTGGCTGGAGAGAGAATTCCTGCCTCTCTGTGCTTCTTTTAAATTTTGTTTGTTCTTAGAATTTCTCCCATGTTTGTTTAAAGTTTTATTCTGGATCATTTACCAAATCCCTCACTTGCCTATATTTTAATTAATTTCTTTTCAGATCAGTCACTGCTGTATCCCTCCTTCTGAGACCGAATGTATAAATCCCAGTAAGCAAATGTAAACAAACAAACAAAATGAACTCCCACTAATCCTCTCTGGAAATTCCTGTGTTTTATCTAATGAGCCCTAATACATTAAGATAAACAACAATTCCAAACTATTTGGTCAGAATTTAGAGAATCAATTTTTTAAAGTGTTTGGGTGATTTTCTTTACTTCACTCAGCTCAGATCTAAACATTAGCTTTAAATGAAATCTCCAAGACCTAGTCCTTTTGCTTAATTTTGCAAACTATCAAAGTCTCAGAAATTCTGGAAAGTTCTTTGTATCATGGAGTTTATGAGGCTTCATCACATTACCTCATTCCCTAAAAGCAAAGCATTCAGCATTGTTCCAAGCAGGCATTTTGTTTCTGGTTAGCTCCAGGTTAGCTCCGAAGAAAATGTGGTATAATCTTTCAATTATATTGTTTATTTAATCCAAGTTCCAGCCTATTTCCAATGTGAATAAGGAAAAGAAAAATCCTACTCAACTGTCTCCACTCTCAGACTCCTGTACCTGTCTCTGACGTCATCATCATGGGGAAATCTTTCGCCAAATTGCCCATTCTCTCCTGTGACCATTTATACATTCTTCCGTGCACCATGAAAGGCAGTGTAATTATCCTGTGAGTTCTTTCTCTGTCTGTCTCTCTTTTTCTCTCTCCCTCTCTCTCTCCGCCTTGTACACTAGCAGTTTCCTATCCTATAAACACAAAATCATTTAACGAATCAAATTAACTATTCATTGAATCTGAAGAAAATACATGATGGTGTTTCATACCAATCATGATTCATTTATGATTTCATGATAAGAGAAAGCTGGGTATGGTGGCATACCCCTGTAATTCCAACACCCGGAGGCTGAGGTAGGAGGACCACTGTGAGTTCAAGGTAAGCCTGATTGAGATGGTGAGATCCTGTCTCAAGAAAACCAAAGGAAAACAAAACAAAACAAAAGCAACAACAACAAAACCAACAAAGATAAATGTAAGAAAAAGGAGAGGAAGAGATCTAGAGATATCAAATGGCTTTACAAACCTTTCTCAATAATAAGCAAGTGCAGTATAAGGTCAGAGGAGGCAAAAGAAACACAGTTCACCTGTTCTGAGAATAGGCTCCCAATAAGAGGTAGATATCCCAAGTAGGAATACAGAGTTCTAAAGTTAAATTATCTCCCATACTGTGCTAGATTCAGTAGCGTGTTGATTCTCAGAACTCCAGCTCCAGAATTCTGGGGATTTGTATTTACAATGCTTAAACATCTCTGGTTAGGTATGCTCAGTATCTTACTGAAAAGTCTCTCTAATCCAGGTCCTTTCTTCTGGACCTACATTAACTGTCTGTCTTACTTCTGTTCTTTGATAATTCTACATATTGTTAAAATTCTCAGCTTCTTGAGATTTTCCTCCAACATTTAATCTAACTCAGGTATTATCTGATATCTATTTACATTTACTGAGTGATTACTGAGAACCAACTCTGTTCTCCATGGGGCTACAGTAACAAATTAAAGGTCTTGCTCTTATAAGACTTGTGTTTTAGTGATATGCAAATTGCTAAAAAAAATGACATTGGTCCTATATAATAACAAGCACCAAGAGGAAAAATTAAGAGGCTAATGTGATAGCAAATGATTGAAGACAACAGTCCCTTTAGACTGAGTGACAAGGGGAGACTTTTCTAGAAACATGAAAATGGACTTCATGGCTCCCTCTTTTCTATGAAAACCAGGTGTCTTGCTGAGTTCCGCTTAGAGATGACTCATTCTCCCAAATACAGAAATTTCATTTCTTTTCACTAACAGTTCACAATTATTTCTCATTCTTTGCATCGATCAACTCTAGTTCTTTTTGTAGTCTATATTAACTTTTTCCATTTTTGCCCTCAATTTTAATCTGCTTCCATAAGTGATCCTTAAGTTCTTTGATCTTCAGTAGATTGTCTATTTTTCACTCAGTCTGTCAGTTTTTGCTCAGGTGGATACAGCTGTCAAAAAGATCAAGTAAACAACAAGCTGTCCATCAGTACTTTGATTTATTTCTATTTCAGTGACATGTAACTCTACTCTACTTGTGCACCCCAGTCGCCTAAACACACTTGCACTGCATTAGTGAACTATGATAGTAACTTTGAGCTTCTGGTCTTGATTCACAACCTCCCACCATTCCGCTTCACATGAACCCCATCTCCTCTTTTCATTCAGTTCTATAGTCATTCATCTGTAGCTTTCTTTACTCCTCTGAGTCACCCGAGTGCTTCCTCTTTGTGGGGCAGACCCCCTCAGTCCTCACTCCATGAGCTACAGAGGATGAGGGAAAATTTACTAAAACTGTATACTACTCTTTCTTTTCTGTAAAACAAGGAAAATTTCATATATATCAGGAACCTACTGAGGAGGTGCTTAATGAATAGATATTTTGCAATTGTTATTCCTTTTCTAACTAACCTGTTTTATTTAGGCAGACTTTGACTACTGATGTGTACTCAGTATACACAAAATACTTATGGGACTGGGGAGGGTCTCTTCTTTTTTTCTCCGTCAATTTCATGTTACTGGATGGGACTAAAAAATTTCCACAAGTCTGTTGATGGCTTCTAGTTCGTGTTGACATTATCAAGTCTCACAATTGTTATTTCTCAAATCTTTCCCTCATTGTTTATTGACTAACCGCTCTACTTATTAGAGTCTGTTTCTCTTTTTTATTAACCACAAAAGTCTCTAAATGACCTCCTTTAGTCTTTATAAATAATCTAATATCCCATTTTACTAATGTATCAGGATGTTAAATTCAACTCTTCCTGTTATCTTGAATTTTCTGCAGAGGCCCTTGGCTGAGAATGACAGAAGGGCTGCCAAATCCTCCCCCGTTCTGAAGAGAGATGCTAAACTCAGGACTTGCAAAAGAGATGGCTGAAAACCAATTCTGCTCTATGGGCCCACCTTGAATATATAAGACATCGTGATTGAATAGAACATGAGAAAATGTCACTGGGGAGAACAGTGGAAATCTTTATATGACATCTCTGCTCTTCCTCTTCCTTTCATACCAAATGAAAAACATAGTTACCTTAATAGATGTTCCTTGAGTTCAAACCTAATGTTGAACATATGATTCTTTCTGGGAAAAGTCTAAACTCAAAAGCTGGTGACTGTTGTGACCAGGTTTGCAGCCGAGAGAGGAAAGAATGGCACATCAGGAGGAAACTGCTTCTCGACCAGTTGGTGGACAGTGAGCACATTTCTTGAGATCTCAAGTCAGTGCTATCCTGGAAACATCTGAGGAACTGCATGGGAGGATGAGGTGACCTAGTGGAACACGGGCACCCAGAAGGCTAGACAGAACTGTGGAACTGAGAACTTCCAGCCAGGCTAGAATCCTTTCCCATGTTACAAAAGCTGCAACTCATGCTTGCCATCAGGAGAACTTCACAAAACCTGACAAAAGTAGAGTTAAATTGTACATTTGTCTCGAGGGAAAAAAGACAACAGGTCAACTGAGCACAGGTTCATGCAGCACATGCTTCCCAACACTTTGGGGTGGAAGGTGCAGGATTATGTGTGAAGGCAGCCTGAGATAATAGCAAGTTCAGGCAAGGCTGAATTATATAACTTATTGAAGAGACAGAGCAAGAGAGACAGAGACAGAGAGAGATTGAAACAAAGAGAGACAGAGACAGAGGGAGAAGCAATTATTTCAGTAACATCAATGGGGCAATCACCTACTTACTGTACTCTCTACCTAACTGTTCTGGTTTGTGTCTAGATATCCCCCCAAAGCCTCATGCAGTAGTATGGTAATAGAGGCTTTTTTTTTTTAGAGGTGGTTAAATCTAGAGTTTGTAATAGATTTGTGGTTTAATGCTGGGATTAAGAGTTTTGGGAATAAGGTGGATGGGAATAAGGTGGATGACTGACTGCTGGATCGGTCCACTGATTGGATTGCCACAGCCATAATCTTGGTAGGTTAAATGTAGTAAAAGGGACAGAAAAAGTCTTCTAACTTCTCTTGCTGCTTTCGCTGTCTTCTGCCACCATGAACTGTTGTACTCTGCCATATGCCACCTGCCTTCGAGCTAGCCAATTATAGACTGAAACCTCTACAGACTGTGAGCTAAACAAACATTTCCCCCTTTACCTTTGGATACTGGGTATTTTGTTTTAGCAATAAGAAAAGTAACTAAGACATTAACGATATCCTACAGGAGTAGAATACAAATAGTTAGGAGGAGAAGTGAATCATGGAGAGAGAAATATGAATCCTGTGTCCTCCCTCTACAAGCTGATAAAACTAAAATAAGCTTGTTGAATTGCTTTTGATATTAAATTTTGGTTGAGACTATTTAATTAGTAAAATAAGACTGATCTCAGGAACTAAAGAGATCAGAAAAACACTGTGGTACCTGGCTGAGATTTCAAAGAGATTGGGAAAGACTTCATCTTGGCATCCAATTTAAGAATCAAGGAAACAGTAAATAAGATGACCACCTGGCTTTACCCTTGTGAAGAACTATCAGTAAAATCGTCACATGAAGGCTGTTTTATGTGTACCTCTTTAGTTTCTCTCATTCTCCTTGAAATTTTATGCTTGCTCACTTCTTCTTTTTTGTTTGTTTTTGTTTTTTTCTTACAACTCCAAAGAAAAATTTTTGGTCCAGGAAGATACTTAATTTTCACCAACATCCTGATCTTCACCCATCTGCTGACTGTTGATTTTGGTCTTCTTATTTTCCATAATGCTGCACTTCTTTAATTTCTCATTGAGATAATTCCTTAGTCTCCTTTGCAGCTTTTTATTATTCTGTCCATTTTTTCATAGATTTCTATGCTTTATTCTTACCTACTTGTAGTTTCTCTTTCTCTCTCTACACCTACATTTTCACTCTTGATTTTATGCTCAGTCCAAGATCAAGATCAAGATCAATTCGAAATCAAGATCAAGAGTTTCTAAGGTCTGCAAGACATCTCCATAGTTTTTCTTTAAAGATACTTTGCTTTTACTTTGTGTCTTTTAATTAAATCCTATTCATCTTTTAAGAGCAACTCAACTCTCACCCCCTTTGTGAATGTTTATTTACTTAGAGCAAGAATCACCCAAAAGTTTATTTTTCCTATTACAAAAAGCAATAGCTAGCTTTCAATTTCATTAAAAAATTTGATTCTCCCATGTACTCAATATAACGGGGCAACCTAAATGTCTTATTCACTTTACATATTAGAAAATACCTAGCACGGCTCTCCTGTAGGAACATTCTTGGTCACTGATAATGTGAACTGAAATAAGTCACAGTAAGTCGCTTGTGAAGGAACATGCCCTAAAACACTCATTTTGAATTACCAAGTCAAGGGGCCTGGGATTTAGCTCAGTGGCCTAACTGTCTGCCTGGCAAGCTTGAGGTCATGAGTTCAATCCCCAGTACCAAAATAAAACAAACAAACAAAAAATCAAATTTACTAAGTGAGCATATTTGTACTAGGGTTTAAAAACAGTTTTACATATACATCTCTTTCTATATATGCACATATGTATACATTCATATACATACAGACTATATGTTTTATATGCACATATAGGCATATATATATTATAAGCATAATATATTTGATATGTATATTTTATTACAGGCATTTTACAGCATATATATATATATATATATACATATATATATAATAGGCATGTATATATTTAGTATTTTAATATATCCTTGAAAACAAGTCTGTTCAAATTTTGAAAGTTAAAAACATAACATATCCAGAATGCACAGAAAGGCAGAAACAGTACTGGAGTAAGCCCATTTACTCCTTCTGTATATTCTTATCTTTTCTTAAAAATTTATTTTTAAATATTTTTCAGTTCCCCAAGCAAATGTGGAACTCTTTGAGAGCAGACATTTTACCCACTGAGGCAACAAAACCGAATAAAAAAAGACTCTTGCATATCAATATCCAAAGCAGAAATGAATTTCTGACTCAGCCACGGAAATGAAGGGTGGTGAATCAGCTCTACCTAGAATGTATAAATGTGTGTAAGGTGCATATAGATATTAAATATAGATACATATATGTGCCTCTACTTAGATACTAGTAAAATATACCTTCTTAATGAATTTGACTTAGAATCACAAAATGAAAATATTTTTGGACATGTCCCTTCACAAGTGACTTACTGTAAAGAAAAAAATTATATTGCAAAAATGAGTCTGGTCAGCTGCAATATACTCTCCTGAGTTCTGATTTCTGATTCTTGATTGCTTCCATGACAACCATGTCATTTCACTGCCAGAATATCTTATAAACAGTTAAGATGAATGGAAATATATGTATGCTCTCTTGAAATTAATTGTTAAGAAATAAAAGAGAGAGAAAACTGAAGTTTTTCATTTGGGGAGCTCTATTCTACATGGATAAAAAAGACTTTGCTAACGAAGCCCTCTCCACATGGATCAAATTTTATATGCTGCCTACTCTTGCTTAGAAGTTGCCTGTAATCATTTTCTAGTCATTTCACAAATAGATTTCTTGCTTCCTCCAGGAGAATATGAACATTCACAGCTCTACCTCTGTACATCTATTGTTTTGCCTGAGTTCTAGCTATGTGCCAGACGCTGGCACTCACTGCCATGTACGTGATCATATTTAATCACTAGGAGAATTATTTTCCAGATGAGGAAACTGAGGTAACAAGCAGGTAAGTATTTAATTCATATGCTTTCAAAGGAGATTGTCTTCAATATGATCTAACGAGTCTGACCTTCACTTACTCTTCTCCTTTGGATGCTTTTGAAGAAATTTAACATAGTTGGTTACTTGCTATAATAAATTATCATATTTTTCTTATATGTCTTCTCTGTATGCACATATTTTCCTATGTGACTTTCAGTTCCTTCATTAATGGCATGGTTTACTTTCTTAGTCCATTAATTTTGAGTTTGCCATATGTATTCTTCTACCAGTAAAATATGAGGAAGGTATCCATGAGTTCAGAGCCTTTCATCTGCTCCTCATGCATCTGGATGCCAAGGGAATAGCATTATCTGCCCATCTAATTGAATAAAAAATGTGAGTCACATTTGGGGCAGGACTTGAGGTAGCATACTGCTTTCCAGCAAGCCATGCGAAAAGGAGGTAGGTCAGACAACACTTGTCTAGGCAACCCACACACAAACAAGCAAGGACACATTAATATTATGGGCTTCAGAGTTTTGTACTGGTTTGTTACACAGTTTATCTGTGGCAATAGCCAAGTAATAAACTGGTGACACTTTGTGTTCATACTTAATTTCTTTCCACAGATCATATGTTCTGGAGTTGTACAGAGATCAAGCATGTCTTTTGTAAACTCTAATAATAACTCATTGCTGAGTAGGAGGACTCAACCATGTGGAGTGAACACATGTGCATCACCTCCAGACAGTTGATATGTAATTCTCAGTGCTTTTGCAAAACAACAAAACAAAAAGAAAAAAAAAATAGGAATCTTAGGTATGCAAAGATTTAGTATGATAAAATTAGTTTCCCTGTTTCCTCATCTGTCTCTGGGAGATAGTGACTTGTTCCTATTTAAAATGTCGATTTCAAAGAAGTGACTTGTATCAAACAACTGGCTTGGGTTTTTAGAAGTTGGCCTGTTAGAGGAAAGAATGTAGATTGTGGTGGTGTAAGATCACATTAGGAATGTCCACATGGATCCAACTCATGGACTTCTGAGAGCCTGTTTCTCATAAACAAAGTGAGGATAACAATATTTTTCTTCACGAGAATTTCATGCAAATTAAGATAAGAAGTAAAGGAAAATGCCTATCTTTAGTTTTAAATTTTCTATTAACTAAAGACCTAATACACATAATATGTCTTTTATTCAGAACCAATACAATGTAAACATAGCATGCAAAATATAACGTAACAATGTTAGCCAGTATTGTATAAAATATATTTACAGGAACTTTACAAAATAAAAATTCTGTGGAGAACACAATTCAGTACACCATGGATAGTCTTTCTAACACACTATCAAATTCTTTGTTATTCTCCATTAAAGAGGTTGAGCTTAATTGCCTACCTCATGAAGTACTTCTAATGAACAGAGCATGGCAGAATAACAGCATATCATCTAAGTCCTGGATTACAAAAAGGCTATCATCTTGCTTGCCCTCTCTTACTCACATGTTCTAGTTCACCAGTTCACTCAAAGGGAAGCCAAGTTCTCTGAAGAGGATCACATGATAAAGAATAGAGGTCTCTAACCAAGAGTCAGTGAGGAACTCAAGTTGACTAACTGCTAAAATATAAGTAAACTTGGAAGTGTGTTCTCCCAGCCCCTTAAACACTGGAGTGTGTCCAGCCTCAATGGATAGCGGACTACTACATTTTAACTTCTAAGAAAGCTTTATCCAGGAACTACACAGTTTCTTCTTGATGTTTAAAGCGACACATATGAGAAGCAAAAATATTCTGAAGGCAAATACCCTCAATTTAAAGGAAATTGATGGCTCTGTAAATTCTCAGAACTTTCACATAACAAATACATGTAAAATTAAGCAAAAAGAATATAAAGAGTGGGGCAAAAAAACCTGTTTAAAGATGGTGGGAAGATTGTGCGTGTAAAATTATTTCACGAGACCTCAGAATGAGATCATTGGGGTCTCCAAGTTGTTTTTAGTCAGACACAAGACCCAATGACCCAAGCCAGTTGTATGTTCTTTTTTTTTCAATCAAATATTAGAGATGCTATGAATATTAAGGGCATTGTCCTTTGTAATCATAAAAAGATCTTCAGGCATAAGACGATTTATACTGAGGAAATTATGTGTGTGGTTTTGTTTAACACAGTATTGCCCAGTAAAATTCACAGAAGACCAATAATGTTTCTAGAGGAGTTATGTATTGAATGCTATCAGCAACTTGAATTCAAAAAAGACTAGAAACAATAAAAAATGAAAGAAGATGGACCTCAGGAAATTCTACTGGAAGAAAGCAAGCTGAGAGACATGTTAGGTTTTAAGAATATTCTTCTTGTCATTCAAAAACAGGAGAAGAAAAACCAAGAGCCCAGGCACTGGAGATGAGAAAATCATCTCGGATGATATCCATAAAAACTATCCTTAGATGACATCCACGGAAAATTATCCTTAGATGACAGACCTAATTGGTGTATATCAAATATTTACCTGGCTGAATGTCACAGAAGCTAAGAGCTAATGAAACCTTTGTGCCTTTTACTGTCTCACGTTTGGAACAGAGATACAAGTAGTAGATATCTTAACACCGTCCTACTAGTATACGCATGCATATATGTTGTGGACATTGGGAATACATAACATACGCCTTTGCTTTCAGAGAGAGAAGGGAAGTGTATTTGACAGGTTGCATTTACAAGACAAAATCTAATGTCTCATAAGCACACCAGGACTCCATGGAGATGATGAGATTCTGGCCTTTGAGCTGAGGGTACAGTAGGCTGTCTTCAGTTGCATTGGGAAGATTACATATTTTTATGTGAAAGAAATGAAAATTAAGGAACTGAAGAAGACTTGTGGCTTCATCAATATATCCTCAAATTCTTTGATATTCATTGCTTTAAAAAGAGGAGTTTCAGTCTCCTCTTTTTTGGGTATTGTCACATTGGGTTAAATGTCACAGTTTGTTTCTAATAAATCAAATATAGCAGATTAAGTGAAAAATTAAAATTGAAAGTACAATCTTAAATATTGTGCTGTGTCTCTTACAGGAGAAATTTACAATGAAAATCAAGAGCAAAGTAGAATATAGATAATAGGAAGTAGAGAGATAGATCATTATCAGAGGGGAGGGAATCAAGAGATGGAGGAGGGGCAGAGGGAGGTAAGAGTTAAAGGAGGAAAAAAGGAATTAGTGTGTGTGAAACACACACGGACCAACTTTCCACCAAGAATATAAATATTATGTAATATGCATATGTATTAATGAACTAAAATAATACAAAAGGAAAAATCAAGCAAGAATGATAGTTATTACTTATGAAGTTGAGTCATTAACAAGGCTGTGTCTCCTATGTTGGTACCTTTTCCTGTCCTTGTGAAATTGTTGTTTTTCTTAGAGTACCATCCTAGATAAATCTGACTGCACTGGAGACAATGACATGATGAGGAATAGCTTCCTGTCCAGCATGGAAGTGAAGTCCTCACACACCCATATGGGTGAATTTGAAAGCAGATCCTCTAGCCTCTGCCGAGTCTCTAGATGACTATGTCTATGGCAGATGTCTGATTGAAACCTCATGAGAAAACCTAAATCTAGAATCATTCATTTAAATTGCTCCAGATTGCTGATCACAAAATTCCATAAATAATACGTACTTGATATATTAAACTGTCAGATATGGAGAATAATCTGTTATGCATCAAGAGATAAATATAGGGACTGCCATACAAATTCTTGGATAGGTAAGTCTTATCATCCTCACCTCTTATAGAAGAAGTCTAAATTATTTTTAAAAAGTAGGACGTTTTACCAAACCATATAGCTAATAAATAGCAGATTAAAATTCGCATCTGCATGTCTTAAATGAGCTTTAGATAAATAAAAATCACACTATAATGAAGCTACAATTTTTTTGTAAAAGTAATGTTTGGGCTGACACAGAAAGCTCACTAATGACACACAAAACTACGATCTGCTTTAGGAATAACAGTGGTGTTGATCAGCAAAAGAATGTGCAAAAAGATGCTTAAATCTATATACCGCAGGGACCAAGATACTTGGTAAGAAAAGAGGTAAGCCATTCCTTCTCCATTCTAGCTTTCCCAATTATGTTAATTGTAACAGAACTTGGCTTTCTGGCAAGGCAGAGCTAGTGAGGCATTTGACACACTGTAGAATTTAAGTTCAAAAGTAAAATTGTTTAATGAATGCACACCCTACTCCTTATTCATTATGCAAAGTCGGGTTGTAGAGTTTTTCAATATGTACTCTAATTCTCCTTAAGGAACGTGATTCCACATTCTTCATATTGGTGTGGGGAGGGGGGCAATTCTGCTAGCCGAAGCTTTGGGGTCAGTTAGAAATTCTCTGCTCTGTTTTTTAAAGGAAGATATAATCCCTTTTCCTCAGCTATTGTGTTTTATTATGTTGAGGGTTGATGGCTATAAAACACAGCACCTCCCCTTCAACTTTTCCATATAACTTGATTAGACAGGAATAATCTCTTATGCTTTCATGCACAAATTTAGGAGTGACCCAGAACAAACGAGTTTCCTTCATCACCATAGCAACCAGGACTATGGAAAAATGCCACTCACTAGGCTATGCAAGTCAGAATTCATTCCTTTGATGTTAATTAACAAATTGCTTTCAGAAAATCAATGAATTTCCCTGTTCTCTTCTAAATGTTTGTGATACATTTTTTAGTACTTCCTGAAGTGATGTGATGGAGGCATAGACAGACAGAAGAGTATGACCCTTCCCTGTTATAACCAGAAGTGGTGGGGAATGGGAGGGCATATTTGGCAAAGGGTAAAATCAATTTGGATTTCTTGGGCATTGAGATGCAAATCTAAATGCATGTTTTCTTATTACCCAAATTTTCTCTCTGAAAATGGCGACTGATTCCTTTCAAGAAAAAGATACATAGAAAGACTTAACAAAGCAAAGATGCAGAAACCTACATTTAGGTGTGTGTGTTCTCTCAGTCTGCTTTTAAGACTATCACATTCTTCAAGAGCAATTTGGTAATCTTTTGGTAACCAAAAGTCTTTAAATTGTGCTCACTTTCTCAGTCAGATTGGAAAGATACACTGGCAGAAGTGTTCATAGGTGAATATATGTGAGTTGTCCGAACAATAATGCTAATGAACCATTTTTCTAAAGGTGGAAAAACTTTAAATGGCAGCAAGATATTGAAGTGATGTAAATGCATTTTTAGAGAAGTTAGAAAAGGTTTATAAAGTTTAAAGTGAGAAAGCAATGTTAAGAAATGACAAAGACATGGTATTTAAAACAATTCAAGTTTCCAAACAGGTTTGTGGGATATGGTAAAGAATAAACAGACCTCCAAGGTGGTCTTTTCTTTTCTATATGAGTCTTTGCTGCTGCTTGACTCTAGAAAACGATAGAACATAAAACCATTTTGACAGAAATATATGAAAGATTCATTTTCACGTAATAGGTCCTCCAGTGCAGTGTTCATCTGTCTTCTTTACTTCTTCACTGGACGACAAAAGTTTATTCAAAGATATGTATCAGTGGACCCTGAAGGTCTGTTAATTGTCATGTGTTGTGTGAGAATAATTCAAAAAAATGTATAGTTTGAATTGGCTTAATTAAGTTATTGATAAAAGGATTAAAAGCTGACATTTTCAAGCACATTGAAACAGAAAAAGTCATTATTAAAGCCTTTATCAATTTATAAGTAACAAAAATAACTTCTAGATAAAGTGATGTAAGGGTCAGAAAAAATGCATAAATGTGGACAGAATATCTTTTCAGTTCCAGGATTAAACCTGAAAAACGTGGTCTAATAAAATTGATTAAAAGCAGTATTTTAAAATTATTTTTAACCAGCACAATCATTCTATTCAAAGACATTCAGCAAGAAAAGTCAATATACAAAATAACGTTTCTTTATACTTTTCAGTTTCTTTTTTTTAAATAAGTGTTTCATGTGAACTTAAAACTGTGTATGAATACAAAGAGAAAAGTTTGACAGCTAGGTAAAAATTTACCCTGATTTAAAATTTTTAATCACCTTGCAGAAGCTCAGTTTTCCTGGTATCATTCTTCATCCTCTTTACATACCAGAATAAATTGTAGATACCAAGTTTGCCTTAGAATTAGAAACCTTCCCCATTCCTTCTTGTGGCTCTTGCAGTATTACAAGAATAAAAATAAAAAACAACCATTGACATTAAGATCTCATTGCTACCCTTTTTGATCGGCAGCTTGATTCGTCTTTGAGCAGAAACACATTCTGTACAATTTGCTTGTACTAAAAACATAAGGGTAGGTCCATTAAGTAAAATAACTTAAAAATATTTTACCAGATTAACTTATCACCTAACCCTAAGCCTTTTATCCAACTAGTTGTATAGTTTACATTCATGAATTGGGTCCAGTTGTTATGACTTTATATTTTATTTTGTGTAAAAATGATCTGATTGCTAAAACACCATATTTCACTTTGTAGTCTAATAATCTATGATTGACTGTAGCTCATTTTTTTCAACCTCAATCCCAAACGGTATAATTTCCTTGAAAAAGGCAATACTCTGTCCATCACAAGTAAGATAATAAACATCAAAGAGATACTTAAAATGCAGACACTACACAAAGTAATAGGATTATATTTATGCATTGTATTTCTTAGCACCAATTACTATTATGTGGCCATAAAAGGTATTCAATTATTATTGTTGAATAAAGTAATATTTTAATATGAAACATAGTAAACTATTCCTTCTAGAATTTTTAGTCTTGCCCTCATGTGCAAATAGAATATAAGTGCTTTCACTACTTTTTTTTCTTTAGATAAAAATCCTAGGGGAAAAACCAGCTCTAACATATCAAAACAGATGCAGTACATGAAATACAAATTTTCTAAAAAATCAACACAAATATAATTATCAAGAAAAAAAAAAAAGTAGTGCCTCTGAACTTTCTTTTTCCTAGGAAAATATATTGCACTCTCTGTCCACTTCATTTTAGCATTCATTTTAGGCAAACAATGAAAATTCTTATGCAGCTCAATGGAAAAGTGGGAAGCCCCCCTAGGGAGCAGGTTGTCTAGGGCCACTGTGGCTGTACTTGGTCTGTAGATACAGAAAACATGAAAACTCTTTTATGGCATCAGGATGACAGACCTGCTCTTTGGAAAACTGGAACGGTGGAAGAGAGCTCTTTATGAGGAGTCTCGACTTTGTATAATGGTGTCACATAAAACAGAAATTCAAAATTATTATGTGATTATGCTGACAGTCTACAAGGGTACCCTAGTACCTAGTTTTGATTAGAGATTATGTGGTAGAATTGGCAGACTCAAGATGAATTATGAAGTTGTACATTTGAGTGGCGCCAAAACTGGCCAAAGTTAACATGAATTTTTACTTGCATTATATTAGAAAGGCCTAGTATTTCTAAAGCTGGAAAAATGAACTGAAATATACTACCTAGTGCAGCTTCTTTAGTACGATAATCTATTTTCTTATAAAAGGAAGCATTAGAGTTTCCACGAATAGATACTTAATGAAACAACATCTTAATTCCATATATGAGATAGGATTTAAAAGATTACTATTTAATTCTCTCTAGTTTGTTTGGGAGGGGTTTTTTAAGGATAATTCTTAAATAGTAAGCTGCTATAATAATTATTTACAAAGCATTTATCTTACCCACACATAAAGCCAAGCAGTAAAAGCTCTCCTAAAACAGTAGTTTCTAGTCTAAACTACATTAATCACCCTGGGAAGGTTCTTTCAAAATAAGAATTCCTCAGACTACACTGAATGGTAAACTCTGGGGATAGGAGTCAAACATGTTTCTAAAAGTTAAACAATATAATAAAAATATAACTGCATATCTACGAGGAAAGGAAGATGAAATTCAGGGCTTGAATCTGTGAATTTGCTTCTACCCAGAAAAAAACAGCACTTCATTGCTGGTGGTTCTTTTCCAGGCTCGCTTTTTCTGCCACATAAGGCTCCTCTCTCTTTTGGCAGTTTTTTAGAGGAAGGGTCACCGGCAAGTTTCAGGGGACTAGGACCTGTTTACCAAACTTATCTATGATCCCTCTCTTGTTTGCATTGATTTAGCTTCCTCAGAATTCTGGTAGATTAGTGAAGTGGCCTGGAGGTGAGAAACTGTTGAGTGTTGAGGGTGACTTTCTGCCAGGGAGCCTGTTGAGAGCCAGTTCTCTGATTTTATATAGTTTTGGGTCCAGATTGTCTTTTTTCAGGATGCCTGTGTAGCTGTCGTCTTAGCAGAGCCTATCTTTCTCTGGGACAGGAAGTAGATGTGTTTGCTGACCAGGATAATAAAGATAATCTCTCTCTCCAGGCAAAGGTTGGGAAGATTCAAGTCTTTGTGAAACAAGGGTTTTTCTCAGCTTGTGATTCCTCCACTGTGATATGAATGCACTGTGTGTGTCGCATATCTGGGCAACTCTGGGTCACCTCTGTGAGACTTGTGGACAGGAAAACCAATGGGAACTCGAGTTTTGTGATTCCCGCTGGCTTATGGGTAATGAAGTTATTTTTTTTTTTTTTTTTTTTTTTTTTTTCTCAGTCAGGAGTCTTTGGGGCAGGGCCCCTCAAACACTGACAGGCTAAGTTGTTAATATAACTGAGTAAACGGTTCATGAAAGCACTTAGTATGTCTTTGGAGGCTACCAGTCACCATATCATTGGGTTTTAGTTCTGCCACTTACCTGGTTACAGGACTTGGTCTTCACTAACAATAGACTTTCTAGTTCTGCCACTTACATGTGACAATCAACAGTGGCAATAAAAAATAACAGTGATGGTAATAAATATAGAGTGGTAGCAATAGCAGCTAATATTTGTTAAGCAATATCATAGGAAGTGCTTATGTAACTTTGCTTCTTCAGTCAAATACTCGCCATATTAAATAGGAATATAAATCGCTACCACAATTCTTCTCTTTGACTACTACTGTGGAGACAAAAGGAAATCCCTTCTGTTCTCTGTATTTCTGTGGTTCTCCCACAGGGCCCTTTTAAATATCTCCATCCTTACCCATGTTGTGTGGTTTGTCTACAATTCTCCTCCTTCCTTATTCTGACATGTCTCTTCTTCCTTCACGATTCAGCCAGAAAAGCACTGGAAGGAGGGCAGATTTTTTTTTTTTTCCTCTGTGTTGCTTTTTGAGGTAAAATACTGTTTCTTTTTGCTTCTTGGGTTAAGACAAGAGTTTGCCCTTGTTGTTAACCAAGCTCTCACTCATGTGCCAGGAAGGCAGAGCAATGTCACTTTTGTGGTGAGAGGAAACACATGCTATGTCCTCGCCACCCTCCCAGAGGCCCCCTGTGAAACCAGCTCCTGGCAGCTCCACACCTACGATCTCCCCACAGGAGCCAGGAGGGGAGCTGAGCCCCAGCCAAGAAAAGAGGCACGAATCTGGTTTCTCGGCCAGAGACCTGAAGAGTCTTTAGTTACATTCAGGATGGCTGATGGAAAAAGAGAGGGGGGTAAGAAGAAGGCTGGGCTCCAACCCTGGCACCTCCTCTAAGTCAGAGTACTGTAATAAAGCCCATCATTTTGTCATCTCATTGCTGTATTTGTTTCTGAGATAAATTGATGTGGGAACTCGAGGGGAGATGGAAGTGAACAACTGACCTATCTGGAAGTCACCCCACCTTTCTTTAAATTCCTTAGCAATATTCTTCTTGAGCTTGGAGGGCACTGATTTTCCTGTGTATATTTCTATGTATCTTTGCTTTTCCTATGGATTTTCCTATGTTTATTCTCATGCAGCTGAGCACAGTGCAGTCAATGGGGCCCTGTCTCCTCAGTATTTAGTGGTATCTGCTAACCAATACACAGCTCTGTGTGTCGGTGTGGTGGGCATAAACTAGATAATAAATGGACGAACATGTGTAGCTCTCTCTAGCACCTTCTGAGTTTGTCATTCCGGTGGTTGCTTCCCATCCCAATGTTTATACTCCATTAGAAAGTATGAATCTTAATAGGCCCTCATGAAAAACATAGCAAGAATATCACCTCCCTCCAGGGAGACACATGTGTTTTTCTTGTGGAAGTTGTTCTTCTACAGATGGCAATCAGAATAAGATTTCTGAATGTCAGTCCCTGGCTTTCAGAATGCTTTATGAAACAGAAACCGATTTCTCACCATGGATGTTCCATTTTAAGGGACCAAAAGATTTTAGTCTTTAAAAAAATAACTAGGATGCAAAGAAGAAACCTCACCACTCCTAGAGCTCCATTAACAACCCCCAAAAATAAAACATTGAAGAGACAGCTAAAGCAGAGCATGCCTCAAGATGCTTCTTGACATTTGATGTTGATTAAGTTGACCGCCCTTCTGGTTTCTTGCTTCCAGGGCTGAGGCCACATTTTAGTACACATTACTGAAAATGCGCAAGTAAGCTTTGGTGCTCAGAGTTCAACACTTAGCGAGGAAGTGTCTCAGATCCTGGAAGAGTTAATCCGATAATGTAAAGGCACTCTGATTATAATTTCTGAAGTATACTTTGACACTGAAGGCTTAACTTTAAGTTGCCCTGTACTGAATGCTATTAGGGGAAAATGATTAATGGATAGCATTTCACAGCACTGTGTGAAGGTGCAGATAGAAAACTGAGTTCTGAAATTGTATTCAAGTTTAGCCCATCAGCATAGGGGCCAGGATTACAATCTGTATGCTTCTTAACATCACGTCCATGTGCTATTCTGCCTCTCCCTGTTTTGTGTCATGAAACTCAGGATTCCTATATGCAGCTTTTAGAATTCCATGTTGCTAAATGCCTGCAATTGATTAGTTGAACATCTTTCAAATTTCAAGTTAAGGTCAGTAACTAATACCATACGCCTTGCTATAGTTTAGATTTTAAATGTCACTAAGGGCCCATGTATTTAAGGCTTGGTGTCCAGCCTGGTGCTTTTGGAAGATGGAAGTAACCTTTATGAAATGGAGCTGAACAGTAGATTTTAGATTACTAGGGGATAAGGGGACTATGCAATGTGTCTTTTCCTTTCTTTCATTTCAGGGCATGAGGTGAATAAGCTTTCTTTAACACACATTCCCGTTGCTCTATGCTGACTCCCTCAAGCCAAAAGGCATTAGGGTCAAGTAACCATGAACTGAATTCTCTGAAACCATGAGCCAAAACAAAACTGTCCTCTTCATACATTGATTATCTCAAGTATTTTATCACAGTGATGAAAATCTAACAGTGTATAGAAGGGTCGTCACATAAAACAGTAGTTTGGTTTATAGATTCTGTGATCCAGTATCCTTGAGATTGATTAGCCTAGCTAATTGTATGAGCTACTAAAATAGGAATAATAATAGTATCTCTGATTTAGGATTATATGAAAATTATAGACAATGAAGAGTTAGAAAGATGACCAGTCCACAGTCTGTCCACGGAAGCTAGAGATTACATTGAGTGTTAATAAAGACTTCCTTTGTATATCTTGTACTTCTCATATCAAATGTTGTGATGTATTTTACATGCTATGCTGTGTTTTCGCAGTATCGTATCTCAACTGTCCAAAATTTGGAAGGCTAAAGATTATTAAAAAGAAGTCCAAGGGCTTTATAGAAATGTTTGCAGAGTAAGTACTCTCAAAATGCATCTATTTTCCTGAACATTCATAAAGATACAGAGAAGCCACAACACTATAACTCATAAATTTCACAAACTTAATCTATTCCACATTTGGAGAGGAGACGACCACATTTATGTTTGTGTGGGAAAGATGGCCTCAGTTGTGTTTTTCATCCGAGGTAGAGTTGAGAAACCAAAACAAAATTTTGCCAAACGCTCTTGTTTGAGAACCAAATTGTTCACTAACAAAAGCAGCTGTGAACTGAGGTACCACTGTAGTATCACTGTACTATTACTCTGGATTCTATAAATTATCCTATTGCTACTACTGTAATTTGGAGAGTGAGCAGCTGCTAACCTCACTGATCAGCTGATGCTGAAGGTTGGAAGAAACCTATAGAAGGTGAGAGAAATCTTTCTTTTTTAAAGGCTCAGGAAAAAAATATGACACATGGAGACTAGCACGCTTGTTATTCCACCAGATTTCTTCACACCTGCATGCATATAACACATCATTTTAAAATTCACTAACAACATTTGAAGTTGAATTCATTTTAACTTGGGAAAAAAAATATCAAGAAAACTGCTAGCTACCAATGGCCAAAAAGGAAAACTCTTCCATACAAGGAACAATTTCTGGAGTTCTGTGAAGAGCTAATTTTGTTCTTCTTCTTCTTTTATTTATATTACAGATATTTTACAAGTTCCATAAGACTCCATCCCACACAAGACAGTGAATCAAAGCATCAGAGAAGACTGAATTTCCTCAGTATTTCACAGTTACTGAAACACCTGTGCTAAGTAGTTTTCTGTATGTCAGCTGTGAAAACTCACTGCTCAATAGCCCTCCAGATTTCTCATTTTCCCCCTTCGTACAGGATTCTGGGGTCCTCACAATGGGTTATTGTGGAAGGTTTGAAAGGATAGTGGTTCAAGAGCTTCATAATGAATTTAAATAAAAATACAACCAGCAAATTTCACCTCCATTCCTTGTAGACACTGCTGCTACCTCTTTGGGGATGCTGCCTTATCTGGAAATTAATTAAGTAGAAACTAGATGGGCACAAATATCACAGCATTCAGAAGCTTAATTAGCAAATGCTTTTTAACTTCACAACAGGTCTTAGCCTTGTTGGTTACTTTGTTTCTTAAAAGAGGAGAAAGCCAAGCGGTATTATTCTTTGCTTCTTTTCACAGAAGCAACAAGCATGAAAGTTTAAAAATAGATCAAGGGACGTTGGGAGGGCAGCTCCCTAGCAATCCGGGCTGCATTACGGGTATGCTAACACAAGTGGCTTGTGTTCTGCCAGGTATGTGGGCAGGCCACTCCCACTGGTAGCAAAGCCGTGGAGGCAGTGGTAACGCAAAGCCAGGGAGGGCACACACCCTGGGTCTAGCCACAGATCATCATCGCCCACTCAGTCTGATCCCAGGGGAGGAAGGTTAAGGACAGTGCCCAGCGAGTTCTCCAGTGCAGCCTCCTCTCAGGCTGCCAGCTCCTCCCCTGGAATCCCAGCAGAGAGGCCGGAGATGGGAAGAGCTTGGGTCATCAAAGCCCAAAAGGAGAGAAATTATTTCCAAAATATTTGCTGTCTAATAGTCAGAAACCATTGCTCTGCCTTTTCTTTATTAAGTAACAAAAGGGTAAATGAAAAGATGGGACGCTTATTGATAGTCTCTGTACTTGTTTTTGAGGCTCTGATGTTACGAAAAGAAAAAAATAAATATCCAGCATGTCATATAGCTGCAGAGTACAGACACCCTGGTGCGCACTGTGAAAATATCATAGAAAAATATGACATCAAATTGTCTGCCTACAATGATACCATTTCTTATTAAAATAAAAAAGCGGAAAGGTATAGAGACTAATAGTACAATTCGTTTTCTAAGTCAGTCTTCAACAGGAAAAGCTACCTGGGTGTTCACGGTGTTAGAAACATCCTGTGTCAAAAGAGAGTAATTAAGTATTCAGTGCCAACCCATTAACCAGATGTGCCCTCTCCCTCTAAAGCACCTTCTTTTAGAAGAAAGGGGAGGAAATCAGGGTGCTTGTCTAAAATGCCTTAGGAAGGAAAATGCTAAGAAAATTCCCTTTATTGAAAATGCTTTTTTTCTTCCTTTAGTTTTTCATCTCTTCCTCCTCTCTTCCTTCTCCCCTTCCTTTCAAGGTAGAAGTCTACTACGGCCAGTCACTCACTACTGCTTATAGAAACACTTATCTTACTTTAATTTTTGTTTATATAGCAAAAAAATTCAATAATACAAAAGTAAAAGCAGGAATACAGTGAATTTTCACATTTCTATTACTCAGTTTAAGGAATAAAATTTTACACTTCAATTGAAGCACATGTTTTTAGCTCCCTTCTAAGTGCTCGGATATAACTGTGGCCCTGAAATATGTGCATATCATTTTCAAGCTTCTCGCTACACATGCATTCTATATACAACTCCTTGTCAACAATACATAATATTGTTTTGCATGTTTTCATACATTTTTACAAGTACTTATATTGTACAACTTGCCTTTATAATGGCATCATTTGTTTTTTTTTTTTAGAAACTCAGAATTGCCCTGTTGAGATGTTAATGTATTGTTAGTCTATGTTAGTATGTCTGTTTTTATTTCACGTACTCTCTACTTAAAGACATATTGCACAATTTAATTATGCATTCTTATGACTAAGTCCCACTTTCTGTTTTTAGTGCAACAAATATCATTGTTGTTCATAAATACAGATAAGTCTTTATTTTCTTGATACAAATACTATGCCCAACATGTATGTTTTTATCACTCAAAATATTTGATAACAGCCTATGAAGTTGTGTTTTCAGAATATTAAGTTGAATAACATGTATTTTATTTTTATTAGGTGTTTGCCACTGTGATCTAGGTATACACAGTATTCTTATAGTACCAGTCTGAAGTAGGTAATTTTATCTTGATTGCATAGAATCGGAAACAGAGGTGCAAGAAATGAACTAACTGGTAATCACAGAGCAGGCCTATGACTCACATGCAAGGTTGTTCAGTCACAATTCTATATCCTAAACCTTCACACTCTACTGATCCTGATGGACAGAAAGAGTACTTCTCTGGCCCTGCACACACCTTTTTAAATTCTTTCCAAAAGCAAAACATTGAGCATAAACCCAATATATTCTTATTTCAATGCACTTTCTAAACATGTAACACTTCGTTAATTAGCTTATAACAATCCGATTTTTCAAAGATAAAAACAAATCTAAATGGATAAGGTAAATACGAAGAATCATTTTCTTTCATGCAACTCACTAATGGTATAAAACATCACATTCTTTGTAAAATATATCAATAATAGTTATTATTAATTTTATCAATTTTGCAGAAAATTAAAAGGTATTTTGTTGCTTTTGAAAGTTGACTAAAAGCCTGAGTATTAGGAAATGTTTATAATTAGATAAAACAAAAGAAAATATTGTGGATTGATTCATTATCTGTTTTTTCTTTCTGTAGAAGTATGATTATACTCACCACCAGTAGGTTTTTAGTGGAAGCAGAGTAACTAAATTTTTACTTTGTGTTTCAGCAATTCCTGGTCTTTTCCAAGTTTAGATTTAGTTTTCTTCCTACCTCCCTCTCTTATTTCCTTCCTTCCCTTTCATCTTTCTTCATCTCTGTCTGCCTCTCTCTTTCTTCTCTCTCAGGAGGTAGTATTAACCATGATCACTAGTAAAAACAAAAAATTATAAATCACTGACTACACTTACTAAATCACAGTGTTTACTTTTCAATGTCATCCACTAATTTTGTAAATGTATTTTTTTTTGTCTAAAGCAGTCCATAAATTTCAGTATTCTTTGATGTCATTTAGGTATTCTTACCAACTATTCAGAAAGTTTTACATTTGTAAAGGTTAATTTAAAACCTAAAATAGAAATATTATTTGGAAGACTTTAAAATAGTTTTGAAAATAACAGTTTAAAAGTTTTAAATGCTCAGACATCAGCTCTATGTTCTTTTTTTAATGTAACATAGTTTTCATCACCAAAGTTGTCTAATGTAAACTTTCCCAAACATTTTATTTCAAAATGTGTTCTCAGAGCAAGAGGTATTTAAAAATACGTCCTCTCACACTCTTGTAAAATTATCACCTTTACTTCAAAGAGAGTGTTTAAGTATGCCTTTGAAAATATATATCTTCCAGATAACATATTCACACATAACTTATCTTTGAATACAAGAACTCTTTGAAGAATGTTGCCAAGAGAAAAATCTGATAATTTCAAAGAGGGACAAAAACTCTTCTATCAATCCTCATTTCATTATATAGTATGTGAAGTCTTCTACATTTTAATAGTCTTACTTTTATAAAATTAGCTATCTTGTTGATAACGTGTGTTAATTGTATATTTCTAGCTTTTTCTTGGATGGAGTGTTGAATGAATTGCACGTCTCATGCCTTTTCTGTAACCTTCACCCCGGAGTCTTTTTTATTCCATCCACAAATGTATGTCATGAATTATTCCACTTACTGGCAAAACCTCACAAACTTTCATACAACATAACTTGCATTAAATAAACTGTACAATAGTAAAAATATAACTTGGGAATGAATATCCTCCCTTTTATTTATTCAAAATAAAAATTTTTCTGAGTAAATTATTGAATCAAAATGTAGCAAATATCAGGTGAGACAAGTTATAATACCCATAACTTTATTAAATAATCCAGCTTAGTTCTATATTTCATAATGCACCGTGATCTTTCACATTTCTGCCAATATTTTCTTTGCATAATTTTGTAGTATTTATAAACAAATTTAATGTGTATTATTTAGCTACTTTTGCAATAACAGCAAGGATAATTTGTGATTTTTATTTTTTGCTATTAAGAAACTTTAAAATAAGGCTGGGATTTAGCTCAGCGGCATAAGCACCTGCCTTACAAGCGTGCAGTCATGAGTTCCATCCCTGGTACTGATTAAAAAAAAAAAAAAAAAAAAAAAAAGAAAAGAAAAGAAAAGAAACTTTAAAATAGTCTTCTGAAATTTAATTGTTATTTGTAATAAAAATTTTTAGGGTCCTAGAATGAGCATTGCATGCTTCCAATATCCCCGAAACAACCTCAGGATTTGCCTCCAAGGTCTAGATGGTTAGACATTTTTAAATGTCTCACTAATTGTGATGGCTTAATGCTATTAACATTAGCTAATATCTCAAGGTACAACATATATTTAGTGCCAAATAGATCTTTGACAATAGTAAATATAAATTCTCACATCAAATTTTCTTTCTGGTAAACTGATTTTGTGGGAACCAATTATTCAATGAACCAAATTTGATTAGATAATTCACTATGGATTTTTGTAGCCTTTAAAAGTGCTACTACAATTTTGGACTGTTCCTTTGTGTTTGCACTGTAAGTATATTATCATCTCCAATCTGTCATTTTATTCATGACGATGTGTATAGGCTTCTGGCCCATCTTAGTTTAAACTTCATAATACAATCCACAGGCATATGCAGAGTGCAATATATCTTGGTAAGTTCAATGCAGACATCTGAGTAGAGGGGCTTTCTGTTACTTCTTATATAGATTCCTCAGTGTCCCCCCAAAAGATAACTCAAATCAAAATATATATAAAATGTTAAATCCCAAAAGATAGCTCAAATCAATATATATATATATATATATATATATATATATATATATATAATGTTACTAAAATTAACTCTATCTTCTATAAGGTGTGACTGAGAAATGTGCTATGTAATTAAATTTTTAAAATAATGTACTAAAGACATATTGACTTTAATCCCTCTCAAAATATTTTGTCTTACTTTGTTGTAGTCCGGGGTTATACACAGAGAACAATTCAGATCAGGACATGGAGTTTATAATATTTTTATAATGGTCACTGGAAGTTAACACAGGAGAATGCAGGAAATCCATCCGCAACACCAACGACATAGATTATTTAGTCAAGAGTCTACACCCCATGGCAATGTCCCACATGAGTCCAGATAAAAACCCAGAGCTCAGGACAATGCCTCCACGAGTCCAGCTGGAAGTCCAGGGCCCACAAGGACTCATGCCAGTCTCTTTTACGGATTCATGCCGAGAAGACCCAAGGGTCAGCGGTGGAAGCCAGAAAGTCCATGTCAGCAGAATGAAGGAGCTGTGCTACTGGGATGAGGGTTCTACACTGGAGCTGAGAAGTCACACTCACAACAAAGAGCGGGGCTGTCCTGAAAGGAACCACAGCTGTCCTCAGCGACACGGAGGCCCCAAGCTCCTCCGACGACAAGCACAGTCGGGAACGTGCCAGGAAGCAGCGTGAGGAGTTCACCCTGGAGACCAGGCAGCACATGTCTTCCCCTCCGGAGCCAGGAAGCAATGCTCGATGTGAAGACCAAGGCTTCTCCAGGAGAACCAACAGCTCAGATAGCAACTTGTAGGAGAACTAACAATGCCTCCATAATGCCTCAATCCCTCTCCAACAGCTCTCCTCTCCACCTATTTATCCTGGCAGCCCTCCTCAGGTGGAGCATCTTCTCTCAATGCATGCTGATGTAATCCAGCTGGCGTTAAGTTGATCACTAGTTATCGAACCATAACATACTTCAAGCATACTTATTCTATCATTCTTGCCAATTTCTGAAGTAGTCCGCAACGTCCTTTTGCATGATTGCCATTCATTCTGTTGTTGTGGTTCTCTTGACATTCTGAACTAACTCAGAACATTTACCTTTTGACTTTGGGAAAGAGCCCAAAGTCCTATGATGCCAGATCTAGTGAATAAAGAGGACAAAGACACTCCATGACTTTGTTATGAGCTTGTCTTTATGTTGGATGACACCTGGCAGCAGGATTTACTGTTTTTTTCTTTTTTTATCAGACTTCATAAAGACATGAGACAGAAGTTCCAGAACAGCTTCAGAAAGTGGTAAAAGCAATGGAATATGTATGTTTGAAGGCAATTCGTGGCAATATGCCTTTATTTTTGACACTATGTCTTTTGTGGTGATGAATTTTTGAAATTTAAACAATCATAACACTTTTGACTACCCCTTGTAAATAGTAAATGTAACTTCCAATGTTTCTTCCCTGCACACTGGGGGAAGCCATCTCTGTATGTTGATTATTTTAAATTCTAGACCAAGTATAGCGGAGCTCAAACCCAAGTTGAATTTCGCTTACACATTTAACAAGTAGCATAGTTCACATTCACCACATGCCAGTTTCAATGTTATTCAGGAAAATTTAGAAGAATGAAAGAGAAATTGATGCCATTTTCATGGCATCTATCACTTCGTAGATAAGATGCTATCTAAGTAAATCACCAAATAATCATATATTGCCCAGGCCAGTGTCCTAGACCATATACTCTGTTCTATTCTTGCATTTAGGTCTTACTAAATAAAAATTATATGAAGTGTGTGTCTGTATTCTGTGTGTCTGTGTGTGCCTCTGTGTATACACCTCAAAACACAAGTAACCTACATGTTTACAAATTGTGAATAGTACTCACTATGGCTTACATGTGTCCACTCCAAAATTCATGTTTTTTTGTTTGTTTGTTTGTTTGTTTGTTTTTTAATTTAAGAGGAAAAAGAGAAAAACACAAAACAAAACAAAGCGGTGTAAGGGTACACGTAATACAGAACTACAAAAAAAAAAAAAAACAAACAAACAAAAACAAAACAACAACAACAAAAAAAACCATAACAGTAAGAAATCACCTGTTAGTAGATTACATATTATCATCTTGAAAATAGTTGCTCAAATCACAGTATCAAAGAATACAAGGTGGACATTCAAACAGGGAGACTGCAAACAGCTGTGTTCAATGATCCAAAAACATTGATATAGTCAGCTATTTAACACCCTTAAACACACTTTTTTTGGGGGGGAGAGAATACAGTCAAATATGGCAAAACAAAGCTGTCAGTCAATACCAAGGATAGACATAGCACATGGTGTAGAACAGAGTACAAGGTTATCAACAATGGTTATCAACGTTGTCCCTTGTTTCCTTAAAAAGAATTGTCTATCTCATTAGGTATTATAAAGTTGGACAAAACAGTAGAGAACAAGACCAATAAAACTTAGGCATTGTAAACATTACAGGACTTCTAAAGAAGACAATAGTCAAACCAGAATGGGTATCTTAGTGAATCTTATTGCCTTCAAAGTAGTTGCCTATGTCTTCAAACTTGATACTATCATATAGAATGGAACAGAGTCTAATCAGTCAAAACAAGATCGTGGGAGTAGTACAGGACTTCAAAACAAGTTAATAGGAAATCAAAAAGAGTTACTATTTATATATCCTAATTTTTTAAATTTTTTCTTTAGTTAAGACAAATATAAGAAATGACTAAATAATTTTTTTTAAAACAATAAGGGGGAGATTGAGATAAAACAGGACATAACAATATAACAATAGAGGTCAAAGCATGACTGTTTCAGCAACCTAGTACTTCAGCACCATATAACCCGACTTAATAGTAGTTACCATAGTGTCTGTCTTTTTCCTTGAAATCTTTGGATAAAACTTCATATACTCTAGCTTCAAATATTTTCATATCAAGAAGCCCAGAATAAAGCCTTTCTAATTAATGAGTGAAAACTTTATAAGGCTTCAAGGCCACCTAATGGGGAATCATGATTACCACTTATTTTTATATATTTGCATCATTACTTACATTAGGGAAACTATTCGGTATTCACACATGCGAGATTGATTTATTTCACTTATGAGTATGGTCTCAAGCTGCGCCCATTTATTGATAAATATCTCAATGTGATCCTTCTTTATAGCTGAATAATACTCCATTGTATAGAAATACCACAACTTTTTTATCCATTCCTCAGTTGATGGACACTTGGGTTGTTTCCAAGATCTGGCGATTACAAATTGTGCTGCTATAAACATAGGTGCACATATATCACTGTGGTATGATGCTTTCAGTTCTTCTGGGAATATGCCTAGAAGTGGAATAGCTGGAATAAATTGGATTTCCAGTCCCAACTTTTTGAGAAATCTCCAGACAGATCTCCACAAAGGCTGTACCAGTCTACACTCCCACCAGCAGTGCAGGAGAGTTCCTTTTTCCCCACAGCCTCTCCAGCATTCGTTGTCAGTTTTCTTGATCCTGGCCATTCTTTCAGGAGTGAGATGGTATCTCAGTGTGGCAAAATTCATGTTTTGAAATTAGTGTCAGAGCAAGCAGCCCCGCGTGAGACATGTGGTGCTCTTCCCCAAACCCATGCAAGAAAACAGGCCTTCACCAGATGCACGGTGTCCTGTGATACACAAGGGTACAACTATCAGCCATCTCTAAGCTGGTTATACATTTTGCTCCCCTTTGACACAAGGAAGCAAAGGTGCAGAGAAACTAAATGACCTTAAGTTTGATGAGAGAAATGCTTCAGAAGAGAAAGTAAATCCTGAAAGTCAACAGAACCAGGAAGGCTCCCCCTATGCCCATCCAACCTGGCCAGCCACTTCAGCGACTCCCGATGTTAGCCTCCCAAACTGATCGGGTAAAAGCCACGCACAGGAGACCTCCACGGTGAGATTTTCAGCCACATGTAGTTCCTCCTCCCCTAGAAGTACGAGCTCAGGCGAGGGAGCAGTCAGGCCTCTGGTGCCACGTCAGAAACCCATAGGCCCTAAAGTTCAGTGGACAAAATTGTGACTGACGTGATCTCTTCCCTTCACTGGGTTTCTGGCAGGCTTGGAGTTTGTCCTCCCATTTTGCCTCTTTTTTCTCTTTTAATTTTTCCCTCTCTTTTTCTCTTTGTCACTTTGAATGTTTTTTCTCTCTCTTCTTATCTGCCTTTTATTTCCTATATTTTGCTCTCACTTTCTTTCCCTCTTTTTCTTGTTCAGTCTTCTTTTTGTAAGACTCCTCCTAATTTCCTTTTACTTCTCAATAGGACCTCTATTTCTGTTTTCCTCTTTTCCTTCTTATATACCAGTTACTAAGTTTTGCAAATTCGCTTTTTTCTCATCTTTTTTTCTCAACCCCTTTACCTTTATTAGCCTAACTACTAAGCTTTATGAATCTCCAGGTAGCTTTATTACTGTTGGATCTTGTTCACTGCTAGCGAATGTAAAGTTGTTCCATTTAGTAGATAAATACTGTAGGTCAAACAGTAGGTCAATTTTTGGTAGTCAGCATTCATTCCATAATTATGGATCTCTTTTCTATAGTTAAGATAGTACATTATCGGTCTTTATGGTTTGTCAATATTCAGTTTGTCTTTGATGCTGTAATTGATACTGACTTTATTACTACTGCCAAAGTGACATAACTATTGCTATTAATTGATTTTTGGAGGGATGCCAATATCTGGATTGCCTACAGGTTATTAAAAACACTGCCTCCTATTCCTAGAGAACTGGAAACTGAGCCAAATGTATGGCAAACTTCCACCCTAGGTAAATGGAGGTGGTTGGATCTTGGGACAGAGGCAGTGGCCAATATTGAGGTGTGCCCAGAGGACACTGCTCTAAAGTGGACATTAACTGAAGAGGTGTCAGTATTAGAGACAAAACTTCCCACTGTAAACAACATGCCAGCATCAACACAAATAGACCAAAAAAAAAAAAAAAAAAAAAAAGAAAGAAAGAAAAACCATTAAAAGATATGCCAACAAAGTGCCCCCAAAACTTCCCTAAAGCTGCATGGAACATTGGAGGGGAGAAAAACAAAACTCATACAGCTGAATTATTTAAAATGATAGGAGAGGAGGTAACAAAGCAGACCAATAGGCAAGCTCATAGAGATAAAAATAAAGAGATACTGGACCAATTAAGCAAAATGATCAGAGACTCTACAGAAATCCATAATAAAGTTAACAGAACAAAAGGAATTTATACAAGACCTGAATGCCAGCATAGAAAAGAATTAGAGTCCATAAAAATGCTTCAAGCAAGCAGAAGTGACCAATGTAAGTGCAAAATGTCAGAATTAGACAAGATAATCCTATTTACTAACTAATGAAGGATACCTTAAAAACAGCAAGAGGACATGATAAAGGGATCCAATAGCTCCTAGATGATGCAAAGAAAACTAATCTAAGATTCACTGGAATGTATGAACAATAAAAAATAGCACAAATGGTATAAATTACCTCCTTATTAAAGAAATAGAAAAGTTTTCAACTATGAAAAATAATTTGACATATAGATAAAGGAGACATTTAGAACACGGAAATAGCCATGATCAAAAAAAAAGAAGCTCTCCATGACACATGGAGTTAAAATCCTGGAATTTCAGCAAAATGAAATCTCAAAAGTAGTTAGAGAAAAGCCATAATCACTTATATGTGTAAGCTCATTATAATTACAGCCAGCTTCTCAACACAGACCATAAAGGTCAGGAGAGTTTGAAGTGGAGTGTTTCAAGCTCTAAAAGAAAATAATTTCTAATAGAGGCTGATATATTCTGCAAAACGATCTTCCAAAATTGATGGAGAAATAAGATATTTGCATGATAAAGAGAACCTAAAGAAATGGCTGACAACAAAAGCAGGACTTCAAAAAATTTTCCAGGCTATTCCAAAAGACAACAATTTAGCTAACAATGACAAAATGTGTAATAGAATGAATGCACCATGTAGCATAAGCAGAAAGGAAAGATAAGAAATCAGCAACAGGGAAACATGCAATGACAAGAATAAGTCAAATTCTATCAGTAATAACCCTCTATCCGATCGAAAGACAAAGATTAACACAATGGATAAAGAAACAATATCCTACGGCATGCTATATAGATGAAGCACATTAAGCCCAATAACTAACTCATAGACTCAAAAAATCAACAAATGAAAAATAATATTCCATCAATGGGAACCTGAAAATAGCAGGTATAGCTACCCTATATTTCAACAAATTGAACATCAAGCCAAATTTATCAAAATAGGCAAAGAATGTCACTATAATTGGTTCAGTGAACAATCCAACAGGAAGAGTGTCTTAGTTACTTTTCTCATTGCTGAATTGAAATATATGACACCAAAAGTTAAAAAAAAGAAATGTTTATTATATCTCACAGCTTGTAGAAGTTTCAGTTCACAGTCAATTGGGTCCAAGGCAAGGTGGCATGGCAGAAGGGCATTGCAGAGGAAAAACGGTCCATTGCAGGATCAAGCAGCAGCAGCAGCGTGTCTGCTTTTCCCTTTTATTCCATCCAGGCTACAAACATTTCAGAAAGTGCCATCATACCCAGGGAGAGGCTTCTGTCTTCAGAAAATTTATTCAGCAACAGACAGGACTATGCTAATTCCAACTGATAGAATTTAGGACCATACATTCTTAATTCAAGTGTTATATATCCTAGATCCAGGCAGGTCTGGGAAACCCCAGTTATAACCACATGAGTCTTCAAGGGGTATCTGTACATAAGCCATAACAAAAAATAACTATTATTAACACATATTCATTGAATAATAGCACACAATAAAATAAGTACTACTGAACATAAAAGGTCACATACACATGATCTGTTCCTTCGGGCAGCCAGATCCTCCTCTGCTCCTTCTTTCTAGCCTGTAACTTTACCAGTTTCCTTTCTGACCAAATTTATACCCCACTATCACAAATACACATACAAACTGGGCAAAAAAAAAGAAGTATGAGAGTTGAGCGAAAGTTTTAAGCAAATAGACAATAAATATCTATGAAGTGTTCCACCCAACAAAAATAAAATATAGATTCTTCTCAGTAAGATACGGTAAGATATGAAACTTTCTCCAAAATACCACATACTAGCCAATAAAGCAAGCATAAAAAATGTAAAAGAATAAAATTTATGTCATTCATATTATTAGATCATAGCACAATGAGACTAGAAATCAATTACAAAGCCAGAAATTATGCAAAGGCCTGGACTCTAAACAGCATGCTCTTAAATAAACAATAAGTTACAGAAGAAATCAAGGAAGAAATATGTCTCTTTCTAGAATTAAATTTTGGTGACAGTACAACATATTGGAACTTATGGGATACATTGGAAGCAGTATTAAGAGGAAAGTTTAACACTGTAAATGATCACATAAGAATAACAGCAGACCCCACCAAAAAACCTAATGATATACATTAAGTTCCTAGCAAAACATGTGTGATGCAAACCCAGAATTAGTAAAAGGAAGGAAATTATAAAGACCAAATAGAAATCAATGAAATTGAGAGGAAAAAGAACAATACACGGAATCAATGAATTGAAGTGGGTTCTTTGAAAAAATAAACAAAATAGAAAAGCTTTTGGTCAACCTAATCAAGAAAGAGAAATGAACAAAATCAATGCAATTAAAAACGAAAAAAGGTGAAAACACCAACAAATTAGATTTTTAACAACTACTTCACAATCTATGTGCCAATAAACTTGAGAATTCAGAAAAAAGTATACATTCCTAGATACATATAAATTAGACAAACTGAACCATAATTTACACACTCTGAATAATCCAATAACAGACAATGACACTGAAGCAGTATTAAAAAACTACCAAGAAAAGCCCATGTCTCTATGGACTCACTGGTGAGTTCTACAAAAACTTCAGGGAAGATACAACACCAGTCCTCCTAAAACATTTCAATGAAATTGAAAGGGAAAGAGTATTTCCAAAGCCATTCCTAGAAGTTACCCTTATCCTTATTCCAAAATCAATCAAGAACCCAACCAGAAAAGAGAACTATGAACCAAGTTCCTTAATGTATATGGAAACAAAAATTCTCAAGAAGATATTGTCAAACAGATTTCAGTGAATCATCAAAGAAATCATACATCATAACCAAGTAAGGCTCATCCCAGGGATGAAATGATGATTCAATGTATGCAAATCAATAAACGCAATATATTACATAAACAGAAATTAGGGAAAAAAATACATGATCACCTCAATAGACACAGCAAAAGGCTTTTATGAGGAAGACTTATTATAGAAACACTGACTAAAATAAGAATAAAATGATTTTATTTCAGCCTGATAAAAGCCTTTTGGGACAGACTGACTACCAACATTATATCAAATGGAGAAAAGCTGAAAGTTTCCCTATAAAATGAGGAACAAGCTTGTCCACTATCGTCTTTCTGGTTCACCATAGTGTTGGGAGCCTGCCGTATTACCCATGAGAATATAGCCACAAGATGGCGTCCGCCTACCGCCTCACTGCTCCCCCGCCCATCGTGTGCCCAAGATGGCGCACACATCCTGCTTCCTGGTTCTTGCTCGGCTTACTGTCCCCGCCATATATGGTAATGATTGATTGCTTCCTTGTGGCCGCCCAATCACCTGTCCCCACATGTAATCCCATGATTGGATAACATTAGCTATATAAGCCCAAGTATAGGAAGTGCCCAACGCACAACATGTAGGAAGCTGTCAAGGACGGACGTATATTGAGGTTGTAGCCCAGTCAATAAAGGAGCCTGCAGAGACAAAGTGTTCGTGTGCCTCATTCTGTGGGACAGAAGCGGCGCCGGACACCATAGTTCTTTAAATGTTAGCAAGAGGAATTAGGCAAGAAAAAGAGATAAAAGTGGTATATATAAGGAAAGGAAGTAAAATTCGCTTTATTTGTAGATGACATGATCCACTACATAGGAGACCCCAAAAAGCCATCAAAAGCCTAACCAAATTCAACAACATAGCTGGAACCAGAATCACATCCTGAAAATCAGTAGGGCTTCTATTCACCAATAATGAACTTACTAAAAAAAAAAGAAATTAGAAAATACATTCATAATAATATCAATAAAACTTAAATACCTAGAAATCAACTCAACTAACGAAGCAAATGGCCTCTATGTTGAGAACTACAGCTCTTTGAAAAAAGAAATTAAGAAGGCATCAGAAAATTGAAAGATATTCTCCATTCCTGGGTAGGCAGATCAAATACAGTCAAAATGGCCATACTTCTAAAACTGATATACAGATGTAACACAAGCCCAATAATCTACCACAGCATTTTGCATAAAACTGGAGAAAATAGTCCTAAAATTCATGTGGAATCAAATGAGTTCTAAAATAGAAAAAGTAATCCTGGGTAACAAGAGCAAAGCCCAGGGCATCACAATCCTGGATTTGGATTGATATTACAAAGCTAAAGAGGCACTGGCAATAAAACAGAGTCCATGGAACAGAATGGAGGATGCAGAAATAATCCCAAACACATTGAACTGTTTGACCTTTGACAAAGGGGCCAAAAACATACACTGGGCAAGACAGCATCTTTAATAAATAGTGTTCAGAAAACTCGCTTTTCACATGCAGAACATTGAAACTAGACTCTTTTGCCTCATCATGTGCTAAAGTTAAAATGAACTAAACAGTTAAATGTTAACATACAAACATTTAAACCTGTTGGAAGATAAAAGAGACAAAATTCTTTAAGTCATAGACATAGGCAAAGACTTGCCTATGGTTGCACAGGAAATAGTATCATGAATCAATAAACAGGATCTCATCAGATTTTAAAACTTCTCTACAGCAAAAGAAACAACCAACAGAATGAAAGAACAACCTACAGAAGGAGAAAAATGTTTTTCCAGTTAGTCCTCAGACACAGGACTAATATGCAGAAATACAAATTGAAACAGCAGTGAGATTTCATCTTACCCCAGAAAAAAATGGCTATCTTTGAGAAATCAAATACTAATAAATACTGCAAAGGCTGTGCACTGGTAGAATTTTAAAATAGTGTAACCACCTAGGAAATCAGTATAGAGATTCTTCAAAGAACTAAAACTAAAAATTCCCTTTGACCTGGCTAAACCCCTTGAAAGAATTAAAGATATTTATATAAGACCTGCATTTGATGCTTATAGAAGCACAATTCATAATAGCCAGGTGTTGGAAGCAGGCTATACGTTCATCTACAGATGAATGGATAATAAGATTAGGTCTTTACACACACTGGAGTGCAACTCCTCCCATAAGGAAGGATAACATTAGGTCATTTGTAGGAAAGTAAATGTACCTTGAGACCATAATGTTAAGTGAAATAAATCAGACACACAGTTTAAATATCACATTGATTTCTTGAACATGAGAAATCCAAATTATAAGTAAACAGAAAAACTAAAGGCAGAAGATGGGAAGTAAGGAGACACATCTTTCTCAAATGGAAAGGGAATCAAGAGATAGAGGAAGAATTAGCAGCGCTTGCAAGATGTTCAGCAAAGGGATTTCATTCATTTTTGTCCTCTGCTTCCTGAAATGTGAGGACAGGGATTTTCTTCCTCCTACACAAAAAATATTCAAGGTGCCTTCTCACAAGGAGACAGCATCCCCCACCAGATGGTAGTGCCTTGTCCTCAGACTTTCTAGGCTCAAGAACCATGAGAAATAAATTTCTTTCTTTTAGTAAATTTCTCACTCTGTGATGTTTCATCATAGTACTATAAAACAACCTAGTAGATCCTGAGGTTTGGTGGAGATGCAGCTATAATTTAGATGGTAGGGTCAAAATGGCTAACCACAGGACATTTATAAGAAAAACAGAAGACGGTATTGTGAAGAGTGAGAAAAACAAGATTCCAACGGTACCTGATTCAGTGAGATTGGAAAGGGAAGGGACTGAGTCATTGCTGATCTCTCAGAGCATACGGCTGAGGTGTGATGCAACATTGGAACAACGGACTATCTAGGAAACTGTGTCAGGACCCCTGAGGACAGGTAGAAGCATCACTGTAGGAAGGCAGCCAAGATCCTCCAGGAGCTCCCCAGAATCAGGAAGAAGGAGAAAGCCTCAGCACGCATAAATGCCACAAGTACAATCCTACGAGTCTGGAAAACATGCTAGGGAACTTCTGGGGTCCTTACAGTAGCTTTGGCTTAGAACAAAGGAAGTTCAAAAGACTACGGGGGCAGGGTTCCAATCAAGAGAAATGAACAAACAAACAAAGTAAAGCAAATTGTAAGACAAGTAGCTATTTCTTATGTATTTATAACACCCTGGTTAACACACCGGCCTTGATGCCACACATACTTGGGTATAACAGTGCAGACACACGCTTCCTGAATTAGCCCAAGAAAGCTGTTTTACCTAATTGTCAGTTTACACATCTGTAAAACGTTAAGTAAACACAACAATTTCCCTTGTGGGTTGTATGGCAAATGTGTGATTAGTTAACACATATAAAATGCTTAACCTAATACTTGATTTATGTAAGTCTTGACAAATGTTAGCTCTCAGAATTATTATTTCATGGGTAATACAAACCATTTTTTTGTCATGTGCAAGAGCGAGTGAGTGCAAACTTGTAAGTTAAGAAGCCCCATTCTTCCAATACTAACAATCTTATATTGTAAGTAAATGATAGAGAGTTCCAGACTGAGTCATAGTTTTTGGAAGTAGACTATTGTCATCGTGGAGAAAAGTACAAAGTTACCGAGGTAAAAATCATTCATAGTTATCAATTACAGTTTGTCTTCCCCTGTCAGTGTTAACAATAGTAACTGTCATTTCGCTCTCTCTCCTATCAGTACAAGTTACACAGCTTTAACTGTTTCCTGCTCTGTGAATAGCAGTGCAAAAGCAGTATGTGTTTTAAGGACAATAAAGAGGCATGAGATGGACATTCTATGGTCATAAATGAGCATCTATCTTTGTTGTTTAATTGTAGGAGGCTGGGATGACTACTGACCCAGAATAGCTCTCTCTCACCAGCCACCATGCTGGAAATTCTAGCCCACTTTTAGTCTTCCTATTTTTCAGTAGTTCACTATCCATGAGAGATGTAATAGAGTTTTCAGCCAAAGCTTTAATAAGAAATCACTTATCATGCTGTTGGCTTAGAAAAAGACAACATGACCTTATAAAAATGGGAAAGATGAGCAGGGAAGTACCAGGAAGGCAAGCAATATTACAAGGGAACACACTTCCAATTGTACCAACCTTCTTGTTTAGGAAAAAATAACATGGTTTCCAATAATGTTTTCTGTCTCGCATACCCAAAACTTTTGGTTTTATTTTCTTTTAAGAACAAATCCCAGCTAAGATGGACAGTGATTTCCAGAAGTGCTTAGGCTCTGAGCATTCCTTGATACAGAAAAATTGAAAATTTCAATTAACTGTGTACTTTCAAATAACATGGAATAGCTTTACAGATTTCTGTCCTTTGTTTGTTTTTTTGGTCTATATTGATATGTTGAAGCTTCTAACTTGATCTACAAGATACACTTGAATATGCTTTTTATAAAGTAGGGCAAGTAGTATTTAAAGGTTTGTTTCAAGGCAACAGTGGTGAATTCATTATGAAAAAGGCTGAGCCATATTCATGCAGCATAGGTGTCTGCTAAGAGCACACTGCAGATGATCTGCAGACTCACAGAGGACAAATCGCAGCTTTCAAAAGAAGACAGACTGTTGTGAAGAGGATTCAGTTACTCAACAGTCAACATGCAGAATACCTCTTCATTTCTAAAATTCACTGAAGTATTTCTTATTGACCGGAACAGTAAAGCTGAATCACTGGCACTAACATTTTATTTTATTTTTTATTTGAAAGGAAAAAGGAAAAATAAAAAACAGAACAAAACAAAACAGTGTAAGGGTACAAGTAATACAGAACGGAAAAACAACAACAACAACAACAACAACAACAACAAAAACAGTAAGATATCACCAGTTAATAGATTACACACTATCATCTTAGAAACGGTGGTTCAGGTCACAGGATCAAAGCATACAAAGTGAACATTCAAACAGTGAGACTGCAAATAGTTGTGTTCAATGATCCAATCAAGAATATTAATATGGTCATCTATTTAACACACTTAACACACTTGCTGTTGTATCCTTTAGGGCACTTTTTTTCCCTCTCTTTATTACAACAAAATTTACACATTTTGGGTTTTATTGCTCCCATAAATATTATTACTTATTTTTGTAAGAGAATAAAATCAAACATGATAAAGCAAAGCTGTCAGTCAAAATCAAGGATAGACATAGCACATGATGTAAAAACAGAGTACAAGGTTATCAACAATGGTTACCATAATGCCTCTTGCTTCCTTAAGAAGAATTGTCTATCTCATTAGGTATTATAAAGTTGAACAAAACAGTAGCGAACAAGACCAATAAAACCTAAACATTGTAAACCTTACAGAACTTCAAAAGAGGATAATAGTCAATCCAGAATGGGCATCATAGTGAATCTTATTGCCTTCAAAGTAGTTGCCTATACTCTGATACTTGATACTATCATATAGAGCGAAACAGTCTCTAATCAGTCAAAACAAGATAGTGGGATTATTACAGGACTTCAAATCACGTTAATAGGAAATCAAAAAAGTTACTACAATGTATCCTGCTAGTTTTTTTGAATTTTTTCCCTTAGTTTAAAAAAGAAATTAAAAAATTAAATAATTTTTTAATGAATAAGGGAGAGGTTGAGATAAAAGAGGGCATAACAACATAACAATACAGGTTAAAGCATGACAGTTTCAGCAACCTAGTGCTTCACCACCAAATAACCTGACTTAATAGTAGTTACCATAGTGTCTTTTCCTTGAAATATTTGAATATAGCTTCATATGCTATAGCATCAAACATATCAAGACAGTGTAACACCATTCAAGTGGATGAAAGCATTGCAGAGTATTTAGAACCAGCTAACAGAATAATGAACAATGGTTTCTATATTGTCTCTTTGGCACTAACATTTTAAATTGAAAGAACTGCGCTGAGTACCATAAAAGCTCTATGTGAGGTTGGCTCTATTCTTTCTAATGTACAAAACTAAGCAAACCGGATGTAGAATCTATGGCCACATAGGTGGAGTGGTCACATCCAGTGTATCTGTCACACTGCATGTGATTGCGAAATTGGAAAGAATGCAACGGATGAATGTTTGAGGACTCCAAAAAGCGATAAGAAGTCCAGAGTCCACAGCACCACTGAAATCACTGGCAATGCAGACACCAGCTTGATTGATTGATTGATTGATTGACTGAAGGGGTGCTATTTCCTTTTTCTTTTTTCTAGCTAATCTCCATGTAAATTGAAACTCAAAAACAGTTTAGAGGTACAAAGGCACTATCTTCTTGTTCCATCTGGAGGAGAGGGAGAGGAAGTTCCCAGCACGGAGACCAGAGTAAACCTTACTTTCCTGCTTTCATTATGTTTCTCACTTTAGCCTAACACCTGAGAAAGGAATACCTTTCTCTCTTCTGTGGCACTGGGAGGCGCCTCGCCCCCAATCCCCCTTCTGCCCTCTTGTAACTTGGCCCAGAGCATGGTCACACTCACAGCAGTGCACCGCAGCAGGTGTTTGCCAAAGCCCTAGAATTTTTTTAAAAATTTAATTTTATTAGTACATGTTTGCAGTACGTGCAGATTACCTTTATCATGGGGAATTTGCACATGGGCTGAACACATCTTAATTCCTTTTTGCTCCCTTCCATTCCATTTCCTCCCTGCTCCTGTCAACTCTTGTTTGTCTTCCAATTTGAAAAAACCTGTATTTCCATCTTTTCTTTGATTCTCTCTTTTTAAAATTCCTTACAGTCCTCTCTACTCCCTCCATCTCTTGGGGAGCTTCTTCCTAGTTCTCCAGAATGGCAGCATTCTTCAGATGTGCAGAATAGGAAGTTGCTCTCCAGGGAAGTGAAATGAGCTAGGAAGATTGTGGAGAAGGCTGCTAAAAAAGCAGTGTCCTACAGTTTTTTACAAACTGCTGTACTAACACATTGGCTATATGTACATGAACATTAAAAATTTGACAGGTGAACTAACAGACCACTTCCTGAGTCCCAAGATGGCCACTACACAGGACACAAGTGGAGAAGATCTCAGTATGAATGGAAAGGATTTAGGTACTGATGTGACACCAGACTCATACCTTACAGATGACACATTAAAGTATAGCTTCAGCCAGATTTATACAAGAAACTCTGTAAACATTCTCCATGGGATTTAGCAAGACTCAAGTCTTACAGAATTCAAATATCCATGACTTCAACCAACGTTACTAGGCATACAAAGAACCAGAAAAGTGCAACCTTCTGTAAGGAATGTCAATTAATAGACGTCAATGCTCAGATGACCAGAAGTGTTAAAATTATTCACTAATGAGTTTAATGAATAAAAGTATTCTAAGAAGCTACTTCAACTACATCTGACACATATGGAAAAGACAGAGAAACTAACAGAAAACCATGATACAAAAAGAATCAATGGGAGTGATTAATAAAAATAAAATAAATGAAATTAAAATCTAGTGAATGCGTTATCAGAATGCACATATTAGACATGTCAGTTAATCTTAAAATTGGCCAATATAAATTAATCCAAAAAAAAAGCAAAGAGCAGAAAATGTTTGAAATAAATGAGTGAAACTGGGAAAATAACTTGATGGTTATAGTTACAGAGAGAGGAGAAAGAGGGAAATATTATATTTTTTTCATGAAATAATGGCTGAGAAACTTCCAAATTTGGTGAAAGTCTTAAGTTTAAGGATTCAGGGTCAGCTTATCCAAAAGAAGGAAAATTCTAAGAAATTCAGGCCTAGACACATTTGCTTTAAAATAAAGATTAAAAAATTGAAAACATCATTTTACTGACATGGAAACTATTTGAATGACTGCTGATTTATTTTTCAGAAATCATGAAGCCCAGAAGAAAGTTTAAAACCCTCTAAGTGTGCTGGAAAAAACAAAACAAAACAAAACAACACTACTGTCAACCTAGAATTTTATATTCAGTGGGTGTATCCTTGATGTATGAAGGGCAAGGAGGAAAAAAGGAAAAATGAAACAATATCAGATGTAAGAAAACTAAATTAATTGATTGCCTGCCAAAAAATCTGCTTTGAAATTTAGCAAATACACCCAGACAGGAAAAGGATTTTATTTTTGATCACTTAATTATTTAACCACTTTCTCAATTGTTTTACAATTGGTCTATAATAAAAGTCTATAAAATTTCTCTGAAGCCCAGTAAACATAATGCTACAGTAATGAACATAAAGAATACTTTTCCTCAGATATAAATTTTAGCTACATAGCTATATTCCTTCTAATGGTACGTAAAATGAATGGTCATTTTTTTTTATCATATTTTGATTTAGAACTCTTACTGAATTTATAAAAAGGTAGAGGAAAGTCTTTGATGAGTTGTCACAAAAAAGGATCTGAATACATTTTAAGAAATATAAAGAAAGCAAAACTTTAGAGAGTGATAAAAATAATTTTTTATTACCAATTGAAGGCAAAGCAAGGTTATCATAAAAGTGAAAATAGCTTTATTTCCCCACTCTAAATTCTACCAGAGTTCCCAAATCCCTTCAACTCTCAGAGATGAGACAATCTAGACAACGTATCTTTTGAGCCAGGCCAAAAGATACCTTTTTGCAGAGATATTACTGGTTTTAAGACCTAAATACTTACTTGAGTATCTTTAACCATGGTTTGGAAAGTGATAAAAATCATGAGAAAAGAGAGATCTAGACTTATCTTTATACTATGTTGAAGTTTTCATATTACTTCTGAAAGTTGAATGTACACATGTTGATCTTCTGGTAAACTAACATTTCGAGGGGGGTGAAGTTCCCAACCAAATGCTAAGCTTTAGCAGTGAGTCTTCTTGATAAATCCTATCCGTCTTGGTGACTATACACTCAGTCTGAAAATATGCTATTTTTCTTGATTCACTTATAGTCTGCTTAACAATTGCTTCCCCATCTGCTTTTCTTCCCTGTTTTAGTTGAAAAGGAAGAGCTGCCTGACTCAGTAGATGCATAGTTAGCAGGGTGCACCAATGTAGTCATTATGATGCTAAAATCTTGTTTCCTATTAGCTGGTGTTGTCCTCCTGGGCATTCAGTTTGGCTGTGATGACGTTTTATAGCTGACATTTCTCCGAAACATTTTCCTTGTTGAGGATTTTGCATTGGTGAAGGTACAAGGAAATGACCACTTTCCACAGAAACTTAAGAGCTGTTAAGTCTGTTCTCATCCATTTAACAGGCCGCCAAACAGGTCCATGTCTCTTTGCACACAGAAGACTTGATCAGAATCCACTGCTCTGGCCCCCATTTCCTAGCTAAATAGGGCAATGAGAATTGACTATCTGAATAAAAATTGCAAGGTGGATTACTTTGTTGTTTGACTTTAGAAATATTTATAAAGATCAAAACCTTTCAGAGTGATTTAAAACTGTTTATTATAATCTTACTGATTATAACTTCTTTTTGCTTTTCCTTCCAAGCAGCATGACAAAATAGGTTATCCCTCAGCAACTTTCAGGAAAGCAAAATTGAGCACAGCCCAGGCCATTTGAAGCAGGAAGCAAGGAGGTGGACTGCTGGTATAGATCTGTCCTGTGACTCCCAGTGGCAACCGTGTCTTTTTAACCCTACTCTCAGATCAAGTGGGAAATTACAAACACATTAATGCCCTCCAGTCAAATACTTGCCAAGATAACAGATGGCCAATACTACTAAGCAACCTTGACCTTGCAGTCACTTGCACTGCCAGTCAGACAAAGGATCTCCTCTCTAGGGAAAGCACGGTCTTCTGTACCCCACAGCATGTTCAACCAGCATTGCAGATTTAGTAAAATGCACAGTCCATGCAATGAATATGGACACAGCATTTTCGCTCACATGAACTAAAATACTGACATAGTATATAAATTCCCTGAAGCCTTCAACTGCTTCTCCATAAGCACTGGAGAGAAAAATGGAACACTGCTGAGCCAGAATCAACAGTTATATTCAACATCTGAAATCAAAAAGCTCTGTTTAGGGCTGATGGAACACTTGAGTGTCATACACCACACAAATAAGAGCCCATCTAAATCACTGGTAACAGCTATTGTCTATAGATTAAATATATATTATTAAGTCAATGTGCTCAGACAGATGCATTAAGCATGAAAATCCTGCAGATATGTCAGACAGCTTTACAATCTGGTGGCAAAGAAGAGGGCTCTGACTGATGTTAAAGCTCCACAAGCACAAATGCTGTCATAAGAAGATGTCTGAACAGATGCATGGATGCTGAAAGAGAGAACCCAGCCATACATAATGCTCTGCTGAGAGGTCATCAGGCACATAAGATGCTATGCCTGCAACAAGGAACCATCTCTTGGAGATGGACTCTCCATCTTGGAGGGTGTGGTAGGCAGGCTGGCAGGGTAGGAAGATAATATCTTAAAGATTCCTGATTTGGAAGCAAGAGGTTAGAACACCTGTAACTACTCTGACCTCTAACATACCTGCTTACTCTTTCTGAGAAGTAATTCAGCATAATGAGCAAGAACTTGTACTCTTGATCCTGAATGAATGTGTGCCGAAGCCCTGATATTAACACTGAGTACTACCTCTCTATAGCCTGGCACTTTATTGAAGTTCCCTTCCTCAGTTTCCCCAGCAAGTGAAGATTTTACAAGGTATTGTGATCATCCAATAAATTAGACTATGTTAATTATGTCCTTGGCATGATGCTTGGTACTGTGACTCATTAAATGTTGGTTATTATTAATAAATATACATCATTACTATTAATATATTACCAGGCATGGTAAAAAGACTTATGCATTCTGAGCTTTACAAAAAAAGACACTGGGATAGATTATAATGACACAATGATTTCAGCTCTAATGTTCTTGACTTTGGGGATCCCATTTTATTTCCAGTAAGTATATATGTCTTCTACAGCTAAGCGATCACATGTATTTGGTGAGAGTGGGGTGGGGGGTGGGTTGGTTGAGCTGGCATTTTATGTGCTAAAGGGTTAAAATCATTCCCTCATTAAATCCTTACAGTACTTGCAACTTGGTAGCAAAGGAAAGTGAACTATTAACAGATAGTGAAACTGAGGCCCAAGTAAGTTAAAGGACTTTACAGTTATGGAGGTACCAGAAGCTAAAGCTGATTTGTAACATAAAAGGATTAAGAAAAGAAACTGGAAGCACAAGAACAAGAGGACCTGGCCTGGTGATGCTGCTGCTTGGGCACAGATGATGCCCAACATGGTTTTGAGATATCTGAAACTCTGACTCTGCAGTCAAGGAGAAGGGAAGAGAAGTGATGTCAGGGTAATTTATTTAGCATAAATAATGTATTCCTTAATTATCTGTCACATGATTAAGTAATTCTGATGTAAATAATTGAAATCAAGAGAAGGGGAGGACATCAAAGGTGCAGAGCACTGTTTTTAAAAATGTACTTGCCAAGGAGGTCAATTTAGATTTCAAATAAAGGCTTTACAGGATCATTTATTTGCCAGCCCTTCCTACTGAGTGCTATCATTTGCCAGGGATGGTGTTGCCAGGCTCTGGAGATGATGAATCATCTGAATTCCAAATTTAGAGCAATTCCTAATCTAATGAGAGGGACACCTATATAGCCTCCAAATCCCAGGATAACCATCATTGGTCCTACAAGAGAACAGAAGACAGAGTAAGAACCGGAAGATTCCAGTGGGAAGTAGAACAAACAGAAGTACTGAGTATCTAGGGAATATGGTGGAAAGGAAGTGTGCCACAGAAAGAAACAGTGATAGACGTCCTGCCATTCCAGGAGAATCTAATTCCACTCCCTCGTTGATGTTGTTGAGAAAGAAGTGAGCATATTGCTCTCAGTAAGTGTCAGCCTCACTCTTTGAGGACCAACTCCATGAGGCAACCCAACAGCAGTAGAGTTCAAATTCAAAAGGTAGGAATGTGCTATGAGGAGTTCTGGGCTTTGGTGTCAAACTTCCTGTTCGTGAATCTTATCACCACTTCTTAGGAAATGGTAGACTTACTTTGGAAAAGTCACTTATGTTTCTCTAAGTTTCTTCATTGTAAGAGAAAGATTAGTAGTAATAATAATCATGTAAATTTTATAAACTTCCTGTGAGCATTAAATGAAATGATATATACACTGTGATTTGCAGAACCTGTGGAATAAAGGAAGCTAATAAAATTATTAATTATTAAAGGAACATAATTATTATCAACATGATTATTGCTTATGATTTCTAAAAAAGCATATAAATCTTAGAATATCTGGAATTGTGAAAAAAAAAATAACAACCTTTTGAGACTGAAACCGGTAATCTCTAGATACTGACGGTAACTTCCATGTACCATCTATAATATATGTAGTATGATCTAATTTATAGAAGTTCCAGAATTGAAAGCTTATTTCAAATTATAAACTGTTCATTGTTTCAACTGTTAAAAGCAAGCATTTCAGTAGGTGTTTCTATTGATTAGCTTTGATATTTGGACTAAATTCCTATCAGAACCTGTTATATCTGAAAAATGGGTTCATGTTCCCTTTCAACTTTGAGGCATTTCCAGAAATGGAGTCTGAAATATATTCCAATTAAAAAAAAAATAAAACATCTGAGTCTTACAGTATTTCATAGTTAGATTAAAATCATAGCCACAGCTCTTGCCCTAATGTTCTCCACAAAAAGCTGAGAACTTTGTTCCTATAAGCTCACTTTTTCTCCCTTGATTTAATTTTAGTAAAATATGTGTGACAAAATTCACCATATTAGGCATTTTCAATTGTGCAGTTAAAAGTGGTATTCTATATATTCCTAACACTGCACAGCCAGCTCCACTGTCCACCTCCAGAACTGTTTCCACCCTTTAAAACTGAAATATTGACCATTAAATTCTTCCATTAGCACCTTGTGGCCCCTGGTAAACACTATTTCTGTGTCTCTAACTGTGAGTACCAAAGTACCTCACATATGTGGAATTCTGCAGTTATCGTTCGTGATTGATTTCACTTAGTATAATCTTCTCTAGTGTCATCCGTGCTCTAACATGTGTTAGATTTTTTTCTGCTTTTGCTGCTCAGTAACACCCTGTCACACATGCGCATACCACATTATCCTGTCTAAGCATCCATGACACAAAATGAGTTGCTGCCACATTCAACTTCTGTGAATAGTGCACTATCTCCACTAAGTTCTTTTTCAATTACTTATATAAAAGATCGGACTCACATAAAACACTTGGAAGACTGAGTAATTATTCCTTTCTTCTGGGTTTTCCATGTTGGAGAGTCCTATCTGTATTTAAAAAGCACTGTGGTCTTGGACACACAAAATCCTCCTACCTAAAGCTGTGTTAGTTGTTACCCAGGACACTGTCTGTCTTTTCTCTTTACTTCACTCTCTCACTGGATGATTCCAGCTGGACTATTCATGCATAAAAATGTCCTTGCTTTTTCTTCCTTTATACATGTGAATCACAAATTTAATGATTTCAATAAGATATTAACAGGTTCTGAGGATGAAGATCCTGATAAATTGTACAGAAGCCAATCCCTAGAAAATGTTGATGTTTGGGTTATAATGTGTTCGCAAATAAACCTTAATTATAAAACGGAAACTGGTCAGTGTACACACTTGCATGGTTGAAGAGTCTCATGCCCCATTTGGCATGAATATCAATTAAGTTTTGGTTATCAGTAATAGAAATTAATTCTGGCTTACTTGAGCTAATCTAAATAGATAAATAAAAGATTAAATCTGAATAGAAAGTCCAAGCAATCAAGCCTCAGAAGAGGGTGAGTGGCCTGCTCCGAGGATCAAAATTGCAGGACACAGAGTGTCATCTCTTCAGGGAGCTCCTGTTGAGATGGATTCCCGCCAAGCATTTGCTGCCCTTATATCATTTATGAAAGATTCAATGTCCAACGGACAGTCTGGCCGGCTTGTTTGGGGTGGTGTGCCTACCCTTTGTTCAGAGCAGAGCAGGGTATCTTGAGTGAATATCACACAAAGATTATCCACATTGGCAAAGTGTAATTTTTCACAGGAAATATAAAATGCTCTGACCAAAAGAAGGGAGAATGGATGCTGGGCAGGCAAAAACAACAGATGTCCACTGCAGCAGGTCTATTTGGTGTATTTTTGATGAGCCAAGAGACGAGAAATCATGCAAAGACCCACAGCAACACACACACACATGCACACACATTTGTGTTAATTCCTCGAGTAAGTTTCACGTCCAGCTCAGCTTTGGCTGACTTTATTCTCCTTTGGTTCTTTTCTCTTTTAAAAAATCGCTTTTCTGTCTGCACATTCATTTCTTTTAAGCATCCATGTCCTACCATGACATCCTACCATGTCTTTGTTACATCTAGGGCATTTTCAATAAATATAGTCAGCTGAGAATATGATCCTACCTGACTCCTTTTATTGAGTAAATATCAGACAGTGCCACATAAATGTGTCATGCGCATGCATGCTACAAACTGTCAAAATTACTTCACATTATTTTTAGTTGGGGGAAAATGGCAGTATTTTTGCTAAGTGATAATATACTTTTATTGTTCTATCCCACCTTGAAGACATATATCTTTTCTCTAATGAAGTGTTTTTAGAAAGTGGAACATAGCCCTCTGTTACTAATCTTTAGATGCCACCGATTGCTATGGTAACCTTGGGCTTCTTGATTTATAAATCTCTTCCTTTGTGAGAGAAGTAATTTCAGTTTAATTTACTAATGGGTTTTTATTCAATTTTTAATAACAAATATATCTGACCACACCCCTTTTTATTAAGATTCTGTAATTGAAATTTTACAAATGAAAAGATTGTTACTTAAAGACTCTGAAATGTAATATATAGTATGAAAAAAAACCCAGAGGAAAATATGAATAAAGTAACATATCAAAGTCAAAATACAGTAGCAGCTTCAACAGCAATTTCTTTGAAAAAAATACAGCATTTATCTTAGAGGATCAAAAGATAAGCTTGGAATAGTAATCAGAAGACCAAAAAAAAAAAAAATCACAAAATGAAATTTCCAAATTCATGGAGCATTGTGCTCAAGAATGCATGTATTTATTTATTCTTTGTCGTGAAAAATCCTGGAATGTAGATTTAAATAGACAGATCCAAATGGTATTTTGACACATAACATCAGGGCTAAATGTGCCCTAGTTTACTTCAGCTCCTGCTTCATTTATACTGGATTCAATGTTGGATCCAAACAACTACAGAAAATTTTAACTTGAAACAAAGTGAAATGTCCTAACAAATCTAGTTGTCTGTCAACTGACTCTGTGTTTATTCCCTTTGCAAAATCAACCGGGAGGTTTAGTAAAAAGGGAAAGAGGGCCAAGAAAGACTTCAACTGGTATTGTAAGCATCATCATTTATGTGCGGCATGTCTTTAGGCAAGCCACGAAACCACTGTGAGTTGTCTTTCAAGAGATATTACTCTGCCGGCATCAGGTGATAGTGGCAATGATAAATCAGAGAAGGGTGCTAAAGGTTTTGAAATTAGTAAGGTGTATGAAAGTGTAAGAAACTGTAATGAAGGGGCCAAGTCCTGAAATTCACTTCTTGGGAAGAAGGGCAGGGATTCTGATGGCTTAGAGGGTCTTGAATCCCTTGTCACATTTTTATATTTAGCTGGGAGCACAGTGTAACTATTTTGTACAATAAACATCACCAAAATATAACGCATGTCATACAGGGAGACAGTAAGTTTATTTCATTAGTACATATTTCCTTTAATGTCCCTCAGGTGGAACAAAAATAGGCTGTATTTCCATTTTTGAAGAACAAAGAATCAGGCTTCTATTTGTGTAGTTACCCAGAACTTCCAGGAAAAACCTCCCTTCCAAACAGTGGGTCATGCCTGGAAACTCAGTCATTCCCAAGAAAAACAGCATCTTGTTCTATCAAGGTCATAAACTATCAAGGTCAATGAGTATTTGTGAATGAATTTTGATTGAGAGTGATGGATTTCAGCATGGCCTGGTTTTTAATTTGTTACTTTAACTTTCCAAAAAACTATTTCATGTATCTTATTTTAGAATAATATAGCCATACAGAGGAAAATTGGAAAATACAGAATATAAAAGAAAAAAGTAAAACTTTCTCTTGCTCTACTCTCCAAATACAATCCCTGGCAGAATTACGTGGAGTTCCTGTCTTGTATGCATACACATAAGTATAGGTACAGTGACTGTGTAGGCTGTATATTCTAATTTTCTCTTAAAAGGATTTTGAATGTATTTTCCAGGCCTGCTACTATTCTTAGAAAATGTGTATCTAATAGCTTTTTAAAATTCTACCATGAGATTCTGCCAAATTTGTTTCTGTCTATCCCAAATTTTGTGTTTTTAGAAAGTTACTCTAAAAATAAAATCTCAGTTTTAAAAGCAAAACAGAAGTCTGGAGGAGAAATAGTGAAATTTCCATTTATTCACATTGCCCTGAGCCCATCCAGTAATAGACTTTCCAGCACTTTTCTCTGTATTCAGACAGAACTTCTGTGTGGCCACAGCGACTTCTACATTTCTGGTATCCCAGACCAGTAATATGAATATGTAACGATCTCCAGTCCCATTGCAAACCTTCCGCTTCTTAATGCACCTTTGTCTAAGACAGCAACTCATTCATACACATAATGAAGTCTGAGAACAAGTGTCAATCAGGACACAGCAAACCACAGCGCTCAGGCCTGTGATCCTAACGCAGCTTGCTGCCTATTTGTTTGGCACACTGACTAAGAAAGGGCTTTACATTTTTAAATGGTTGAAAACAAAAGGAATATTAATATTTAGTGACACATGAAAATTATATGAAAATCAAAGTTCAATGTCCATAGTAAAATTTTAATGGAACATGGGCATGCCTCTTTGTTTATGTATTATCTATGGCAGCTTGTGTTCTACAAGCACAGAAATGAGACTGTATGACTGTCCTGGTCTAAAATATTTAGTGTCTGGCACTTTCCAGAAAAATAAATCGGCCAACTCTCAGTCTATGTAAACTTTTGGTCTTGGAGTAACAAGGACAGTGAACGCATAATTTGTCTGAAAAATCCATGCATGAGAAAAGGGAACTAAAAACCACATGAGTCAAAATAGTACTTCCAAGGTATCGCTTATTTGAGAATCTTTCCAATGTTTAATTTTTTTTCTATTTGTTTGTCATTGGTCTCCCCACCCCAACATTGAAACATAAATTTTAAAATGGTGGAGATCATCTTGTTTACTGAAGGTACATCTCACAGAAAATAAATATTTCAAGATGATGAACTAATTAGGTGAAATAAACTTCAAATGTTTTCTGCTAGAAATGGGCTTGTTGCTCTGCTTATTCTTAGCAGAACTGCAACAAAATGTTAGAAAAACTGTCAGTGTCCATTTCTTTACTTATATTAAGAAAGATTATTAGAAGGCATGGTTCAGGGACTTTATGTTTTCTTTTTCTTTTCTTTTTCTTTTTTTTTTTTTTTGTTTTTTTTTTGTTTTTTTTGTCTTTTTCCCTTTTTTTTTATCAGTACCAGGGATCAAACTCACGACTGCCTGCTTGCAAGGCAGGTGCTTATGCCGCTGAGCTAAATCCCCAGCCCTGGTTCAAGGATTTTAAAAAATTTGCAGTATTTACACAGGCTTTGACCATTAGACCTAGAATGTCAAAGCACTCAAAATGATAACTTCAGTTCCTATAATGAAGTCACAAATGCTGAAAGTAGCATGATACTGACCCAACTCCTAGATATTTAATTCTTTATTATGGAAACACAAAGTTCACTCCAAGATCTTTGTTCTTAGAACAGCACTGCTTGTTTGTGTGGACTGGTGTGTCAACAACTTTCATGATAAACTCAGGAGTTATCAATCTTGAAAGACTTTTGGAAAACCCCTTTGCAAGAGGTGATAAAGGGTAAAGCCCAAAGGGATAGGAAAGTAGAACTAAGTTCTCAGGCCAAAAAGAATAGGGCCAGCTCACCTGGCTGAACTGATTTACAACTACAGATGAACAATAGTGACAAGATAAAGACCAAAGGAAAATAAATAAGAGAAAGATAATTGATGATGAGGGACAAATTTAACGGACCATGTTGTGGATTTTTAGGAGTTTCCCCTCATTTCTAGCTGATGCAATATCTGAATTTCTTAAAAAGTGAAGAGAAAATTTACATTCTTGAGTCCTGTTTTGTCTTCATTTTTGTGAAGGCAGAGAATGAGCTCAGCAGCTTGTAAATCTTAGGCAAGCATTCTATCTTTGAGCTACATCTCCAGCACTCAGGTAGTCTTTTAGTTATGTGAAGAAATGTCTAGCCAGAAATTCTGCAGTTTGCTCACTTAGCTATCCCTTTAACTTAACTGACTTGTTTGAATTTGGTTGGCTTTAAGAGCTTATTAATCCAACGTTTTGATATGTACATTACTTCCGATTTACAAGGGACTAATATTAAGGTCTTGTTTGTAATGCTGGGCCTGAGGACATCATTTTTGTGGTTAAGGTAAGCTGATAAAGATGACTTTAGAACTAAGACACAGGGCTTTATGATGGGCTCAGGATTTCCTACTCCAAAAGATCTGTTTATTTTGGCCAACCACATTTTCTCTAAGTGGTAACTGCAGAAGTAAAAAATCCAGACAATTTTGGATTCAAACTTTCTGCTGTTTGTTTAATGATTTTGTGTATTTTTACACTTAAATGCATTTATTACATAGTAGTCTGGGATTTATTTTAATATATTATGTATATTTTTCTTCAGAAATAAAAATTTTGAAAAGAATGCACACACTAGAAAATTATATGTGCATAAATATTATATATATATATATATATATATATATATATATATTTAAAAGGACCCTTTTGATTTACTAGGAAAACTCCCCAACAAATCAGTTCCATTCCATGGTCTCCATGATTTTTCCCATGCGGCTTCTAGATTGTATCTGAGGATTCCTTCCTTATCCAATGGTTATTCTGCATTTTTTCCCTTGTTACTCTTTAGAACCACCTAGTTAACTGTACTCAGTGTATGCCACAGTACTATCAGAGGCTTGTGCTTGGCCCTCACTGGTCCTTATTTTCTGGTAAGTCTGTTTTATTTTCATGTATTTTATTTACATTTTTCAAGACCCATGTGTCTCCATTCCCTTAAAAGATAAATAGTGTAATAGGCTTATCTATTTTCTTTCTTTTAGTCTAAGATTAGCAGATAAAACAGATTCCCAATTAAAAGTTCAGACAAAGTCTGAAAAAATTGTAATATAAGGGTGCCTTAGATACTGTATAAAAATATTTATATGAAAGTGACTTTTTTTTCTGAGATTCAAGTTTAAATCAGCATCCCAATATTCGTTTGCTAAATCCAGGAATGATACAATCATGATTTGGTTTTTTTGTCACTATTTTTGAATAATTACTGTCTTCCTCTTCCCATTTTCTACCCAGAGCAATGCTTTCTCAGCATCCACCCTTCCACCTGGGTGCTGCCCAGTCATGACTCCTGTTTTGACGAGTACTTAATGGTTTCCATAAAGTTCATGGAATACATTCAGCACTGACATTCCAGTGATGCATACTTAGAAGGAAACAAATATGTAGTTCCCAATCACTATGAGCAGCATTATGATGGGCCTGCTCCGATACATTCCTCAGTATCTAGGTGACAAAAATGTTTGGACATGAACTCAGGAGCACAATTGTCTAAACTAAGTGTACATATAGATTTACATGCTAAATACATATATACAAGATATGTACATTTATATATATATATATATATATATATATGTATATGTATTTCACATACTAAATTTGAATAAACACTGTTGGAGATTATTTAGAGAACTAGCAATGATATCTACCCCAGGTGTCATTTTGTATTTCCGCATTATTATTGTTTATTTTATTGCTAATTTATTAGGTATAAATTAATAGCCAATTTGTACATTAATTACTAACACATTTCAGGAACTCTTGATACACGTACTAGCCTTTGAATACTCCACTTGTGGAAACTGCCTATTCTTAACCTTTTCCTTTTCTTTCTTTAGTGTTATGGTGCTTTTGTTCATTTTGATGAGTTCTTTGTGTTCATTTTTAGGAGTTCGTGTTGCTTCTAAATAACAGTCCCTTGCCAAACTTGTATATTCATATATATTTTCTCTGATTTTCAACTGTTAAATTTGTTCATGGTGTTCTTTCAACAGGTTTGTGAATTTGCTTTATGAAAATCCATCATTTGAGTGTTTAATTCATTTAGAAACTTCTCATATTTTAAGCATACACATGCATCATGAGTTTGTCTATGAGTTATAATATTTCACTAGTCTGTGAATTCTTAGGTCAATAACAATCATTCCATTAATATGACTTTGAAGCATATTCCTATGTCCAAGAGGTCAAGCACCTATTCCTTCAGTTTTATCACTACCAATATAGCAATTTTTATGGCTCTTAATTTTTCTGCAAAAATTTTGATGCTAGTCAAATCCCATAAAACTCTATCAAAAATTTTAATTGGAAGTACCTTGAACTAGCTAATTTAAGGCTAAACAATATACCATTTTGTATCCATTAAAAGCATGTTATATTAGTCATGTTTCATTTTCTTTGTGCTTTTCTTTTTGTTTTGAAAGCTAGAGGTTTTTTTTTTTTAAATTATTTTAAAGAGGGTAACATTAAACAGAACAATGCAGATCACAAGGAAAGAACTTTAAGCAATATGGATTTCAAAGCAAGTCCGCTGGAGTTCTTCACTGTCTATATTATTGTCTCTAATTTTCTTCCAAATACTTGTCCCCATATTCACCCACATTGCATACATGCTGAACATTATAAAACTAATCTAATCATAACAGGATGATGAAGGCTTTTTTGGTCTTCAAGACCTGACATTGGGGAAGTCAATAATGACTGCCATAATGTCCCTTATTCTCTTTAAAGTGGCTGTCCTTATTTTTATGTATGCTGAAACTGAACGTAAGGGACTAGACTAATATCACTCTGAACAGTGAATACTAGTGTTGCTAGATTTTATATTATAATGCTACAGAATTAGCACTGGGTATCTTAGTGTCTTTTCTTCTTCAGAGTATCTGTTCATTACATCGTGCATTATATAATCCGTTCCCATAAAATGTTTAGAAATTCTCCCCATGTATGAATCCCTACATGTACATCTATCCTTTCTGTATTATATGGAAAAACAGATTAAAACAAGACAACAAAACAAATTACTAGATAAACATGAAATTAAAAAGGCATATAAAACCACAATATAAGGTGATCTACAGTAGTTACTATGCTTTCTCTTGTTATTTTCAATAGAATTGTCAACATCATCAGATATAATATAATTGAACATAGCATTACATAGCTATTTTAATAAAAACACAAGTTTGGAGACATTGTAGGACTTCAAAAGCAGTTAATAATCAAACCAGAATGGGTATCTTATTACATCTTGTCATCTTTAGAGTAGTTGCCTCTACTCTTAGACTTGATAGTATCAAGCATACCAAATTTGAATAAAATCAGTCAAGGCAAAACAGCGATCTAACAAACCAGCTTCAAGCAAGCTCAGTCATAGTAAGACAATGTAAGTATTACAGAGCTTCAGTTTAAGTTAATAGGAAATTAAGGATAGTTACCATTGTATAGCCTGCTATTTTTGGGATAGCTGTCTGTGCCCTCAAATCTAGTATGAGTAGACAGATGGGAATAAAATAAAATCAAACTAAACAGAGTGATAAGACTACTTTGGCTTTTAAATCCTGATACACAATTAACAATGTCCTCTGCCTTCCTTTTTAAGGCAATTCCTCACCTTTCTCTTTCTCAGGATGCTTTGTATATTTTGGGTCCCACTAGCTCCTTTAGTTTTTAGATTAGGGCGTCAACCCGTTATCTATCTGAGTGGTGCTGAACCTTTTTACCCCTGAGCTTGATCTTGAGCTGTATTCCTTTACTTACTAAAGCCAAAAGGTTTTCCTTCATTCTAGCTATGTAGTTCTACACTGCACAAAAGTGTCATAACTTTCCAACCTGTCTGTGGCTGTTGAACAAGTTGTCGCTATTTCTCTCTGGTTCCCGGTCACATAGAGTATCGTTTTCTCATCTTTGACTTTCAGTTTATTAACCATCTTGCAGGTTGAGTATATTTCCTATCCAGAACATCTCAATGAATCCTGCCTCCTAATCTACTCTGCATGTGTTTCTTTTTCTTAGTGTAAAAAGTGTATATTAGAAATTAAAGCCCACCTTCTCTGCCTCATCTCTGCTATTCTATTTTTCTGTTATTATTTGTCTACTTACTCCTTCATTCCACTGTCTACCCTGTTCACTGAGGCCTCTGTCACTGTTGCTGGAATCCTGGTATTTTTTTCTTTCTCTCTCTTGAATGTCCTTCAGTATTTTTTTAGGGTTGGGTGGTGGCCATGAACTCCCACAGTCCCTCCCTGTCTTGGAAACATCTTATTTCTCCATTAATTTTGAGAGAGAGTTTTTCAAGGTACATCAATCTGGGTTGGAGGTTATTTTCTTTCAGGGCTTGGACTATTTCCCCTCGGGCTCTTCTCAATTTGATAGTTTGTGTTGATAAGTCTGTTGTTATTTTGATGGTTTTTCCTTTGCAGGTGATTTGCTTCTTTTCTCTGACCTATGGTGGATTTCTGGGATCTTCACTATTATATGTTTGGAGGTAGATATATTTTGTTTGTAGTTGGTTGGAAATCTGTATGCCTCATTTATCTGGATATCATTTCTATTTCCTCTGTTTGGGAAGTTTTCCTTAATTATTTCTGTGAATAGCCTTTGTAATTCATTTGTGGTTATTCCTGCTTCTTCACTCACATTTTTTATTCTTAAGTTATAGATCCTCTTGTCATCTTCTAGCCTTTGAATTATTACTTCCTGGTGTCTTGATATTTTTAATACGTCTTTTCTTTCAAGGTCACACATTGTAAATCTCTCTTCAAGTTTAGAAAGGCTAATTTTGGTTTCTGTCAAGGCATTTTGCCAGCCTTCAATGGAGTTTTCAGTTTCCTGGTAATCTCTTTAGATCCGTTTCATGTATTCTAGATTTTGTTTATATTCTTCACCAAAGGTTTTTCTTCCTTTTCTGGGTTCCTCCATTCTTTCATCTGTGTTTTCTTGAGAGGGGCTAGCATTTCTTTTATTAATCTTTTTATATCTTACCTCACTTGGATTAGAATTTCAGTTTTAAGTTCATCTACGAGGTCACAAAGGTATTTCTTTATGCCTGTTGATGTTGTGGCCAATATTACATGATTGCTGCACTGGTTCTCGTCTGTATTTACTTCTCTTGTCCTTATTTTCCCAGGATCAATGGCTGGAGTTTTTTTTACATTTTTTTTCTCTTGTCATGTTTCTGGCTTCTTTCAGACATTTGTGTGGTGGAGGTCTCAGGCCCTCTCTGTGTTGCTTAAGGCTTTTCTGAATAATGCTGGCTGGGGTTTACTGTTATCTGAGGGGCATGCAGGGACAATGTGGGCTGGCCCCTTCCCTTTAAGATAGTTAACTGGCAACTGCCTTCAGCAATTTAGCCTTTGCTTTGGGGACATCACAGGATTGAGCAGTTTTGTCCCTGGCTATTAGGTCCTGACCAAGGGTGTGACTTAGCCCAAGCTAATCTCACCAATCCTCTCTGGGCAGGGGCAGCTGACTGATGCCACTGAGGCTCCGGGCTCTGCCCCACTCCAAGATGTCTTCCAGCCCACCACACTGGCCTTGGGGCCCAATTTCCAATTTCTAGCACTCACTGAGAATTAATGCAGCTCTCCATCTTGGCTCCAATCCACACTGTGCTGCACCCTCCCACCAAGGGCCGTGGACTCAGTAACTCCCGTTATCAGCAGCCTGACTTCTGCGTCACCTTGAATCGCTGGACTCCACGGTGCTCCCAGCACAGTGTGGGACCCACCTCAGTGAGCATGTCCTGCTCCAGCACTCCACTCATGTTTTCCCTTCCTTTTCCTATTTTTCTTTTTCCTTCAATTTCATTCTGGGGTCGTGAGAATCTCTCTCCACTCATCTGGCCCTCTCCATGTTGTCAAATTCCAGCATCTGACCTCTTTTTCCCAGGGAGGTTCTCCACCCAGTAACCTAGCAAGCTGCTATCTTATCTCTCCCTCTTTGTGCTTTATTATAACTTTAAAATGTCACCAAAGATTGTATGCATAGTCTTAGCTGCCTCAATGCCTAGACACTTTATAATTCTTGTATCTATTATGAGTGGAATCCCATTTATTTTATTTTCCATTAAGTTAGTGTTGGGGATAAATTTTTATCTACTGTTTTAATCTAGAAAATTTACTGAATGTTACTATAAATTCTAGTGTTTCATGTATCATTATAATATATGCTGTAAATAATAAAACCCTTTTTAAAAAAAATCCTTTATGTTCTTGTTATTTTTACTTCCTTATAGTGCTAACGAAGTCCTTCAGTGACATGTTAAATTAGAAAATAAGTAGTTTTCTCTTGTTTCTAGTTTCAAAGACAAATAATTTAAAGCTTTGCTATTGAACAAACTTTTTGCTTTATTAGCATACAACCTTTAACTAGATAAGAATATTTCCTTGAATTCTGCATTTTCTAATTTTCTCATTAAATCATTCTTAGGTATAAAACACAATCAGGTGTTTTTCTTGACTCAGCTGAGAAAAATCATTGACTTTGTCTTGTTTTAAATTAATCATTGCTTAAATACAAAATTAAACTGAGATTCACCCCTTTCCTAAGAACCGTGTGCTATAATGCGGGAACTCAGAGGCAGCAGCAGATGGATAGTAGTTTGGTCTGGAAGACTGGAAGAGAAGAGCATTTGGATTGAATCTTTCTGGAACTGGAGGGCAAGAGAAAATTATATCCCTTTTTTCTCTGCAGTCTTGTACGAAGTGGATAGAGTAAGAGTGACCCTTCTTGTTGCGAGTGGCAGTGGAAAGATACATACTACAATAGTGTGGATTTTTAAAGGAGACAACATACACTGGCACATTCACACCTCTGAAAAGCCATGTGCAAGGAACGTAACACTTGTAGATTTAGTGAGAAGGGGTTGTTGAAAGGAATAAATTACACGAGCTAATGCTTATAGGAAAATTGGCACAATGTCTGACCCAAAGGCGAGGTGGCAGACTTAACAGCACCAATAGCATGTATTGTCTTGAGGATGACTGATCTACAAGTGTGGTCTTCAGACATGTGGCATCAGCATCTCCTGAGACTTGTTAGGAATGCAGGTCCTTAGGTTCTATCCTAGACAAGCTCATGCAGAGTCTTTGAGATAACTGACCAGGAGATTGTATATTAACAAGCCCTCTGTAAGATTCTGAAGCTACACTTAAGAACCACTGGACTGAGCCGCATTTGTCTTTCCTCTTAAAGAAGTAATACGATGTTGAACTATTCCTGCATTTCTTGATGACAGTTCATTAAAGTTTTAGGTACTAATTTACCTTCCATTAGCTACATGTATTAAAAATTCTAATACCTAAATTCATGGGCTAAACTAGATCTATAAATTTGTTGTCTCTTAAGTTTTCCTAGTATTGGAAACAATACTTCACTAAGCCATGTAAAGTTAAACAATTTTGTTCTTTTTTATTTGAGGTGTATATTATGGTAAAGTTAGACTTGTTTTCTTCCAAAGTGCCCAGAATTTATTTCTAAAGTCATCAAGTTCTGTTATTTTATGGAAAAACATGTTTTTGATTACTTTTTAAATTTTAAATATATTTCTTGTAACTTTTCATAGATTTTAGTATTTTAGTTATTTCTGATAATTCATCCATTTTATCTATATTTTCAAATAGGCTAGACTTACTTAAAACAATATAATTTATAAAAAAATCTCTGTTTGACTCTAGTTATTTTTCTTGTTCATCATGTCTACAGATTATCTCCTGAGACAGTCTTGTCAACAATCTGAGAATATTTTCAAGGAAACAACTTTGTCTTTTATTCATATTTACTTGATCAGCTATGTAGGTATAATATTATGCTACTTTTATGATCTCTCTATATGTACTCAACGGCTCATAAAATATGGCATGTATTTAAGTAAAAAAAAAAAAAAATACAATAAAGACATTGCCCTTAATTCCTCCTGAAAATATTCTTTGCTTTGAACATACTGATCTCATCTTTTTGATGTTGTTCTGGGAGTCCTCTTTCATGAGTGTCTTTGTGAGACGTGACAAAAAGTACAGTGAATGCCATTGCTTAGTACCATTCAGTGGAAAAGTAGACTTGCAAAATTTTACCGTGTGTCCTTACTCACCTCATTAACTAGATCTGGTATCAAGAAACTTCTAGCTCCTCTCCAAAATGACCCTAAAAGATAAATATTCTGAATCTATTCAGGATGTGGAAGCAGCCAGACTATTCAAATGAAGATAATCACAAAAGAGGACTTCTAGCACAGCTTCAGCAAGTGTCAGCAATGAGGTCTTTAAGTGTGTTTAAGGTAAGGTGAGTACTTTGAGGGGAGCCAACGGACAATGTGTTTTCTACTGCAATATATCTTTCTTAATTCTAACATTCACCATGATTTTTTTTTTTTTTTTGTGACACCTTGTATAAGATCACTTTTTTGGCTCCTTATAACATGAACATACTTGGATAGGTTCCTTAGTGGCTGCTTCCCACCAGTTCTCTGAACAAATTCCATAATACTGCCTGGTACATGAGGAAACAGAGGTACTCTATGAAGTTGCATCAATAGGAGAAAAAGAAAGGAACAGAGTACTCATTTTACCCCACATCCCAGTTTACTAGAACCAAGCATCACTAGATCCTAGATTGAGCTCTTTTATATGGGAAACATCAGTGTACATTTACCAATAAAGAAACCCAGCCAAGGTGGACACTGGGAGTTTTGAATGTGAATGGTGACTGTTTATAGGAGTTCTCTCTCATCCTGTCTTCTCTCTAGCAGTGGTCATAGCTCATGGGAAGCTGTATTCAGATGCCACCTTTCCTCGGGTAAAATTAGAGCTTTGTACAGGCAATTGCAGCTAGTTCCTTTTCTCACTAACACAAAATCTTCACTAAATCTGCTCAAGATTATATAGCTTCAATTTACATTTTAACAGATATACAGAGTACTGACTGATCTTAGTTTCAGTTTATGCTTACCTGATCTACATTTTCCTTCTTTTAATATTTCTAAGTGTTTATAGCAAATTTATCATTCTATAAAAAGTATTTTGGTAAACTCTTTTTGTTATTGTGAGACACATAGTCGTGTCTTTGATATTTTTCCCAATTATTTCAAATATTGTTGGAGTAGGATGTTTCTGCTGTTTTATGTTTTTCATTTCTTACACTTTTTCCCACCATCTATTCTTGTCCTACTTTCCATTACATACACAAGTCTTTTTCTTGATTTGTAAACAACATTATGCTTTGCATATTTTGGGTGTGTTTTCTTCCTTTAAGGTCAACTCTCTGATAATAATTTTTTAAATTTATCAATATATCTCCTCTTTTATTGTCTATACTTTTATTTCTAGATAGTTCTGAGTTAAGAATGTAACTTCCATATACTCAAACTTATTTTAAGGAAACAAATTTGATCAAGTTAGTTGATTTCTTTCATTTTCATATCATTTACAGAATCTTTTTATTTTATTCTGTGAGTAGATCTTTGAAGTGTATTTCTGGTATGCCTTTGTATGAGAAACCAGGGCTTGTACGTCTCAGAATATTTCAGGTATGTTTTCATACTTCAGTGAAAATTTGGCTAAGTATACAATGTAAGGATTTCTTCCCCCACGATGTAGAAACTACATGTTTGGTTTCTTAATTGTAGTATTTTTTTTTAAAAAGGCCAATGCCAGTCTAATTCATTTGTAAGTGATCTCTTTGGAAGATTTAGTTTTTCATTCTTAAATTTCACTGTATCTAAGTTTGATATTATCGTTATTTGTATTGTGTCCCTGTCTTAATCCTTTCCAATTTGATTCTCTTATTTGATAATTTTTAGCACTTCTTCTAATTCTAGAAAATTTATCTTAGTTATGTTTTCTCTTTCTGAGATGTCTTTTGCTCAGATACTGATATTTTTATTTTGCAACATCTCTGTCTATTGAAGCTCTACTTATAATTTCAATCCTGTTATCTTTTTATCCACTTCCTACCAGAATTCATCAATCTCATCTGTTCTTAATCTTTATGTGACCTGTTGTTTATTCTAACTATTGTGTTCTCCATTTCCATTATTTTTCATTCCTGTTTCCATGGCTTCTTTTGTGATTTCTCAGTCTTTATTCATATTTCTTTGAATCTCTCTTCATATAAAGGAAGTTAAGGCATCTTCCTTTATATTTTAATATTTATTGTGCTTATATCAAACTATTTTTCTGTGTTTTAAATATTCTGCATCAGACGAAGTATGTTGTGCCTTTCTGCTTTTTGTTAATACTTGTTTTTCTCCAGTATCTAGTTATTATCACATATTATCACATATAAATTTAATACCTTCTATCGAATCTATAATCTATAACAGGATGGATGAAGGCCCTGGTTGGTGTCCCTGAAGATGAACATGAGAAATTAGAAGAGGAAGGATGCTGAGCATGGATTTCCAGAAAGAAATGAAGACTACCAAGTACTTGTATTTGTTCCTAATACCCCTGGAAACTTCTGCCATCATGGGTTCATTTTAAGCTCTTCTAAAGCACCAGCACTGAGAGGAGGAGGGCCTCTAGGGTCCCAGTCATTCCTGACTGATACCTGGAGGAAAGGAGAGACAAATGGTTCGGCAGATCTGGTCAGCCTATGAATTTCTGTCCAATCACGTTAATATGACATTTGCTTAGCCTCAACCACATCCCCATTCTTTTTCAACACTGGAGTCCTGAGTTACTAAACACAACTCCTATTGTCAAATCAAGCAAGACGACAAAACCCAGCAGCAAAATATCCTACAGTCTTATGCTTTTAGGCTGCTTTGCATTGTCTTCATCTCCACACTTTATATATCACATATGCAAATTGGCAAAGCACACCCTCTACTTCTCAGAAGCCCTCTTTGTTTTCCTTTTCAGCCCTGAAATCCATGATTTCATCTAGATTTGAGTGTGCTCAGGGTTCACGACAAGTGAGGAAGCAATATCCCAGGTCAGGCCGCCATCTCAACAAGTGCCTACAACTTAGATTTTAGTCTCTTTCAGGTGATGTCAAACTAGCAAAGTAAATATTTCTCTTGTCTATTATTAAATGCTTTTTCTACACTGCATCATCTAATCTTTCATTAAATATTATTGAGCATTGAAATTGCTGGCATACAGTAAGTACAGAGACACAACAGTGAATTAAAGTGTGATAAAGACTTTGAAGCATATAACGGACCGATGGGAAAGGACATGTGGGGAACACAAGATAAAGTCCCTTTGAAACAAAGATATTAGTTCCTGGAATTACGCTGGTGATTAGAATGTATGCTCTCCCTGCCCACATAACTCAAAAAGATTATTTTTAATGAGCTATTATTTCCTTTCCCAGGCTTAACTTCTCATTGTTTCATTCTTCTAAAATAGCATTTCACATTATTGAGGGGAGGGTTTGTTCATCTGCTGATTGCTATACCTTCTGGGATCCCGTCTGTTCCCTAAGGCTCAGGCAAAACCCAAATTTACTAATGAACTGCCAAAAATTTCATCTCACAAATTCCTACTCATATGCCATTACTGTAAAGGCATTACTGTGATGAGTTTATAGCCCAGAAACTAGGCCATTGCTGTTTCAACTAATTCATTACCTACACTTTACACATTCTAAGGAGGAAAAATGATGTGTATGTGTGTGTGCTTACTGTGTGGGAATGTGGAAGAGACAGGCACAGAGGGAAAGAGAGGCAGAGTTGTGTGTGTTTTCTTGTTTGACGTAGGACTCCCTTCTGTGTGGCAGTAAAAGTTAACCAGTTCTTTCATCTTTGCTCTTTGAATTCACGTTAACCTTTAGTAAATCCTCACCCTCCATATGTCTGCTATTCCTCTGTGTGTAGTCCATTATTTCTGATATCCTGTGCCTACTGTGTGTAAGGCGTTCTGAAGGTGCTGAATTGTATAGCTATTGTGGAGCTTTGTAATGGATCAGTTCATTAAGGCTGAACTACATTTCATAGAATTCCATTCCCTTGATGTTTCTGGTTAGATTGGACCATAAGAGGTGTTTCCAGAGTTGATGGAAGACATCAAAGGGATGCAACAGCCAATTATTGAGTTCACAAACATTGTTAGTGACCTGCTAATGTTGCCTTCATTTGTGGGCTTTATCTTCCTCTGGATCCTCCTTAAACTTCTTAGACTGATAGGTGGGAAATGCATGCTTGGCTCCATGAAGAAGGATTCTGGTTTGTGCAGAACTGCACCAGTGAGGTCAGAGGAAGCTTGGCTCCAGCTCAGCCTCCTGGGGCTCTGGCTTACTCTGCTGTTTTAGTGTCCCCTTGACCTTCGACATTTACAACCATCAGCCTCCCTCTCCAGTTTGTGAACTTTAAGCTTCAACATCAGACATGGATACAAAAACCCTACTAAGACTTCTTTAGTAGCTCCCATAGCGCATAAGGCCAAATGCTGCTGGAAAAACCCATAATGTTACAATGTGGACCTTCTATGTGGTCTGCTTCTCCGACTGAACTCTGGCCAGTATGCTATAACATCATAATTGAGGTAATTGTGATGTCTTCTCTCATGGAATATGCAATTTACTTGGGGAGGAAGATATTTCAAAGTATTACCACTCAGTTAATTGATTACAACTAGAAAAGCTTCTGTGAACAAAAGTGTATATTTCAATTTTAGTAAAATTCACTTGAAAAAATTCTGTTAAAATTCAGATTAGCAATCATTGGGGGTAAATTCTCAGTATATTAGCATAAAGATTAGGAGTTTGTTTAGGCTCAGTTTAACTGTTTTCTTATTCTCTCCCACAGTCCGAAAACTTCACTATTTCTTGAATATTCTGTGTCCCCACCTTGCCTTTGCATATGATGCTCCTGTTTCTCAGAATGCCCTGTATTTCCTTTCTAAACTTTAATTGTTCCACCAATTCACATATTATTTCCTGAAGCCTCTGAAGATGTCCCAGGGTACAATCTTGGCTTCTTTTACACTTCTAGTGTGCGCAGTTCCTTCAAAACAACTCATCTGCTGTGGCACAAATTTATTTACACACACTATTTTCCAAATAGCCTCTACATTCGTAACAGCAAAAAGTACTTAAGTTTTAAAATTCCTAAACATGTCAAAGAAGATTAAAATGTATTTCATGAATGAACTAAAATAGCTGTATATATACTGCTTCTGAAGGAAGGGCAAACATTCTGGAAACAGTATCTACTCTATTGTAATGTATTGTAGGATGTGCAGCAAATATTTTTACAAAGAGATTATACAGCCCATAATCTCAGGACACACTCAATAAAATAAAAGCCAGACAGCTAACTGGAGCCATCTTCCTTAGGATGGCACAGAAGAGTCTGCCATTGTGACTCTAGCATTTACTCCGGGCATCACCTGTCTTTTACTGCAAGTCATCAGGCAGTTAGTTGAATTTCTTTCTAAAGAAGTTCTGCAAAATGCAATACCATCCTACCCATCTCACTGCCTTTTCAGTAATATGGTGGCACCCTTATCGAGTAGTGACCTGGCTAAGTAGTCTGAGCTTTCACCAGACTCTTAGAGAGTCCCATCAAAAATATTCTTCAGTATGTCCAAATATTTTGAGGAATCAAGCAATACTTCTTGTGGGTCTGTAATTTAACAAATCACCCTGAATAAATCTTGCAATCATATTCAATTAAGTAGTGATAAGACTGACTCAGTGCTAGTCAACTGAGACTTGGGTAGCAAACTCAGGAAGAGGACATTTTCAACGATTACCTGGACACTGTTTCTGCATTCGTAAACTTTGTATCCCTTACATGTGAATCACCAATGATGTTTGTTAAATACACCTTTGTAGGTCTCATGAATGAAATACTTTTATCAGAGTTCCTAGTATTAGAGCTTAGGAATCCCTTACTGCATATGTAGGAGTAACATTAGTAATGCTCTTGGTAAAACACTACTTGAACTAACAATTTAAGTGCTATCCATTCATTTCTTCCATGGTGCCCTAGCATTGTCATAGTCATCCTCCACCCACTTAGGGTACTCTGCTGTCTAATACTTTCACATGGTGCCTCCAAGAGTCGCGTGATTGTGTGCGTCTCTTTCCATTTCTTCTATGGTTATTAAACTTTGTTACATCTTCATCAGTGCAAGGACAACTGTATTTTGAGAAGCTGTTTCAGTGTGCACATTAAATTGTGAAGGATAAAATGTTGAACTGGATTGTTTAAATGTTTCCAAATTTCTAATTTACGAAATTAGATGGAGTTAATTAACACGAAAAAAATAGAAAAGAATAGCTCTGTGATTACAAAGGAAACTAAATGTGATGGATGGTGAAACATCATAGCCCTTTCTACTTCCTTCTCTCTTTGCCATTAAAAACTTACTGCTCTTTTCAAGCCAAACACTATATATTCAAGATGCAAATTAACAGCAAGCTTGTATTAAGACACATAATGTTGTCATTTGCCAGAATATTTCCATAATATGTATTTTAGAGAAATTATGCATTTCAAATTCTTAAAAGGGTAAAACAAATTCATTACTTTCATTAAAATAATCTCTGTGTTATCTTGCAGGTGATGCTGACATCTGAGTAACATTCATTACAATATAAGAATTCTGTAAAAAGATTTTACAAAAAAATCAAATGTTAGCTTAAAAATTATTCCAACTTTTTGAGTATAATAAGAGACCCGCTATTTTAAAAATAGTCTTCTAAACTTATTAGATCCATAAAAATGATGCCAAGTATCAGAAATCTTACTTGTATGGAGATAAAATATTTTACATAAGAATTGGGAACTAAGAGTATTGAGTATCTGATGTCACCTCATTTATTTTGAGTTGAGTCTCCAGGCAACTATAGTGGAATGCCTCATAATTGATCAGAAAAATTTGGACATCACAGGTTGGAAAACAATTTGAATAATATCATAGCTTCTCTTCTTCCACAAAAATGAGTTGGTACGAATGATCTTTGTAATTGCATCATCTCTCCACCTCTTTTGGCTCTTTAGACAATTTCTTGAGGCAAATACTCATTTTCATACTTTGTGCACACATTTTGCAGTTCTTACTTTGAGATTTGCATCTTTAGAGGGATATGTAACAGGCACCCTAAGTTTTATAGAATTGGGCAATCAACAGGCAGTGCCCTAAGAAACCAAAGTGTTTTCAAATGTCCAATAATTATCTGAGTTTTTCTATTTTAATGCTTGTTATGATAATTCTTTAAGTGGAGAATTATTAATCATTTTATGAATTAGAATCTTAGTTACAGATCTAAAATGCATATTACTGACTAGCTTAACTGCTTGTTTTTACAGCCATTGTCATTATGTAAACATTTTGGATAAAAAACCTAATACATCATTTAATAACAACCACATCCATTTTTGCACACACATGAGTGCATGCATGCGTGTGTGTGTTTGTGCTTCCACTAAGGAAAAATATCAACAAAGGAGCCTTCAGAATACATAAACAGGGCCAGGGATATAGTTTCGCAGCACAGACACCTATCTGGCAAGCAAAAGGTCCTCAGTTGGATTTCTGGTACCTTCCCCCACCAAGAAAAAGAATAAAGAAACAAATGATAATGAATGGAAAAAGGATGGTGCCATGATCTCATTGTAATTAATGACTTTTACGAGCATTACTACTGTTGAAAGAGTCATTAGTCAAGGTTTGGTCTTCAGCCCAGCCACTTACCACTCCACACCATACAGCCAAAGTGCAGAATTTCTCCACGTCAATTACTTACTACAAAAACAAAAACAAAAACAAACAAGAAACAAAACAAACTATCCAGTCACTTCGAAATAGTGAAGCAAATCCATACAATGACATTTGTTGGTGTTTTTACACTACATTGAACCAACATGAAATTTATGCAACATAAACTTCTATGCAATTATTTCTGAGATCTTAAAATTGGGAAATTCACAAAGGAGATGAGGATTCTGATGTATGCACAAATTCTGGATACTCTGATCAAAACAGTGGAAAACACAGAAGCATATTTCTAGTGCCCAAAATTAAGGATGCTTTTTAAGCTTTCCATTTCATTAAATTTCATGGCTGGGTAGGACAGTCATGCTAAAATATTGTGATTAACACAAAGGAAGCTTAACAGACAATGCTATTATAGGTGAAAGACTGCTAATTGCCATCTTCCCAATAAGTTATTGATTTTAATCAAATCTTCCTAGAGCAGCATGCCAACAGCAAATGGATAACTAGATAGAGAGAAAGCACAACAATGGAAGAAGTAATATGGAAGAAATTATTCATGTTTGATTTGTATAAAATTGAACAAATATTCTTGATCAGCATTTGTACAAATATAGATTCGTTGAGAAGGTGCTATCTAAATTGCTTCTCTCACAGTGTATTGAAAATTACCATAACTGTTAGCATTTTTAATTATTTTGATCTGCTGAAAATAGATTAAACTGAATGGGAAATTGGCTTATTAAGGCTTATAGTTTGAGTTAATATGAAATGTACTCAGTCAGCATGTCTCGAGAATCAGTCTAAAAGGCATGGTTGAAAATGGGTAGAGAAAAGCATGAAGTTTAATCCTCACAAAGCAAAGCCTTTTTGGGAGGTGGGTATAAGTGAAAACTTTTTTTCCTCCCTTCACTTTAGCAAAATTTAGCCACATCTACTAATGGGAGTATTTCAAAAACGAGCAACTGGTATGTTGTGTAGACAGAACCAAGTTTTCATAGGGAGAAAAAAAAATCTGGTGAGACTAAACTTAACACTTAAAAAAGTGGAGAACCCTTGAAATCCATCTTGTATTACAAGAGCAGTTTCTCAGTGTGAGATTCAATATAGTGTGAAACACTGAAGGGCTCACACTCTGGACATTCGCTGGTGATGAAAAAGAAGAACCATGTCGAGTTTCAATTGCAGTCCACAGGCAGGTCCCATGGCACCCCCTGACTGTAATTTAAGGGAATGCCTTATTCATCAGCTTATGACACTGGACTCAAGACAGATCTCAAAAGTGAACGTGATCACACTTTTTTGAAAAGGACAACGTTTCTCTCTTATATCAATTAGCAGTGTACATAGTTCAGTTTTTAAATTATCTTCAATATCAACACAGAATTAAGTGTTTCAATAGCTAAGAGCAGCATTTGTCAATCTCACCAGCACTGACATTTCACATCTAGACAATTTGTCTACATATGGTCTGCTCTAAACATTTTAGCATATACAACAATGCCCCTGACCTCTACCCAATGGTACTTGCTAAAATGGCGACCAGATATTGTTAAGTGTCCCTTGGTGTGTAAAATTACATCTGATTGGGAATTTCTGCACTGGTAAAGGGAATTCTATAGTACTCTTCATAATAAAAATTTTCAAAGTATTGTCTAGAAAATTTTCATTTCACTTTAAAATATAGAAACAAAGAAATCTGCTTTATGGCTCCACAGTCTGAGGAGCTGCTTTTCAAAATGTATCCATAAAAACAGCCTTATCTGGGACAGCGTTTGAAATTGATGAGATTAATTCACTAGATGAAACAGGTATTAAAAAATAGTCACAGTGGTGGTTTAAAGAGTGAAGTCAGTCTCAGGACTGAAAGGTGCTATCTCCTGTTTATGTTTCTAGAGAAAGAAAGTTTATTTCAACAATGGCAAATGGTTTGCAAACAGTTGCCAATTCCAGCTGACTGGTAGTGGCTGACAGAAACCCTGCACAGAGAAGGTTCAGTGCTGTGTCCAGGCTCAGCAGGAGTGAGGGCTGTGATTGATTAGCAATGTCTGGCTTGGACAGGAAGAACAGGAGGAGTGGGACATCTTGCATACACTAGGCTGGCCCTGGCTTGCCTCTTCAGTTCAACTGATTTTTCTTTCCAGACTACCTTAAGTACCTGTTGTGTCTGTGGTATGCTGTTTCATGTTTTCTAAATAAATATCAAAAGAAGAAATGAAAAAAAAAAGGTCACATCCAAATACTGATAAGGCATCTTTCCCAAGCATTATGTTCGACTCTTCAGACAAGCCACTGCATAAAAGTAGACTTTTGAATTAAAAAGTTAATATTCAAGTGGCCTGGCCTCCAATGCAAAGGAAACAAACCACCACCCCTCTTTAAACAAACCCATGAAAACAGTCACGAAATCTTTGATTTGCTGAAAATATGCAAGTTTCTTCAAAAATATGTATGAATCTGTCCATTCTGCATTGTCTAGCATTCCCCATAGATTCTGAGGTTCCAAGAACAAATATTTGTCTTGCATCTTGTCTTTTGCTTGCTAACAGTGGCTAATTAGGCAAGTAGTCAGTGTTCATGAGGAAATAAAGCTCTGCTAACTTTGGTTCGGTTGGTAAACAAATAAAAATCAACATAATCCCTTCATCATGAGCCTTTCAGCATTCAACCTTGCCTAGAACTCAAATTTGGATTTCAGTACAAAATGTGAAAATGATGTGAGTGACCAACATTGTATGTATTAAATTCTTAACTGCTATGATTTTTCCATAGATAAGGTTGGCATAAAACTTTCTGTTATGGTTTCTTTTTTTCTTGTTTCTTTTTTTCAGGATTGATTTAATTTCTCTGGAGAAAAAAATTAAGTAAGGACTATGACAAAGTGAATGTTTTACTGTTTACTGTTCTCCTTGGAGATGAACAAACCTAACAGATTAGGATTTGTAGATTAAGATTTTCATATTATCAAGAGGATATTAATTTAGGGAAGACTAAATCACTGGAAATTTGTATGTAGGTCCAAAAAAGAGTATATCTTCTTATAAAAGGCCTCCCAAATGAGTGGCAAGGAAGGAATTTTAAAACATTAGCTACAAAGCCCACAGAGAAATGTGCCTGGTCAGTTTAACAAGTGATTGTTTTATTGCTTCAAGATTGTCTGGCTATGGTGGAGTTTGATAGACACCAGTTGTTGAACCTTAAGAATGTATACTGACTACCCTGGGGTCTCTGTTAGACTGTCTTCTGAATACCTTGGCCAGTTTTCTCAGAAGTAATTTTGATTTGTTCTTGTGTATTCTGGCTATTTGCTGTTTTATATAATCTCAAGGTTTTACAGCAATGTAAAGTTCACCTGCTCAGATTCAAGGTAGACATGTCTTTCATCACCCCCACATTATTTTAAAACCTGTCACAGCTCTAATAGGTAAAATATATTTTATAGAGAAAGAAAATATATTTTATAGAGAAAGAGTATACTTTACATTTAGCAGGAAAATTATTAGAAACAATGAATGATTTTCTTTATTTGAAGCATTTGTGGCATGTTGTTTGAGTATCTACAAAACAAAGCAAGCATTTAGAAAAGATAGTGCTCAGGACAACCAACTGGGTTCCCTAGTGAAAATCCTGTGGTAGGGAATGGGCTTCCCTGTAACTCAGAGTGTAAATTAATCTGAAATAAAGTCAAGGACAGAGCCACTGAGGGGATTTCAAAGTATATTTAGATGCATGCTGCAACTGAACTACTAATGTTGTGTAAATGAGGGAGTAAAACAAATTACACGATTCGTTATCAGCTGGAAAGATTTGGAGAGAAAAGACTCTCATTTGAAAGAACACTTTGGGGCTTTTCCTTCCACAAGAAACATGTTTCATGTCATCCAGACACTAAGTAGATTTCTTTCACAAAAACTGTTACATTATCTGGGTAAACATGTCAATCAAAGACTACAACTAGCAATTTACAGCAATGATGCTAGATTTAACATCTAGAGAGCAAGATTCCAGTGGGAAATAGTGTTTTTATTTACCTCTTTGTTACTAGAACATTTCTTTTAAAAAGGTTTTTATATCAGAGCTTTGAAAAGAGAGTATTTATGTTATAACCAAAACAAATCTTTAAAACTTTGAGGTCTTTTTATTGGATTGCTTTCTCCTTCAATTTAATAGGTATTTTCTCCAAAACACTATTTACAAAATTTTCAAGTGTATCTCAGTACAAACACATTTTCTTATAATGAAGCTTTGGGAAAATGGTGACATGATATGCTTTTCCAATTGCATGTTAAGGTTTAATCATTACTTATTAATTTTTTTATTTTCATGAGATTTTTTTTTCTAACTTAATATTCTATTAAGGTAGCATCTGTTAGAGGAATTATCTTACTTTTTAAAGCAAATTTTAGCTGATTACCATGAATCTACATAATTAGAATTAGGTCTAATTATGTAGTGTAAATACATGTAATATATTTATAACATATAATGACATAATTATGATTCACAATAATGTTGAAAAACTCCTCCTTAAAATTAGTAAGAAAAATATACTGCAAAGCCCCTCTGCAATTTATTAGCAATTTTACAATGTATGTTTTCCTGTAGCTTCTAAAACAGAGCTTTGCAAGAAAATATAATTAAAAACAAATATATTTTGAAGTTATTACCTTAAAAGAATACCACCAAATCTTTATTAGATTTCAGTACTATAAATATTTTGCAATCTGTTTAAAGTTATAAATTCAAATATTAATCTTAAGAAGCACACATTTCTAATACACATTGAACTCTTTGGGAAGTCTAGAATATCTAGTAAGCCTAATACAAGACAGCTGTCACACTGTTTTATAAATTATTTAACAAAATGATAGAAATTATAACAAATTATGATGAATTTTACCATTATACTATAGTATCTGGAAATAAGAAGAAACTTTGGGCTACCAACCTGCATTTTTCTCCTATATTATTTACAACAAGTATTTCAAAATTATAAACAAAGCTAATCATAAAATTGAACCAATGCATTTATTGTCATTTTTTTCATAAAGAATAGGATGACTCTCTTCAATAAAACTTTATTTACAGGAAAGCAGCTGCCAAATTGGACTTGGAGCTCTACAGTTTGTAAGTCCTGCAAGTCTAGATTTATTTTTATATTTATTTTATTCTTTCCCCATTTAATAACTCTATGACCTCAGCTAACTACTTTAGTTTTCTTCATTTGTACATAGAGATAATAATCATTTCTGTCTTGAAAAGTTATTGTGAGGATAAAATGAAATAATTTATGTAAAGCAGTAACATTTTCTAGAAGGAATAAATTGGGGTTTATACATATAGAGCATGTATATGCAAAATATCTGGCATTCTCCATTAGTTTTCAGAGTTGGATGGTACAATTTTTATACATTAAAGTTGGAGAAATATTTATTAAGATGTTGAAGCAAAAATAGCCTTACTGGCAAATTATTTCTCCAAAATAGTACACAAAACCACATCCTAATGAGTTTGACCTTATACATCAGGTATAAACTATATAAATAAATGTACTAAATATTATATTATTATAATAATCTTCATCATCATAATCATGATTTTGCAGTCCCAAGAATAGAACACAAAGATTTCTACATGCTAGTTGAACATTATACCACTGTGTTACATTTTCATCACAAATGATGTATACTTTGACTATATTTTTACACACAGAAAAAACTATTCCATATATAGAAGGCATGTGATTATCTATTCATGCATATTCAATCACCAAATAATTGTTTTGCTGCCTAATATATGTAGTCATCGTGCTAGGCAGTGAACTTTCTTGCTGATTTTTTTTTTCTTGCAGTGAAATATGCAAACAGCAAACAATTTAAATTTCAGCGTGATAATTTATTCTAATTGAGTTCATGTTATATTTTTAAAGGATTTGGGCAGAATAGTTTGGGAAACTATTCTAATACAATACACATAACATTATAAGAGGATCTGTTGAGAAATTTTTCCTTTGCAGATTATTAAATATCTATAAAGAATTTTCATGAATACATGTTTATTTCATCACTAAATCTACAAGTATTTTAAGGATACAGTCTGTGTTTAGATAAATTAAATTTCCTAATATGTTTCTCAAATATTTTATGAGCCTCTTGTTTTTCAAAATTTAATATATTAATTTTGTTATAATGTGGACAAGACAGTTACAATTAATTCACTGAATTTTTATTAAGCTCATACAGTCAATAATTTAGATGCTTTCATAATGATAAATGAGAATGACTCTTATAATCTAAAAATGTGAATTCTACCTTCTACATATCTTTCAAAAAGTTTAAGAAATAATTGCATAATATTGGGAAAAATCAATAAATGAGTGATACACAGTCTACACATTGCCAGTGAGTTTCTAACAAACTGCTTCATCACCCAAAAGGGAGACGCTTTTACAGGAGATTAACTTGGATGTCAGGAGACTTGAATTTAAAGATCATCTGTAGAAATATAACTTCAGTAAGTACGGGCAATTCAGCTGTCCCCTAGGCTTTGAATCTGCGCGTATAAATTAAGTGAGTACTTTACAGATTCTCAAAACATTGGGATTTAACAAATGTCAGAATTCTGTCCTCTCTCCCTGAGGTTCTGATATACTTGCTCAGGTGTAACTACAAGCAGCAGTGTTCTCAAGGAGAGACTGGCTGCCTGGGGACCAGAAAGGTGAGAAAGTTAAAACAAGATCACTCTACACCGGAAAATTTCAGCTTTCCAATGTTTTTCTCTAGCTCATTTTTTTCTCCAGACATTTCTTTCCCAGCTTCCTCTGGATCCTTTTCTGTTCCTTTCCTTTCCTTTCCTTTCCTTTCCTTTCCTTTTTTTTTTTTTTTTTAAATTCTTACTCTTTCAACCTGGATCCGAAGTTCCTTCCTGTGTACACATAGTTATTTCACTAGTTTGAATCTAGAATTTGGTTGTCTTAAGCAGCTTTGGTGACCTAAGAATTTATGACACTTCTCAACAGCCCTTTGTTTCTCTTTAATTCTAGTTTATTATGGTCCTGGTGGGAAGTTCACCTTTATCAAAGAAACCATTTCCATCCGCAGTAGAATATTAAGATTTAGTATGAACTCAGATAAACTATTTTCTCAGCTGCCTTCACAGTTTAATCATGGGCAGTAAGTGGGGGAATTTGTATACATAGTGTTGGGAAAAGAAATTAGGAAGGAATTATAAGGAAGTGACCTATTTGAAATTCCTGGAGTACAAAATACTTGTCCTGTGATGCCAACCTCGTCATGGTGAGGATAGTGTCTGCTCATTGGGGAGGTATCGTCACTCTTTGTTGCTTTAGGTGCATCCAGTAGACCGATAGCAGGGGTGTTGGGCATGCAGAACCCTAGGCCTGCTGAACCAGATTGCATTTCACAGGATCTCTTAGGTAAGGATTCTTAAGGATATTAAAGTTTAAAAAGCAGTGAGGCTATGTGTACATTTGGATCAAAGCATCAGGACTAAAGGCTGAGAAGTTGAGTAGAGTGATGCAATCATTAACCTCAATACCTTAGTTTCATAGGTGGATATGTAACCTTGCTGCACCTCATGCCTTGCGCTTTGGGATAATTCTGTGCCATCCATAAACAACTGGGACCATGGAACATACCAAGGAATACACACAGTTTGTAACTTGTACCTGCCTGCATTTATAATAAACCTACTTCCCATTCTTGATTTGTTCTATTTATCACCATGCCCAGATCTGTTGGGAGCCGCCGACACCGGTCGCCTTACTTGGCGGACGTAGGGCCTGTGGGTGGGAGCGGAGCCTGAGCTAGATTGCCCCTCCCATCGAGTGAGTCAAGTTGGCGCCTGCTTCCTGCCCCCTGATTGCGCTGGCGACTTAAACAACCCGCTCTGTAAGATAGTCTGCCTAGCAACAACTGATGTTAGCCAATCAGCCCGCATCGCGCGCTTTGAACTGATTGGCTACTGTTGCCCTATAAAAGTGAATGCCTCTCCCGCCACGAGGGAAGCACAGAGAAAGCACAGAGAGAGATAGAAAAAGTCCACCGGCGAGAAAGGGCTGGTGGCAGAGTGGAGGCCTCACGGGGCCCACGCGGAGATAAATAAAGGCAAGGTTGCACACCGCCAGACTTTGTCGTGTGTCTTTCCTGCCGGCCGGGAGCGACCCCGACACAGATCTGCCAAGAAGACTGAAGGCATTCTAGGGAAAAAAATGAAACTGATGTTTTCTTTCCTTTCTTCCACCCCCAGACTGTCTTCTGATTCCCCAGTACATAAAATGGTACAGGACACATATTTGCTAATGAGGACATATGCATTAAATTCATAATAATAATGAATCAATAGAGCTAACTCTATTATGAAAGATATTTGTTTTACCCACAGGAAACAGAGTCAGGCAAAGACACATTCTGTGTTGGTATAGAGCAAAGTGTACTAATGTTCCACTTTGCTTTTATAAATAAAGTTTTATTGGTATTCAGCCATGTCCATTTTTTACATACTGTCTGCAGCTTCTTTTGTACTACAAGGGTAGCATTACTTAGAGTTGAGTAGGTGTGATAAGAGACCAGGTGGCCTGAAGCAACTTAAATTTGTCTGACCCTGTCCTTTACAGCAAAAGCTTGCCAACCACCATCATGGGGCAAGGGCCCGAGTTTATAGTCATGCTGCAGTTGACGGTATGTGGGGTACCTGCTAACTTTTCTAGGCTCCTTACTTCATCAAGAATGACCTGTCTTGCACAGGGCCATGATCTCGTTGAAGAGTTAAGAGTATGATCCGGAGACACAAAATCAATAAGCAATGAGCCTTTTTGTGGGACCTTTAAACCCAGCTCCTTTTCCAGAGAACATCTAATACAACATTTGAGTAGCAGCACAACTTGATTTATTCTTTGATAAACAAAAACACTTTTTACTCCATCGTCTCTTTGTAAACCATAAGCAGCAAACTAAATTCTAGAAAGACTTCCATGCAATTTGTACTGTGAAATTTCAGATTCCCGGGTCTGGCCTTCTTGCTTCTTTGCCTTTATGCATGTACTCACAATTCTTTGGAAAACTCAGCAAGAAGAAAAAAATCATTGCAGGACCTCTCTTTCAAGCTGTGCTTAAATTAGATTTTTACATTCTGAACAGGCATTCAAAATGCTTTGTACCATATCACCAGGCAAAACGTACTAACATCTTACTGTTATATGAGATCTTCATCCTTAAATATAATAATGTGAAAATTATTTCACATTTTCTTACCTTTGCAGAAACAGTCCCCGAATAACACCTCTTTATCACTCAGTGTTCAAATCGATAAGTGGATCTGTAATATTTAATATTCAATAAAATATGTGTTAGCACTTCATGTTAAAGTTATTACTCTTATAATTACTACTATGATACTTTTGCTTTGAATATACTGATATAGAAGACAGAGAGATTTCCAATGTGTGCTTTCCAAGATACAAGTTCTCAACAAAAAAAAGAAAAAATGTGCAATTTCTCAACTGGATAGAGACAGCATATCAGAATGGAGCCAAACTCTCCTTTGTACTTCAACCCACTGCCTCTGATCTTTGCCCTTTTTCTTGGGAACTAGGATGTGGGTCAAAGTTGCCGTTCTCATGATAAATTTCCAACCCTCCAAGGATACAGAACTATACAGTTGGACTACAGGAAGTTCTTTCCTTTTGGCCTCAGCCTACCCAAATGTGAAATGTCCCAGAAAATATACTAGATGTAAACTCTAGGTCTTTTGTATATCAACTAACTTTTCTCTTTTGGCCAAGGATAGGGTGGGTATAGAGAGAAAGCATATTACATAGATGTACATTTCAAATGATATTGCCAGTGTTGATTGAATAAGTCTTTAAAAAGTCACTTTAATTATCTCAAAGGGATCAAATACAAAGACAGCACTGGATCTGAATCCAGCTACATCTGTTGCTTTCTAACCCAGGAATATTATTTACTGTTTTCCTTTGAATGTTATTTTCCTACATGAACATTAAGGACTTCTAAAATATTTTATGAATGACTGTATCTTGATCTATGCCAAATTCCCAATGATATTTTTTCAACCCTCACTCTTTATCATAGCCTCAGGGTTTTTCATAGGTAAAGACAGCTGAAGATCTTATATTGGTTCTTCTGGACTGTGGCTTTTTGTGTGCAATGTGTGTATCAGAATATGACAGCATCGAGCTCCTAATTCTTATACATATCCTACAAATATCACATCATCTATTGAAGTAATTTTAGTGTTAGTTATACAATAGATAACTTTTCCAATTTTCTCACTCTCCAAGATTTGGGATGTACTAATTTTCTTGATCAAAATACGACACACAAAACTCAAGCTCTGTACAATATTCTGGGGCTATAAAGATGCATGAGATAGCTTTGCCATGTAGGTGTTTAGTGACAAAGTCTTACTACTCACAGTGTGGTAAATGGACCACCAGCTTTAGGCTCTTGGGATGTGGAAATTTTGAGACATGCAGAATCTTGGGCGCCAACCCAAATTTTCTGAATCAGATGTAAAGTTTAACAAGCTACTCAGGTACCCCAATGCATGTGAACATTTCAGATGCATGGTACAGGAGGACAGAGGTCCTCAAATATGAAAGTGATTCAAAATTACATAGATTGTGCTTGCTAAAAATTGCATGTTCTTGAGCCTACTTCCCTTAGGTTAGGAAGGAGCCTTCGATTTAACCAGCGGGTAATGTGTGGCAGGTGGTCTGCAATGTGTTTGAGAAACACGAGCTGGTTGGAGGGTAATAAGAGCAATTGGGAGGTGCGGGTTTGGGGAGGAGGTCATGTGAGTCAGTACTAAAATGACAGTATCTCGGATTTGAAACTCCTGTGCTTTGTGTTGCTGGCACTGAATCCTGTCTTTATTGGGTTTCAATGGAACAGATAGCTCGCCTAATTGCTGCTCCAGCTTACAAGGGTCACAGACTTGAATATCTAGTGCTGCATGAGGTCTTTTTCATATCATAGCTAATGCATATCACATAATTTAGACCATTTCCACATCTGATAAAATGGAGTTTTGACAGAAGCAAGGAGGTCTAAACATCGGTCATTACAGAGTGCTAATCAGAAAGTATTAAGATACTAGTTTATTATTATTAAGCATTATGTTCACTTAGCATTCTAAAGTGAACTGTTTTCCATTTGTGTGTAGGGAGAGTGATAAAGTGTATACAGTACATTCTAACAAGGCCTTTGAGTTGTCCACACAAACCTAGTAAATTAATTGCATACATATTTTTTAAAGAGAGAAGAAGTTAATGATATGCCCAAGAGCAGCTTTCTGTAACCATGACTGAGCTCCTGCTTTCCTATTCTATCTTCAGTCTTCATTTTTTGAGCCAAGTTAACAAGGAAAAGGTTTTCAGGTAACCTAGATTGCTGATCTTATAAGTGCTTGTTATAGCTGTAGTGAAATAAAAAGAACTGCCGGGTGGGAGGAACACATTATCACCCATAAAAATGAGCAAGAAAGAAATCATTTTAGGTCTGCCTGTGGAAAAAGAAGTGAAAAGAACCATCAGAAGTGTGTTTTTGGAAATTTGCTAATTTTCAGGCCATCAAATAAAGAAGAATTTCTCACTGGAAGACAAGATCTGGTTTGAGGGTGTTGCCTAGGTGACCCTGCATCTTAAGTAGTGTAGAAAGGATGTTGGGCCCTGGGCTTAGAAATTCCTTTCCAAAGAGTTTATCCTGCAAAATATAAAGATTCAAAGGTGTGTGTATATGGATGCTTACTACAGAATTATGTACAAAGGTGAATAATCGGAAGCCATGCAAATACATATTGATGAAAGCTTAGCTAAATAAATCATAAAATATCCCGTACAATGAAATACTATACAGCAATTAAAATAGAAAAAAATTATCAAGATTATCTTCGGGAAAATATATTCAGTAATTAAGCTACAAAATGAAGTCTTATAACAGTTTATACCAAGTAGTATTATTCACACAGAAAGTTAAATCTCAAAAAATAACCCAAACTGTTGAGTTATCTCTGCAATAAAGTTAAGAACTGTAGTATTCAAATACATATGTTTTATACTTAATTAAACAATGCATTGCTTTAACATGAAGAAAAGATAGTTTGATTTATGAAGGTTCCTGAGAGGTTATCAGGCTTCATCTCTTTATTGAAATCTTTTTCATTTATTTGCTTTTCTTCAAATGACCTGCAGTCTGGGATTAAAAAGCCTGCATTTCACAGATGAGAAACAGTCAGTGACCACTAGAAACTTCAAAAGAGCTAACGTCTACCTGGCTTTCTCTGATTTTTCAATCTTTCCTGGCAAAGACATCCAGCATCTCTGACGCTGCCCTGTGGAGCCCTGGGAATAAGGGGGATCACTATCAACAGATCAGCAAACTCAGCCAGCGATGGTGAAACTATAGAGAGACTATGCTGGGAACATTTCTTCCAAATTAATAATCTGGCAGTTAATTTTTGAACTAATGCTAATTTGTGTGTGGCACCTTCTGTCATCGCTGTCAACAGGAGTTGCTTGCACTGCACACTGGCTTGCTTGCCTGAAGGCTTGGCGTCAGTTCAGGTGCTTACCCTGCTAACACAGGCTGCCACCAGTGTGGACTTTTGGGCTAAAATCACTGGATAATCTCATGAGGAAATGCAGGTAACTATTTATAAATGTGATTCCTCTTTAAAGGCACAAACACACGCCCCTACGTTTTTTCAGTCCATTCCAAATCTCAGTGAAGAGTCCAAAGAAGTGTAGGGGAAGGGAAACGGTTGCAGAAGTAAGAGAATCCAGATCTTAGTAATTCCATATTATCAGCTGGCTGTATGGTTTGCAAAAACCTTTGGCTACCCCGTCTCACCTGCCAAACGTCCATAAAATGCCAAGTAGGCACAGAAATATTCACTTGACCACCTTTTTAAACTAAGGATGAAATGTGGAACAGTTTATGTGAGTTACAATGAAAACGCCAACACTCCAATCTTAACTGCCTCTTGCAGAGCAAGACTCAAACAGCTTTGCAACAGCTCTGCAACCAAGAGCCTGTGTTCTTTCTCAGCTGACAGAACCCTCCACTGCACTGCATCAGCAGGGAGGCCACATCTTTTTGAGAGAGAGACCCCAATAGTGACCCAGCTGATCCAGTCATAGGGCCCTTTTTCTCATGTTAGCCATTCTTTTCCATTTCTTTTCAGGCTGATGAGACCAGAATGTTTTCTCTAGATTTCCAGAAAAGATTGTCCTTCATTTTAGAAAGAGAAATTTTAAAAGAAGCTCTGTTTTCTGCATGTATCAAATGCTTCCTGACACACAGAGTTCTTGTAAATGTGAGCACAGAACTGGGGATGGCCAGGATCACCTGTGCCAGCATCACCACAGTTCCCGGAATACGGAATTTTACAACTGGGACAATTTTTTTTCTATCTTTTCCCCTCAGGTTATGTACTCATTTTTTTGGTGAAAATCATTCATTTCCCTTTTGCCTTTATATGTTGCTTGCCTATAATTACATCCAAGAGTATAGTGAAAATATTTTTGGATTTGAGAGATCAAGGGAAGTCCAATTTTCCAGAACCAAGAATTTTAGGTTAAACTGAAAATCTGGTCAGGAAAATACTTGGAATCTAAAGATATTAGTATTTTCAAAAAGACATTTTGTTGTAACATACCCTATGAGAAGTTAGTAAATTTTTAACAAATTAAAAGACACACTTCTGGAAAATTCAGGTTAAATAAAGAGCAACAGATTGTTGGATTTTATTAGTTCATTCCTATTGTTGATTTTACTATTTTATGTAGGAATTCTCACTTTTGAAGATGTCAATGTACAATGTACAACTCCAGTAAAAGGGATAATATATTGGATTTATTCTAGTTGTTCTCATTTTGTCATATTATGTAACTTGACATTTTATTTTATTTCATGTTTTGGTACCGGGGATAGAACTCATGACCTAGCATTTGGCAGGCAGGTGATTACACCATTGAGCTAAATCTCTGGCTTGATCATTTTATAGTTGTATTGTGCATCATCAGATAAACAGAATAAAGCCACAACACCATAAGGAAAATACCCCACAAATTTGGGAGATACTATTTCCTAAATGTACAGGTGACAAAATTTGTCCTATTCCAAAATATTTTTGAGCAAACTAGTAGACTTCTTGATTCTGACTAGGGTTTCTGTATAGTAGTGTAGGCTGAGTCTTAAAAGAAGTGATTACTTTCTGAAAGTCTAAGACAAAAACTGCCACTATCAACTTCTTAGAAAACAATCTCACATGTACATTATGCAAGTAATTATTACAGACTTGTCTTTTGCCCAAAACTATTAAAATTTATAAAAGAGAACATTATTCCTCCTTTCATAGGACTTACGTTCTAATTGTACAATTTCCTTATGGGGAGCTATATCTCTACAAGTGTGCACTTTCTTTCTCATTCAGTGAATAATGGCTCATACATTTCAGGCCTATCTTAAATGTTGTATAGGAAGAAAGCCCTGAAAAGAGAGAGAAGAAATTTCTGAGTATGTAAAGTCAAGTGATAATTCCCCAGTGGCTTGGGAGGTTGAGGCAGGAGAATCTAATTTCAAGTCCTCTTTGGACAACTTAGATCCTGTCTAAAAGTGAATAAAGAGAGAAAGAAGAGAAAGAGAGAAAAGACTGGGAGAGAGAGACTGAAGTAGCTCTTGTGAAAGCCCTGAGTTCAAACCCCAGAACACACACAAAAAATAAATAAATAAGCAAATGTTAACTTTTTCCAAGAAGATTTAGAAAAAAGAGATCTGTCTCACTGAAGACATTTTTGTACAGCTATAGTGAGGATCTTGAGTGTACAGCTATAGTGAGGATCTTGAGTGAGGATCTCAAAGGCTTGTATGTCAAAGGCTTTGAGCCTCTGGTGCTTTTATTGGATGATGGCAGAATGTTCCTCCCAAACAGGGATGTGAGACAGCTTTTCAAGCAAACCCAGTATAAAATTAAAGATTCCTATATAGTAATTTCTTGTAATGTGCACCCCTGGATGGGCGGGCCCATGTGGCCCTCAGTGTATTGTCCTGAGAGATTAGGGCTCAGGGAACTCTGGCTATAATTTGGCTCCTCTTTATTATTAACTCTTTTGGGAAAATCAAACTGTCTGACTCTGACCCAGAAATCTGGATCTTCTTGTCGCTCACATTGCCTGATAAAGCATACAAGTTACAACTTGGCATGCTTTAGATGGGGTGATCAGCCATGGTGTGGTTAAGATGGGATGACTTCTGCTTCATTTCTGTTGCGCTCAGACATGAGGAAGACCCAGTGAGTTTCTTCTTTAGCCATCATGTGGTGGTGACATAACATGGCCAGCATAACAGCCCTCCAGGGTTCGGGAATTTTTCCTGCTATATGTTCATGGCTGCACCCCCAGCACATAAAGGCTGGTGCAAAGGAGGAGCTCAATACATTCCCACCGAGTGAATGAATGGTCAGATCAGATGGGCGTGGACTTCTGCCTGCTTTCAACGCACAAAGCACGACTACAGAAGTGGAGTAAATCTCAGGAGAAAGAGAATAAATATTCCTTACAGATGATGGTAATGGGTTTGAGAAGAACTACTGTCTTTCTGCCTTTGGGTGAGGAAAAAAAAGAAATGTTCTTAATACTTCAGTTATGAGTCTCTATTAAAAAATAATTTCCTCTGGATGCTTGGTTTCATTCAGACCCATCATCCTGAATATAGTAAATGAATTATGTTAAAAAAATAAGTTTCAAGCCAAATAAATGTACATATACCTGCAGGCATTCCGATTGGATTTTTTAAAACTCAAAAAGTAATTATGCCATTATCTATGACTGAACCTACTGAGCTGTGAAGAGATAGTGGAATTCATGTCTACTATTACTGAGTCTTATTTTTTCTCACTAAGAACTAATATGTCAGAAAAGTAGCCAAGAATAAAAAAACATTAGAAATATTGAAATTAATAATTGTTATGGTCACATAGCAGAAATTGAGAAACAGATAAATTGATAATAAGTAAAAATCTATTCCAACTGTCACTTTTGTGCTCAGATTTTAAAAATTACCCTAACATATATTAATATACTTAGGAATTGCATTTTGGTTGAGTGCGTTAAATATGTGCCAGCTGTTAGGAGGATTGATGCAACATGAAATTAAAAAGCAAAAAATAACTTTTAGTTGGACTCAAAGGTGCTGATGCTATGACTGCTTTTAAAGGTTTTTCCCCATGTAAAACATGTTAAAATATATTAATTTGCTACAGAGAAAACAATGCAATTAACTTCATTTTATTCATACTTGTATTCTATTCTTCCTCTGTGTATTTTAAGAGAGTGAGGAGTCTTGGATTCCTTCAAATGTTTAGGAGTAGTAACAACAAGATAATAGTGAATATTTACTGACCATTGCTCTACATAGAGAGAACTTTGTTAAAAGCTTCATTAATTCTATCAGTTACTTTATCAAACACACATTGCAAAGTGCCTATTTGCCAAAGTTTCCAAGGCTTACCTGAGTCAGATAACTTACCCAAGATGAGGAAACTGGCACTAAAGAAATTGGGATCCAAACCTAACTACCTACACCTCATTATCCGTTGTTTTAACCACTGCACTATTAAAGGAAAGCCTTTGCAACAACTTGAGTGCCATGGAGGAGGCTGGTTGAAATACTCTATGGCGCTAGAATTAGAGGAAGCTCGTTCTGAACCAGGGTTTCCAGCATACCTGCCATAAAACCTGAGGACAACCAAGGACTGGGAATGATTTGGAATGTATTTCAGACTCAAGCTGTCCTCAGAACCTTGCCGTATTTCCTGTGCTTTTGTTTTGTATCATATGAGCAAGTCTCTTCATTTTCACAGGATAACCACACTTGAGCCCAGTACACATCCAGTTCACCTTTCGGTCTTTCTCTTTAAATACCACGTCCACATTTTATTCCCAACAGTCTCGGACTTTTTCTTTACCTAGAACTTTTCGTACCAGTTCCAGTATATTTTCTCAGGCTGCACTCCTTCCAGAAGCTGTTTTCTTCACCTTAATTGTTCTCAAAGACTGCACAGATTTTAATCTAAGTTTATCTACTAATCATTCCATGATGAGTTCTCCTGATCATCTTTGTACCTGTCAGCCCTGTAATATGAACTGATATATCATATGTGGATGGCTTAAATTGCATAGAATATGGCTACTACAAGAGAACATAGCCATCAATGAACTTCCAATAGATTTAATCATGAACTGTATTTTAAGCAATTCAAAGCCATCCTATCATGATAGATCAATGTATACTTTAGGAATTGATCTGAAAAATGGGAAAATTTGTTACCTAAAATATTTTATGATATGATTCCCATATTCTTTGACTGCATCCCAATGCAACCAAGCACAGAACACAAATAGTCAGATTAGAGTCTTCCCTAATTATACAAACTTCTTAGTAGGTACAATGCAGAGATTAGCAAAGAGGCATGAAAAACTTTGTAAATAAAAAGAAAAAAAGTAACAGTTGAGAAAGAGACAGAGAATGAGAGATAACAGACACAGAGACAGAGTCAGAGAGAGAATCTTGCTTCACAGTTTTAATCACTCATTTCCAAATTGGATTTTACTGTGAAACACTTTCTTCACAGAAAATTAACTAAACATGAGTAGGAGTACCACGGTGCCACAAAGAAGGACAAACTTTGAGTCATTTATAGGGAAATGGATTCACCTGGACACAATAATATTAAGTGAAGTAAATCAGACTCACATAGCTACTCTTATATGAGGAATCCAAAATATAAATAATGAGCAACACAAAAGATAGACAATAGGAAAAATATCTTTCTCCAAAGGCAGGGGGGCAGGAGGGAATGAGTGTAAAAACCAGAATTAAGGTGCATTATATATATATATATATATATATATATATATATATATGCCAACACCCCACAGGAATTTAAACACTACCTCCTGCAAATATGTAGTAATAAAAACATGAAAAGCACAGAGACAGACAGAGAGGGAGAGAGAGAGAGAGAGAGAGAGAGAGAGAGAGAGAGAGAAAGAGAGAGAGAGAAAGAGAGGGGGGAGAGAAAGAGGAGAACAGAATTTAGGAAAAAGTTTTAACACAAATATCTTCATGGTCAAAATGTTATTACCAGGAAAAGAAATAGAAGGAACCAAGAGCTAAATAAAATTTCTACAATAATTATGAACCTCTTTTTAAACATGGAAGCTGAAATTTGAGGTCACTGCTATTAACAGCCTGGGATGGGTTAAGATTTTAGTGATCTAAAATCACGACTGTGTTTCATGTTTTTTTTGGTACTGGGGATTGAACTCACCACCTTGCACTTGCCAGGCAGGCACTTGTGCTGCTGAGCTAAATCCCCAGCCATATGCCTGTGTTTCTTAATTACAATTGAAAGTTTAAATGTGGTTTTAAATTAAGACAGAGTATCTGGAAAAGCACATACTTTCAATGAGCATTTGACCAGTGCTACAGTATGACTGTTACCCTACTGTCCTCACAGGGTTATTGGATTAAAGTCTGGGTGCCCAAAATTGTGGTACTGGGAGGTGCTGTGAAAACTCTAAGATAGGAGCTGGGGATTTAGCTCAGCAGCATAAGCACCTGCCTTGCAAGCGCACAGTTGTGAGTTTGATCCCTGGTACTGATAAAAAAAAAAAAAAATCTCTAAGACAGCAGATGTAGTGAAGCTCCTTGCAAAGTATGCTATTGGGAGCTCTTCTGAGAGGGATCAAAGGCTGAATTTATCCCTAACTGCTCTTCTGTCTGCTCCTTGTCTGAAATATACTCATTTGCTCCCTCTGGGATGTCCCACCCCATGACTCAGTCATCTGTCATGGTGTGAAGTAGCTGCATTCTAGTCCTACATTAACACCATGCTCTCGATTCTCCAAAACTGTGAGCAAAATAAACGTTTTCTCTGTATATGTTATTGAGCCTAGGATATTTTGTTGTAATAACAAAAAGCTAATATACCCAGCAATAACACTGTACACTGATACTCTTTATCTAAGATCCAAATTACCTTTTAAACAGTTCCCTTACCCTAAACTTTCTTGTTCACTTTCGTATTAGTCATTTTCCTAATACTAGTACACAATATCCAACACTTACAACTTAAAAGAAGCAGAGTTTAATGTGGCTCATGATTGAAGAGCTTTCTGTCTCTGGTCAGCTGGATCCAAGACAGGAAAAGCTTTGCAGAAAGCCGAGCCAGTGCAAAGCTATTAGTTCATGGCATCTGGGAATCAGAGCAGAGAACTGGGCCAGAAAGGATGTGGTAAGGAACCAGAGACCTCAAGGTCATAATTCCACAACTCAACCTTGATATACTCAAAAGGATACTTTAGTAATCCTCTGGGCAGCTTCTAAATCAACCAGGCTGCCAATCCATCTTTAATGTGTAGCAACCAGTGAAGTCAGTATCACAGGGTGACAACAAAATCTGCTGCCAGAGGGAGAAATATCAAGATCCTCTAATACCATGGCCACAGCAACCTCTGGGTGCCTGGATGGCTGAGTACAGTGAAATGAGTCTTAGAGAACTGATTCTTCTCAAGCAGGGTCCAAGGACTCTTCTTTAAAAAGTTTGATAATTTTATACCCTTAAGGGTAGAATTTAGTGATTTCTAAGGTTTCCTCAAAGTATCTCTTTTCTTGTCTTTGTACAAAGTACTTGATTTCTTTCTAATGATGTTAATCTTTTCAGCAACCATAACTTCTTTGACTTCAACTTTACACATGGCCAAATTTTAACTTTTTATAATGTTCTTTTTGCTTTCAATTATCCCTATAAATCTGGTTAAAAGTATCATCCAGTACCCATGCTTTAAGCTGAATGCTGGACAGCCTTGAGACTTTCTGTGAGAGATCAATTAGTCCACTGCCCTCATCAAAGAATGGGTAACTTATAAAAAGATTTATTATAGCCTTGAATGTTTGGATGTCAAAAATCCATTTGCCACCAAGTTAAACTGTCTGGTCAGGGATTCATCCTATGAAGAAGGGGAACATTGTACTCACATAGTTTAAGCAAGAGACCAAGTACACTGAATTTACTGTGGATCTCTTTTATACTGTCCTTAATCTCATTCATTACCAATCGTGCCCTCATAATCTAATCACTGCTTTCACTTAGGAACATCAGAATTTTGGAGAGGATATTTTTGAGCTATAGCAATAACTAAGAGTTGTAATGATTTGCACAGAAGGAAAAGTTTGTAGCATTTGCCCAATGCAACATAGAGATTAGAAACACAGCTTCTAAAAGAATGAGATTAACCAAGGATAAAATCCTATCTCAAATTATTACTACTGTGTGTACTTGGACTAATCATTTTTATATGTAAACATCTTAGGAATTTCAATGGTGCATGCAAAGTTTAATGGAGATAGTATTTGTAACAATTTAATGAAAAAGGTGACTTTGATTGCTGTATGTACTATTTGTGAAATCAAGTACTACTGATTCTTTAAGTTTGTTGTAGTCAGAAGTTATTAGAAGAATAATTACAATCAGGGCACAAAATTTATATTATTTTATGATAGTGACCAGAGATAAATACAAGAAAGTGCAGGAAATCTGTCCACAACACTAAAAACCCAGAATATTCAGCCAAAGGCCTGGATTCCACAGCAATGTCCTGCAGGAATCCAGCTGAAGACCTAGAGACCACGACCATGCCTCCCTTGAGTCCAACTAAAGGTCTTTTGCCCACGACAAAGACTAATGCTAGTCTGTTTTATAGATATGCTGGGAAAGGCCAAAGGTAAGTGATGGAGGCCAGAAAGTCTATGCCAACAGATGAAGGACCTGTGCCAGTAGATTGAGGATTCTACACTGGAGCTGAGAAGTCATGCTCAAAATAAGGACCAGGGCTGCCTTGAAAAATACCACACACATCCTCAGTGACAAGGAGGTCCTGAGCCCCTCCAACAATGAGAACGGTTGAGTAACTGTCAGGAAGCCAGTGCAACAAGCTTCTCCTCGAGATTAAATAGCACATATCTTCCCCTCAGGAGCCAGGAAATGATCCTCAATGTAAGGAGTAGAGATATCCTAAAGTGAACCACAGCCATCCTCACTGACAAAATCCCAAGCTCTTCTGAAGATAATGGCCACATTCCTATAAGGAAGGCAGCATGACAAGCTCCTCCAGGAGAACCAACTGCTCCAAACAGCAACACTTAGAGAACCCACAATGCCTCATTCGTCTTTTCCACGCCTCTATGCTGGGAACTTTCCTCAGGTGGAACATCTACACTCAGCACTGTGCTGATTTAATTCAGCTGGTGTTAAGTTAACCACCAATTTTTAATCCATGACAAAGTTATCATCCTAAAGATCATTTATTGAACCCAGAAATTATTGTTAATATGCAATATTGCAATGAACAGGATATGGTCAGTAAAAATAAGTATTGCGAGAAAGGCAGATAATAAACACTCAAATTAAAATACACTCAGATAAGCACTTTAAGTGCGGTATGCCCTGCATATTATGCAAATAGAGAGCAAGGCAAATCAGAATTGAGATCAAAACAATATTCAAAGTGAAGGAGACAGCTGAGCTAAATCCATGAGGTAGCAAAAATTTGATTCCTTTGAGCTTAATCACCAACAAGTTTATTGTCCATTAAAAGTGCCCTAAGTGACAGGCGCGAGTTGGGGTGGGAAGGGTTGCCCTGTCTGAAACTGGAAGGTGAGCCAGAGAGTTTAAGAACTGTGGTGTGGATGAAGTGAGGAGAGCTGAGATTGAAGCAGGAACTCCTTGGGAAGAGGTGGTATATTTCATCATCACCCAGGGCCTGAAAGCTGTCAGCAATTATATTAACCTCACAGGTTAACCTCACAAGTTGCAGCTGAGGCAGAAACGAAGGATGCAGGGAAGAGCTTCAAGAACTCCTCTCTATCACTCATTTAGCATCCCAACCTTTTTTGTGTCGAGTTAATGGATAAAAGCATTCCCCATTCACACCGCACTTCCTAAAATGCACTTACTGGGATTGCAAAACTATTTTTCTAAGTAATTATGCTTACCTTATTTCATATATCTAAATATGATTCAAGAACAAATGATAATTTATAAGACATCAATATCAGACACTAAACCAAAATTATGTTGTTTATGAAAGGGTTTTGCCCTAGAATAAATTACAGGACATTATGGCAGTGGCCTAACATGAAGGAAAGCCAAATCGGGAGCATTTACTCTGCAGGCCACTTTCTCCTGTATCCAGTCTGAGAAGAAAGCTAAACCATGGTAGCTTGTGGGCTTCTCTCCATGTCCTTTGAATAAAAAGGCCACTTTCACTTTTTCTTATATTACGCTTCTCTATTGCAACGGAAAACTCTAACAGTTTATATAGCAGATACTACAAATATGTGCCTAAAAGAATTTGGTCTGAAAGAAGTATATCAAATTAATAGTGGCTAATTTGTGAAAAGGAATTACTGCAAATTTTAGCTTTCTATGCTATCTATATTTGATTTTTTCAAACAGAGCAATTAAATTTATTTAAAATTCTCATCAAATAGAGCAATTAATCTGCCTTACAATCAATCCCAAGGTATCAAAGCATGTTTCTTTTGGATTTGTTTTAAGATTCAAGTATAATCTTAAGCTGCTTCTCACAATTGTAAAGTCAAAAGGCAAAAGACTGAACTAGATTTTGTGTTTAGTAAACTGTATTCACTCATAGCTACCTTAATATTTTACTCCAATTTAATATATCTGGTACATTTGTACTATTTCTTACTTAAAAGTTAAGCCTCTTCACAAGCAATAAGATCTGGGAAAACATCTGTTTGATATGGTATATTAAAATAAAAACCTCTTCCCCCATATACCTCTGAGATTATGTTGCTTATTCTTTTTTTTTTTTTTTTTTTTTTTGTCTTTTTCTTTTTTATCGGTACCGGGGATCGAACTCACAACTGCCTGCTTTCAAGGCAGGCGCTTATGCTGCTGAGCTAAACCTCCAGCCCCTATGTTGCTTATTCTTACATAGGTGTTGCATTTTGGAAAGCTTGAATTGCATGATCTCCAAGGTCCCTTTTGATCCCCATATTATGCAAGTCCAGAAAAGAACATATTGCCTCCTCTGATGCTTTCAATTGCACAACAATTTTCTACTTTCTAAGTTCATCAGGTAGCATTACTGGGGACTGTAATTTTTCTGGGCTATTTTCTTGATTAATCAATTTTGTGTAGTGCAGAGGCAGCATATCTTGGTCAGTTAGACAGTATATATTTTACATTTTAGGAGTCTTATACTATCATTTTTTACTTTTCTTTTTTCTTTTCTTTTTTTGTTTTGTTGTATAGTTTGTGACAAGGTCTTCATATGTAGTCTAAGCTGTCATGAATTTACGATATAGCCCAGGCTGGCCTCAAATTTGCAATTCTCTTGTCTCAGCCTCCTAAATATTGGAATTACAGGGATATGCCATAACATTGCTTCTGAACTTTATATTTCTTTTCTTTTTTCCCACTTTCTTCTACTTTAAAGTTTTATAGAAATAAAAATTTTACTATATTCCTTTGATCCTAAAGTCTATACAAAGAGTTTGTGGACTGGATTTAATACAGGGGATTTAATTGCTCATCTCTAGGATAACCCAATGGCTTGCCCAGTAAAGCTTTGTAAAGAACCATAGTACACTGTGATGGGTATGCATAGGTGTTTGCTGGTTTGCTTTAGAGGGAAGCTGGCACTTGTAAGTCTATTTTCTTCCCTTTGATGATAGCTTAATCATATTTTTGGAGGTGAGGACCCCTTAGCATTTTGATGGTTCAGATTTCCATGGATTTTAATTTTTCAGGTCATTTTTGGTCTCGCTTTCTCCAGCATGAGAGAGTCCTCAAAACTCTTTGTGGTTCACTGTGCCAATGGTGCCTGGATCTTCAGAGCACCTTCCTGAGGCCTGGTGGGAAACAGATGACATACTCTTACAGAGGCCACATTTGGCTTTTAAAGTGCATTTGAGTGCTAACGATTTCACATTCATTCTTGCTAATGATTGGGGAAGTGAAGCTTTCATTTTAGTCACCTTTGCTCTTCTGAGAGAGTGTCTCCGATTTCACCTTTAAGGGAAGCTCTGGGCTTAGTGCTTCATCCCACATCAAAACCCACCCAGAGATTTCTACCTTCAAACAAGTGAAACAAATGCATTCCCGCAGGGGGGCATGCTGCTATGGAGGAGTGGACTTATCTAGATATCAGAACTATTCAGATAGGATTGCCTACTTAGAGAAAATCAGTGGCTGATAGAGAACGCTTTCAGTGGGGGACCACTTAGCATACCACCCCACAAGCTTCCAACCTCTTTAGAGCCAGGGGGAAAAATATCCTCCATATTATGTGAGCAGAAGAAATGTGCAACAAATGATACAGCTCAGCATGTGGTAACCAAGATATTTTGATTACCTTTATTTCAACCTGCTCAAATTAATGGATACTTCCCTCCCCCCAAATGAATCACATTTCCTATAGAAATACCTGGAGCAAAACCTTTCTTTTTTCTAAGCTTTTCCCATTTCAACATTTGTGTAAAATAAAAGATAGATAGTGGTAGATAGTTCATATTAAAAGGAAAACAGAAGGAAAAAAAAAGGAAAAAGAAAGAAAAAAGTAGTTCCATTAGCAACTTTGGTAAGAAATTGCTCCACATTGTTCCTCTGACAAGTAATTTTTCCCAGCATGTGTGCATCTTAAAAGTATTGCAAAACAATATCTTAAAATGAGCTGATTAGTATGCATGCTCTGTGGTCACATTTAAGTTCTATTTATAAAATCTATTCTGTTCCAGGCTCAGACAAACAAAACTGAAATGCAGCTGTGTAACACATTGATAATTTTCATTAGTTCTAAAAGCCTCAATAGAATTTCCAATTTTATTCATTACATCTAAATAATCCTGGAAAACCCATTGTGAAGGTGACCTTTCACTTCCTCACCCCTGGCCTTTGTCTGACTTTGTGTGTGTGTGTGTGTGTGTGTGTGTGTGTGTGTGTGTATCAGGAAGGGAAAAGAGTTTTCTGTTAGAGTAAAGAACAAAACAAAAAAATAGAAAATGAGGCAGAAGGAATCCAAATCACCAGTATAGGTTCTGAAAGCCATTCTAACGAGAGGCATCGTGCCACCATTCCCCAGATGTGAACAAGCCCAGATTTCTAAAATCACTGCGTGATAGTGTGGCGAATGTGGATTGTATCCTAATTCACTGGGAGACATTTCACTGTTTTGATCTAACGGGATGAGGATTTTCCCAGAGAGCGAGCCAAAACACAGGCCCATGAGAAATAAATAATCCTTTTTTCAACTGGAGTTCATTCTTGAAAAGTAAGACAATGCCAACTTTGGAGATAGCTTTTGTTTCTGTGAACATTTTATGCATGTGGCCTTAAAAAAATATTTAAAACCATCCACTTCCCAGAATTCTGGCAGACACCCATAAAAGCACAAAGAAGTCTTTAGAAAATTAAGACAACAAAAATAAAATAAGCATAATATGAAAGGTGAAAACTAAAGACAAACACTTGGAATTTAGTAGTTACCATGATGGCACTTCAACACTGACCAGGCAATTAACATGATAAAACCTAGTGTGAGGCACCTGTCTTAGATAAATACACATGTGTGGACACAAACACTCACACTCAAGCATTTATCTGATAATTGCTAATTTGAGACTAAAGATAATGACAGTTATGAATTACCCATTATGTAGCAGCACCACACTGAATACTCCATCTTGCTCACTAAACTAACTAGGTTCTTAGCAGGGACTTTTTCATCTAAGTGTTTTTGAAGATGTCATCATTTAAAAAAAAAATGGCAGAGATAGGTGGTGACAAGGTGAAATTCCTAGAAATGTGTAGATAGGCAAAATTAGGGTGGCTTCTACACTACTCAGAAGGGTTAATGTGAAAATTAAAATTTTAATCTCTGAGAGATTGTCACCCATTTTTAATTACAGAAATGAAGGTTCAGAAAGACAAAGGAACATTTTAGAAAGATCCATTTGGCATGAAAGGCCAGCTTGCAGCAAGGCTTCTCTGGTAGTCAGACAGAGATGAGCTGATAGAGAACCTAAAGAGACATCAAATAGAAGAAAAGTAACATAGGGGAGACAAGAATAGAAATCCCACAACACAATGGAATTACTAAATTGTCCAATTTTAAACTTTTGACATGATTATTTATTTAGTCTTGTCTTTTTGAGACAGGGTTTGAGTCTTGGCTTCCTGAATGCTGGGATTATAGGAATGCACCTCGATGCCCAGCCCATGGCACAATAATTTAATCAGATTTGACAATGAACTGGAAAGTTTCTAAGAGTTCAAAAATTTTAGGTAAACACATCTATCTTGTTGCTGCATTTTGATTTACTAATATGGGTAGGTAATCATCTGTCTTGGTAACTTTATGTTGCTGGGCCAAAATGCCAGACATTCACAATTTAAAAGAGGAGAGATTTATTTTTGCTCCTGGTTCCAGTCTGTGATTAGCAGGCTTCAAGGCAGAAACCGGCTGGCAAAGGGGCACAGTAGAGAAAAACATGTTCAAAACATGGCAGCTGGAAAAAGGATCTGGGGACTTTTCAATTCAATCACATCCATAGTCACTTGCTCCTTAACAGCAATTCAGTTATAGTGTAAAAGCTCACATCCAATCACCTTGCAAACACACAAGATAGTTTTAGATCTAAAATATAACATCATGTGAAATCCTGCCTTATTTCAAAACCACAACCTCTAGTGAGACTCAGGAAACAGACAAGTCTAATCACTAGATTCTTAGACAACGGGATCTCCAAAAATCTTATGTCAAGAGATCGTCCATCACTAACTGCAGAAAGAACATTTAGTATAAATTATGTGCATTAATTCTGTTGTGCAAAGAGCTATGAAACTCAGTTACAGAAACGAAGTCTTACAGACATACTTGCATATCAGCAGCAAAGTAGAAATTCATTTTAACTATTTCTCCCTATGAAAGTTCCTAAGCTAGAAAGCTTCATGCAATGATGCTTCTATTCTGAACCTAACTAGGACAATAGTCACATTCATCAAAGCTCCTGGCACATTACCATGGTAAGGCCATGTTTGGGGACCCTAGTAGAACCAACTAATAGGCACGGAAGACTATCAGGACCTATATACATGTCACGGAGTTCTGTTGTAATACTGCCAAGAGGGCCTAGTGGAGCCATTAGAGTCTGTTTGGATGCATGGTCCTCAAAGGTCCATGTGTAAAGATCTGGTACCTGGAGGGGAAATGCAGACTGGTGTTGCATTCCTTTAAAAGGTGAGGTCCAAGATCTCAAGGGCATTAGAGGTGTGCCTTCAAGGGAATTGTGTGAGCCCTCCTGTCCTTAGCCCTTACTTTCTGGACTTGTGATAAGAACAGTTTGCTCAGAATACTTACCTCTACTGTTAGGCTACTCAACAGAGGCCTCAAGCAATAGGGCCTTTTTATATTAGAAACTTTCAGAATTATGATCTAAATAAACTTTGATTTTTAATAGTGGGCTCACACAATTCAGTGACCAGAATCTGACAAATACAGCCACTTTTTATAAAAGAAATTGAATACATATTTTAGATAAATTGTACTCTGTGTATAAAATTTGAAATAAATGAATATTTTGAACAGATTTTTAAAAACTGTGATTCATTAAATTATTTTAAAACTTTAGGCAGAAAAGATCATAAAAAATATGTTACTATTAGCATAAGTTGGTGCCATTTTGGCTAGTAAAAGGAAATACTATATTTTTCAAAATTAGATGAGTCAAGCTGTCCTTTGCAAATACTGAAAGATATAAAGGATTTGGCATAATATTAGACTATTATTTTAGCATTTATTCTTTCTGAAATTTTAATTTATTTCTAACAAGATTCAGAGATTATTCGTTTTCTAGCCATGATGGTGCCCCATGGAAAAAGTAATAACTCTGGAAAGAAGTTAGGTTTTTTGAGTATCATGAAGGGTGTGATTCACCATGGTGTTAAGGACTGGGGACTTGGAAAAATTTCGAAGCTCATACTGAGACAACCAAAAGCATCTCTAATCTAACCACATTCTGAGTTTGTAAAACTGTCTTATGTAACAAGGCAAATAAAGCGGAAAAAAGCTGTGGTGACATGGGCCATAGAATTAACCCGGTGGCTACAGTCATTATAGATGTAAGCGCCTTGAGAACTCACTTCCAGTTCCTTTCTATTTATTACAATGGAAAAATTAATCTTGAGTTATGTCAGTTTCAAATTACGAGACCTTTTCAAGAATACACCTTCGGCATGAAATTAGATTACCTCACACCGATGTTTCATTCCTCTGAAAGGCATTAACTATCAAGCCAGCCCAACAAAGATGTTCTTGAGTGCTATTCAGGATGATGAGAAAACAATCAGAACAGCTGACATCTATTGCTTATCATGTGCTTAGCATATGTTAGGAGTTTCTCCATACTCTTTCATGTCTTTCATTGATGTGCAATGGTTTTATACATATTTTACCGAGAGCATGTGAGACTTAGGAGGCTGATTCCCTGCCCAAGACGACACACTTTGTCAAATATAAGTTCAGCATGTCCAGAGCATCCTCTTTTAACCAACACTCTATAAAAGGCAGAGTTAAAATGTGAGTGCCTGAGAGTCGGTCTATTGCCTTTGTTTCTTGAACTTGCCTTGATGCAACAAAGCTTGTTTTAGCTGTGTTTATAATGCTAAGAAAAATTGTAAATAATGGTGAGCACTGTTATTTCTTTAATTCCATAAGAAAGAGAAAATAAGGATAATGAGGACTGTTCCTTTGTAATTCCAGTGTGATATTTTTGTGCGGGGTTTTCAAAGCATATAGTATGCAATTAGAGATATTGTGGATGGCTCCTTGTTTTCCAGCATGTGCCATCCAATGGGCATATGCTGTGAGCGCTTGACATATGTGTCATGGGAACTGATGTGGACATTTCATTGCCCTCTTGAGTCTGAGAGCCCTTGGATTCTGGCAATGACAGATGCCCTCAGATGACTTGTAATGGAGATCTACAAGGAGGAGTCTCTATTATATTTTAAATATAGTTCTGTGCTTCTGACAGTATTTCCTCCTTTTCTTGGACTTCTTCCCTATACTTAAAATTGCCACAGTAATCAGGAAAGTGACTCTTGAAACTGTGGCCGACTTGCTTTATTTATTCTCTTGCTATGACTTTCATCATAACTTTTCAGAAGGCATATTGAGAGAGCTATTCACCCTGCCAAGGCATTTAAGCTCAGCAAAGCAGATGTCCAGCCGTGTAATTTCTGCCCCGGTATCACTGATATATTATTGAGAAAACATCAAATCAGATGAGCACTGGAGAAATGAAAGCCCACTCTCAGCCTGTCTCCCTGACCTCTACTCCTGACGTTAGATTTATGTTAACCTTCCAGTTTTCTTATTCCCTAATCTTGGTCCATATGTTACGGGGAAAATCTTCTTTTTTAATGTGTGCTATTCAACAGTGCTTTCAGTTCTTATACTGTGCTTTTTTCACAACCGTTTCTTTTGTCCTTTTTTTTTTTTGTCCTTCCCATCCAATTGTCAAACTCTTTCCTGTCAAGCTGACCTGACCTGTGTCCTTCCTTATTTTCTTCTCGAGCTGAAGTTTGTATTACTGCCTGCTTTCGGAAAAGGCATCATATTATACCTGCCTCTGCATCTTGCATTTTTGACTCATTATTTTTTGCTATTAATTATTAAAAATATCTTGCCTTGACTGTTATTTGGCCGTTATCATAAATGTTCATGGTTTAAGTGAGTGATGGACTCTAGAAGCAAAATTATGTACATCAGAGTAAATGCATGGCATTAAACTAGCTATATCAATTCACCCTCAGCAAGCAGTGACCGAATGGGAAGCAATGAGTGAACTTGATCATGTGTCCGCTCTTAAAGCACAAATAATCTTAACAGTTCATTCAGCTGTCCATTTATTCAGCGCGACCACTTTCCTAAGTCTTTTCTGCAGTATTTTTCTTTATGTGTTTTTTTTTTTTCCAAAAGTATTGCAGAAGCGGTGACCACAAGCAAATAAAATCTCAGAAATTTCAAAGAGTTTCAATACATGTTTCTAAGGAAAAAAAAAAAAAAAAAACTAACCAGAAAACTACACAGAGAGAACATGGGAAAAATCACAAGAGACATATTTAAAATGAGATCTCCTTGCAAAAAGAATTAGCCATACAAAGATCTAGACCTTTGGATGAGGCAGTGAGGACCCAAGAGTGAAAGGAGCTGAAAGCATCTGGATAACCAGCGGAGGCCAGAATGGAGAGAGCCCAGAAGACGGGGGAGACTTGCAAGCTAAAAATGTGGAGATGTGCAGGAACTAGGTGAATTATCAGAAAATGGATGCTTGTCAAAGAAAACTGGATATAATATAAAATGCTAAGGGGGGAAAGTGTGTGTGTGTGTGTGTGTGTGTGTGTGTGTGTGTGTGAATAATTCCCATCTTTGAGAAGGAGTCAATAATTGAAATGGGATTTGAAAGACAGGACTGAGAAAATTCAGCAGTGGAGTGGTGGAGAATCAGGTGGGGACCTACACTGCCCTTTGGCTATTAAGTAGTAATCTATAAATGAGTGAAGAAGAACTGGGAAGTATAACACTGGGAAAGGCTGTAGAAGGCTTTGAAGGCTAAAATAAAATATCCACTAAATATCACCTGAACCTATGGAAGCTTTTAGGGACAGGAAAATGACATAATCAGAATAATTTCTAAATATTTCTGGATCACTTGACTGTTGGGTTGGAGTCAAGTTCATAAGGGTCTGCTGAAGCTAGTGAGGAGGAGCTTAAAACATTAATCAGAGTGAACAAAAGAACTCAGTGAAGGCACAACTACAGAGAATGTAAAAGTGAATGTGGTTGAAAGAACTCTTTGACATGGAACGAGGCCTAGATCTAATGTATAATTCCTTTTATTTAATCATGCTTACCAGAAAAGAACAAAGGACAACATTATCTCCCGGGGAAACCAATGATGTGGTTGTTTCCAAACTCTAATTACTAGTGAAGTTTTTTTCTCAGAGTTCAACTGGAATCTGATTCCCTGTAACTTTTACTTACAGTTTCGCCTTAGCAGAAAAGCAGATGATGTGGGCTTCTTCAATTGGTCAAAATTTCATATATTTGAAATCAGCTATCATTTTAATATTTTGTCACCTGTTAATTTTTTCTAAATCTTCAATATTTTATTTTACATATAAACATAAAACATACATTGTATTTTGTAGATAAAGTAGAATCTGCATTGTATTTTAAAAATAAAATATGATACTTATCTTTTACATATTATTAATGATGAAAAATATTTTCTGGAGCTTCGTTTTGATTGTTGGGGAAATTATCTTTTTAAAAGCTTTCTTCTGTATAAATATTAGGTGCTGATTACACAAATGAGGAACAAAAACATGGAATTGCTCTTTTTCTTTTAGGTCAAGGATCAGGAAACTATGAGCTAAGAATAGCTTTTACATTTTTAAATGGTTGAAAAAAATCAAGAGAAGAATAATATTTCAAGACACATAAAAATTTTATGAAATTCTAATTTCAATGCCCAAAAAGAAAGTTTAACAGGAATGCTCTCATTCAATTATATATTGCCCATGGCGCCTTTCATACCATGTTGCAGCAAAAACCAAGTGGCCTACAGAGCCTAAAATATTTACTAAGTGGCCCCTTAGAGAAAAAGTTGGCCAACTTCAATCCTAAGGTCCAAACATATAATTTCTCTACATAACCTCACCTGAGAGCTCATTAAAAACGCAGAATCTCAGGCCCTCCCTGAGATTTGCTGAATGCAAAAGCATTTTAACTGATTCCAAGAAACGTGCTTGCCTGTTCAGTTTTGAGAAGCAGCGCTGAAACATGCTTCTCCGCATTGTTCTAGAAGAGAATTCCCTGACAGTGGCTTAGAGTTGCATTTCCTGTAGTGGAGGCTGAGGGTCAGTGTACCCAGGAAGATCCAGGAGATGCTGGTGATGCACTTCCCCAAACAAGTTTTGAGGAATGCAAGAGGACGCTTTCACTTCTAAGTCTTCACTCCTCAGCTGGCTTTCACTGACCACTCCTGACACGGTGAATTGCTGGCTCCTTTTTGACTGCAAGCCACGCTCCTTTCCCTTGGATTACGTAGCACACTCTTTGACACTAGTAGATATCTCCAGGGGAAAGAACTCTGTCTAATTTGACATTCTCTTGCTATTTTCTGAACCTACTAAGCACATTCTTACCTCAGAGCATTTGCTTTTTATTTTTTCTCGCAGGAAAGCAATTTGGTTCTTCAGGTTTCTTCCTAACATCCCTCTTCAGCAATGAATCATCTACGCTAAAACAGCTGCCTATCTCCATCCCAGCTCTCGTCCCTCTCTTCACTTCCTCTTCCTTGTACTTAACAGAAGTCTATGTGTGTACTTACCCAATAGCTTCTTTTTTTTTTTTTTGGTCTATGACTAGAGTATAAGCTCTGTGATGTCAGGTACACTCTTCTCAGCATTTTAATGGAACATTTACTGTGTAGGATGACAGAGCCAGTAAGTATGCCTAAAAAATGCCTAAAAATTACTAAGTATTCAATGAATAGCTGATAAATAAATAAAAGAAAAAATTCTCGTGTATTCCACTTTGAGCAGAAACCAAGGGTGATATATTTTTTAAAAATTAAAAATCCATGGTTGTTAAGCAAAGTAAGCACACCACACAATCCAATGAGAGCTAACATATTGCATGGCAGATCCTGAAAAATCAATAGAGTTTTTATTCTTGTGTTAAACTACTGAAACGTAATGCACTTATGATCTTTACAAATGTTTCTACGTGGGTCTAAATCCAGGCCTCGTAACTCTAGAACTGGAGATAAAAAAATGATGACATTGTTCCCTCGGAAATGCAGCTTGTAGATTGGTAGGCATATGCAGCAACGCAACAATACCACAGATTTATTTGTATAATTTTACGCATCTAATTACTATCTACAATGTTCCACCAAAAAAATCTAATTTAATTATAACAAAGACACGCATACACACCAACAAAGACACAAAAATGCATAATAAATGGAATCGAAAGTAAAGAATTAGTCCAAGTAAAATTACTAAGGACTAATAAACAAGATATTACTCAGGTTCTTCCCAAACCTACAAGCCTATCTGCAAATTTCATTTCATGAAAGGAAATTGTGTAGTCATTAACATTTCAAGATTGGAATTTACCTGGAGTTTTACACATGTTGTATCTGTTTCTAAGAAGAAAAAAGTTGCATAGCATAATGTCTTCCACAGTTGTAAATGACAGTATCTTCTTTTTTAAGAACATGATACTAAATGAAATAAGCCAGGAACAGAAGGGATTTCATTTATACATATAATCATTTTAAAAAATCAAATACGTAGAAACATATGGTAGTATGATAACTATCAATGGTAAAGATAGGAGACGTCGGACAAATAGTACAAATTTATACCCATGTAGGATGACTAGGTCTAATGTTCATCAGGGAGATTACAATTAATGATATTATATCATATTGCAGCATTAACAAGGAAGTGGAGTTTCAGATGCACTGATCACATGAACACACACAAAGGAAGCTGGAAGCTGTTGTGTTTCTTACTTCATTTAACTGCAGTAGTCATTTCAAAATATAAGCATCCAAATATATTGTAAACTTTAAATACATACAATAAAAATATATTTTAAAAGGAAACACCATGATGTTTATCTTTGCTTTATGTCTATCTTTGAACTTCATGGTATTTAATATGAACAGAATTCTATATTCTCTTGCCTAGCATCAGTCTTTCATGTTCCCTTGTACCCTTCAGAACAAAGTCGTAGTTACCAACATCTCAAAACGTGATCTTGTTCTCACACAAGATCTTTCAGATGCAATTACTCTAGAAGTCACACTGTTAGGGGTGGGCTCCTAGTCTGCTCTGACAGGTGTCCTCGGGAGCAAATAGCTATGCGAAGACAGGAAGCACATGAAGAAAGTGCCATGTGAAATCAGATGCAGCAATTGAAGTAATGCAACCAGGAGCCAAGGAAAGCCAAGAACCAGTAGTCACTACTGTGGACTGGGAAAGGCAAAGAAGGATGGATTCTCCTTTACAGAGTTCAGAAGGACTAGGTCTCCCTGCTGATACCTTGATTTTGGACTTGGAAAAAGGCTCACTGATGGGCTAATTTCCTAACAGATCCGTGGTCTACTATAAAGTGCTAGCAAGGCGTGCTCTGAGCCATCCCATGCAGTCTGGACTGAGAAAGCTCAGTGCTTGCTGTAATCTTCTACTATCACTGTTGTGACAGAGCCTCCACATTTTCATTTCACACTGTGTTCTGCAGATAATGGAAACCAGTTTGAAATAACTTCTACTGGTCATATTTTAAATAACTTGAACATCAAAATAATTAACAAAGGTAAGAGTTTGTAAACATTTGAGTAAAATGAGGATCCACAAGTTTACAGTGGTATAAGTAAATTAACGTATTAATTAAACAAAAAGGAGGAGAAAGCTGTATCTCATGACAGAATGCCAACTAGGAAATGCAGATAGAATTAGAAAGTCATCACTTGGCAAGAATCATAGTTTCAACTGAGTCAGGCAAAAATCATCACGGAATGCTAAATCTGGTCTGTGAATAGGCAATAGGATATATATGTAATTTCAAATGATTTCATCATAATAAATTATCCACTTAAGTATATCTTTAGTAATACTAGAATTTTGTTTTACTATCCTTTTCAAATAATAGCATCACCAGAGAAAGGACAAAACATTTCTGTTTGACTTCTGATCTGATACACTAAGAATAGCTCAGCAGGACTCCTGTGGAATTCCTTTGAAAAACTTTAACCATGAGAACACATCAGCTTTAAATTAAATGACCTACTGCCAAGTCACTGCCTGGTACTCTTCATACATGTTCAGGTATGAAGAGAAGGAATGATTACTATTGGTACAGCTGGCAAAAGCTGGAAGGTAGTCTTTTCTCTCTGGCAAATGCATGGCAATGTCACCATTTGGTGCTTGTTTTTGGACTAAAGAACATATTGGGCAGATTTTAAACCTTTCTGCTATATATGAATAACAGATGAGAGAAATAAACCTCTTCTAGTGTAGATTTACTGTTTTCACTGTCATTTAATTATACATCTCCCCATCCTAACTTACATGCATGTGCCCTTGTACCCTGCAACCCAAGTGTTCCAACATCAAACATGTATCCTAGAGAAATATTTAAATGTGAGCAAACATATATATATATATATATATATGTTTGTGTGTATGTATGTGTGTGTGTGTGTGTATATTCATAATACTCAGAGTAGTACTGTTTGTAAAGGGAAAAAAACACAAAAAAGAAAGAACCAAATCTTCCTCAAGTGTAGAATCCATTAAAGTGTGATATATTTACACAGTTGGATAAATTATCTACAGCTGTACACACCCACATTACAAATCTGAAAGACATGCTATTGACCTGGATGCAGTGACACGTGCCTGTAATCCAGTTACTCAAGAGGCTGAAGCAGGAAGGTTGTGGATATGAAGGGAGCCTGCAACCAAATAGCAAGCTTAAGGTCAATATGAGCTACACAGCAACCTCTATTCTCGTGTAAAACAAAACAAAGCAAAACAAAACAGCAACAACAAAACCCACAAAAAGTTGTAATATTGCTGATGTAAAATATAAAAGTAGTCCCATGTAATTTTTAAAGTAAATAAGATTAGATAAATTTCAGAGAGCACACATGAGTAAAAATTTCAAATGAAAACCCAGAAAAAATGGACACAAAACTCAGAAAAGCTGTTAGTAGAAGGCTAGAAGAAAGAGATGAATTCAAGAAAAAGCACATAAAAATGTTTCAGATATGATAACATCTAGTCTTTTGGCCCTGTACAGGGCCCACAATGATCATATGTTGCATTTTATCCTTTAAATGATATATGTATGTTTTATGCAAAAATTCATGTATACGACATTTAGCAAAGAAAATTTGGGAGAAAAGTATGCCATATTGAGATCGTATAAACTTGCCAATGTATCTAAATCTCATATTTCTTTCAGGTTATTTTAAATTTTTTTCTTTCAAATTTTTATTTTTATGGGTACATGTTTATAGTACATAATGATTACATTCATTACAAGGAGTTGACACAGATATAGAACACATCATTCATACTATTTTTTAAAAACTGTCTTCAATGAAACACTTCATATTTGGCCGATCTAGACATTTGGTCCTTGGAATTTCCCCGTTGCATTTGTTTAACCTATTGAAACACAGTTGATGAGAATCACTGGAGGGCTGGGGAATTAGCTTAATGGTAGCGTATCTGCCCAGGATGTGAAAGCCTGAGTTCAGTCAGCACTGGAAAACATGAAATGGTAGTAGGATACCTAAATATTATTTTTCCCCAGAAAGTATTTTTTTTCACTCTTGCCATATTCCTCGATACAAGCAGGCAAACACTGAGTTAATGTAATTTCAAGATTTAAAATCTCTGTACAGTAATGCTGCCTTCGTTTTTTTTTTTTTTTTTTTTTTTTTTTTTTTTTTTGAATAGTAGAAGTTTTATGCAATTTAAATCATTCTTACTGATTTATTTCCAGGGAAAATTTGGGGTATGTGTGTGTGTGTGTGTCTGACTGTCTTTATGTATGTATTTATGTGATTATGCTTACACTGTTATGATTTGAGGTTTAATTTCTTAAAAGTCCTTTGTTATTTAAAAAAGTATAGCAAGCCTGATTTTTAAAAAGTCACAATTCTAGTAGTGGTGATGTCGCTGTATTCATTGACCAGATCCAGCTCATAATGCAGTAAGGGTGTGCACAGATGGAAACCACTTCAAAAGCCTGACAGAAAAATTACATGCAACTCACACATTTCCTTCACCTGAAGTCCATAAGGCACCTGCTGTAGCAAATAAAGAAACAACACAAGTTGAAAAGGTATAAAGATATCACGGAATGTAGATAGCTTTTGTTTGAGGGACCCTCTCAGACTGAGTAACATCTTTCTCATGTCTAGATATAATTATTTTGAAAATCACAAATGAAAGTACATGGCAGTTGACCAAATGATCAGCGGGTGAGGGTGACCGAAAAAAATGCATGTTTTCTACCTCGGATATCATGATTGAATCGTACTACTAGGAGGAATCCAGAGAGAAGACCCTTCAGAAGGTTTTTAAAGTGAGAGTCACGTCATGTTCGTCAACAGCCTTGGAGAATAATGCGGTTATAAGAAGCATTACAACAGCAAGATAGATGATAAAATCTGAGAAACATGTGCTCAGCACAATGGGACAGAATATAAATAACCCTGTTACCAAACAACCAGAAAAGGGCGAGTAATATTTGCTATGAATAGATGTCTTAAGATCTCCGGTCAAGCACAGCTTAAAATGAGAATTGGTCGGGTCAACATCTTGGTTCGTGGCTTGATTAGACTGTAATTCGGATAAGAAATAGCAATTCTGACTTGGATAGGAAATGCTGTCAAGAATTGAAAGTAGACACAGAAGGACTGACCAATACCTGCATTTGTTCATCTGTTTGCACATCCATCCATCCACCTACCTAGTTGTTCATTTGTTCACTCAATTAATTATTTGTTTATTAAGGATAGATATGAGAAAAATGGGTGTTTGACTGTAAATTAAAACAAGCAATGGACTGAAACACAGTTCTGGTATTTAAAGAGTTCATTATGTAGCACAGCATTTTTCAAGCTCAGAACTATTGACATTATGCGATGGGTCATTTTTAATTATGAGGGCTTTCACCACCAGAGAGTGTTTAGCAGCATCCACAGTCTGTATTCATTCAGATAATTCTCTCTTTATCCCCACATATACAATTTTAACAAACAAAAAGAATTCCAATCTTTCTGTTTTGAGGTGGAGTCATAAGCTCTGATTGGGAAACACTGGTTTTGCAAAAGAAGAAAATATGTTTATAGTCTAAGAGCTCTATAATTAAGAAACATTAAATGAATCAGAATATGAAGAAGAGAGTAAATGTATTCTTAAAAACGTGTCTGCTTCTAGGAATTTAGTAACAGTACACAAAGGGCACCCCTGAGTTACGTTACATCTTAAGAGATGAAAAAGACTTCATCGTTTTTTTCAAATGGTGAAAATGCAAAGACTATTTTCTGTTTTCTGGGTTACCACGTTTCTAGTTTATTTAACTTCTGATAGTAAGATGTCTCATATCCCTGAATATTTGCTAACAGTTAGTATTGTGTCACTGAAATGCTTTCACATGGCAGTGACATTCATTCATTCACTGAGAAAATGTCAGTGAGAACTGGCCCAGCAATGGTGCTAAGTTTCTGAGATGTGAGATAAAAAGACACAGTGCCTACACCAGAGGACATGGAAAGCTAGTGGAAAACAACTTAGACACAAAATACTTTTTAAATTCTTTATTTTTCTGACTAAGTAACAAAAGTCTTGAAATTCTAATTGTTTTGGTAACTTACCAGTTAGGATGATCTCACATTGAACAAATGAGGCAGACATTTACACAGTTATAAAATTCGATATTGAGTGCTCTGGCAATAATATGCAAAACTAAGGAAGAGATGTCCATTTTTCGGAGTTCTGGTATACTTTTCTAGTACCCTAATATTTTGGCTTGGCTTTAACAGACAAGTAGAGGTGGATTGCTGGGAGAAGGCAGAAACAGTCTAGGCAGCTGAAAAACTTAAAGCGCTTAGAAAATGGTTAAAATTCTCTATGAACAAATATAAAAAATATATTACTATGACTACTATTCTAACACTCTCTTAATATGTCAGAGCACACAGCTCCATTTAATAGATGTTAATAGGGAAGTAACAGCAGCAATGGAACATAAACTCCTGCCTAACAAACACAACATATGTACTTTCACAGGTACCTTGTCCTCACTGCCATGGACAAAAAATGCTACTAAGATTACCCTTTTGTCAAATAAGCTGGGTGGCTATAGTAAGACTTCTCCCATAAGATGAAAATCTCCATGTTTAGTCAAATACTCCCAAATACTCCCAAGAAAAACCATTTTGACACGTATTTTGAAAGTACCTTTGCCTTACATACAAGTTGATAACTGAAACTCTGATTTTATTGTTTACTGCTTTTCTTTTATCTGTATTTTGCAACATGCATCATGAAGAATATCACTGAAATTGAAAAGGGATTATAGCTGTCTTAGTCACTTTCCTTGTTGCTGAGACAAAAAACCTGACACCTAACGTTAAGGGAGGAGAAGTTTATTTGGCTCACAGTTTGTAGAGGTTGCAGTCCTTAGTCTGCTGGCTCCAATGTAGGGAGGCACATGGCAGACAGGTATGTCAGAGGAAAAGTAGTTAATGGGGGGCACAAGAAAACAAAACAAGCAAGGGGCCTTAGCAGCCTTTTTCTGCACTTTTTATACTCAATTTAGGCTACTGAGATTAGGGTATTGCTAAGTCAGTCAGTTGATTGATTTTATAATCACAGACCCTTAATCCAACCGTCATACATTTCAAATTTGTCTATCTCTGAAAGAGCCCCACTGATGACTTCAGGACACTTTGAGAAGACGTCTAGACATAAACCATACCGATGACCCACCTCAATGGCAGTAGGGGCAAAAAGTGGGGAATCGTTGAAAACTTCTGCTACTCACCAAGAAAATTGCTCCAACCAAATAAATGACACAGGGTCACACAGCTCTACGTGTGACACATTCATCTACAACAAAGTTGCCTGCCTCTTATCCCACTGTCACAAGAATGACTGGACCCCACAACCTAGGTATGGAAGGGACTAAACTGCTGCGTGGCATACCACTTTGCCTGTCACAAAGCAAAGGAAGCCTCTCAGAGCAGCTGTGTAGGTTTACAGACAATGCAGCCACCTCGCCCTTCATGCATCTCTTTGCCTAGTCACAATGGATGCCCTCAGCCTCTGGAGCTTAGCAAATTCCACAAGTATTTTCCTGTGAAGAAATCTGAAGGATGAGTAAGCAACCAGAGCTCATCTTTGCAAATGCATACACAACTCCTTGCAGGCTGAGTGTGTGAGGAAAAGCACGCTGCTGTAAGGCCAAGAATTCAAGGTGAGAGTCATTCTCGACTATGCTGACTCTATTAAAGAAAAGAACATAGCTCTGTGATGTGAAGAAACATCCGTGGGGTATGGATTCGACGAGCCCTCGTGCTATGCGCTCCACTAAGAATTGCAGGAGGAGCACAATCTTATGTTTATTCATCACTGGCAGATGCTAATACATTTCTGGATCGACATTTGGCAGAAATATGGATAAACACAGAGAATTCACAATCAGATATCAGAGCTAGGAAGCTGAATACTACTGATGGATTGATTATGTTTTTGAGCTATTTAGATAATTGGACATACTAAGTACAGAGCTTTCTGCAATGATAATGGACCTGTCCCGTTGTGGTCTATTTAACAAACACTTGGACTATTTTTTAAAAAGCTTGTTTACATTCCTGTACATCCTGGCTGTATTGATATTCTGTCCTTTGAATTACAGTGTCACCCTAGCAACGCTCCAGAGAAAGTTGAAGAGGGGATTATCATGGTTAACCCCTGTTTTCAAAGGGAACTAAAGCAAACCCCCTCCAGGATGAATTAGGAGCCCCGTCTTCCTATACTGACACCCCCAAATATGAACACCCATTGGATTTTTAGTTAAATGTGAGGGTGGTTGGAAAAGAAATGTACTTCTGCTCTTTCTAAATGAAAATGTCTATGTGAATTTTTTCTGCAGATCCCTCTCTCCACCATGCTCTCCCCAGATCTTATTGTGTCTTACTTTCTAAGATTAAGGTCTCAGTTTAAATGTCCCTGCCTGGAAAGTTATCGGTCTGGTCTATTTTTAGGAACTCACTCGTGGCTTTGTATTATTTCAATTTATTCCTAATTTTTCCAGTCTTAGCTATTATTTCTTTATTATATGCATCCCCCATTACGATGAAAGCTCAGTGAGAGTAGCCATCATTAAGTTCCCAGAGACTAATACTGTTCCTGGGAGTGGCAGTGAGTATGCGCTAATATGTAGAGAACACAGGCTCCTTTAGATCTCGTACTTTTAACAGCATGTGTCCTTTGTTTGTGGAACATGCTGCTCCAAGTTGAGTCCATGCATCTGATTCAGTGTGTGATTTTCATTCTGTTTGTAAAGTGGCACCTGGTGCTTTAAACAGTGGATTTGTGTTGGGCCACATTATTTGTACAGTCCATTTCTTTATAGAAATGAATGCCTGTCTCTGAGCATGTTTTCATGGGTTCCATGTCTGGCTTTTCCAACTTTCTTTGAAAATCGACCTGTTGATCACTTGAGTGCATCTTGCTTAAGAAAGGAGAGTTAGCTCTTTGCACCACGGATCTTAAAGCATAATGTAACCTGCAGAGAATGTTGTTTATTTTCAGATTTAATGTTTCCACAGACTCCTGTGTGTCAGTTCTTAACGGTGTGCAAAACATTATCCATGAAGTATAATGCAGGTACAAATGTATTTTTTTTTTTCTTTTCCCTGAAATGTTTCCAAGCACCTCATGTATTTCAAAGATAACTCCATGGATTTTGCATGAGGAAGAAAAGAACAAATGCTGCATTGGGGATATACAAATAGTATTACTTAAAGTTTAAAACTGGAAATTTCCAGACTTTAGAGAAGTTAGTGATGGATCCCACTTAATTATCTAATAAACATAGGCAGCTTCCTCTTTGGGGCTACTGGGATACTTGAATTCAAATTCTGGATGACGGCCCTATATAATTCATAGACTTCTTTACCGGCAGGATAATGACTTGCAGTTTATATTTTTGAAGTTGAAAACAGAATGGTGAGATTATTCAGTCTTGTGGTTTGATTTATTTATAACATTTCTTCGGTCTTTGATCTCATGAAACTTTTAGGGGACTCTGGCTGGAGGTATGGCATCATTAACAATGTCCCTCTATAGCTGGCATAGAAGGGAATGTCTCTGTGTATCAGTCCATTTAAAATTTTTGCCCTTGGGCATTTGCAAAATTCAGTTTATTTTTCAATTTCACATGAAAACAATAGAATAATAGGGACAAAAGAAAAAACTGCCAGTTTTATGTAACAAAAAATTTACTTGTTCCCTGAGCATTTGTTGGTTTGTTTTATTTACAAACAGATTGATGGAATTTGGCAATTTCTTAACCCATGTGTGTCTTAGCGGTTAGACCTGGTACAACCCTCAGGTTTGTCTTGGTTAAATTCTTAAGAGATGAGTTTCAGTCTTTTGATTTTTTTTTTTTTTTTTCTTTTGTTCTGAGGGAAAGGGAGGGGGAAAGAAAGTTTAAAAAAATCTCATTGGTTGTAGAAAAAAAATCTTGGAAGCTGATCTTGGGGGAAGATATGGAGCTTGTAGGTTGCCTTGGAAATGAGAAACATTAGCTGGCTCCCCTTTAGTACTGATTTGAATATGGGAAAGGATTTAGAAGAGCTGATTGGAGGCTGGAGGATGGGGTAGGTGGGAGCCACAAGGAGAGTGGGAGTTTTAAAAAACAGTGACTGTGCCGGGAACAGGTTGCTTTTACTTAGATATGTTTAGTAGAATTGTTTCCTCATAAGCTTATCTGGGGCATGAAACGATGGACCTCAAAAGGAGAAATTGTGCTAAAATGTAGAGCAAAACCACAGTAGAAACTCAACCTAATCTTGTGTAAAATGGACTCTCATGGACATACATCCATCTAGTAATTGCAGGAAAAAATGATAAAACGTGGGGAAAATGTTTAGTATGGTACCTGGATCAGTTAAGGACTCATCATTTTTATGGTTATGCAAGGCCCATCTGTGACCTGCATCCAGTACTTAGGAGTCACCATGGCTCTTCTGCTCCTTTCTATTATCATTCCTTTATGGTAGAACTTATTAAATTACTGTTGATGTTTAAATAAAATGACCCAATTTTAAAGGAAAGGAAAATCAGTTTAAGAAATTGTGGATTTGGGTTTTTTTGTTTGTTTGTTTGTTTGTTGGTTGGTTGGTTTGTTTGTTTTCTTTGAAAACAAATGTTACTTGGGATGAGAGGAGAAAAGAATAATAAAAATCAACAAAGAAAAACACCATAAGCCATATTCTGAAGACTCTCAAAGGACCACACCTGAGTTAAATTTTGAGACATTACTCTGACTTATTTCTTTCAATCAATTTATATTTTCTCTTTCCCCTAAACATCTGAACTTTACATTGGGCTTAAATATGAATCAGTAGGAGATGAGTAGAATATTAGTTTCATCTCTTCACCAAACTTTCACATTTAACAGTATTTTCAAAGAATCACTTCTAAAATTACATTTTAAGGCAATTTTCCCACTTGTATTATGTTTTTGAAGTTCATTGTTCTTGGGAGGTGAAAGATTCCAAATGCTATAAAGCAAAATGTCACTCTGCAAGTTGTAGGCAAGGGTAATAAACTTGACTTTTCCTTGTAGTGCACTTCAATTAGGTACTCTGGTACCTGGGGCATATGGATTACCGCATTTACTTTTGCCAATGAATCATACAACTGTTGACTCATTTGCATATGAGTATCAATTAATGATCCAAATAAATACATGTGTGGTCTTCAAAAAGCAAATTATATGGATTTATTTTTAGCTTAAATTCTGACATTGTTATGAGAAATAAAAGAGAAATAAAAACTACTGTTTCCCAGGTCATTCCTTCCTCCATTTTTCTTAAATATTAAATTGCTTTATTTTATCATAAATATAGATAAAAATATATTACAGAGTATTTGTATTGGCAAAGTCTCCTGCTCTCACAAAGACACACTGATATAAATAAATGGTAGGATTTCTAGTAACTTTTAGTTACTTAGTGTTAAGTTTGATTTCAACCCAAAATACAGCTAATTGCTAAAGGGCAGAATAATCTACTAATCTGATATCAGGTCACAAGAAAGAGTGTACAGGGCCCAAAATACTTCCCAGGGGAATGATCACTTAGTGATACTCAGTGATATTTTAGACAAAGAATATGAATTTACGAACCGATAAAAACTAAATTGTATAGAAACTAACTTACAAAGTACAAAAGTCAATGAACAAAGCAGCTTTAACAGAAAATGAAAAAAAGGCTCTCCTTTTATAATTTACATGAAGGATTAATAAAAAAGAAAATCTCTTTCCAAAAGAGGGAGCATCTGATGTAATTTTGTATCTCAGGATTATAAGATAAACTACACAATGAAAATTCATCTAAAAATTCGCTTACATAAGATGATTCACAATCATGTAATGCTTTCCAATCCATATAACTGCAGCCACAGAAATATAAAGTTTGTAAACTTCAAATATTAAAACTGTGAAGGTGTTAGGAGTCCACTGTATTCTTGTCAAAAAATTACAGGAAAACATCACAAAGTTATAAAAATGTTAGAAAATGTATTTTATCACACACAAAGAAAAATGCTAACACATTTTACTCCTAAGGGATCAAAATTCTCCATGTTTTTGCCTTTGGATATAATATAGGTATGCTTATCACATTCTCCAAACATCTATCTACAAGTCAGAGAAGTTGGCTCATGATAAATTTAACGAGAGATGTTGCTCATTAAATTTATGAGTTGATTTCTCTTTATATCACACTTTGTCACTATTCAAAGCACTTGTATCATTCAATTCAATTTCATTTTATCTTTAAAAAATCATGCAATAGCTTACATTCACATGAGTAGCACCATTTAAATAACAGAACAAATAATTTCACAGACTAAAAGTATTTCTTCAAGCCCTTGGAACTAGCACGAGCCAGCACACACAGATTTTCCTGTTGCCTTTGAATGCTGGAAACATGTATGTACACGTATATGCATGTAGAATTATATAAACTGCATGAAAGTCTCATCTGGCTCTTCCGTGCTTTTTCTGAACTCCCATTTGGAATGTTGCTGCACTGATATACATGAGCATTTTAAAATGCTTGATTTTTACCCTAAATTAATTTCTTTTTTTGTAAAACTTTCAATGAATATTGTATGAACCTGAGGCGAAGATGCAGAATCAGTTTTAAGATTATTTTGCATAGCATATTTGCACAATGTAAGTAATACTACCCAGAAGGGAAAAGAGCATTTGATAACATGGTGTCTACCTTTCAGGATTTTAGCTTCTGCCTGTTGCTGTACATGTTCATGTACAACCGGCAAGGCCATCTTTTAAAATTTAAATGCCTCGTACACGTTAGCTGAGGGAATGATGAATTCTATTTTGAAAAGCAGTACAGTGAGTTTCAAATACCACTTCTGAACCATTCCTTAATTGCCTATCTAAGAAAAGATTCAATTGAAAAAAAAAAGGATAAATTTAAAATTGAATAGCTGGAGAACACTTAGATATGTAGGTGATACTGAATAGAAATAGCTTTTTAAAAATATAAATGTGTCTAATTGTATTAACCAAGAGGTTTTATGAAAAAAGAAGAAAAAGCTTATCAATTTTTGGCATCTAGACAAAAAAATTTACCTTAGGGTAGGTTCTACCTTTTTAATGCAAAATAGAGGGGCTGAAGGGAATCTGTGGGAGGTAGGTTTTGCTAACTGAGCCAGGCTTTTACTCATTCTTCCTTCCTGCAGTCTAAGAAACTTGTGTTGATTGCTTGGTGGACTCTTTCTTTACTACCCAAATTAGAGGATGATTGAATACCTGTGGGCTATCTACCTGCTCACAGTATCTCTGTTCAGTAAGCTCTAGATCATCTTAACGGGTGCTTACAAAACATCTGCTTCGTATTGATTTTTAAATTAAAATTTATATCCTAACTTCACTTTTCTTCTCTCAGTCTCCAAAGCCACCATTGACTAAGTTCTCCATGTTTTATTCATCTCTTTATCCTGGCCTGTGATCATGACTTCTCAGTATGTGATAAATGACCCTTCCTTAGCATTCTCCTGATAGACGATGTTTCCCAATATAGGTCATACACAGTGATTTAAAAAGTCCAAATCCTCAAGAGCGGGGCTGATTTTTAAAATTCTGGATAGTGCAAACAAGAGCCAGAACTCAACACTTTTATTATCAATACAAATGCGGTCTTATAATATTCCTAGGCAGCAGCATCACAGGCAAGAACACTTTAAAATCTGTTCCTACCTCTTACAACATGGTACAGTGGGATCTCAGATCTAATTCCCATCTAACATCACTTATACCTTTGAAGGAACCTTAGCCTGTAATAGGTCATTTCAAAGGAGAATTTAGAACTCAGAATATTTTTTATGCACTTGGTCAATTGCTACCTTCCCTTCACAATTGAGGTCCTTTTCTCTGAACTGAAAATAATAACTTTTTTATTTCCCACAATTTACAAACATCATTGCTTGTAATGTTGTATTATATTAGCTCTGTCATTAAAGAGAAAAATCTCATTTTTAATGACTTTTTGGTGTGGACTAATGGTGAGTGATACTGGCAAAGGTGAACATTACTCCTTGATAGTGTAATGAATAGGGAGGACTTTGTATCTTAAATTACCTCTACTTGGCATATAGTCTGGAGACAGTAACCTTGAAGTTCCTATTTGATCAAAAAGTACTAAAAGCAATATTCAAACCTGATAATAGAAGTTTAGTTAAACACATGGCTGTCATTATTTGGTACTAATAATAGTCCGGGTCTACAGATCTATTTGGTTATCACTGATGGCTATTTGGCTACTACTGATGCTCCATGTGGAACAGTTCTTTTTATTTAGCCCTTTGAAATAAAACTAAGAGAGGACACGAGGAAGCCTGCAGATGTTTCCAGACCCACATGGGTGAAAAGCAAGAATATCCCCCAAATACCAGCAGAGCAACACTGGAGATAAGAAACTGTATTGAATTCTTCCCACCACTGCATGCCCAGTGGAACCGCCTCCACAACTGATTTTAATATACAGTGACGAATAGCATGGATATTTATCTCCTATAAAGCAGGATATTTTGAACTATGTTTTACTATGTGAATTTCTAAGATCAAGGAAAGACTTGGCAGAAGAACTGAAAGGCATTGCGGATAGTGAAGCACTGTGCTGGATCCTGGGTACTGTAGGTTCATGATAACAAAAATCTCTAGCTTTTCTTGGGCTTTTTGCCAAGTGTCTGACTCCACCATCAATGTTTTTTATGTACTCTCACAATTAATTTATAGTACAAACTTATGAGATGCCTCTCCAATCCTCACTCATTCTTTTACTGAATAAATACTGAAAACCTACCATGTTCTAAGTACTTTGCTAAGCATGCGGGAAACAGACGCCAACAAAGAGAGAAAGGTTTTGCTTGCCTAACAGGTGAAGGAGACAAAACTCACAAGTAGACACACAAATCAATGAGACATGTTAAGAATGTGACATGGACACTAAAAGAAATTAAACACAGAGATGTGCTAGGGAATATCTATGAGGAATTTAGAAAGATGGTCAGACAAAGAATTCTTTGTGGCAACATTACAGCTGAGGTCAGAAATTTCTAAGAAACCAGAAGAGAGCAAAGAGTTCAGACACAAAGCCAGGAGTGTGATGTTTTGAAAACAGGACAGTCAGTATGCGGGGTTTGCTAGGGAGAAAGGCACACCTGACTTACATCTTTCCACAGCATGATAAACTTGCATAGGGATTTAGAGTTTATCTTGAGCACTAAATGGAAAATTGCCAGAGAATCCTTTGCAGGTAAGTGACATGATTTACCCAGAGAAGGTCACTGTCACTCATAAACATTGCCCAGTGCTAGGGGACAGGGAAAGGAGATGGCAAAAATGAAAGTTTGGAGGAGGAATGCAGAATATGTATTTCCATGAGACAATGATGATTTGTTTTAGTGTGACAAACTGGAAGGAGATATTATTAATAATCCCTCTCTATAGAGAAGGAAACTGAGTTAGAGTGATAGTGACTTGTCACGGCTACAAAGAAAAGGAATAAAAATCAGAACCCTTTCAGACAGATTCCAGAAACCCAGTTCATTGCATACTATTTTTTATAGGGAGAGTAGGATAAAGCCATCTCTGCTGTTCAGATTCCCATTTTTTCAAAATTCTAGGAACACTATCAAACCACACAAAGCATAATACGCCCACTGTGACAGTTTTAGCACTTACTAGGTAATAGATGTTAATAGTACTATTAGAACATTATCCCCATTTATTAGTTAACAAGTAAACAATTTCAATGGAATATAGATTGTTTTTCTGATGACCTTCTTTTCATAGCAGCTCTTCTTTGTCAGAAACAAAGTGTAGCTACGAGGTCAGTGCATAGTTTTGTTTTTCCGATATGTCACTATTTAAATGACCAGAAAGCTCACACACCATCTGCACAACTGCAGAGAAAGTTGAATAAAGCTGACTCTGAAAGCTGTAAGCGTGCAAAGAAAAACATGAATTGACTCTGAACAAAAGCATTCTCACCAGAAGACCCAGCTCCACCATTTCCACCAAGAAACTTCTAGATTCATATTCTGCATTTCCCATGCAGTGAGTTTTTATTTTCCCAGCCTCCTTATCTTTTAGGTCACACCCTCTTAAACCTCTGTATCCAGCTGGTCAGGCAAGGCATTGACCTTTATGGTTCTCCTAACCAATCACTCCATCCTTCTTCTAAGTAAATGATTCTTTGCTGAAAATACAGTACTTTCTCTAAGCCTCCAAGAAGCAGTTAATGCTGGTGATTAATTCCCCTTTCCTACACAGTCACTTCAAAGACACTTGCCCTTAGTGGGCTCTGTAGTTTATTATCTCTTCTTTTGAAGCTAGCAAAGTTTAGTTTGCTTTAAGATAATAGTTCTCCGTCTTGAATATTAATGAAGAAGCTCAAGTTGGAAACACATTAGGGTGAGTACTATAATAAGGCAATCAAGGGTGTATAATATCCTCAACTTTATTCCAATGCGCTGTTTGAACCAAGAAGTATTTATGGAGTGCCTATTGTGTGCTAATCTCCGTAAATCATATAAAATGCATAAAAATTCCTGTTCTAGTTTTTACGTTTCTCATTTATATTTAAGAATTAGGATATACACGCTAATTGATCATTAAATGCATTGTACACTAAGTGCCAAATGAAAGATGTAAGCAACTGCGGAAGTCATCGGGGAGAACTCTCAGTGCCATAATGATAGGATTGGGACTGTCACAGAGAGCAAGGCACAGGCACAGCACTGCTCGCTGCTCCCCAAACCTAACAGCTTCTTGATCTATCTAGAAAAAGAACTCTCAAGTACTTCCTTTAAATCTATGTCATGCAAATATGCTTTGGTTAAAGCAAAGTCTTGTGTGCAAATTCTAGAGCAAGTTTTGGAAGGAAGTTATTTGTCCTACAGCTCCTACTTTTCTCTGCTCAAAAGACTGAAATCTAGACACAGAACTAATAAGCCAGTTTGGCTAAGTAGAATAGACCAAAGCGAATACCTGGTGTAGGCACATGAGAATAACAAAGGAACCTGCAGAAATAATGCTGCAAAACTGCAACTTCCTGAGCTACCTACATCTCCACACTGCTACAGCAACAGAAATAAAATGTCTATAATTTTAGTGCCACTGCATTTGTGAGCTTTAAGCTGATAAAGATGTAGGCTGTCTCATAACTAATATAAGAAAAGGAGGCTTTTATATTGTATTCACTGGTTTGCTGGTAAATAAGCAAAGAGAAAGGGGCAAATTGAATCAGTTCATGCCAGAAGGTAAGAATGAAGACTCAAGCTAAGTTCAAACTCAGTAGTCTAAAAGGATAGTAAATAGGGCAAATGAATTGGCCAGGGGATAAAACCATTCAACAGAGAGGAGAAGTAGGAAATAGACAAGTGGGGAGGAGATTAATTTAGGCCATCTGTGCCACACTATTTGTAGTAAGGGAACTACCAGAGCATGACCCAAACAGCAACAGATAAAATCATTGTAGTTCACTAAGGTGACTTCTATTATCAGGCTCTTTCTAGGTAATGTGTTCAAGTTCTGGGGAGAAAATATTTCTTACAAGTGAAAATATCCCATTGTTGCCTGTGCTGAGAAGGAGAATAAAGGTTAAGGGCACAGGGCAAATAATAGAGAGATGGGCTTACAAAGATATTTAGATGTCAGAAGATGACTTCTGTACAAAATGAGAAGCTCTGAATAGTATCCTGGTTAAGGATTGGCAGAATCAGAGCAATTTCTTAGAGTGGTTTATTAATCTAACAAATCTTTATTAAAGTTCTAGTATATAGCCAACATGTTGAGATTAATCTAATTGTGGTCAAACAAAATGGATGGAAACTTCTTCCAGTGAAATCACCCTCGTGTCCGAAGAGAGAGAGAGAATGGGTATCTCTTCATTGCAAAATTATGGTAATTGGAGGGGAAAAAAGGTAGAAGTCATCATGTTTATTTTTTTCTAAAATATTGTGCTCTATAACTTGGAGTAAGACTGAAAACTCCTAAAAGATATGTCATATTAGAGGGCTTTCCATCCAGTCTGACATATTTTTCTGTGTTCTAAGTCACCACAATGACCATTTGTATGTTGGGGGGGGATGGGTTGTAAATTGCATCAAAGCCTTCATTTGGGGAAATATGATCACTGTTCAAAAGTGACAGACAGGGACCACTTTGTCTTCATAGCTCTCAGTCTCATTTTCAGATTTATTCTATATGACTCTGCTGAGGTCTCTACAGCTGAACTGTCAGTCATCAAAGTACCTTAAATAAGCAAATGGAAAAAAAAAAAAAAAAGAAAAAGATAGACCATGGATCCTTATGACTTTCTTATTTTCCTTGTTAGGAGGCAGGAGATTAGGCGGAGCAAAACAGGCTGAAGAAGTGGGTGTGAGCTGTCAGTAATGGAGATCCAGGAAATGCACAGCAAAAACAGTTTCCAAAGCCATGACTGAGGACCTCGGAGAATGCTAGCTTAAATTCTTCCTGCAAGAAATCAAGCAAGTTTTTGAGAGGATGGCCCAGATCAGAGCTTATCCTGAGGAGCAAAAGATAGAAAAGATAGCTGCCACTGAGCTCCTGGTTCCTGTGCTCCCTTTTTCACAGTGGACTGCTCTCACCTTGCAGTCTATACTTCCTTTCCAACTTTTAACTAGCTTACATTCACTCTGCAGAGCATGTTTCTTTTCCTACCATTAATAAATGTAAAACTTCACTTTCTTTTGGACTTGTTTTGCCCAATTCTTTATTCAGATCAAGCAGAGCCTAGAGTCTTAGAAGGAGTGTCCAGCATTCCAGTACACAGTAATGATTATCCTCATATGCAGATGGATTGAAAACGCAGGTATGAATATTTGCTTTATAGCTAAATTAGAAACCTTGCAGCTCTAATTCATTAAGATAAGGTCATACTGGATTAAGGAGCATTCTAAACCCAATAACTCTTGTCTTTATAAAAAACAAGAACAAAAACAGAGGAATGAACATGAGGTAAGATAGAAGAAATAAAACTAAGCAGAAAGAAGACAAGGACAATGAAATATTATAAATTGTACTTTAAAGAAACACTGCAGCCTGAGAACAAAAACTTCATTCATTTACCTTTTTTTCCCTATTCCTGAAACAACAAACCTGGGCAACTCCTTTTCAGGTGCAGCTGAGTCTGCCTGTTCCATTTTACTAGCCAATAATCTTTCACCATGGAGGAACCACATGTTGGTATTTCCCACGGAATAGACCACCATCTCATAGGGGTGGGTTGTGGCCCCCCCCCACTAAGACTAAGACTATAGATTATATTGCTCACAGATTTCCCCTTCCCAAAACACATGAAAATTCCCCAGTCCACAACTGCATTGTGCCTCATTTCTTTGAGTACCCACAGTTCACATGAGTGCATTCTATATCTTCCTCTAATAAATCCTTCTGATGCTTCTTTTACTGTTGTATTTTGAAAGTTCTTTTTCCATGGGAGACAGCCAACCTGTGTTGGATGGGTTAGATTCCTTATTTCAGCCCCAGGGACCTTCAAACGCAGCCCCTGACAAACACTCAGGAGATGGAAAAAGAGAAGATGATATGATGGTGGAGGTAAAGATTGGAGTGTTGCATGTACTAGCTCCAAAATAACAAGGACTGCTGAAAGGCACCAGAAACTGGGAAAGGCAAGCATGGGTTCTCCTGTGGTACCTTCAAGAGGAGTACAGTCCTTCCATACTGTAGTGTCAGGCTTTTAGCTTCCAAAACGGAACAGAAACACAACACGTTTCTGTTGTTTTATACCCTGTGTTTGAGCAGTTAGAGACAGAAGCTCTGCAAAATCAATATAGATAAGTAGAAAGAGTTGCATTAACCTTGAAACTGCTGTGAAACTTCATAGTACTTAACTAAAGGGAACTTGATTGTGGGATACTGAGGGTTCAACCTAGGAGAAATAGAAACAAAGAGGTTAATAACAGGTAACTTCAAATACTTTTTGTGCTTTGGTGGCCGAGGGAATTGAACCTCAAAAATGCATTTTTTTTTTTTTTTTTGGTCTTTTTCCTTTTTATCGGTACCAGGGATCAAACTCATGACTGCCTGCTTGCAAGGCAGGCGCTTATGCCGCTGAGCTAAATCTCCAGCCCCTCAAATACATTTTTAAACAAAAATTTAAAAGATGGCTGGTTTATTATGTGGGGAATGGAGGAAGAAGCAAAATCAAAATGAATAGTGAGAAGGACGGAGGATTTTGAGTTAAGGATTAGGACATTATTGTAAATATGTGGGGTTTCCTTCTCTGATACATAATTTAGAAGAAACACACTTTGGAGAGGAAGCTTAGAAGGTTCTGAGCATTTGAGCTTTGAGGTTCAGTTGTACCTCTGAGACTTGTATTCTTTATAGGTTACTTAAATTTTATTTGAACTGATCTTACAGACTAACGTCATGTTAATTTTCTACTACAGCATCAAAATACCTGAGGAAATGAGCTTATAAACAAAAATTTTATTTTGACTCACAGTTTTAGGGGTTGAAATCTCTAATGAGTTGGCTCTATCACTTTGAAATGAGGTCACATTTCATGAAGAGAGTGCACAGTGGACAGAGCCGTCCACCTCCTTGTTGGGTATAAAACTGCGATTAAGATGAAGGGACCACAGTTCCGCAATGTCTTCTGACAGCATTACCCCAAAGAGGCTTTCTAATAGCACCATGATCTAGGGACCAAATCTGTAATATCTGGATCTTGACGGTTATTCTGGATACAAACCAAATCAAAGTCTTTTAGAAGGTTTAGGCAGATGCCATTTTTAAGGCCCTGAAATATAAACTTAGAAAATACTGAAATAGTAAAATAATATTCTGGTAAGTAGCAGTTGCTTTTAATAGTTCACTTAATGGACTATGTGCATATTTGTACACCTGCATTTGAAGATACAACTGTAGAAGACTATTTAGTTATCTAATGGGCAGGCAGAAAGAAAGGAAAGCACCTCAGATACGGTTGGGTGATAGGAATTAAAATAAGAATAGGGGTGGACCAGGACATCAGGCCAAGAATGGACTTCTTCAGAAAACATGGGGTGCAGCCCAATCCTACTAAAAGGGTTGCAGGCATTCCCAGGTCCTAAGTCTTGCAGAATTTAAATGTAAGTTCCATGTTTCCTTTAAACGCTGCATGCTGAATAACTGAGAGAGTCAGAGCTCAATTGGTTATTTTCAATCTGCAGAGCCACCTGTGATGGTGGCCAATGAATGAACAATTGAGCAATTCCAGGCCTCTGCTTATCCACGACATGGTCTGGACCAAGGAGCCACGTGGCCACCCACTTAGAACCTCTTACAAAGAGAGAGCTATTTCTATTCTTATGTTTCTAAAAAAACAATGTCTTCAGTCCCTTTTTGTCCACAACTTCATTTGTGGACTCCATGAGACAAAGAGCTTATGTGGTCTGAAGTTAGTAGCTGTTTCAATACCCTGTTTCTAAATGTGAAATGTAAAGAAAGTAAGCTTCAGGTTAAATACTCCTGCTGTGGAAATCTGGCTTCACCTACCCTCATCTGCCTTGTACCCTGGAGAGGACCTTCCTCCCTCAGCAACATTAAGATCAGAATCAGACCGCTGCATCTCTGTGCTCACCTCCATCCTGATTTTAAACACATTTCAAATGTGACAAAATGAGAAAGTGGAAGAGACATGGGAGATATACATATATTTGTAAACCTGGTACCTTCCTTCCTTCTGTGTCACCTCCCAGAGCTGGAAATGCAGTTAGCAGTTAGAGGTCAATGCACAGCAACCTTAGGTAAGGATTTTTGTTTTTTGTTGTTTTAATGGCTAAACTTGATCAAACACCCAAAAATTGTTCCGGTGCCAAAAAAGTGACAGTAATATTTTCCCAGGATGAAAATGTGTTTTTAGCCAACAGTCAAATGCAAACCTGCATTAGCAGATAAAGCACTAATCATCTCAACTCTAGGACGGCTGTTTTTGTCAAAGACAAATTCCTGAATAAACACAGTTTAGTAGTGTACTCACAAATAGTCTATTCATATGAGAAAACCAATCACAAGAGATCATTCAGGAAAATTGGCAGCGTCTGGATAAGCAAGCCCCAGGCCTCTGCCTACCTGCAAAATGAATCATTTGTTATCCCCAGGAGAAGGCACAATCTCCAGCCGAGGGCGAGGGTCAATAGCAATGCTGGTGTGATGGAGGCTCAGGTTTACGGCTATATGCACTCTCTACCTGGTCTATGAATAAAAAGACAGAGCTACCTCAGCATTATCATTCCCCTGACCTTCACGAGTAGAGCCATCCCAGCAGGGAAAAAAACATCAGGGCAAGAAAAGGGAAAATTAAAATGTTAAAAGCAAGATTACAGCTCATTTATGACCTTTAAGAAAAAAAATAAGAGTTTACCATGTTAGGCTGGAGTGGATACCACAAAGTCTGACAGCTATAAAGTTATACATTTATGATTTTTTTCTGAGTGGCTTTCTACTAAAATTTTAAGCACTAAGCAGACCCTGTGTGTTAGTTGCTGGCTGACAGCCAAAGAAATTTCAAAATTTTGATTGGTGCTTAACTCTTGGAAGAAATTTGCCTGGAATTTCAGAGCATCCCTGTCTTCTATAAGCTGTTTGCAGGGTTTGTTAGAGTTGGTTCCTACTGACAATGCAAAATGATGCCAAGCCAGAGTTATACAATATTCTTCCCCCTACATTTCCATGTTAGTTGGTTTGCTAAGTGAATACAGGGTGACAAGCAAGCTTTTGAAGCTATGGATATTATCACAAGACTGCTTCAAAAACTTGTGTGTTAGAAATGATGGCAAGTGTCAATATATTCCAACCACCTAGAGCATTCAAATTTAAAATCCAAAATATGATTGTTGTTACAGCAGAAAACCAAACACTAAAGACACACTGCTGCTCTGTATGGGCTGAGAGGATTTTACTATTCCTAAGAAAATAAACCTTTAGCTTTTTTGGGTATCTTTATCCTTCACAATAAACAAATAAATAAATAAACAAATCCACCCAGAACTTTACAGCAATTAAGCCTTTTTTTTCTGCTTGAAACTAAATGATATTTCTATTTGGTGGAGGGCAATATATATATATTAATTCTTTGACATATCTGGGTAATAAGCTTTCAGCTCAGATCCCTTCCTCTAATTCTCAAATATTCCGTTAACTCTTTACTCACTAAAATATTTTAATGTTTCTGATAATTTTTAAATGATCACTTCATTTCTACCATTTTTACAAATTAAGTCATCCTCACAAAACAATTTAATCTCTATGCTTAAACTCTGGCTAGCAGCAATTCTAGAACATGTTAAAATTCTTATTAGTCCACACCTGCTTGCAGTGTTCGATGTCTACATTCCTTCTGCCGAGTTGGTATATATACACAACAGGTCTTCATTCTTTTTTTCATTCACTTTCTTCCTAACCTTCTTCTTTCCTTCCATCTCTTGGTCCTTTTCCCGTTTGGCAAAGATCTATCTCCTTACTTCTTATTACCTATTTTTATTCTGCTCTTTGTTTATAATTTGAGTTTCTCCAGGATAAAAATTTTGGAATGGTGCACTGACCTCCCATAAAAAACATCACTGAAGGCCAGTCCAAATTAATATGGTGATTATCAAGTGTCAGAAGTTATTTTGCAAAAGCTGAAAAATATGTTTGCAATCTGATTTTATGCAATATCTATTAAAATGAGAAAAAACCTCAGTGGTTTTTGCAGAATCCCATTTTCTTAATAGGAAATTGATGAATGACAGCATCTGGCAGGAAGAAAAAAGCATATGGTCTCACTAACTGTTTCTATAGAGGTTAAAAACAGCTTTGGAATTTCTCTGGTTGCCATTGTGATTGACAGACCATCAAGTAAGTCATTCACTTTGCTTCCCCCCTCCAGTGGTACCATGTACTGACAAGGGGAAGACACAAGGGGAAGATCCATGGTGTGGTGCATGAGAAATTAGACGTGCAATGCCCATTAACATAAATGGATATTTTTGCACCTAATTCCCTGCACACCATGCAAAAATCTACCCACAGGACATGGAGTATGCATGTTTTCTTGTTCTTTCTATTTATAATTTTTAATTATTAATTTCATATATAATTGGTTTCTTTAGAGAATGAAATGCCTTGTAGGTTATCTTAACACACTATTTTGGAGTCTTGGGGCTTGATACTGCAAAAAGATGGGCTGATACTGAAAGATGTTATGGTGTGTAATACAAACAATGAAAATTAGGCTGAGAGGTCTTGAATGAAGTTAGGCTAATTAAACAATTCTCAGTGTTTAAATTCTTGCTCCTTTCTACAGGGTGCACTGCCAATCATCTCATCTTGGGGGATTGCTCCGTTCTGCCCTCACCTCCAGGCTCAGTTAATAAATGTAACCCTCCAACAACTTATCAAATATTTTTACTATAAAAATAAAAACTGTTTTGTGCTTTTTAAACTGTATTTCTCTCTTGTATTTGTCAAAGTCAATTTAAATCCTTGTAAAAGAACCCTTCAAAATACAGAAAATTTGTCCAATATCACCATTGCATGTTCTAGAACCTCCCCTTTCCTATCCATCTGATGCATTCAGCCTAGGCTCCATCCTTGTAGCTCCAGTTACCAGGCTCTTACAACCTCAGAAAGAAGCTTTTGCAGTCCCTGGAGAAGTGAATTTGGGGACCCGAACTCCAAGATGGCCCTGCCTCTTTTAGAGTGACTCTGGGGGCTCAGTTCTAAAGGTATGACAGCTTGGGTTCTGTTAACTCGTGTCAAGAGATCTTGAGAAAGGCTGTTTCTGTGGTGTGAAGATGCTTAGACACCCCTCCAAGTGTCAAGCCACATGTGGAGACGGGATGAAGGCTCCTGCAACAACCAGCAGGCATGTGCCAGTCACAGGAGCTAGCAGTTTGGAAGTGAATTATTCATTTCAGTCAACTCTTTAGGTGACTATTGCCTTACCTACAACTTCATGAGAGATATCAAGCCAAAACCACTGGACTAAGTCACTTCTGAATTTCAGATCCCCCGAATCTGTGAAGTAATCAATATTTGCTGTTGTTTTAGTCTGCTCAGCTTGAGATGATTTGATTTTATGGAGCACATTTTATGTATGTTAATTATGTAAAATCTATGTATTTATGTATGATGCTACCACAAATAGCATTTAAGTCTTTTTGTCATTTGTATTGTGCTTCCTGAAGATTTGGGAAATAAATGAAATCCTCGTTTCATATGATAGCAAATCCAGATGATAGTATATCTTCCCAGTTCTTGTCCTTTGTGGGTAAAATCTTCTAGCCTTTTCAAGTTTTTGGCTATACCCTCACTTCCAGCTCTACATCTTTCTAGATCAAACCTTCAGCCATTGTCACATTGGGATCCCTTAGCTCTGTACCAGTGTTGCTAATTCACTTTTTATTATTTTTCCCTGATGGTCTAAAACCACCTCAAATGAAAAGATCAGAATTAAACACCTTGCTCATCATTTTACCCAAATTTGCTTTTTAAAATATTAAATTCGTCTTGCCTAAGTACAGTGAAGACAACTCAAAACCCCACATTGTAAACCCAACATAATTTATGGTCCTTTTTGTCATACAGGATGACGAACACATCAGTTCCCTGTGTAAGATTCCTTTGTAACTCTCTGTTGTCTTAAGATAGAGTAACCCTAAACTTCTAAACATGCTGGTGAAAGATTTAATCGCCTGAACAGTGCCTATGTTTCTTATCGTCTTTACTGACCCTAGTCATAGATACTCATATTGAACAACCTGCTAACTGATTCCTGATTTAGAGGTGCTCTTCTCACTCCTGTGAATGGCTTTTTCTCAGAGTGATTCCTCATTCCTTGGACTCTGATACTACGTATGAGAAAGCATACTAACTCTTAAAGACTAACTTTCTCAGTAAAGCAACTTCTCCTCTGCTTCATTTCCTCTCTAAGTCCACATAGTTTTTGTTTTGTTTTATATACTACTGTATTTGTTCATTCAAGAATATTCCATCAAGCTGACTTTCTACAAAGTGTGTGCCTTAGGTATATTTGGTTTTAACAGAGTCTGTAGTGATCTTGCATTTTTCATTCCTTATTGCATGACTTTGAGCTTTTTCTTTTATTTTTTTTAATTAGGTTAGCTAGGGAATTATCAATTTTATTTATTCTTTCAAAGAACCAACTTTTTGATTCATTGATTCTTTGCATCATTTTCTTAGTCTCTATTCCATTAATTTCTGCTCTGATTTTTATAATTTTCTCTCTTCTTTTGGCTTTGGACTTGATTTGGTCTTCCTTTTCTAGATGTTTGAGGTGTAGCATCAGGTTGTTTATTTGTATTCATTCTGTTTTCCTGATGTGAGAACTCAGTGCAATAAATTTTTCTCTGAGGACAGCTTTCACTTCATTCCACAAGTTTTATTTGTAGTTTTGTTTGCTTGTAGGTATTGTTAAATTTCTTCTTTAATTTTCCCTGTGACCCACTGATTGCTCAAGAGTATGTCATTCAATTTCCAAGTGTTTGTGGGATTTTTGCAGTTTCTTTTATCATTAATTTCTAGTTTCATGGCGCTATGATCTGATAACATGCATGGGATAATTTCAATTCTTTTGCATTTATATAAATGTGTTCTGTGAGCTAGTATGTGATCTATTTTAGAGAATGCCCCATGTGTTGCTGAGAAGAATGTATATTCTGATATTGTTGGATGGAACACTCTGTAAATGCTTATCAAGTCCATTTGTTCCAAGGTGTGATTAAGTTCTGTTATTTCTTTGCTGATTTTCTGATGGGTTGATCTGTCACTTGATGTCAGTGGTGTGTTAAGGTCTCCTGTTATAATTGTGTTATTGCTAATTTTAGTTTTCATTTCTAATAATACTTGCTTTGTATAACTGTGGGCTCTGGAATTTGGTGCATATATATTTAAGATAGTTATCTCTTCCTCTTGAAGTTTTCCCCTAACCAGTATGTAGTGACTTCTTAGGATCATTCTTGGTTTGAAGTTCACATTGTTTACAAACAGAATAGCTACCCCTGCTTTTTTTTTTTCCAGTTCCTGTTGCATGAAGTATTGTTTTCCATCCTTTGACTTTCATTCTGTGAGTTTCCTTTTGGGTTACATGGGTTTCTTGCAGACAGCATATGGTTAGATGTTACTTCTTCATCCATTCTGCCAGTCTGTTTCATTTAATTGGTGAGTTGAGACCATTTAAATTAATGGTTATAACTTTTATATATTGGTTTATTATTGACATGTTATCTTTCTGCTGTTGCATCTTTATCTTTCCATTCTGTTTAATTGTCTGCCCTGCTTAGTGTATTTTTCCTGTGTGTATCTAGATTGTCTTTCAGTATTCTTTGCAGTTTTTGATTGGTGATCATGAAGCTTTTCAGCTGTTCTTTGCCATGGAAACATCTTATTTCTGCATCCATTTTGAATGACAGTTTTTCAGGGTACATCAGTCTAGGTTGAAAATCATTTTCCTTTAGGATCTGAAATACTTCACACCATGTTCTTCTTGACTTCATTGTTTGTGTTGAGAAGTATTCTGTGAGTCTAATAGGTTTTCCTTTATAGGTGACCTGTCTTTTCTCTCAACAGCTTTGAATATTCTTTGGAACTCTGGGATGGTGATTATTATATGTCTGAGTGTAGTTTTATTTTGGTTATGGCTATTTGGAGTTCTATGTGCTTCACTAATCCTAATGTCAGTTTCCATTCTCATGTTTGGGCAATTGTCAGCTATTACTTCTGTAAATATCCTCTTGATACAATTTGTGTTGTCTACTTCTTTTTCAGTTATTCCTATCAATCTTATGTTGTTTTTCTTTGTGTCATCTTGCAGCTGTTGGATTGTTATTTCTTGATGCTTTGTTATTTTTAAAAGATCTTTCATTTCCTATTCACTAGCTTCAATCTTGTCTTCAAGGTCTGAAATTCTATCTTCACTTTTGTTGAGTGGTTTTGACAACTTTCAATGGAATTTTTGATTTCCTGTATATCTCTTGGAATCTGCTTTATGTATTCTGTTTGTTTCTTATGTTGTTCATCCAGGGATTCTATTTTGTTTTGTTCCTCTAAATTTTTAACTGTGTCTTCTTTAGATGTGTTCAGCATCTCTTTCAATACTTTTATCATTTTTTCTTTTACCCGTGAGATTATTTCTAGCTTGAATTCCTTTAAAGCTTCATGGCATTGCTTTTTTATTTCAGTTGCTATTTTTTCAAGTATTTCCAGGATATGGCATATATTTTCTTCTATGTGCATGGCTTGTAGGCTTTCTCTGGATGGGCTAGAGGATTGATATTGCATTTTGGTCTTTTATTTTGTCATTTTCCTATATTTCTGTGTTTCAAGTATTGTTCCAAGGCTTCCCCTGGGCGTGTTGGAAATCACTTCCTGTGCTGTTGGCTCCTGGGACAGAAAGGAGGTTGCTGAGCGTGGTCCAGTCAGGCCCTCAGGCCCTCCTGTGCCAACTCCAGTGTTCCAGGAGCTGGACAGGCACTTACTTACTGTGGATTATGGTCCAAAACTCTTCCCAGGCAAGGACCAATGCCCTAGAACACACTTTACATGCCCTCAACTCCCCGGATTGAAGAAGGTCACTAGGCATAACCTAGTTGGCCCATAAAACCTCCCAAACCTACCCTAGTGTGGCTGGAAGCTGGGAGGTTCCTTGATCACTGGGAGCAATGATCTTAAACTCTCCAGGGCTCAGGATGGTGCACAGCAACTCACCCCAGTGGGCAGCTGAGTTCCCTGGATTGAAAGAAGGTCATTGGGCGTGGCCCAGGTAGGCCTGAAATCTGCCAAGCCCAGCCTAGTGTGGCTCTAAGCTGGGTGGTTCCTTGACCACTGGAAGAAATGATCTTAAACTCTCCCAGGGAGATGGAGCACAGGACTCACCCCAGCAGGCAGCTGAGTTTCCTGGATTGAAAGAAGGGTATATTTGGATTTATTCAATTTCACAGCTATTCAGACATGTTACTGAATGTCCCGTTAAATGCCAGTGACATCTGGGAAGTGCTAAGGATAAAGAATTAACAAGTCAGACAAAATTCCTGTCCTCAAGAAGCATATATACTAGTGAGAGACATACATGGCCTAAAATTGTGCTTCTGTTTAAAATTATACCTACATACATATAATCTTTTCCTTTTCTCCTTTCCTCTATTCCAGTTGTTCTTTCCTTTTGAGCAGTTTCTTTCCCTTTCATTATTACAATATCTATTGTACATTTTAGATCTGATTACTCTCTCAGTTTTTGTATGTGTATTTATGCAAGATAGATAATGAAATACTAATCTCTGTTAGGTCACCAGAAAAGAACAGTTTGTGTTGTCACTATTTGCCTGATCATTTTTTATGCCTAGATCTTGTAACATGAACAACTACTTCTAAGATAACAATATGTAATATAATATTAACCAGTGTCAACTTCTATTTTTTGAAATTCTGTATTATTTTTATTTTTCCATTTTTCTTTTTGAAATAAATTTTAAAAGTATACTTGTAAATGTACAGTAGATCTGATGGTAATAATTGATTGCCAAAAAAAAAAAAAAAAAAGCAAAGTAGTGAGCTTAGGAAATGTGCATTTTGTTAAAAGAGGAGTACTGTACTTTACTACTTGATAATCAGGCAAGACTTCTTCTGTAATGTGATTTTTGGAGAAAATTTGAAGGGAAGGAGAGGAGCAAGGTCTCAGACACAGACGAAGAGCATCCTAAGCAGAATGAAGAAATAAATATCCTGAAGTTGGAGAATACTTTACAAATTCCAGGAGCTCAAAGAGCCCCATGTGGCTGAAGGGAGGGAACTGAGAGGAAGGGAAACCTAGGAAATCAGAGCTGTGTGATGGTAAGCATCCTGCAGGGCCTTAATGTGGAAGCTGTATAAAGCAGATTAAGAGAGGTATTGAAAAGTGAAAGGAAATAAGAAAAAGGAAATAAGATGAAGTCTTAATTACCTCTGATAGACTTCCTGAAAAATTGGTCCACCATAAGTGCTCGTAGATATCAGTTATTAAATTCCTGGAGCCAGTCTATACCTGGATTCTCAGAGTATATTTTAGTCAGCCTATGTTCTTTTAATTGCCACATTTATGATGGGACCAAGCAACAAAAGTGTATGACAAAACTCACTGACAAAACTTAATAGAAAAAATGAATATGTCATGATACATCCATCAGTGAATCTCAAAGGTTTTTTATTCTTGGTAGAAAAGATACTAATTAGTAATTTTTATTGTAATTAGTGACTACCCCTCAGTAATATTATAGTTGGGGAATTGTTCAGGGAGTAGAGGTTTAAAAATCCAAGTAGAGGCAATTATATTTACTTATATTGTTGTTTATCTTGTTTAATAACCAAACTAAATACTGAGTATATGCAAAGTTCCAGTTCAGTTTAAGAATATTTATGAGCTAGTTTGTTTTCATGAATATCAGATAAGGTTGGCATAGTCTACTAAATCCTTGAACTAAATGATTTTGTATGCTTTTTTATATTGCTGAATGTTTAGACATCTTTTGAGCTGTTGCAAAACAAATAGTTGACTGACTGGTTATATAATTGGCATGGGTCTTCTCAGCTTTATCAGATCCTTCTATGTTACATTTAAAGATATTAATATTTTCCTTTTTGTGATACAAGAATGCTGAAACGGGGTCATAGACACTATTTTTTCCTCTAATCACACTTCTCTTTAGCATTTTTTTTTTTCACAAGTAGAGAGTTTGAGCTTCCGACACCCAGTTCCTATACATCTCACAGAAATATGTGAAAGCACACATACTATTCCCATCTCTCCAACTATACCACTTAGCACAACTACACGTTGATAGATCCGGAGATACAGAACCACTCTTCAGTCTAGGATGGCTCTGAATGTGATCTATATGGTCTTTGCAGATCTCTTGTTGGATTCAGCTAAAGAAATCTTTTGTTTGATGTCTTATTTAGGCTAAATTTCCTTCCTTCCTCTATACATTGTTAACCTTCCCAAATATATTTTTTTAAAATTTTATGTCCTAAACTGAAGAATATGTGGAAGAAACACAGCCCTTCTCTTCCCCTGACCCTACTTTTTTTTTAGGTACTGTAAAATTTACTGTATAACACTCTTTTGGGTGATTTTTACTCTAATCTGTTTTACAGAGTACTCATTCTTCTGTTTGATCTTCAAGTATCCCAAAGATTATTCATTTTATTTACCATTCTAGTTATTATAAGAAAAGAGTTAGGATCAGTCTGATATTACGATCTTTGAAAACAGGATTCTATTCTTACAAATTTTTCTAAGTGCTAAAGGATCTTCTTAGAATTGTGGATCTCATGCCTACATATATGTAGAAATTTAAAGAAACTCTATCTTTGAAATATGCTGTTGCATTTTCCACCTACAGAGTACTTTATTCATTGCTCTTTTCTTTAGCATTTGTATGCTCTTAATACATTACTAATGATAAACTATCATAAATGAGTGTTAGTTCTGACTTACATAAAGTGTATAAGCTTAGATAAGCAAATAAATTGTCCGGATCCCATTTCTATTATATGAAAATTGAAAATTTGGCCAGGTACCCAAATGTCCTTGAGTAAGCATATCCTTTAAAGAAGTGTATTTTCAGTGAAGAGATATTAGGATATCATTTTTGTTATTTATTCTTAGCTTAGTTTCAAGTAGGTTTCAGATTATGTAAACATGAGCACTATAGTTATAAATAACAAACATGGAACTACTCCTAATATAGGCAGAACTAAATTGGAAATACATTTGGATTATAATTATACAATATTGGTTAATCACGTAGACTAGAAAAGAACATGAAGCTCTGAAAATAGATGCACAGAGTAGCAGGACAGTGAATCATATTTTCACTTTTAGTAACTTTTAAAATAGTTCTTAGACTTTTTGTGGCACAAATAACATGCTAATAGATTCAGTTTTGTAAAAAAAAAAATATTTAAAAGTTTCCCTTCAAATGGTAAGTCTTAACTCCTTTGGGTAAAGGTAACTGACAACCAGCTTAAGGAACAAAGATTTCAGATCAAAAATACAGTGCTTTCAAAATATTTCACCAAAGTCATTAAACTCACAAGAACTACAGCATATAAGTGTAGAAACAAAATTGAAGCCTGTGGAGGGGAAATGTCTGATTTTCTGAGTTAACACACCATAGTATTCAAAACGTCCAGTTTCCAAGAAAATGTGACTAATTCACAGAAGACATTAAATTCCCCAGGGAAAATATAGACAGTAGGCTTGCTAAACAAAAAATTTTAGGCACTGTTTTAAATATAGTCAGTGAGATAAAGGAAGGTATGGAAAAAGAATCAAAAAGAACATAAACAGACAAGTTTAAAATGATGTATGAATAAGTAGAGAATACCAGTGAAATAGTAAATCAATCAATGGAATTACACAGAATTTCTGGGACAGACAGGATCCAAAACAGTATGATATTAGCATAAAAACAGAAATACAGACCAAAGGAACAGAACAGAAGCTCCAGAAATGAACTCTCATATGTAAAGGTAATTGATTTCAACAATGGTGCCACAAGCATATCCTAGAGAAAGGCCATCCCCTTTAATAAATATACCTGGGAAGATCAAAGAGCTCTATGTAGCTGTATGATTGAAACTTGGCCCTTGTTTTGTGTTGTACAAAAAATTGCTGAAAATGGTTTGAATTCTATCTTAATTACTCTTCTCATTGCTGAGATGAAAAACCAGGCAACCAAAGTCAAAAGAGGAAAGGTTTATTTAGCTCACAGTCTGTAGACAATTCGGTCCATAATTGGTTGGCTCCAAAACAAATGCATGACAGAGGGGCATCGTAAAGAAACAGTTCATGTTAGGAAGAAGGTAGCAAAAAACCAAGTGTCTTTCTGGCCCTTTTATCTCACCCAGACTACTGAAAGAAGATAGCACACACACTCTTAAACCTAATGGACTTTGAGCCTAGCACTGCACCATGAATCAGTCCAAGCCTCACACACTGTAGATCTCGCCACATCTGGAAAACCCCACTTATAACCACAGGAGGCTTTTTGGAGATGTCCAGACCCAAGCCATAACAGAGACATAAATAAATGACCTGAAACTCTCATCATACTGTAAGACTGCATAGTGCAAATACTTTAGGATACTAGCACAGGCCATAATTTTTTGGTCATAATCCTCAAAGAAAAAGAAATAATACGTAAAAATAAACAAATTGGATTATATTAAACTAAAAAGTTTCTGTACATCAACACATAATCAAAAGTGAAAATATAATGAACAACATGAGAAAAGGTATTTATAAACTATTCATCTGAGATAATATAAATATCCAAAATTTGTAAGTAAAAAAATCTTTACAAAAGAATCTATTTAACTCAGTTTACAAAAGGGCAAATGATTTGACCAGATACTCTTCAAAAGAATAAATACAAGTGGTCAAAAAATATATGAAAAGGTGCTTCATAAAATCAGCCATTTAAATGACCACTATTCAAAATCCAAAGTAATGAGTGCGGGAGATCCTACGGAGCAAAGGAAACTCCCACACACTTCTTTTGGGTATCTAAATTAACCATTATGGAGAAAAATGTGCAAAGCCTTCAAAAAACTAAAAATGCATCTTTCAGTTAGCTTCCTATCCCACTTTTGGTTATAAATCCTAAGGACGTGACATCCATGCATCACAGATACCGTATACGCTTGTTCACTATGAGGTTTTCTATAATAGCTAAGATACAGAGTCAGTCTAGATGCCTTCAGCAGATGAGTAGTTAAAAATACATGATATAATATACATATGAATTAAATCCTTTAATTTGAAACAAAATCACGTTACATGAAGTAAGCTAGATTCAGAAAGACAACTACCATACATTCTGTGCCATATATGGAAGCTGGAAACATGAGTCAAACTGTAGAATTGTGAACACTAGAGTTTGGGAAAGGTGAGAGGAAAGTCAGGCAAAACATTGTACTCCATCAGTACATGCTGTATGCATGTTTTGAAATATTACGCAGAATTGCATTAATATGCACAAGGAGTGATTAAAATATGGTGGTTAAGTAAAATAATTTATTACAGTTAAAGATACAACCACCTCAAAATATTCTCCCTTACTTTGTACACCTCATCTTATCCTTGCCTTTTGCTGAAGCAGTTCTGGAAATCATCTTTGTTGAGAGTCTTTATTTGTGCTATTGTGGCTGTCTCAGTGTTCTGATTAATTGGGAGTATTTACACCAGTTTATGTCAGAAACCTTACGGTGTGTCCTCATCTACCTTATTCACTTGGTCTGGGACTATTGACTTCTGGCTCGTGTCTTCAAAGTCAAAACAGCCACTTAACATAAGCGTTTTGAATTCATTCAGAACAATGAGGCAGCCGTGATGGTTCAACTAAAGACACTCATGAAAGAAGATTTCTAGAACTGCTTGAAGAAGTGGCAAGAAATATGGGAAAAAGTGAGTGCTGAATGTTAGGTGAGGTATGTTGGGGGGGCGTATCTTGAGAGCAATTACTACCAATGTGTCTTTACTGCAATGTTACTTTTGAAATTTAAACATTCATCCTATTTTGTGATCAGCTATTGTGCAATCAATACACATTTTGAGAAGTAAGATAAACAAATAATTTTAAGACAAAATCTGGAACTGAAAATCACACTAATCAAAATGAAAAATTCATTCTAGAATTTCAGTAGTAGATTTGATTAATCAGAAAAAATTATTTGTGAACATGGTGAAAAATTAACAGAAATTATTCCATATCAGGAACAGAAAAAGACATGAACTCAGTTGTAAATAGTTTAAGAGACCTACACTATACCATTAAGTGTATATAATTCATATTTTAACCAGCAGGGAAGAGTAGAAAAAATGGAAAGCATATTTGAATACATAATGATGAAAGCCTTCTTAAATTTGACTTTTAAAAAACCCATCAATCTACACATTTATGAAGCCCACTGAACTCTAGAAAATGTAACAACAAAGAGATATACACCATGACATATTGTGTGTAGTTTAACCGTCAAAGACAAAGAAAAGCAGTATAAAAAAAAATCGCTCCTTGTCTTGTATAAGATTTCCTCAGTTAGACTGACAGCGGATAACTTATCAGAAAACACACAGGTCAAGAGAAAGGGATAGTATTTTTAAAGTGATAAATGAAAACAATATATCAACTGAGAATGTTGTATCCAGCAAAAATACTGTATTTCATAAAGTGAAAGAGAAATGAAGATATTCCAAGGAGGGAAACCAAAGCTGCAGGAAGATGATTACTAGAATACTTGCACTATATAGAATTCTGAAGATGCCCTTTCCAAATGAAATGGAAAGATACCAAGTAGAAACTTAATATTATATGAAGAAATAAGGAATCTTGGTAACAATAGGTACATAGAGCTGAAATTTTCTGGGAAAAAATTAGACTAGATGATCATGAATATATTTTATATTTTATATTTTATGGTCATAGAATTTTTTTCTTCTCAAGTTTCAGTCCCTGAACAGTGCAGTAAGTGAATTAAGCTGTTTATTCTAGTTTACTATATAAGAGTTTTTTATGTCTAGTAAGTAGTTATTATCCCATCCTTTATTACTGGGAGTATAATTGCATTAAAACCAGCAGAACAGGTAAAAGAACAGTCTCCATAAGTGATGGCAAAATATTCAAACTGAATTCAATGTAAGTTTTACAAATATACACTTTGTTAGAATAATAAAAGATATAAGAAAAATCACTAAATTTATGTTTTTCTTTAGTACCATTTATATTTGTTTTGCAAGGCAGACCTTTTAATTTAAAATTACGAGAAATAGTATTTTAATTTTTCTTCTAATAAATTTCTGACTTGTGATGTTTATCTTACTTTGCTTAATGCATGAGGAATTTAGTGTTGAACGAGTAAACTTTTGAAGAGTATTTTCTTTCCCAATATTATAACTGTGTAACCTCTCCTTGTTCCTGCAAGTTGAAAATACTTCAAAATGGTAACTTGATTATACATTAAATTTTCAGATCAGTTATTTCTAAAGACTTTACTCTGCCATTGTTATTTTGTGCCCCTGTGTCAGGCATGCAGCGTTGTATTTATTACTGATTTTATATTGTGTATGACAAATTTTCCCATGTTCATGAGTAATTACTGTCTACTCTTAAATATTTGTTTCTGATTAATTTTAAAATCATCTTTTCAATCTCCGTTTAAGAATTATAGAAGTGGGATATTGTTTGGGCTTGCATTCCATTAATAGATTCCTGTTAATATTGATTCTTCATATCCAAGAATATAATTGTCTCTTCATTTATTTAAAGTGTAATAGTAAAAATAAAAACTCAATTCCTTTCTTCCTGTGCATTTTTTGGCAAAATACTTAATCACTCTGGGGATAAAGACATAATAATTTAATCCATATAAAACTTTTTGAAAAATTCACACTGCATTGTAAATATATAATTAGACTATTAAAAATCTTTCCTTTAGGATAAATTTACATGCTATTTATTTATAGAAAATAAAACAGAGAAATTTGAGTGACCAGTTATTTTCTCCTCTAAGCACCTGAATGCTCATTTATAGAATGATACAGAAGGTTCCTATTTTGTAGCCTTTATTTGCATATTACATAGGAACAACAGGCGTGTTCAGGTATCTGCCAGGTCCAGATTCAGTTGCAGGCCTGCTATGGATCTAATTAAGATTCTTAATTTTCCTTCCTAATAATACCTACTGCAATGTTTTCATGAGAATTCAAAACAACATAACATGCAAATAACATTTATTAAGCACATAGCATGTAACAGCCATGTCAGACGTTCTGTTCTTTTATTATGGCGATCAAGTGTGTTGTATCCTGGAAGCACCCTCATTTTACAACAGAAGAATCAGCCACACAGAGGCTGTGACCTTCTTTGGGTTATAAACCTAGCTGCACTCTCAACCACTATGCCAGCTTTTCATTTCCCACAGAAAGAAAATGGCCAAAGAGATGTTCAAGTGCTAAATTTTTGTTTTTATTGGCTCTATTGTATTTTCTTATTTGGGGGCTATAACTTCAACACTAAGAAAATAACACATATATCAAAGAGTTATAAAAGTGGAAGAAAGGGCGTCTGTTCTTTGTCTCTGGCTGTGTGTGTGTACATCGGATGGCTTTGTCTTTTTTACTGATTTCATAAGCTAAAAAAAAAAAAAAAACAAAAACAAAAACAGGACTTGGGTATGTGGTCAAGGTAGGTCATTTCTAAATGAGTGGTCTTCTAAACTCTGGTGGTATGGTCTCTGCCTCCAGAATGTATTTGTGGCTACCACTAGAAGGTGCTGGTATTTTTAGTCCATGACACAAATCATTAAAGAGTTTGAAAAATTCAATCAGAAAAAAATAATTATCCAACTCTACAATATAGGTCTGTTACACTGCTGAGTATTTTTAGTTTTCTGTTGCCATAGTAGCTATACATGGAATCAAAGACATAAACTAAGACATTAGGTCCATGCTTTACCATAAACACAAGATTTCATTACACTTAGCTTATATCTACTTGCAGGATTACTAGTGTTACTAGTGGTCTGAGATTTATATCTATGAAAAATAAAGCAATGTAATTATCATGTTGACCTCTACCTGTACACAATTTATTATTCCTGAAGGCTCCAGATTGGCACTTGGTAAAAGGGAAGCTATGTATTTCCTTTATATAAGGGAAAAAGACTCTGTGTGCTCTATGCCAAATAGGCAGATGAAGTCACAGAAACTCATTCTACAATCCAAGTGTAATGGCAACAAAAGCTTCAGATGTATAGCACAATCTCTAACATTTCGTTTTGGTGTTTGTACACCATTTAGGTCACGTATATGAGACCTAGAAGTTGTTCAACATCAAATCCAAAACTTTCAAATTTGCAATGTTGAAATATTGTCCAACTTGATTTTAATTTGGACTGCAGTCAATTTGATTGAAGGTTATGTTTGTAGACATATCTAAATTTGGGGAACGTAAAGAGTTGCAATCACTGAAACAAGTGCTGACCAAATGGCTTAAATATAAAAAGAAAAAGAAGGGAAAAAAAAGAAGGCAAATCATAAGAATAGAAAAAAGTAAAGAGTTCCATTAAGATATACATTTTACAAAATAGGAGTAATTACTCTAAAAGTATTTGTGGCCTGAACAGTAAAGTACAGTTGAACATTAATGGGATTCTTTTATGTGCAAACTTTTAGTTTCTAAAATCAAAGCTTCAGAAAATGTAATTCTCCTTTTATTTAACATAAGAATATGGACCTATTGTTTGAAATAGCACTCTCTTTATAAAAGCTAAGAGAATATGACCAGTTTATTATGCTTTACCAAGTTTAAATACCAGAGGCAAATTCTAAAATTTTCCTTTTGTCTACAAGATTAGGTCCTTATAAAAACTGACCATACATTTTAAGAAACCATAAGCAGATGCAACCTGAATGGGATGCACTATTCTAGATACTGGAGTTTGTCACTATTCATCCATGTCATTAATTTATAATAGTTCAGGTGTTTTTCCATTCCTTTCTTAATGCGCCTGCAGCTTATTTCTGGCTTCAAATGCTGACATGTACTGGGCATAAAGTCCAAAGATAGAGATAGGACAACTCCTAAACATTTTTTCTTAAAGGAACTGTCCAAAATCAAAGCCCATCAGGACAAAGAAGGGTTCAAGATTATTTTTGCCAATATCCATTATTTTTCATTATCCAAGGTTATATTTCACAAACTCTCCAATTCCCTAAAAGTGCTTACATCCATTTGGAGTTTTTCCAGAATTCCAACATTTCCATCAAGCAAAATAATGGAGCAAAGTGTGTCGATGTCACCTGCAAGCTCCTTTTAGCCTCCTTCAAGAAAGCAATGTATAACGAAGAGAAAACGTCTCTGTCTCCTCACTCTGACCTACAGCTCCATGAGCCCCTGTGTTTATAGGCCTTATTAATTATTTGGGCAAAATACTAAGAGATGTCGTTAGACTGAGGATTATTCTACTAATTATCAGTCACCCTCACTTTTGAAAGTCTCATACAAAGTTTACAAAAATACTCTTAAGTTCCTGATATGAACCTTCAAAAACAGGAAGAGCCAATGCTATGTGTCAGTTAGCCCCTTTCTCCTAGCATGTCTTATTATTCATCAATTATGAACTTTCAGGTTCACTGTGTAGATTACAGATCACCAGTAAATGTCTTTATGCATCATTGATCTGTCACACATTTGAGGAAATATCCTCAGATTCCTTCTTTCCAAAGTGAATGAAAAGCTTACACTTCTAATTTGTTAGGAAAATCAAGACAGAGCTTATGTAGGAATTTGGTATCTGAAATATTGCTACAAGTATTAGCTTGCATTCTTATCATTCCCAAAAATGCCAGGGAAATGCCATTCTTATCATTCCCAAAAATGCCATGTCACTAGTTCATCTATACTTTGAATTTATTTTCACATGAAAAAACATAGTTTGTGATCTATGAATAACATGTAAGTGTGGTTTCTTGCAAAAAAGGACACAGCCTGTTGATGCCAAGTTCTGTCCCTATGGTACATCATATGTAGCTTAAATACAATCTTCAATAAAATGTCCTCATGAAATGATACTTTCTCTTCACCTTCTAAACTACTTTTCTGACATTGAAGGCCCTGAGTACCTGTAGATCAGATTGAAACTTGCTTTCTCACTACCTTAGTTTACTTTCCCAAGTGTTCCGTAGCCTGGCCATTTAGCAGGCTTGGCCACACTCACATGTATGAGCAGAGGCCTCATGGACCTGAGGCAATCAACATAATTTCACAGCTTTAATGCAGCTTTGGTTTAAGAATGCATTATCATCAAGCCTGAGTAAGAGTGGGATTCCTTGGTTTCAGCTATGATTATGTGGCAGAGGTGCCTAAACTAAGTGAAGGACATAGCTTTGTGTAATCAAAAGATTAAGACTATCACTTCTTCTGCTGGGCAGAAATGGCAAAGCATGGAATCTTAATCCTCTTGAGACCCATGTTTCACAAAAGAGGAAGCTCCTGTTAGAGATGCTGAGGTTGTAGAAGCCTGAGAGAAAGAAGGAAAGAAACCTCACGAACTTGTTAAGTTGGTATTGTTGATTACTAGATAAACCCTGGCCCATAGCATATTTAGCCAATGTACTTCTTTATCTTTTAGCCACTTGCAACATTTTTTAGATGCAGAGAAAAGTTTGTGAACTCATATATGCTGAGGTTAGTTGTTTAGAGTTTATAAGTGGAGAGGCCAGGATCAAAATTAGCAATGTTGTGAAGTGTGTTCATAAATACAAATTTGAAAAACCCTTAAACTGAGTCGAAAAGTTACTGCAAAGTAACATTTGATATCTTATAGTCCTCCATGGTTTAATTAAGTCAGCTTTAAGTAACTGAAATTTTTAGAGGGAATTCATTAGAGCAACTCTGTTAATTGCCCCAAAAGGAAAGCTATAGCCTGAATTCTTATTGTTCTTTCATCTATTAAACAATGATTTGTCCCATCCTTTTAATGTGTAATGCTGTATTTTAAATGTTAACTTACATAATAAAAAGCAACAGCTGCAAAAGAATTACAAATTTCCAACACAAATGTGGTCAACTCAGGTTGCAGAGCACCAAAACTTATGATTAAAAAGCAATTTAAAATGTGCATGTGATTGATTTTTGAGGCCCTTGTTATTTGTCTAAAAAGGAGATAGGAAGTAATGGCATTATACGAAGAAGGGAGTCTTCTGTTATATCAACCATACATTAAGGAAGATTCCAATCAAAGAGTTGGAGGAGAAGATCGTGTCCAATTCTATTATGATCTGCACTTGACTTGGAAAAAAGTTCAAAACTGATTATGGCTGTTATGTTTTTTCTTTTGTTTTCCCCCTGAGATTTTTAATCAAGCAAAGGAAACAAAAGCCAAAACACATCAAAAATCTTGTCAACCTCTCAGATTCTCTGAGGGAAGAGAATTTATTATCTAGATCCTCTTTGGAAAACCATACTCAAAGTGACATGGAAAAGATCACTAAATTAAACATTTAGGATATATTTAAACTTTATGTGGAAAAAGGAGCAAATAAGAAACATTTAAGACTCTAAATATAATTTTGAGATATAAATTATTTAAAATCTAAGTTTCTAAGAAAATATTTGACTTCTATCTACTAGCTTGTCATGAATGGGGTTTCAATTTTGCAAATTATTACCCTGTATTAGCTTGTAACAAAAATAGCAAACATTTACTTTGAATGGCTCTGATTGTGAAGCTGTCTTTTGCTTCAATCACTTCTTCTAACGCGATGTTAGTTAACAGGGGCCAAAGGGCCAGAGGGGAAAACGACAGGCAGAAAACAGATGCCAGTCACACACAGCATCTGAGTTTCATATGCACTTATTTAAAATTGAACCAAATTGGTGTCTCTCACAATTTGAGGAAGTGATTTCCTTCCAGTAAACACCCAAGGTCTGCTATTCTTTTGATACTGGGGTCCAGGGTGTTATAGATTCATTGGTACCTTTAAACAGAGTTCTCCACATGCAGAAATCATGAAATAAAAGCAACATCATGTTTACAATCCTAAGTGCACAATTTCTTCTGGGAAAGTTCACCCATATTATAACAAACTAATTGTTAGGGGAATATTACTGGAATTTACATGACAGAAATCAGAACACATGCAAAATCAAATCATCCATAAGGTAGGAATAAAATAGCATTCTCAGAATCTTTTCTTAGATGACAAGTTTTAAAATACTAATCTTTAGTGCATATTGTAAGCCTGAAGATAAATAACGTTTGCCTTCATAATCCTAGCCATATAAATGTGTCCTAAAGAAAGAGATTTGAAAGCTACACAGAGACATACATTTCTTTATCATGAAATATTACACAGCAAGCAAGAAAATCAATTAGTGTTGTATGAATGATTATGAATTAATTTTAGATATATGTTCAAAAATATACAAGACATTCAAGAATATATATCATGTACTTCAGGTCTTATAAAAACTATCCGTCAAAACCAAATAATAACTTATCTGTGGATAATCAGATGGGAATAACTATAAATAAAGTATAATTTAAAAATATTTGGACTAGTCATTAAATCTCTACAGAAACAAATAAGAAAAGATATACACATTTAAAATTTCAGATACTATTGTACAAATAGTAGAATTTCTTGGACAACTGATTTCTCCTCTATAAATGAAATCATAGTGCTGACAAGAAGCATATGCTTAGCAAAACAGTTTTCAAAACCAACACTCTTATTTTAAAGTTTTTGGAAAAAAATCTTCCCCATTAAAACATTATGGGGAATATAATTAAAGGAAAAAGTTGCAAGAGGGAAATTTACACTGATGCTACAAAACATCATTCTTCTACAATTGATTTATTTTGCCAGTGGGTTACAAATTACTAATCTGTTAGTGCAATTATTGCTGTTGTTATGGGTAAAGATATCAAAAGGTATATGAATCTAAGTATGTATGTGTATAGATAGATAGATAGACAGATAGATAGATATAAATATATAATGCTTGTAATGATACATGAAATGGAATGAGCCATGTTGAGGAACATTTTTAATGGCACTGGTAATGAGAATGATTATTTTGCTTTTATATTCTATATAAAAATTATAGGTTTAAATCTAAACTATGCCTTTTCTTGTCAATACCATACATTCTTTGTAAGACAGCAATAGACAGAACCAAGGCAGAAAGATTTGAAATAAGATTAAGAAAAGGGCTAATGCTACATATTTTTTAAAAAGGAAAAGATAATGAAATGGAAATTTTCAGGAGAGGAAAATTAGTTTAAAATAGTCTCAGAAAAATATAAAAAGAATATGAAGCAGTAAAATAGAATAGAAATAAAATATAGGAAGATAAAATTTGATTTTAGATACAAGTGGGAAATTTAAAGTGAAAATAAGTGAAGCTGTAGCTACTAAGTGTGAAGTTATGTATAATGCCACAAAAATTTTCATTTATAATTGTGGCAAGAAAAGTGACAGTTTGACTCCCATCAAGAACAAAAGGGAGAGCACAGTGAAAAAAGGAACAAGAATTTATACAATGCAGAAAATGTCCATGCAATTTTGGAATGATGGAAGATGAAAAGCTCAAAATAGCACAAGGGGAGATAAAGTAAAGTAAATAATGACAAAAGAAAAGAGGTTTGAAAAGAGTCACAACTTCAGTGTAGCATGAAATTGAAACATGGCAAAAGCATAATATGAAATCCTGAAAAGGTAAATGACACAAGTGTAAAACCCCCCAAAATGATTAAAAAATAAGTTAGAGATGAATAGCTTTCGTGTGATTATGAAGAATTAACAATGGCTTGTTAGGTGAAACATAAAAGAGAACAAATGATTGATCTCAGCAAAGAAAATGAATCATGAAAAGCTTGAGTAAGAATTTTTTTTAAAGCTGAGTAAGTTGAGATAAACATCTCACTCAAATATCACAAAGACACACATGGAAACCAATGCTTGATTTAATGGTAGGTCAAATAGCCATGGAAAAATTACAGAATTGCTTTTGAAAAGATAAAAGGCCAAAGGAAGGCTGAAAGGAATCAGGAAAAATAAATATAAAACCCTCACTGAATGAAGCTACCGTCAAGGACACTTTCCTTATTTGTGTGTTTCTGCACTAAGCTGTTATAAGATGTGGGATAAAGAATAGCAGTGAACTGATACAAACGTAGAACAAGAATTAAAAGTTTAAGAATATTGTTTTTGTTTTGTGATTTACTTATTTATTCTATTTATTTATCTATTTTTGAATCAAGTCTTGCTATGTAATTCAAGGTCTTGAACTACATAGCCCAGGCAAGACTCAAACTCATGATTATTCTCCTGCCTCAGCCTCCCTAGTATCCTAGGGTTATAGATGTGTATGACCATGTCCAGCTAATGATATTATATATTTAATGTGAACAATAAGCCAATTGAGAGCATCAGGTGACCTGTTTCTACATAGATGTGTAACTTAGGTATCTACCTTCTACATTGAAACTGTACATTTTTAAATTTTACATGTAGGTGATGCTGAAATATTATCAAGCAGCAAAATTTGAGATTAGCAATTTGTGCAATAATTCACTGGTAGTACATGGCATTTCCAGAATACACTAGATTTTTGAAATTCAAAACAAAGAGGAATTAGTTCTCCAGTTGTGCTTTTGGCATGCTGAGCTACTTTCTAGACCTTGTCTCACCCACAGACATGAGTGGACTTTAAATTCCTATACTTTTATTACTATGTTATAAAGGAACTTCAAAAGTAAAATAGAGGAAATACATGAACATACCTGAGTATCATAAAAATATGCACTGGGAATCTAAAAAAAAATGAATACAGTAGGGGAGACTTCATTTATTTTGGTGAAATATTCAATAAATGTTTCGGCAAATAAAAGGTAGAAGAAAACCCTAGGGAATGATTATTGTGGGGGCTAAAAATAGTAAGAGTGGAGCTGGATAGGAAGGCCAATCTTTCAAACATTTAAGTTTTCAAAATTCAAGGCTGAGTTATTTTAGAACATATTGAAGTCACTTTGGAAAGTTAACATTTGAAATCTTCGAAATCAATCATTAGAAAACTGCCTAAGGAAAGACCACTCAAAGCCCAAAGGAAAGAAAAGCATCTGATCAAAAGAAATGTCACACATCGTTTGATAACAAGACGGACAGTTGTAATGGGTAGGGAGATGATGGCTTGAATCCATGCCTTGGTTGTGCTGGATTTTATTTCTGAAACTGTAAGCAGGGCAGTGAGTCATTTTCACAAGTTGATAGAGGCTTTCTCGGGTTCATGAATGGAATGTGGTCCAAGTAGTTGTAAGAAATTGCTGAAAAACTCTTCCAATTTCATGATATTTGAACAAATGTAAATGAGTAAACATAGGAGTCGCCTTTCAAGATTTTCTTGACCTCTTCTCAGCCTTTTGGCTAAGATCTAGTGCAAAATTTGCTTGAGAACTTGCATCAAACCATATTTCCATAATCATTTAATAAGTCATTTCAAATTTCTGAGAAGCGACACTAGCACTATGATTGTAGGACAACTCAGAGAGTAGAACTTCTTTCAATGATTTGACTTTTATTTCACAGCTTGTTCTGTTTTAAAACACAGAAAGCCAGCGAGGGCCGCTTCCACCAAGCCTTCAGTCTAGACTCCTCTTTGTAAGGGAAGATAATATTTCAGGATCATAAAACTCCAACTCATTTTAAAGCAGTCACACATACATTAATCTGATCTTAACAGTGATCTTGTGAGACATGTAGAGAGTGTATTCTTATTATCTTACTATTTCCAACAAGGAAATAGGATCAGAGAGGTAAGAAAGGTATTCAAGTTAATAAAATACATGAAGGTTGATGATTAAAACCTAATTTTTTCTCTAAAACTTCCATGTAAACTTCCTTGAAATAAAGGACTTTCAGTGTTTGCACAACCATATCTCTCACTTTATATTACACTTTATATTACAAAACAAAACATGTAACATCTCCGTTTGAGGAATTTATATCTGTAGTTTTTGAATAGCATAGGGAATCACCCTCTGCAGGTCCTTGATTTCAATGTGCATCACTAAGGCTTTCACGGATGTATCTGAAGTTTTACTGTATTCTTTTCTCTTGCTCAAGTGTCTAAAATCTCGGTTTGGCACAATGACCGAAGACCACCCGGATGCCTGCGATGCCTGAACACCAATGCAGATCTTTCCTTGTGGGCTGCCATTTGAGTTCTCAGTCACGTGCGTTACACTGGTTCACATCACCATGGTCAGGAAGGCAATTTTCTTATAGCACAAAAGATTTCATAAAATGTTACAGTATAATCTAACAACTTTACACACTGTTTAAGAAACACAGAAAAGGGCAACTTGCTCTCATTTGCACTTCAAATGCCAAACCCATATACAGTAATATAGTTTTATGGAGTGTAGTGGATTTTTTTTTCTTGGCATTAGACATTACATTATGTTTCTGTGGCATAAATTGAAAACAAAATCACCTTACCTGACAAATTTTCAGCAATTTGCCAGTACTAAATGTTACTGAGTCCATTAGTACTTGTACACTGAGTTTGTTTTATAGAAGTTTCTTTTTCCTTTCTTATGGCTACTGAAAAAAGAAAAATGCAGTGTCACTTAACCTGGAATGGAGCTCGCAAGGACAGAAGAGGAGCCTTGCTCCACATCAGTAATTTTGTAAAAACCTCATAGGATGTGTTCATGAACAGGTTCCACATTATCTCGGTGGATATTTGGAATATTTGTAGAAAGTCAAAGGAACAGAGGATTCTGTAGACTCCCCTCAGATAAGAATCCTACCTCAGCATTTTTCTGTATTTCAATGTAGGTTTTATTTTCATGCACTGGTCTATCCTTAGAAATTATCAACAACTGTTACAGGTTGCAAACTTGAGAACTCCATGAGAGTAGTGGTGTCATTAATTGAATAAGTTAACTTTATTTTATATTAGAACAATGTAGGAATGATGATCTTTTAAGATTCAATAATGCAACACAGCAGTCAGAGTGTAGAAAAAAGGGCTCTATGTTCCTTTGGTAATTAGATATGACAGACCCTTGAGGTTTGTTAGAGAGTCCATGGAAAAAGCAATGGGTGACTCAAGACATTCAACTTGGTGAGTTCTAACCCTTGAAGAAAAGAGTAAACTAAGGTGGTTTTATTTTCCTTTTTTGTTACAATGCTTGGCAGAATTTTTAGGTATGGTTTGCTTGAATCTTATAGCAATCTTCAGACACTGTCGTGAGAAGAAAATAAAGAGTAGTTCTGATGCTAATTTTCTAATAATCACTTTTGTTTCTTGTAAATCTTCATACTTAACATGTAGTTTTTGTTAGTCCTGCAGACAGGACACTATATATTTCAATATTGGAGCTATGAAAAATGTCCTTTCTATGCAGAAGAGATCCATTGTATATTTTGATTTTGTTCCATAGCAAAAATATTACTTAAAAATTAGAGAAAGAACACAGATGCAATATACTAATATGAAAAATAAGTATTTTGAAGGACATAATGTGTTAGATTATTAGGGGAGTAATCTTTTTTATACTATGACAACTGCCAAACATTCTCTGGAAATATGGTTAAATTCATAAATGTTTTCAAAGGGAATTGTTTGGGGGCTAGGTATTTTTAATTCTCAAAAGAAAAATGACATTTATATGTTTATTTGGTTAGTTATTAAGAGACTAAACGAGACACTAACATGGCTTGATCTGTTTCAGTAAGGCTACTAAAACATTTTGATCTTTTAATAACTTATGAAACGGCTTATGAAAACTATCAGAAAGAAAGTAGTCAGTAAAATTTTTCCGTGATAGAATCTGTAAATAAATTTGTCTAGAGATCTTTTTGCAAAGTGCAATGAATAATTTTAAAAATTGTTTTAAACAATGGAGTCTGTATATTTTCTTTCAAAAATGTTAAATAAGATGACTAATTAAGAAAAACTGTATATGGCTGGGCTTGGGATATAACTTCAGTGAACTAGCACCTGCCTAGCAAGTGTAAGGTCCTGAGCTCGATTCCTCACACAAAAAAATATAACCTTTTGGATTTTTAATTTTTGAGCTCGAGAAACTATTTTCCTCACCTTCAGGAGATCATTTTCTGATTAAAAACAAAAATTCTGACTTACAGTTCCCAAATTGATTAAATCCCATAGGCCAGACATTGTAAATCACAGCAAATTCCCAGAAAATTCTGCTCTAGGTGGCAGGTGGAGAAACCTGATTCATATGTTTGGATGAAATTTTCTTTCTAACAAGGTTACCATGGACACAGCAAAATATGTCAGATTAGAGAAAACGTACACATGTTAAAGTATTTGAAGATTTCCCTGTGAAGGCCACGGGGTCATATAACACTGTTGAGGACAGAAGAAAGTGCTCTTCATTTCTCCCTTAAAGTAAAGGATTTCCCACTATCTATGATCTTAGGAAAAGTGTTAATTCCTAAGCTGGCCAATGACAAGATGGCACTGATGAAACAATAGCAGGAGAGAAGCCAGATGATTAAGAAGGGATCTGAAGTCACTGGACAATGCAAAAACCTGCAGCTGGAATAGGGCATGCAAGCTGGCGAGGGGAGTCTAAGAGCTGGCAGAGACAGCTGCACAGTATTTAATGACAGACCACCCAGGTGCAGCAGAAGAAGACTGGCCAGAGCAGAGGTGCATCCTGAAGCCTCAGGAGGAGCTACAGGAAAGCCTGCTGAGAAGGCCAGCCATGGAAGATCGTTAGCAAAAGCCTTCACTTGGCAGCAGGATGATGGCTGAGTGGATCTATGTGAAAGAACTTCTGAGCAGTTGCGCATCTTTACTCTAGAAAAGCTTTAGTGATAACTAAAATATGAAGTATGGAATGGGGAAGGGGCATTTCCAGGAATTAAACTAAAAATAACCATACCAAATCACTTGGGTTTAAATATGGAAACGTGGTTGTATTTTTCAGCTAAAGAAAAAGGGCTGTAAGACTTGGGAATGAATCTGAGCCTGATCCTTGTAACACACTGGCAAAGCAACTCGGCTGTGCTGATTTGCATAGTTCCTTGGGGCTGGGCTACTTAAAATGTGTTTTGTAGTTGAACAGCATCGACGTGCCCTGGGAATATTAAGACTGTAAAATCCCTGGCCCAGCCAAGCCTATTGAGACAGAGTGTCTGGGAACTATCTGATAACTGCGTCAGAGTCTCTGAGTATCTGGACCCTACCCATTCTTTTTTTAGGACTGAACGTTGAACAGTCTTATGATTACTGAAGTATGAGAAGTACTACTTTGGATGGCACACTGTGGTAAAACGCTGAAGTCAGACTGTCTAAATTTGGATCTTGGGTTTACTACTCACTAGCTGTGACTTTAACCAATTAACCTCAAATAAATTTGTTATTTAAACACTGTGGTGTACTATTCTGCCATAAAGAAGGATATAGTTGAATCATTTGTGGGATCATGGATGCACCAGGGGACTTTAATATTAAGTGAGATAAATTAGACACGCAAGTTTAAAGATCACATTTTTTTAATGTAAGAAACAAAATATAAATATGAAGCAAAATAAAAGATAGTAGAAAATAGAAAGATCTTTTACAAAATGGAAAGGGAGCTAAAGATGGAAAGAGGAGAGAGTAGAAAGAGAGGAAAAGGGAAGGAGATGAAAAAAGCGTGAGGATGTGTCTTCTATCGGGCCTCCCACGCAGAATGTAATCATCATGCATTGTTAACATGTGCTGATAAAAATATAAAAAGTATTAAAAAGAATAGTAAGAGTTGCTATTTCAATGTTGTCATAAAAGTTGTCCTGAAGTTGTTTTAGGATGCCAATAGAGTGACTGCTGTGAAACTTGTTAAACAGAACCCAACATATAGTAAGTATATGTAACCACTCTCTAACTACCCAGATAACTAAGTCCACAGTTTCCAAAATATCATAAACGTCTTTAGTTCCATTGTCACAGCATTTTATTGACATCTGCTTTTCATGTTCTTTTTGACTTTGGGCAAGGACCAGAAGTTACATGATGGCATTTCCATTGAAAAAAGTGGATGAAGGCAAACTGTAAGGTTTTTATTTGACCGAATTTGCCAAAGTCATTTTCAATAGATGGAGGCCATTGGGCAGCCACGACAGCAAAACTACAAACACTCAAGGAAGAGAACTTCTAGAACTGCTTCAGAAAGTGGCAAGAGTGATGGCAGAGGTATGTTAAAAATAAGGGATAATATTTTGAGGGGACAGATGGCAATGCATGTTTTATTATAGTGAGCATTAAATGACATTTAATTGAAAAATTCACTGTAATTTTCATTCTTACCCTGACATCTTCCTATTGCTTTTCTGTCACTTCCAGGTGTTGTCTCATCATGGCTCTGGAATGCCACCTCTATGGTGAGACTGAAGTACTTATGAGTGAACAAATTACACAGAAGTCTGTATTTCATAGTTGCATTTGAGACACACACTCTGGAAATATTCTTGTGTCAAGATATTACTTCTAAGAATAAAACTGGTTGTAAGTCTTCCACTCATTAAAAAGTCCTTTAATTAAGAGCTATTTAATCAAATAAAATACAGATCATGGGTCACACAGCACAGAATTAATATTAAAAAGGAATGGCGTCTCACAGAGAGCTGCTGTGTGATGCAGGCAGCAAGTTGTATCATCTCCTCAAGTATCCTGGGATGCACATAAAAAATATGTACTCACCAAAGTGATCACGGCTACAGATAAACCACCTCATAGCAATCTTTTTCCAGACAGAACTCTTCCTTCTCATCCATCTTTCTTGAGATTCTCCAAATTCCTTTCAGTATCAATACTACTTAAAAGTCAGCAGAGGAAAAAAAAAAAAAAACCCTCACTTTTTCTCTGCTCTGATACTCATAGCACAACGAACTGGGCAGCACCCTTTGAATATTGTTATTGGAACCACAGCTTTAATACAATTAAGAATTTCAAACTACTCTTTATAGTTTTATAGGGAAGCTAAATACAACTCAAGAATATTAAATGGCTCCAAAAAATAAGATGAATCATGCAGAAAGAATCACAGTTCCCAAGAAACACACAACTAAAAATACTTCTGAAAATGCAGCCCTCATTGATTTTTAAGTAGCTTTATTTCTTCATCAGAAAGGCTGGGGAAAAAGTCAATTGGCTTTCTCTGTTTTATGTTACTTTGCAAAATAATGCTGATTTGAAAAAAGTCATCGCACTTGGGTAAAGTTCTGTGAGATAATGATGTGGTAAGGCTTCTAGCTAATGGTCGCAGTCTATTTGTAAATCAGATTTATTCTAGAAGTTGTTACATAAATATCAGCAAGGTAGATTTCTTTCATTTATTTTGCATAATTGCATTCAAAGTGCATGGTTGTAGCACTCTGAGGCCAATACAGCAGGCTCCTGGAGAAAGTCTTTTTATATTCATAGAAGCATCAGCATAATGCAAAGACATGTTGCAGTGGGTCAAAAATTATTCTAGAAATCCATTTAAATGAGAATTAGGGAAAACAAGGTGGTATGGCCAGAAAAGAAAATCTACACTTGAGTAATAGAGGATACTCTCTAAAAGTCTAAAATTTATGTTTCTAAGGAAAAAAAAATGAGGAGGAAGTTCAAGGATGACATTTACATATTTAAGGATAAAAAGTATAAATAATTTATAACCAATCAATCAATCAAACAAAACATTATTTAAAAATTACTCTACACTTTTCATTTAGTCCTATCCATTAATACTCTCTCCAGAAATCAATGTTTGAATTAATTCACAAGAACACAAATTCTGTCAATCCATATGAGCAGAATTCAATTTTAGGTCAATCAATGATGTCTCTTTCTTAAGGTTTCCCTTGAATTTCTCTTTCCCTATGAAATTAAGCTTTTCTTCTCTTTCTTCAGATTTCTAAATACGATTCTATTTTTAAAAGTAAATTCATATGATTCCAACAGTTTGCTTAATTGCTGTCAACTTTCCTCTTGATATTAAGAAGAGCAGAGAATTTAAACTGAGGTAGCTTGTGACAAAGTATCTTACTGGCTCTAAAACAGTTTGCTTTGTCTGAAATCAGTGCTAAGTTCCATTTTCTCAACAAATTAATTGTAGAAGTGTAGAGACCAGTTTTACATTCACATCAGTATTTGTCCAGTGATTTACTGATGATAAGATTTGCCATACGTTTCAAAATTGCTTATAATCCTTCCTAAATTAAAGTAGTTTTTATATCTTTTGAGTTTAATTTGACTATTGATTTTTTCACAACTTTCAAGAAGAATGTTTTCAATCTTCAGATTGAAATGTACTTACTTACCAAACTAAACTGTATCTGGGGACCATGGCTTTACACAATGTACAAAAAACAAAACAAAACAAAGCAAAAAATTCAAATACACCAACCACTTACAAGAGAGATTCATATAGTCAGTTGTACAATACAAAATGAATCCCCCCTTTGAATTTCTTCTAACTATAGATCAGTGCTGTCCAAAATGTTTCTTTGAACACACAGTTGCAATTCGCTATAATGGTAAAACACTGGAGATGCAAAAGTCACAAGAGGATTTTGGAGAAAAATTTTGAGTAGCAGATACCTCAGATATTGCTGAGCAAAAATGGCTTTTTTCTAGTAAAGAGTGGGATCAGTTCACCTAAGCCTACACCTAAAAGTTCTCATTAAACTAATTTCAATGGTAAGCATGAATTCCACATCATGCAGGGGTGATTCTGTCATCTTAGTTGTAAAAGTGTGTTAAAGCTTTTGAAATTCATTCAAGAGAGGCCAAAGGTGATTTTCTTTCTCTAACTGGAACAGAAAATATGAATATGCTTGATAGTTTCATACTTCATAAGTTTTTCTGATTGAATTATAGATAGGCAGGATACCTGCACAAATGGCAAAATAACTATCATAATGGCATCAGAATGCACGTGAGTGGGTTTTTGGTTTTTTACTCTACGAATCTATTATTATAAGAAGTTTCTGGGTGTGTCTGGAGAACAGTGGATTTCTCAGCAAGCAGGCGAGCATCACCAGTTCCAGAGGCCCGCAGCCTGCAGTAAGTGCCCAGAGCACTCTGCCATAAGCCCAGATTGTTCGGGACCCTCCAGGCTTCCAGGTGCAGTGAAGTGGCTAAGTGGGTCTGAGGTGCTGACATTTGCCCCCCCCCCCATTCTGGCTGCACTCAGAGAACTGTGGAGGTTCCAGCAAGCAGGCTGGTGCACAGTTTATCCTAGGAGCCCAGCTTATCTGGAACTATGGAGTTCTAAACAGGCAGAAGAGGGCCATAGGTTCCAGAGGCCCAGCGGCCTGGGGGAATTGGATGCCAGAGTCCCAGGAGCTGTGAACATAGAAGTGGATTTCCAACAGACCCTGAGGAAGCTTTCAAATAACACTTGAAACACAGAAATATAGGAAAATTACAAAACAAAAGACCAAATTAAAGCCCATCTCAAGAAACCCTAGGAGTGATATATATAGAAGAAAATATATGCCATACACCTCAAATATTGGATGTAATAGCTACTGAAATAAACAAGCAACTCCAGGAAGCTTTACAGGAATTCAAACTCGAAATAATCTCCCAGGTAAAAGAAGAAATGGTAAAAGAAATCAAAGAGATTCTGAATATATCTAAAGAAAACACAGTTTAAAAATTGGAGGAAATAAACAAAAAGATAGAATGCCTGGATGAGCAATATAAGAAACAAACAGAATACATAAAGCAGATGCAGAGAGATATACAGGAAATAAAAAAAAAAACTCCACTGAAAGGTGTAAAAACCACCTCAATGAAAGTGAAGATAGAATTTCAGACCTTGAAGACAGGATTGCAGCTAGTGAAGAGGAAAGGAAAGATCTTTTAAAAATAACAAGGAATCAGGAAATAACAACCCAACAACTGCAAGATGATGCAAAGAAAAACAACATAAGATTGATAGGGATTAATGAAAAAGAAGGGGACAACATAAAGGATGTCAAGAGGATATTTAGAGAAGTAATAGCTGAAAATTTCCCAAGCATGAGATCAGAAACTGACATCAGGTTCAGTGAAGCCTATAGAACTCCAAATAGTCATATCTGAAATAAAACTACACCCAGACATATAATAATCACCATCCCAGAAATCCAACACAAGAATAGATTATTAAAAGCTGTCAGAGAGAAAAGACAGATCACTTATAAAGGAAAACCTATCACAATCACAGCAGACTTCTCAACACAAACAATAAAGTCAAGAAGAGCATGGAGTGAAGTATTCCAGATTCTAAAGCAAAATGATTTCCAACCTAAACTGATGTACCCTGCAAAACTATCATACAAAATATGATACTTCCATGACAAAGAGCAGCTGAATAACTTCATGAACACCAACCCAATCCTGCAAAAAATATTGAAAGACAGTTTAGATACACAAAGGAAAAAAAACCACTAAGTAAAGTAGATAATTAAATAGAACAGAAAGATAAAGATGCAACAGCAAAGAGATAACATGTCAACAATAAACCAGCATTAAACAGTTATAACCATTAATGTAAATGGTCTCAATGCACCAATCAAAAGAAACAGACTAGCAGAAAGGATCAAGAAACAAAATCCAACCATATGCTGTTTACAGGAAACCCATCTAAACCAGAAGGATACTCACAGACTGAAAGTCAAAGGATGGAAAACAATACTTCATGCAGCAAGAATCAAAAAAAAAAAAAAAAGCAGGAGTAGCCATTCTGTTTGCAGAGAATGTGAACTTTAAACCAACAATGATCATAAAGGACAAAGAAGGTCACTACATACTCGTTAGGGAAAAACTCCAAGAGGAAGAGATAACTATCTTAAATATGTATGCCCGAAACTCCAGAACACCCAGTTATATAAAACAACTATTAACAGAAATGAAAACTCAAATTATCAGTAACACAATTGTAACAGGAGACCTTAACATGCCTTTGACACCAAGGGACAGGTCAACCAGACAGAAAATGAGCAAAGAAATAACAGAACTGAATCACACCTGTAAACAAATGGACTTGATAGACATATACAGAATGTTCCACCCAACAACATCAGAATACACATTCTTCTCAGCAGCACATGTATCATTCTCTAAAACAGACCATATATTAGCTCACAGAACATATTTAAACAAATGCAAAGGAGTTGAAATCATCCCTTGCATGTTATCAGATCATAGTGCTTTGAAATTAGAAATTAATGATAAAAGATACTGCAAAAGACCCACAAACACATGGAAACTGAATAACACACTATTGAGTAATCAATGGTTCACAGAGGAAATTAAAGAAGAAATTAAACAATACCTACAAGAAAATGAAAATACAGACACAACTTACCGGAATCTCTGGGATGCAATGAAAGCATTTTCCTCAGAGGAAAATTTATTGCACTGAGTTCCCACATCAGGAAAACAGAACGAATACAAATAAATAACCTGATGCTACACCTCAAATAGCTAGAAAAAGAAGAGCAAGTCAAGCCCAAAGCCAAAAGAAGGGAGGAAATTATAAAAATTAGAGCAGAAATCAACCCAATAGAAACTAAGAAAACAATCCAAAGAATCAATGAATCAAAGAGTTGGTTCTTTGAAAGAATAAATAAAATTGATAAGCCCCTAGCCAACCTTATTAAAAAAAATGGAAGAAAAAGCTCAAATACATGCAATAAGAAATGAAAAAGGTGAAATCACTACAGACTCTAAAGAAATACAGAAGATCATCATCACCTATTTCGAAAACCTCTATTCTCAAAGGTTTGATAACACAGAAGAAATAGACAGATTCCTAGAAACATATGAAGTACCAAAGCTGGATCAAGAGGATGTAAAACTGCTGAATAACCCAATCTCTATTGATGAAATTGAAAATGTAATTAAGTCCTTACCTACAAAGAGCCCAGACCCAGATGGATTCACTGCAGAATTCTACAAGAAATACAAAGAAGACCTAATGTCGACACTCCTCAAACTATTCAATGAAATTGAAAGGGAAGCAATCCTTCCTAAGTCACTCCTGGAAGCAAATATTACTCTAGTACCAAAACCTGAGAAAGACCCAACTAAAAAAGAGAACTATAGACCAATCTCCCTAATGAACACAGATGCAAAAATCCTCAATAAAATATTGGCAAACAGGATGCAGCAAATCATCAAGAAGATTATACATCATGACCAAGTGGGATTCATCCCAGGAATGTAGGGATGGTTCAACATACGTAAATCAATAAATGTAATCCACCATATCCATAAAGCCAAAAGTAAGAATCACATGATCATTTCTATAGATGCAGAAAAAGCCTTTGATAAGATCCAACATTCATTCATGATAAGAACTTTACAGAAAATTGGAATAGATGGTCTTTACCTCAATATAATAAAGGCCATTTATGACAAACCAACAGCCAGCATCATCCTAAAGGGCCAAAAATTGAAAGCCTTTACTTTAAAATCAGGCACAAGACAAGGATGTCCTTTATCACCACTCCTATTTAATATAGTACTAGAAGTACTAGCCAGAGCAATTAGACAAGAGAGAGAAATAAAAGGGGTAAAGATAGGAAAATAAGTTAAATTATCATTGTTTGCAGATGACATGATACTCTACATAGAAGACCATCTAACCTCCATTGAAAGACTCTTAGATATAATAAATAAATTCAGTAATGTAGCCAGATACAAAATCAATACTCAGAAATCAATAGCATTCCTATACACTAACAACAAAATCACAGAGATGGAAATAAGAGAAACCACACTCTTCACACTAGTAAGCAAAACAATGAAATATTTAGGAATTGCTCTTATGAAAGAAGTGAAAGACCTATACAGGGAAAATTATAATACACTGAAAAAAGAAATTGAAGATGATCTCAGAAAATGGAAAGACATCCCTTGCTCATGGATAGGAAGAACAAACATTGTGAAAATGGCCATTCTTCCAAAGCTGTTATACAGATTCAATGCAATCCCAATAAAAATACCATCAACATGCCTTATAAATCTAGAGAAATTACTCCTAAAATTCATCTGGAACCAGAAGAAACCTAGAATAGCAAAGGCAATTCTAAGCAGCAAAGGCAATGCAGGAGGCATCGCAATCCCTGACTTGAAGTTATACTACAAAGCAACAGTAGTAAAATCAACATGGTACTGGAATCAAAACAGAGCCGAAGATCAATGGAATAGATTAGAAGATACAACCACAACTACAAACACACTCAACCATCTTATGTTTGATAAAGGAGCCAAGCAGGTTCACTGGAAGAATGACAGTCTCTTTAATAAATGGTGTTGGAAAAACTGGCTCTACATTTGCCGAAAACTAAAGCTAGACCCATGCCTATCACCATGTACTAAATTAAAATCTCAATGGATCAAGATCTGAATATTAAAACAGAAACACAAAATCTATTGGAAGACAAATTGGGTAGAAACCTTGAAGACATAGAGGTGGGTAGAGAATTCATGAACAGGACTCAAACCGCACGGGGAAATACTTCCCAGAATCAATAACTGGGACCACCTCTTATTAAAAAGTTTCTGCATGTCAAAAGAAATCTCCAGCATAGTGAAAAGAAAACTGACAAACTGGGAAAAGATCTTAGTGAACGAAAAGAAAACTGACAAACTGGGAAAAGATCTTAGTGAACTTCCCCTCAGACAAGGGACTTTTGTCTAAAACATATAAAGAATTTAAAAAACTCAGACCCCCAAAATTCAAAGACCCAATCAAAAATGGGCATCTGAGATGAATATGCAATTCTCAGATGAAGAAATACAAATGGCAAATAAATACATGAAAAAATGTTCATCATCATTGGTCATTAGAGAAATGCAAATTAAAACCACACTGAGATTCCATCTCACTCCTGAAAGAATGGCCAGGATCAAGAAAACCAACAACAACAAATGCTGGAGAGGCTGTGGGAGAAAAGGAACTCTCCTACACTGTTGGTGGGAGTGTAGACTGGTACAACCTTTGTGGAGGTCAGTCTGGAGATTGCTCAAAAAGCTGGGATTGGAAGTCCCATTTGTTCCAGCTATTCCACTTCTAGGCATATTCCAGAAGAACTGAAAGCATCATACCACAGTGATATATGTGCACCTGTGTTTATAGCAGCATAATTTGTAATCACCCGATCTTGGAAACAACCCAAGTGTCCATCAACTGAGGAATGGATAAAAAAGTTGTAGTATTTCTATACAATGGAATATTACTCAGCTATAAAGAAGGATTACGTTGAGATATTTATCAATAAATGGGCGCAGCTTCAGATCATACTCATAAGTGAAATAAATAAATCTCTCATGTGTGAATACTGAATAGTTTCCCTAATGTAAGTAATGATTCAAATATATAAAAGTAGGAGGTAATCATGATTCCCCTTTATGTGGCCTTGAAGCCTTATAAAGTTTTCACTTATTAACTGGAAAGGCTTTATTCTGGGCTGCTTGATATTATTGCTTGTGATGAAATGAACAGCTATTTTGAAGAAAATAAGTCATCAAAATAGCTAGTGCTGATTTACTATCATCTTGTTTTGAAGCCTCACTGAACTATGGCTCTTCTGTCTCCATTGGTTTTATCATGATGCATCTTGTTGGATTTTATTTTATGTGATAGTATAAATAAAAATTGTTATAGGCAAAGAGATAATATACAAACCATTGTTCATTTTCTGTTAGTTGGTTCTAAAAATCCTACAATGCTTTCACCCACTTGAATGGTTTTACACTGACTTGATATGTTTGAAGCTATAGTATATGAAGTTATATTCAAATATTTCAAGGAAAAAGACAGTATGGTAACTACTATTAAAACTGGGTTATTTGGTGGTGAAGCACTAGGTTGCTGAAACTGTCATGCTTTGACCTGTACTGTTATGGTGTTATGTCCTCTTTTATCTCAATCTCTTCCTTATTCATTAAAAAATTATTTATTCTTTATGATTTTTTTAATTAAAGGGAAAAATCAAAAAAATTAGCTGGATATATTATAGCAACTTATTTATTTCCTATTAACTTGATTTGAAGTCCTGTAATACTCCCACTATCTTGTTTTGACTGATTAGACTCTGTTCCATTCTGTATGATAGTATCAATTTTGTTTGTTTTTTGTCTTTTTTTCATTTTTATTGGTACCAGGGATCAAACTCCACGACTGCCTGCTTGCAATGCAGGCGCTTATGCTGCTGACCTAAATCCCCAGTCCCTAGTATCAATTTTGAAGGTATAGGCAACTACTTTGAAGGCAATAAGATTCACTATGATGCCCATTCTGGTTTGACTATTATCTTCTTTGGAAGTCCTGTAGTGTTTACAAGGTTTAGGTTTTATCGGTCTTGTTCTCTACTGTTTTGTTCAACTTTATAATGCTTAATGAGATAGACAATTCTTTTTAAGGAAGCAAGAGGCATTATAGTAACCATTGTCGATAACCTTGTACTCTGTTTTTACATCATGTGCTATGTATATCCTTGGTTTTGACTGACAGCTTTGTTTTGCCATATTTGACTTTATTCTCTTCCAAAAAAAAAGTAATAAGAACTAAGGAGTAATAAAACCCAAAATGTGTAAATTTATTGTAAAAAAGAGAGGAAAAAAAAGTGTTCTAAAATATACAACTGCAAGTGTGTTTAGGGGTGTTAAGTAGATGCCCATATTAATGTTTTTGGTTGGATCATTGAACACAACTGTTTGCAGTCTCACTGTTTGAATGTCCACTTTGTATGCTTTGATACTGTGACTTGAGCAACTGTCTCTAGGATGATAATTGTAATCTATTAACTGGTGATTTCTTACTGTGTTTTTTTTTCTGTAGTTCTGTATTAATTGTACCCTTACACTGCTTTGTTTTGTTTTTTCTCTTTTTCCTTTTAAATAAAATTTTTAAAAAAGAAGTTTTTGCTAAATGTTTCATAAATTCATACATATAACTGGTTTTCAAAAAAATTCTTACATTAATAAGCTGAATGTCAAATTATCTTTTATTAATGCAGGTGACTTTAACAGATGATACTGATAATGTTTTCTTGTTTTGCTTTCAGTTAAATATACATATTTATGTTAATTTAAAATTCAGGAAATAATGAGAAACTGACAGTTGATTTGATTATGTGATAGAAAAGAAAAAAAGAACCCAATTTCAGAATATTTCCAATAGGAATTAAGTTACCATGAAATTCTTATTTAACCTTGAACAGAATACTAAAAGCAACTGGGCCATTTAGTAGAGGAAAAATAGTAACTTTATCATTTAAGTAATCTTCTTTTAACACTGTCCCAGAGTAACAAAATCCTCAAAAGATATCAATTATAATATGTACACTGGTAAGTTTCCTATGTTTTTAATTCTAATTCTACAGCACCAAAATTGATGCATCTCAAACCAGCTTTCAAACAAAAGACCTTTGTAATGATTTCACAGATAATTCCTCAGAAGTCATCATATATATGTTCACAAAGTGTCCAGATCAGGAGGAAGAGCTAAAGTTTAATATGTCCTCATTAAAATAATATGATCTATTTACTCAGCTCTTCCATGGCTAGGAAAATGCACTGTTTGTTTATGTCATTCTGTGCCCACAGGAAGCATTACGGCAACATGTCCAATAAATTATAACAACCCTATTTTCTCAGATTGTTATCTATATTACTGTTGGTAGTAGGCTGAAAGAAAGAGGGCAAATGGGTCTATTTTCGTTTCTCTATTTACTATTCCCATGATTGGCAATCAGACTAACAGATGCAAATACAAACATTCGGCCTGAGGGTGTTGTCTATACAATAGTTAGGATAACTTAGTAATACTAATAAAAATGCTTCTTGGGTAACAGTCTCAGAAGAATCTGTAATAGTATTATGAATTTTTCTTGGTCAATTTGTCTACATTATGGTTGGTAATGACTGCTTTCCTATACTTAAAACTGAAAAGAAATAGAGTGTAGATTCCTTTCATACATCCAGAGGCTAGTAAGAAAACTACTTTGATTACATTAGCACTGCTCATTCTGTTCTTACATACTTCCTTCCTCGAGAGTTCACAATATAATTTTATCTAATTTTGACAATTTCCCCTGACACTTACAAATATGGAAAGAGCTGTATATAGAAATCCACTTACTTAGAGAACTAATATTTCCAAATGGAGAAAACTGTTTATGAGATTAGCTTTTAACACAAAATTGAAGCAATGTAGCATGTACTACCTAGTATTGGCACAAAAATCTATTTATAAAGGTAAATATTCTCATTTGATCTCTTAAGACACTGACATGGAAGATTCATACATCTATTTTGTAGTAAGTTAATTGTATATAATTATGGGTTCATAATGGATAGTTATTATTTAAACTGCCAATTTAGTTGAGTAGTTCTAAATTAGTAATTGACACCTTATCCTTATATATGTATTATTAATAATAAGCAACTAAATTTTATAGTAGATTATCGTGTGCAGTTGGACTATATCTTGAGTAAATATTTACATGCAGGTCCAGACAGCTCAAAGAGGTAAGCCTTATATTGTTATAATTTTGTATACATTAAAATCTAAACTGTAATTTAAGGCTCAATTATTTGTGGAAGGCAATTTGGCAATTACAACCAAAGTAAAACTATATCTGTTCTATGCCCTCTAAAATTCTAATTTTATAAATTTATAGAAATATTCTGTAGAAATATCCATACACTATTGTCAAATATATAAGGAAGGATATATGTCAAAGTATGAATCAAAGAAGAAAAAAATTAGGGAGATCAATATCATTGATAAAAATATGAAATAAACTGAGATATTATAGATTCTACAGAGTCATGCAGAAATATGACAATAATGATGTGGCAGTTCTTACATGTTAAAAAGTATATACAGGTATTTTTAGCATTTTAGCAATAAGCAACTATCATAAACACACACGCACACAATTAGACAAGAGCAAAACAATGATAAAGGCTTCACCAACTGAACCCTAAATCTTACCTATTTAAACAAATACATTTAAATAAGATATAATGAAAATAAATTAATTTATAAAAATTGGAAAATGAATTTTCTGACTAATTTTAACAGAACAGTTTTATTAATTACCATTATACTTCAGTGAAACATATTCAATTTTTTAAAAAGATGTTCTCATTGTTTCAAAATTCTGCCAGAATCTAACAAGTATTGTTATATTAAAACAGATACTCCTTAGATATATCAGGAATGAATTACTTGAGAAATTAGAATACAAGCCACCTAACTCCAAAAATCAGCAAGGCACATGCAAAACAACACTAAATCTTTGGTTAAGATTCCCAAAATGTGCCCCATTCTTGTAAAGAAGCAATCTTACACAAGTTACCAAATAGTGGGCTCCCTAACTACTGTCTTTATACAGTTATCCAGATGATGAAATCTTTTCGAGGGGCATCTCACCTTGTAACCTCAACACCCTAATATTCTTTGTCTCCTTAGAAATATGAAATATGAAATATGAAAGTGCATGCAATTATACATGGAAAAATACATGTTTTAATATTTTAAAAATTATCCTAAGGAACTTGTGTCTTCAGCTGAGATGAAATAAGAGAGACCAGGTACACTTTTATCTAGAAATATAAAAAATAAAGGAGAGGCAGAAACATGGTTTTGAGACATCAGGTACCAAGAAACAAAGGGAAGTCCTTCCATCAAGTGAGGTGGGCCTGACGCCTGCCCAGAAAGGTTCCTGAACCGTAGACTACAAAGCAAGCAACTCAGGCCAAGGTCACCTTGTAGTGTCTCAGAACTACAAAGTACCAGGAGCCTGAGGGAGACAGAGTTGGCAAGCTAGAGAGCTGCCAAAGAGAGCACTCACAGAGCGACATGTCATGAACCCACAAAAATTGTCCCTTGAGTGTTTGGCAGACTACTATTCCCTGCATACATGAAGAAAACTTAGCTTCATAAGGAAAAAAAAAAAATCCCAAAAGGATCAAGGCGAATAATACCCACTACTCATTCAGGGAAGGACAAGTGCCTGCTCCTGCTAGGGAGTCTGAAAAAAAGCTAGTAATGCACAAATAATTAGGTAGTCAAAAAGAGTTCATGTCTAAATGGAAGAATAATTAATCCCGGATGAGTACTAGTGCTAGTGTTCTTAACCAGTCCTTCTAAAAATGATACAAAAAGGTCAAGAAGTTCTTAAGTAATTGAACTATCTCAGAATAAAGCTCGCAAACATTTATAGAAATATGAAATTATTGAGCACTTTAAATAGTTAAATTCAAAGTGTCTGACATGAACATCATTGATAGCTACACAGAAAAGCAATAAAATATAATCTATAGTGAAGAGAAAAAATCCATCAATCGGAACATATGAAATTGACACAAGTATTTTAATTAGAAGATGAGGACATAAAGTAGTTTCTATGTATTTTATATTTGAGGAGAAAGTAGAAAAATGAAAGATAAAAACAAATTTTATCAAAATTTGAGACTGAAAACTACAATGTCTTGGGTAGAAGGTAAAACAGATTATAATGAGATTATACTGAATATTACAGATTACTGAACTTGAAACCAGATGTAATACTATGACAAACTGCATAACACACTTTCTACAGATATGTGTACAACTTGTGAACTATGTTACTACTTTAACTAGATGAATATCAGCTACAATAAAGCGGAAAAATATTTGAGAAAATTAACTGTAAAAATTTCCCATACCTGAAAAAAAAAAAAAACCATAAACCCACAGATCCAAGAACCTGAACCAAATCCAAAAGTAAGAAACTTGACAATAATTATACCAAAGGACACCAAAGACTGCTAAAAAGTGATCCATCTCTAACACCAAATGATAAAAAGTTACTCAAATAACACTAAAGAAAAAGATACATTATCCAAAGAATGAAAAATATAAGGAGAATTGAAGATAATTTTTATTTAAATAACAGCAACAAAAACACAGTGGAGCAATATTTTTAATGTCCCCCCAAAAATCAACCTAGAATTCCATAACCAACAAATATACATTTTACATAAAAGATACAGACTTTAAACATCATAATGCTGAAAAATATCACTAGGAGAGGAATGTTCCAGAAATATCAGGGCAAATTCTTTTGAAACAAAGAGAGCAACACCAGATTGATGCACAGATCTACCTACACTAAAGAATGAAAAGCATTTAAAATACCTTATGCAAAAGTTCTATCATCATTGTATACATAAAGAAACGGGCTTAGAGAAGTTCAGCAGCCTCGAATCAGGTCACTAGTAAACAGGAGAGATGTTATGCAAAGGCGTCGTGTCCAACACAGAAGTGGGTCTCTGGATTGTATAAACAGTCTTCCTTCAAGAGATCTTTTTTTCCCCCTTAGCGGGTAAGTTTTATTGGGGCTTTTAACAGATTCTTAGGCTGGCCCATGCCTGATGCTTTAGTTACTCAGGAGGGCAAGTCAAGAAGGCTGAAGTTCAAGACCAGCCTGGCAGCTCAGTGAGACTCTGTCTCAAGGTAAAGTGAAGGACAGGCTGGAGCCGTAGCTCAGTAGCAAAGCCCTTCCCTAGAATGTGGACAGCCCTGGGGTCACACCAGAGAACTAAAAGAAAACTAGTAAAGTAACTGATATTTCTGACAAACTGCTCAGTTCTGTACCCCTAAAGTTAAATAAGAAAGCAGCATATATAAACAGTTCATGAAAAAGAATAGTTTGTGCTGTCACTGTTTTATGGTCTTCATGTTTTATGCTTAGATTTTGTAACTTGAGAGACTACTTCTAAGATAACAATGTGTAATACATTAACTAGTGTTGATTTCTTACTGTAATTTTTTTGAAATTGTGTATTGTTTCTACCGTTTTTTCTGTTTTGTTTCTTAAAATCAAAAAAAATTTAAAAAGGAAATCACTGCATAGTTGGAGGATATAGGTCAGCAGTACAGCGCCAGCTTGGTAAGTGAGATCTTGATTTGATTCCTGATACAAAACAAAACAAAACAAAAACCCCAAATTAAAAAAAAAAGAAAACCATAAAGACATCATAACAAACTGACCATAAAGGTACACATTTATAATCTCATCACACTGACAGAAAGGTAACAGAGAATGCCAGGTTCAAGAACAGCCTGCCTTAGCCAGATCTAATTAAAAAGCTAGAGTGTAGCTTTGATGCAAAGGCCCGTGTTCAAATCCCAGTGTGACACAAAAAAGGAAAAAAAAGAAGGGAAGGAAGGAAGGAAGAAAGGAAGGAAGGAAGGAAGGAAGGAAGGAAGGAAGGAAGGAAGGAAGGAAGGGTACAGAGAGACAGAAAGAGAGAGACCATTGGAAAGAAATTGCTTTAATGTTATCCTTTGAAGTGTTCATTATTTCTGGGGTCCAATTCCAGTGCCTGAGATGATTTGAAATTCATGTTATTATCCTGCCTGTGGCTAAGTTTTTCTTAGGCTTCTGATTGCTGCCTGACAAGTAACAACTCTAAACATTCACTTAATATAGTTTTAAATGCCTATATTAGATGTGCATCTTACTGACACTTATAAAGTCCCATATTTTACCCCCAAATACCTAACACAATGTCATTGAATGTGGTTGTTTGAACTTTTCTTCTAGATTGTGACTATGTTATGTGTATTTATTTTTATTCCTAGTTCAGTTGCTGAAACATAACAATTACTCATTCATGAAATCAGCAAATTAACAAAATGAAATTAGTGAAGAGGAATTGGTAGGAATCTATCTTTCTCAGTAGATTTAATAGTTGATATAATGAATTCTCAATGGTTTCCCTTATCCTTCCTCAATTTATTTCTTCACTCTTCCTCTGCTTTCTTTTTCTCCTGTAAATTACAAATAAATGACAATATCATCAGTTGAGCAGGAAATGTGCTAGTTAGTTGACTTGTATATTGTGGTTCACCTGAAGTTTTAATTCTCATGTTGAATTAAAAATTCTTTTCTTAAAAATTACCAAAAATGATGCTTAAATCTTAGCTTACTTTATCAAATAAATATGGGTGATTTTTATAATTCAGGCACTTAGTATCAATTTTATTTAATCTTCCCAGTGCCTTTTTCAAATCAGGATTATGTTATGTGATGAAATCAAAGTTTGAAAAGTAAATGATTAAGACATGAATTCAAGTTGCTTTTTACTTGGTTTCAATATTAGTCTAAAACATTCCATCTGCAGAGCTTTCAATCAATTCTAAAAAAGGAAGATGACCATTATTACCTTAATATTTCTCCAGTAAATAATGCATAGACTACAAATATCAGAATAACTGAGGGTGCTTCTTAAAAGTATAGATCTCTGTGTTTTTCTCTTCACTTCGTCATTCAAAATCAAAGTTTCCGTAGCTAAAGACTAAGATTCTGTTTTACACGAGTTTGTAAGGACCTCTGACATATGTGAAGTCTTCAGAAATTATGAGTAATTAACAAAAATTCATGTACTAGGTTGCCTTCCTTTCATTATAAGCAGCAGAAAATTCAGCATCTAAGGCGTCATAAGACTGATACATCAAGGATGGCTCTTGAAGAGGTAATGGAAAGACCAAAACAAATTCTGATTTCTGTCTCCTGCATCTCAGTGCCCTCCCATTCCATTAGTTCTTTTCAATATGATCATGGTAAGAAGAATGAGCAAAATACAAAACAAGACAGAAGTGTACAAATTCACTGAGTGCAGTAAGTGTGTGCATAGATATACGGGCACACAGAGACAATAAAATGACACAGAAAGAATGCTCATTCCTCAAACAGTATGGAGAGTCCGTGTTCCCTAAAAAATTCTGCCTTTCATACTATATCCTGTTTAGCAGATGAAGGTAGAATTCACCATTACCTTGTGAATTAGTTTGAAACTATGGAGTCATGCCCATATCCCCATTTTAACATAGTATTTTTTCTTTTTTGAAAAAAAAAAAGGACTCTTCAGGCCAGACTGTTTTGAGAGTTTTACTGAACCATGAAGTGTTAAATAAAATAAGAAAATGGAGATAGAAAAAAAAAGTTGTAATCCAAGGGCAAAAGAAAAATGAAAAAAAAAAAAAAAGCCAATGTGCTGCATGACAGGAGGATCATTCTAGGAATGTGTCCTCTCTAATCTAATTATGATACAGAACGATTTTCCTAGAAAATATCAATGCAATGATTTCTTGGTAACCAAAAAAATTATTTTGTAAACTGAAACAAAGCAACAAAAGGCCATTTTGGAAAAGGAGAACTGTGGAAGTATTTACTTACTCTGAATTGTCCCCATCAATAGAGCATTTTTTGGTGTTTTCAGTTGGCTCCAAGACTTTGGATCCAAATTTCCTTTGTGTTCAAATTTTATCCCTTTATTCTTTTGACACTGACATCCTTGTCCCGTGATTTTCACACTATGTGCTTTGTCAATCATATTTAATTATTTCAAAATATCAACTATATCAAGAGCAATTCAGAGTCATAAATTGTAAAGCTAAAAATATAGAAATAACAAGGTCACTTTTAATCATCTCATATGTTTATTGATTATTTAGTTTTGAATTGTGTAAATAAGTGAGAGTATATCACTAAAAGAGTTTTTTTTCCAAAGAGAGACTCCTGGGTATCTCCTAAATTTTTGCAGTGATATTCACATAACCCATGTCTGTAGTATTTGATATCTATTCGGTACATACAGTGAGACTTTACAAATGAATAAGGCCAAGATCCCAGCCTTAGGGAATGCAGCCAGGTTACAGAGCAAGATGAGCAACCAAGTGCTGTAATCACAGTCTCACTAGAGGTACATGAGAGGCTGCAGGAATGTGTGTGAGCACAGCTATGTTCTGACAGGGATCATGACCCGCTATGGGAGATGGACCCTTCATATGGACAAAAAGGGAAATCGAAACTAAGTTATTGTGGCAGAGTAAAAAGCATTTCACTCAAAGAAAATACCATATACAAAGAGTGAAGCAATGATTAAGTATGATACATACTGGGTGATAGACGTTTTCTTGTATGTTTTGAGTCAGTGGGTTTCCAACATTTGGTAAAAAGGAGTAGATAGTGGCCAGGGTATAAAAGACCTGACTACCACACTAAGAGAGTGAGACAGAGAGAGAGAGAACCAGGAAAAAGAATACAGATAGTAAAACTGTTGTTGAAAAGTTACTATGCACAATACAGTGTTGGAAATACTAATTTATACTCGTAACATTTATGAAGCAATTAGAGAAGAGCTCAAGAATATCTTCTTGTCATGATAGTCAATAAGTACTGAACTTGAAATTTAGCCTCTTAAGTGACTAGCAGTTTGAAAAATATTGTTATGTAACTACATACATACACATATATTAGTGAGTGTAATATTATTCTAATATACTACAAAGAAATGATTACATTTTATATTTTATATGTATTAATGTATAGAATATTGTTCTAACATACTAGGAAGAAATTGTTATAATTTATATTTTAGATAAAATACATTTATAGTAGATCTCTAAAGGATAAATTGAGGAGACAAAAATATCGTAAGGATGGAGGCTGAAGACAGGAGAGAATTAATGGAAGGAGCTGCTTCACAGAGTGCACAGATGAGGACCCATGAGTTCTATGGACAGAGAAGAAAAATGGGCAAGAAAATTTGGGACAAGGAATATTCTAGACTTTCAGGGCTCCAGCTTTAGAAACGAGGAGAAAATGGATGCTAAGATTTCCTTTCACCAATTCAGAAAATACAGAAAGAGAACACTGTGTAAGGGTAACGTTTAAGGAGCTCCAATTTGGAAATAATGAGGTGAGATTGGCTGTGGGTATCCAGGGGAGCAGGCTACCACATATTTTTAATGAACGCTTCCACTTCTCACTAAGTGATGGCACATCATGCTGAAGAATGAATGAGCACGTTTTATTCATCTGTTCTCTTTCCCATTCAAGTTGTAATCAAAATCAATCTATTACACCCCACCTAAGCTCACACTCCTGCACTTTTCTTAACTTGCTTTATCGCGGAAAGATAGATCTCTTCTCACTTCTTTTCTTGAAGGAAGCATGAATCATGCTCAGTGGGAAAAACGCAGCATTGAGAGTCTTGAAATATTGGATTCTTCATCCATTCCATTTACAATAGGAAAAAACTATTCCCTTCAACTCTTCTATTTGCAAACACAAACTTATTTAAAGAGGTTGTATGGGTATCTAAAATATTTCAAAAACTAGGTAGCAGCAATCCATGACTTTGTTTTATAATTTTACTGTCCTCTTAAGATGAAAAAAAAAAGTTTATTTTTCACATTAAATGAAGTAATTTTCTCTAAGTTTATTTATCTTAATCCTTAAAATGCTTGGAGGCTTATTTCTAACTACTACTGACAATGGCCTGCTTGCTGTACCATCTGTCCTTTTTCAGTTCATTTTTAGTGTACCTCGGGAACACAAATATGTCCAAACTTCTCTCTACAATTTAATAATGCTGGACCATGCTCAGAATTCAAGGTCCTTCGTAAGTTGCCCTCCCTGTACTTTCCTGGTTCCCTCTCTGGCTACTCTGCCACGTACCCTTGTTTCTTCAGATTCAGTTCATTTTTCTCAAATCTTGGGCTTTTGCCTTAGTTGTGTCCTCTGATAGAATTTTCTATAGGTGCAACACACATTCATCCCACTGGCTTTTCACATCTACCTTACGGAGTCCAATTAAAATGTTAACTGATATTTTTGTCTGGTGCTTTCCTCAATATTTTTTTAGCAGTATAAATTGCTTTGTATTCCAGGATCATTTTCAAATCTATCTTACTTTGTGTTCTATTAGAAAATCTTTGCATCTATCTCTAACACATCTTAAACTGTTTTACAGTTTAAGGTTTTTCACCTTGTATTTCCATAGTACCTTAGAATTTTTCTTGAAAAGGCTGTGAGGTTATGTTTTGTTTTTAATAATAATCTTAAAAATCTACTTGAGCATATTTCAAATAATAGGGTTGAGCATTTATAACCAGATATCTTTTAAGTGCTAGCCTATGTTTACATTTTAATCATATTGGAGCTAAGTCATTCATTTTATTTTTATGTGTTAATGGGCAAAGAATATAAGACAGATTCAAGTTACAAATGAAATCTGTCTCTGAAAGGCAGGCCTGATAAAGCATTGCAACAATGTCATACAAATAAAATTTTTCGTAGTTTAAACAGACAAAAATTGTAAAAAATAACAGTTTTTACAATTGTTTGTTATATAATTATCCAAAACATAAATATTTGTTTATTAATATTTTGCTTACACACACATTTGGAAAATAACATAAGTTTTTTGGGTCATATATTTTAAAGACTATTTTTTAATTTATAATGGACTTTTAAATACTTTTAAATTCAAATTTCAGAATATCATAGTTTTAAATTTTTTCTACTATATTGGAAAAGTGATATAAACAATAGAAGAATCTTCTAATTTTCTAAATATTCTCGTATACAGGATAATCCTATAAATAAAATAAAGACTTCATAACTTAGTATACCACAAACTCTTCTAGTTGTGTTAATGACATTTAATTTACCATTTTAACTACTTTTGAGTAGACAGGCCACTAACAGTAAATGTGTTCACATTGCATAGAAACTTATGTCTATAATGCTTTCACCTTATAAAACTCAATCTGTGCACCCATTTAATGACTCCCTATTTCCTCTTGCCTTCATCCTCTAATTAGTACAATTCAACTTTCAGTTTCCATGAGTCTGACTACTTTAGACTTCTCAAATATATGGACAATGTAGTATTTGGAGGGGTGTGTGTACACATGTGTATGTTACTGGCTTATTTCGCTTAAAATAATGTCTTCAAGATTCACCCCTGCTTTGACATGTGTAATACTGTAGAGCCATTGTAATAGTCCACTTGGATACATATACCATACTTTGTTTTTCCCCTGATTTTCCACTGTTATTCTCATGGTATGTAGGGCTACAAAACTTAAATGTAAACTATACCTTCAAGATTCTGCTTTCAATTTTTATATGAATGTTTTCATATTATAAATTATATTTATAAACTATAAATGTCTCTATTTGTTGTGACTCGAAAGGGCCTCATAAATCTTCTTTAATGTCTCTAGGTGCTCCTATATTTTTAGGGATAGCACCACACATCATACTAAAAGAAGTAACATCCATTCATATTTGACATTTAAATTATTGTTAATTGGTAAGTATTATTGTTTTTAATTTGGCTTTGGAACTTATTGGTTATGTATCAGTAATTTAATTTATGATTTGTTGGGATTCCTCACCAGTCATTGTACATTTTCCAACATTGTTATAAAACAAAGTCTCCTACTCTGAAAATTATGTTTAAATGCTATAAGGTTTTGATGACATTAAACATAATTAATGTAGTTGATATGCTATTTTATGGACATTGACTTAAATATGTCATAATATCAAATTTGAGTTTTTCCAATATTTTGGGGCATTGCTTATTTTATGTCTCAAGCATTTTTAAATCCAATTGGTAAGATGTTATGACTTATGTCTAGATGTTCCCACAAAGCCTCATACATTCATAGGTGTGGCTTTTTAGTGGTTTCTGGATCAAAAGTGTATTAATTAGCATAGTTTTGGGTGTGGATAATGAAAGGTCCACCAGGGGTGTAAGTGGCACCAACTAAAAGCCTTGTAGCTTCGATGGAACACAAAGAAAATGATGGAAGTCAGCTGAATGGCTTCTGCCCTCTGCTTGCTTTGCCACAGGCTGTTTCTCCTCCACCGTGGCCCTCTGCCAAGCTGCACATGTTTAGAGCCAGACTATAGACTGAAACCTCCACAAACTGTAAGCTAAAATAAACTTTCCCTCCTTTAAATTGTGGATACTGGGTATTTTATCTTAGCAGTGAAAAAGTAATTAAAACATAAGGTCACAGGCCCTAACCAGACAGTCTATAGTACTAAATGGATAGAACAACTGAGAATTAACTATTTCTCTTCTATAGCTTGAAAAACTAAGATGGTAGGTTTTAATATAAGACATGAGAGAATGAGTGGACTTAGAGTCCTTTTTATGTCTGGAATATCACTTTGGGAGACAAATATTTTAAAGTTAAGCAACACTGTTTGGGGGGGTCAAGAAAATGAATAAAAAATCTTGACTCCATTGAAACCATTAATTAAGTTAGTAGACTTATAGCACAGAAAAGAATATGTGGGTGATTCAGGGGGAATAAAAGTTTCCAAATGAGCTATTCCCTTTGAAGGTGCAGATTCATAGACTCATTTATGCTCTGTTTTCACAAGTGTCCTTCTAGTCCTTCTCTTAATTGCTCTCTAAAGTCCAAATATTTTGAGATATTCTTCAGGAAAAGAACAGAAAAGTTCTATCTCAATACAAGTGAAAACTGGAAAGACTTATCTATGGAATTTCAGTTGAACACATGACTTCAGAAGGCATTTAACTTTTGGAATACCCTGACTCATGTAATACTTGTTGAAAGTGCCATAAAAACATAACCTGATTTTTAACATTCTGAAAGAACATCCATCCAGTAATTAATACTGTAACTGCTACTTGCAACTGTTCTCAGTAGATAACTGGGAGGCTTGTGCACAAACTAAACAGACTTTCAATGGGAATCCTTCAAAAACATACAACAAGCAATCACACCAAAATATTAATTTGCACTCAGATGCTTGATACCACAAGACACTCCAATTATCTCTTACTGTTTAAGCTAGAAGACTTTTCCAGGCTTTAAACTAGTCTCTGAAGAGATTTAATTCAATATTACTTACCCTAAAGCAGTCAGCATGCTCTTTTTTTGCCCTTCAGGTCAATGAGAGTGACCGAACTGAGACCCAATCAAATCTAAATATGTCGCCCCTAAAGAACTATTCACAAGGTTAATTGTATCTTGGTTCTATTTGCTGAATAAGGAATCAGTTAGCGAGAGTAGCAAAAGAAGCCATAAATGGCTTCATGAAACATATGGAAGTGAGAGCCATAGATGGAAACAGGTTTACTCTGCTTTTAGTTCTCTAGATCTCTACAGGAAGGAAATACACCCGTGGCAGAGGTATTTCTCATGCTTTCTATCATCACTGTAATCAATATCAATTTTACTCTTGCTTCAACTCACGCTATTTGTGAATCCAAAGAGGGCAAAACAGATACTCAAAACTATTTAGTTAGTTGCCTAGACATGAATGCTATTGAGATGTGTTTATTCGTTGAATTTAGAGAAATATAACACTGAAACATACAGTTGTAACAACATGTTGGGGTTAGAAAGGAAGGTTACAGTGAAAACACTGATATGTATCAACATTCAAAGCTTATATGGTCATTGAAAATATATCAAAAAGTCCAATTGTTTAGAGAAATATAATAGGAAGAGAAAATGCTTTTAAAAGAGATGCAAAAAGCTATAGTATCTAAGTCCTTAACATTATATTCAGTTATAAATTACAGTAATTGAAAAGAGAAGAAAACTATTCTGTATAATCTTAAAATAAGAACAATAAGCATTACAGGGCTTACTATTACCAAACACTATTCTGAGTTATTTTGGTGAATTTTCCAATTCTTCATCACAGTCCATTAGGAAATGGAGGCTAAAGATCTTAACGTTTACACTCACAGCTAGAAAATAAGGCAAATGAAGGATCCAGAATCTGGAATTTTGCAGCTGATTCTTTAACTGCATCACCTACCTATTATCAAAACTGGTACACACAGATAAAAAGATAACCCAACAAGCATGAAATCTTGTATTGAAGATAGCTAGTCTGAAGCAGATCATTATGGAGGCCTTACAGAGTCCACACTCTGAAAAAGAGGGCAGAGTCATGCTGAGCCAACAGTTAAGACTTTTGTCAACCAAAGACCTGCACATCCTTACTGTTGGTGCCAAGTTTCTCTAGGCAGTTCCTAAGAGCTGATTACTCAGAGTTTCCAGTGCTAACACTTCTTTGGCTTCTTCTGGACAATGCAAACGTGACATTTCACCAAGTCGTCTGATATATGAGTTTGGAGACTTCAGATATAAATCTGTTTCCTGCATATGGTCACAGTAATGAAGTGGATTTCTGATTTTCCCTTCTGAAATGTCCCAATATTGTTATTTTAGGGTCAAAAATTATCCTCAGTCATTCTATCAGGAGTCTACCTTTATTTGTATAATAATTCATCCGGACATGCACCTAGTTATCCACCTACACAGTAGCCAGTACTTCATGGAACTGAGCTTTGTATCAGGGGCTGAATTTGAAGGTGATTTATGTGCTTATATAGCCAGGATCTGAATAAACCTAAGCCTTCTTCTAGTTGTAAACTTCATTCCGACAACCTTCTAATTTTTAAACCACATTTTAAAATGGCCCCAGATGCTTTTCTTGTGCTTAGATTCAATACATAGCTTCTTATGGAAGTTCATTTTCAATTCAATCATTTCCTTAGAAAGATGTGAAACTACTTCCCCATTTCATATAATAATTAATCACCTGCTCTTCCCCAATAAATCTCCTTACTTAGTCTCCCAAAATCTCATTGTGTTTGGATTAAAGGAGGTCAGAAATTTCATCTTCTATTCCATGGACCTCCAGAGTAGTTTGTTTCACAGGAGCCCTCTCATTCCTCCCAACTAACAGCTATTCTCACCCAGGTGTTAAACCAGGACTTGAACTATCAGGAACAACATTTGAGCCAGGATTAGCTGTCAAAGGAAGGTAACCATTTACCAGGTCTCAGGAGGAGGGCTGACTTTCGGAATAATTCTTCCCTCACAGAAGTAAGTCTAATATACTGAAGGGATGAAAAAGAGTCACAGAGTGAATAAGATTTTTTTAAATAGAAGTTATGTGCTAATAGCAGTGACTGCTATCAGAAGGCAAGACAAAAAGATGCAGTAGCAAATACAGAGAGGAAGGGGAAGCTAAGGCAAGGAGGTACCTGATCATCTTTATTATACAAGCCTTTGAACTCTGAGTAACAAACTGAACCCATAACACTTTCTTTATGGTTTAACATGCTTTTTGGATATTTGGCTTTTTGTTTCCTTCAATCATCTAGGAAAGATCAAATGAGTTCTATAAAAGAAATCATGCTCTCTTAAATGGTTTCAGGAAAAAAATATAGATTAAATGCACTGATAGACATAGCTGAGGAAGGACCCCTCAAATGTAGCATATTCCCATGTTGTGCCTGTATTTGTGTACCCTTTTATTATTATTATTTCTAAATAATGAAACAGATTTACTGAATTAAGAACTTGCATGCCACACAATCCACAAACTTAAAATGCAAGACGAAATACATCCCAATGCATTAAAAGAGTTGTACCACTATAACTATCATCAAACTCAGTGCATCATTTAATTGCATAGTAACGAGGTGTGCAAGGGGCTGCTTAGTCTTTCAGTACCAAGGAAACATTTTCATGTGCTCCTTTTCCTGGTATAGATGCTTTTCTTATCATAGAGTTGTTTTTACTAAAGAGTAATTCTACTTGACTACAATAACTTTGTATGGGGCCACAGAGTCTACGGCCTGCACCTTTTTGAGCTTGATAACTGGGCTCAACAAGGTACTGTTGTTGTGTCTTCTATGAAGTGTGTTCTCCTAGGATGTAGTCAGCATCAAGGAGCTGCTATGAACCCATGCTTCGAAGGAGTTTGCTGGTAGCTGGTCACATGCTGAAGTAACTTTCCAGTAGGAGATAAGCTCTGTCTGAAGACAGCTTCTACACTGTGTCCTATATCCTCAAGCATGCCCAAATTAGAAGTGTCATATATAGCTGGGAGAATACTGCACTGCAGCTTCATTTCATAAGTAAAGGAGCACAATACAGTTACACTCCACTGACAGTCTCACCAGCATGAAGTGTGCTTCTAACTCATGACAAACTTCACAAGGTCATTCTCTCAGTCTTCAGTTTCTGTTTCACCAAGTGGCTCTCCCAGACATACCCAAACTGTGGCCTACTGGCTCCTTATTCTTTTTGTAATCTTATAATAATACATGCATGTAAAAAGGAAGTCTTTCTACTTTCATGCATTAAATCATTATACATTTTATATGAAGCCCTAGAAATTCAACTTCATTCAATGCTGTCCAATGAAGCCAAAAGGTTGGACTCATTTGCACGTGAAAAGAACTTAGATTTTAGTCTTAATGTAACAGAAAACCATCAGAGATATTCTTCCCAGAAGGATCACATCATTTTAGGTTAATTTTTAACACAGTTCTTCAATTTGAAGGAAGGGTGTCTCTCTCTACTTCTCCCACTAAAATTCTCCCTTAAGCTACTGTTACCTATGATTGGACCTACTTTGGCCATTTTGGTAATTATATTGATTTTTTAATTGAACATTTTACTACAAAAATGTGTATATATATATAGAAAGGTTGAAAGAATTTCTCGCATGTGCACATACATATCCTCTATACCTTTTACCCTGAATAGCATCACAGTTCTTTTCCATAGCTGACCAGACCTGACCTGTTCTGATATCTTCATGCCATGTGACTTATTTTTAACTGTGTCTCCTACTACTCACATCACATGTTGCCATTCTCATATTGTTCAACTATATTATGCTTTTCCTGACCCGGGGCTTTTATTTTGGTTTCTCTGCTAGATCTTGTCCTGAATCAGGTACTTAGAGACCTTTTCCTGCTTTTCTTGGAAATCTATCTTCTGTCCCCAGCCACTCTCTCACAAAATACAGTACCATATGCTTGTACCTAAATCAGCCATCACGCTTAGAAATTCTCTTATATCTTTGTTTTGGTCTTTATTTCCTTTGTATCTTATTTCATTAAAATGTAGGTTCAGAGAGACCTAGGAGATTGCCTGTTTTAATCATATCCTGAAATTGACAGCTTAAACAGGGCTTAAATTTATAATGGGAATTGGAGTCAAATTAATATGCTGTATAAATTTATAAGTATCATGCTACTATAGCTAATCAGAATGGATGGTTTTGGAAGAAATACAATTCAAAGGGAAAAACCAACAGCCACTTGTATACTGTATTTAGCAGTTCATGAGGGAAGGGTCCTTAAGAGCAAAAGAGGCACCTGTTAACTAGATGACTTATAAATGTGGTCCCAAGTCCACCAGAACCACAGTCACAGTGGATTTACTTATGTCAGGGACACTTATCATTAACACTAAGAGAAGAGTGACAGAGAAGAAAACACTTGACTTTTCTCTCTTGCATGGACAAAAATATTGTGAAATATTTAAAGATGCTGAATTGGAAGCATTGCATTATCTATAAAATATTTCTAACCTATTGCAACTATTTTGAGTATATCCTTTTAGGTTCAGCTTGACATTTCTTCCAAATATTGTGGAGGATATTTTTTTCCTTCATAACCTTCTTCCTAGCACTATGGAAAGCTTCAGGATAAAAAGAGAACTGTGGTGATTTTCCTACTAATTAGTTGCTCTTATTAAAAAGAGCAAGATAATTGATTTTAGGATGCACTACCCCTTATTAAGACCTAATTAAGCTGTATATCAAAGACTAATTAAATGGCATTATTCCATCTCACTGATGAGTCTTGATGCTTGGTGAATAGATTTGGGTGGTAGATGAATACTCTTGGAATAGATTTCACAGCCAGACAGATAAATATAGACGAAGAAGCTGAGTAAAGGGAATTTTCGATTATCTAAACCTAACACTCTTATTGGTATTTCTTCAGCCTGACAGTTTGAAACGCACAAAATGAAACATTTAAATACAAACTCAGCATTGTGGTAGGAGAGGAAACAATGAAAGAGTACCCTTGGAAAACTGAAAATTTAAATATGCTATTAATCTGTACAATGATCAGGTGGACTAGAGAATTGAAGGTATTTATTTATTTATTCTTTTGAAGAGTCAAGGCACTCAGTCTTGACAAACCTCAACAAGCTCATTTATTAGCATTAGATATTGAAAACCTCAGACCATCTTTAAAGTTGCCTGTTACCAAGCTTGCTGGATTGTTTTTGTAATGCAGGTTATCAGGAAAATGAAAGGGAGAGTTGTAAGAGAATATTATCATGGTAAGGAATCTGTATATACTACAAGTACAGAGATTGAGGGATCTATATCCCAGGCAAATAGAAACTTCCCTTAACAAATATTTGGAGAGCATGAGCTATTAATAAGGCAAACATTTTTCATAATTTCATCCTACAAATTTGTATCATTACAAGCTAATATTTTCAAGAGTAAACCAATCTATGGTGTCAGTATTCTATTTGACAAAGAAAAGTGTAGCATTCCAAATGTTATGCAAATCTAGGGCTTGTTTTAATCTCATCAAGCTGACCATGTACTGCCAAGAATGTGTCTTCAAGGCTATGGCACTTTGAGAACAGCAACTCCTCATTCAATTTAATCTATGAGGTCATAACCTCTTTGGATTATAGTGGGGATGTCTTTCAAATTCTTTAGCCCTCCATAATGCAGAAGCTTTTGAATAAATCACAAGATATTTGCAGAAAGTAATGATTTTACTATACAGCTGGGCTATATTTGATTGTCTTTAATAGTTACCTTCACTGGCAGAATAATAATTTGCAAACAATAACATCAGTCATATGTCACTTTTGCACTCATTACAGGCCAAGGTATAACCCCCAGATCCAATAATCTATACTGCTGAACATCTAAATTAAATGTCACTATGTACTAAGTGCAGGTTATTCATTTGAAACTGAACTTTTGCCACTGTAACATGTATTTTGAATTATCTGAAGGACATCCACCCTTGACTCTTTGCATTAATATACACAGAAGTGGATGTAGCTGCAATCTCACTAAGAAAAGCTGTACAAGTAGAGAACTGAAATCTCTATTACAGGAAAATGAGTAAACTATTTTTAGCCATCGTTATAGAGCTCATAGGCAGCAGATAAAGGCAGAATCTCAAGGTTGTCATCCTAAGTATTCAGTTATATTTAATGAAGTTTATAATAATATTTAGATTAGTCAATCTAGATGCAACTATGCTTTTTCATGTAAAATAGGGATTTTAACATAATTTTTGATAATTATACACTGTACATAATTGCTGAAAAAACAATCAATTAATTACAAATATAATTCTTTCTTTTGTTTTGCGTCTTGTGCCTGTTTTTCCTAATAGAGTTAGAACATGAAGGACAAAGATAGAGAGTTTAATTAATCTCTTCATTTTAAATCTCAAGGGAAACAAATCTTTCATGAGCTAAATGTTGAAACCATGAATCTAATCAACAATATTAACAAGATAGAAATGAAGATAGATTTATTAATTTCTGTGAGATTCTTGCAAGAAAAATACTACTCATGTGGTTGAAGAAACATCAATGGATCATGGAAGCAAAGATTGACAGAAATTTTAAGACAATATGAAAATGAAGGACATCCTGGTCTCTGGTAACTGGCTCACAATCACTAAAGTGAACATATCTTTATCTAACTACCCAGAAATTTATTAACATTGAATTTGATCTCATTAGGAATAATAAAGTCTCAAGATAGTAACAAAAAACACTGGTTTGCAAGCAATCCCTTTATGTTAAAGACCATTTATGGCACTGATGTCCCCCAAAGGCTCATGCATTCATAGATTTTTTTTTTTTTTTAGAGGATCTACAGTGCATGATGCTGGAATTAAGTGTTTGGTGTGGCATTAATTCACGGTTGGTGCTAGGACTAAGAGTTTCCCACTCTGGATATGAGCAACTAGAATATAAGGGACAGAAAGAGGGCTGCTGTGGCTGCTACCTGACACTTTCTGCTTGTTTCTTTTGCTACCTTCTTCATAGCATGAGCTGTTTATTGTCTGTGATTCCCCTGCACCATGTCACCCTACCTCGAAACCAACCAGTTAGGAACTGAAACCTCTACAAACTGTGAGCTACAGTAAATCTTTCCTCTTTTAACTTTGGATGTCAGGTATTTTGTCTCAGCAATGAAAAGACTTAACGAAGACAGACTCAGCAGTTTTTTTATATAGAAGGGAGAAGAGACAGACTGAAGGCATTAAAACTTCAAACTGAACTTGTAAGTATGACAGAATTCCACTGTACTGAGAATATATCAATGGGTTCAGTGGGCTTATCCCTTATTCTTCTACTGTAAATTTTTACTTCAGTGTAATAGCTGGCTGTGCATATCAGTGCATTTCCCTGAGGCATACAAAAAGCAATTTTTGTGTTTACCCACTTGGTAGGATGGAATGGCAAGGAGCATGCATGTGTACAAAAGTGTCACACACTATCTAACTGGCTTTGTGAATGTTTACTTGAGCATCACAAAGGGTCATACAAACCCACACCACTTCAAGATTTGTGAAGAACAGATCCTGTAACCAAATAAATTGACTGATTAAGATTTACATTAGCAAAATTTACATAGATTTATAAACAATTTATGCTCTAATAACCATCATCATATAATATGCATTGTTTCCTCAAGGTCACTAGCTTCTGCTAAAGGGCAGTGATAGCTGACATCTGAATTTCTGCTTGATTTGGTGGATTTTCACATGTGTTCAAAAGCAATTTCCAGCTCAGGAAATGCAAATTTATTTATTTATTTATTTATTTATTTATTTATTTACTTTTGGGGAAAATAAAGGGTCTCACTATGTTGTCCAGGCTAGTCTTGAATTTAATATGTAAAACAAATTGGCCTTGAACTCAGGGCCATCCTCCTGCCTCAGCCTCCCAAGTACTGGGATTACAGGTATATGACACCAGGTCCAGTAAAGAATGTTACAACTACTTGTAATTTGAGGTGGGCATAGACTCAGTTTCTGAGATTTGAAAGGATTTGTTTGAAGTAATAAAACTACAGAAACTAAAACATGATATTTGAAAAATTCAAGGCCAGGAATATAGCTCAGCAGCACAGTACCTGCCTGGCAAGTGCAATGATGTGAGTTCCATTCCTAGCATCAAAATAAATTAATAATAAATAAAGAAATAGAAATAGACCGTAGGTTTTCTATTTTAATTGCAGGTAGAATGAATTTATTCCTTAAAAGTATATAAGACACATGGTCTGGACATTGGTTCTTTATAAACTCTCCTTTAATATTTTCCTTATTCTCATTTTTTGTTAAATTCTGGAGTTATGACTTTTGAAAATTCAAGAAAAATATGTTACTGTAGTAGACATAGTAATACTAAAATCTCTTCAGATTAAGAACTCTCATCTTTGATTTTTCTTTTTTCGAAATGCCTTAACAGTTTTGCCCCAAATTTTATTTAGTATTGTAATGATCATTTATTTACAGTACACGGGACACATGGTCTGGACATTGGTTTCACAGCACACTTAGTATCTGTTGACCTTAAGGAATTCAACATCTTTGTTGATTAATGCAAAGCTTTGCATATATGTGCTGTAATGACTGATTGAATGAATGAATGCGAACACTTCTTCACCTAGTGATGAAGAGAGGGATTTTAATTCTTAAAGCTGCTTAATATTGTTTATGGTTGGAAGAGCTATCTCCTTACTTTTGGGAATGCAAGAATAGTTGTAAAATTTTCCTTGATCCCAGTGCTTTTCAAATATTGTTTTGAACATGACTCAATGACAAAATATATGTGCATTATGATTCACTCCTTACGCATTTACATTCATATATAAATACATGACCTACACAAACATACAAACATTACTAAGACTAATATCTCATGACGCTGTACTTATTCTCACTACTTATCCTCTGTGGTAGATAGTTAAATGACGCTCACTGAATCAGGCCTTTGTAAAACCTCCTCTAGTTGACTTGGGAACAGGATCTGTGACTATGATAAGATGCTGTCCCTTCACTGGGGCTTACTATGTAAAAATTAAAGGAAATCTTTCAGATGTGATTCATTTTCCTAGTGGAAGTTTAAGCTAATCAGACAGTAGTTCATTCTGTGTGCCTAAGCACTTATGCCCTTAAAAGCAGGCCTAGAGGTCAAAGACTTCTCTAGTTATGAGGAAGGAACATACAACTGGTTCTACAAAGAAGTATAATGTTTTCCCCAACCACATGAGCTTTAACGAGGTCTCTAAGTCTAAAATAAGATTTAGTTCTCCCTGCATTTCTGTTACATCCTTGTGAGACCCTGGACAGAAGCTCCAGACAACCTGTACCCCAGTGTGTGACACAAGATGTCTGTAAGATAACAAATGGACGCTTAAGTTGTTAAACCAAATTATAATTTTGTGGTGTCATTTGTTACACAGGAGTAGAAGACTAGTACTACCCAACTTCCTACCTATGTTTTTAAATTGCTTGTAGGTCAAGAAAATTGAGATAATTTCAAAGAATTATGAGCCACAAATCATGTTTCAAAAACTACACAGTTGTATATTAAAATCATCTATACAATGATGCCCAAATCAAATTCATAGAATTTTACCCTTGTGAGTTAAAGATGGATTCAGAAACCATCTTAAAGTTAGATCCCTTTCTCAACCATCCATAGCATGAGTCATCCATTTGTTTATTTTCCACACATGCATTGCAAAATAACTATGTGCAAGGTAATATACAAGTGTGATTTACAAGCTCTGCCTTTATATACATTATTTCTCCTCTTACAAGTATGACAATTTGAAAAAAATCATTAAAAAAACCCAACACACCTAATGACAATGCCTGTATAAATATTTTCTGAGCACAATTCAACTAATAACAATTTTAAGGGGTAATCATAGGAGATATAAAGATGAACTTTTATACTTAATATTTAGGAGGACCACACTATCTAGCAGAAAACATAAAATCTGAAAATAAGTACAGACTCAACAACAAGTATGAACTCAATATTATCAAAGTGGAGCTTATAGCAAAGTGATAAATGCTAAGGAATCCAGGAGGGCTACTGAGAAAAGCTTATGTTTAATATGGAACCTATGAGGAGAAACATCTGAAAATTATCTCCAGATGTGAGAGAACTTTTCAGAAATTATGTGACCTCTATTTAGAAAATCTTCATCAACAAATTGGCCTCTGAGGCAATGAAAATCACTGCAAATTTTGTGTTTGAAACCAGGATCATGACATAAAATTCTATCTTTGAAATATAAATTACGTATAATTCATACTATAAATAATATACAAGTTAGATTTTTAACTAACTTGTTAAGTTTTACATGGGTAAAGGTGTAAAGAGAGGACATTCACCCTGATGCTTTTGTTATTATCTAAGACAGAAATTATTCATAAACTAGGTTACAAAATGGAAGGAAAAGATACTTTAAACACCTGGGTGCAGGAACTCAAAGTTGCGATACTTACTCATGGCTTAGAGATGTTGGGAGGTAAAGCCCAGTTGAAGGACCTGGTTCACTGAGGGTGTGGCCTGCCTTGGAATTAGATAGCTGTGACTGAAACTAATACAAACTCTGAGTCCAAATAAATCTGTCCTCCTTTAAATTTTCAATGTCAGGTATTGTTACTCAATGATAAGAAAGTACTGTAAATAGAACACTGTGTTTATATATTCTTTTTAAAAAAATTGCCCTAAATTGAGCCTTCATTGCAGTGTTATAAAAGGTGCTGCTAACTGGAGCCTAAGTGACATGGCTCTGGTCACACCCTTCCCTGATCTCTGCTTTCCATAATAGTAAATGTTTGGTAACAAAGAACAACCACAATAATGGGTCAAAATAAATATCACACAGTTCATGCAACTGTCTTATTGGAACCTATTTATTGGTTTCATCTTTGTTTTAGATACAGTTCTGGAAAACTTTGCTGTTTGCTTTTCTAACCTGGGAGAGTTCAGATGCACAACATTGGCTAAGAAACAATGCGACCATCCATTTTCAAAAGCTTTGACTTTAAACACAAAAGATCTGATGAAGGAGGAGGAAATTAGCTTTACAGCCTAGAGAACAGTTCTTTAAAAAGTGTCAATTTTGTCTTGAATTTATCATTTCTTCCCAACACATAGCAAAGTATTAATCAGTTTTGCTCTGAAATGTGTGTATATTTGACAGTATGCTGGTGGTATCCTGCTCCTTTACAAGGGAAACATGGCATCTTATGAAGACTTTTACAATCATGATTAGCTCTAGAAAAATAGTATTTTATGTTTTTAAATTGTTGGAAAAGTTTATTTCCAGGTGATAGATTAATTTTAAAAGGACTAATTTTTAGAGGAGGTGGAAGAATACCAATGTAGAAAGCATCAATGTGTAAATAATTCATACCATAAAAATAACTCTGTTAAAAGCTTAACCGAGGCTCTTCTTTCTCCTCTGCAATTCTAAATAAAGAACAGCTCTGTATACTTATTGGTTCTGAGTATGATGATTGCTAACATTCAAACACGTTAGTATGAACAGCTGAATTAGACCTCTCACGGCCCAACTTGCAGAATTCTGACTTACCCCAAGAGGTATAGCTAAGCCTGAAGTTCTCTTTTTAAATAATTCTCAGTTGCATATTTCCTCAGGATCAAGATTCATTTCAGTTTTTAACAGATTTTCACAATTAAGAAATGCAAATACTGACTATGAAAAAATGAAGGCATTAATATCATTTAAATTTGCACAGTATTCTGGCCATGTGAAATTAATCATTCAGACTATTTTATTCTATTTCACCATATTATTTTCATAATAAATATTAAAACTTTTATATCTTATTCTGAATCCAAATAAATGTAGGCTGTATTTAAAATGACCACATTATAATTTTTTGAAAATTATCATTAAATGTAAGGTTATAGACCAAGGCAAAACAGGATATTTCTGTATCTGAAGATTTCATTATTACTCAATGTGAAGCCATTGTAAATCCATTTTAATGAGAGATAATTGTGAAGACTTTAGCTTATAGGGGACATTTTATGTGCCTTAATGTAAGAAAATGTCTTAATCATTTAAATTACATATTACATATTTCTTCTTCAATGAAAATTTACTAAGCATTCAGTACTCTGCTGAAAAACAAATCTTAAAACAACAAAAATAAAATATAACTAAAAGACAAATTCATGAGGTAGGTATCTCTCTGTTACCCGCTGTCATGGTACTTATCTCTTCAAGTGTTGATCTACAGTCTTTTGGCAAATACAGTTATGTTTAATTAGTGAATTTCTAACAATATCGAGGATCAGGTATAACTAGTCATTTATTTCACTTTACGATTACTTCATTATGCTTTTTTGCTCAACAATATTTCTGACAAATGTAATATTTTACCTTTGAAAATTTATTTTGACATATTTGGCAGAATAGAGTCCCACACTTAAATCATGTTTAATGTACAACTATGGATCCACTGTACACAAATGGATCTGCTCTTCATTGCTGATTTTCAGGCAGGAAAGCTGTAGACTGTCAGTAATTAAACTTCGCTGATTTTCATCTGTGAAATGAGGATTTTATTACTTACTTTAGACTATTGTTTGGTGAATTAAATACAGTGATAACTACACTTTGCTTATCATAGGGTCTGGTGCACTTACTTCATAAATACTGTTTATTAATAGTGCCATTTTCCATGATAAAGTAGCTATCTGTTCCCCACCAAGGAAATCTGATCTGGGTGCAGATAAGCATCAGTATTTATTCATTTAATTAACATGAATCTAAGAATATGTCAAAAAGAAAGAGACACATCACCTTTAAAGAACAACAACAAAAAAATCTCCATCTCTTCTCCCACATCTTAGAGTAGGCATCATCTTCATTCTCCCATAAAGGAAGACGACAAATGAAAAATAAAAAAAAAAAATAACAGATGTTAAATTTTGATTGATTTCAAAACTGCCATGGACCTCAGTGCAGGTGACTTAATTCATTTCCTCTGCCAGATGACTTCTCATTCTTCTAGTCATAGAGTATTTTGTTTTTTCACTTCTAGCAGTGGGGCTAGCCCCTATGCTTTGGTCACAAGGAGGAGGCAGAGATGGCAGTGTGACAGTTCCAAGTCAAGACATTAAGCAATCCCCTTACTTTTGCTTGTGTGCTTAAGAAGATCATGTTGAACCTACTGGTGACACACAGAACAGCACCGGGTGGCTAAGGTAGCACACTACAGCATGGCCACAGCACGTCAACCCTGACAACTGTGCCCCAATGAACTGTTTAATGCAGTATGCCAGTGAGACAAGCGTTTGACTGTAAGAGTGTAAAAATACTGACAAATACATGCGATACTAAAATGAATTTTTATTTTTAAAAATAAACTTCATTTGCATGTGTTTTAAGAATAACCATTTTTTGAAGCCAAGTTTGAAGATGGTGGAACAGGAAGCAGCAGAGGAGTCTCTTATGGAGTCACTGTCCAGTTACTAGAGTATGATGGTGGAAAGAAGCCAAGGAGGAGGGAAATGTGTCCCCTGGACCAGGAAGAATCTGAAGTACAAATTGAGGCCCACAGTGAGAGTGAAAAGAGAAACTTCAATAGAGAAGAAAGAAGTACCCTACAGTGCCTTTTCCCTGAAAGGGGACTCACTGCGTAAGAAGAGAGGTTGAAACCTCTGGACACACAGTGGCAGTGGTGGCTGGTGACTCCAGAGGCCTCCACAGAGAGATGTAACAGTGGAGGGGAGCAGCGGATGTGAAGGACTGGCTGGTGGTGAGTGTGAAGGGCTTAGCCCTCCCACCAGAGACAGCAGTTGGTGGAGTCATCTGAAAATGGACCAGATGAGAACAGAACTCCGAGAAGCTGCCAGTTCCATCTAGTCTCTCTAAGATGGACTCAGACCCAGGAAAGGTATTCTGACCGCAGGGAGTCTGATCTCAGACAGAAAGTGCAGGCTCACTGAAATTATTCACTACCCAGCCAAAGAGCTACTGCTGGCTTGCTGCAAGAGAACAGGATGGATTGGCAGTCTGTCTACATAAGTTGTCTACCAGCAGAGACAAACCTGGATGTGGACTTACTTTTGTCTCTCTCTCATTTGTTTTGTTGTGGTGGTTTTTGTTTTTATTTTTGGCTCTTTTCCCTCCTTTATTGTTTGATCTTGTATTTATATGAGTGTGAACATGGGTTCTAGCCTCTTAGTGGTTGTGGTTCTGTTCTGTTCTTCATTTGGTCTCTCCATTCTCTCTTTCCCTTCCTTCTTCTGCACCAGTTTCCCTAAGTTAGTGTGAAACTCCTTTGTCCTCTAACCTTACTTTTAATCTCTTTTTCTTTTTCCTCTTCTCTAATTTCTTAATTCATTTTAAATTTTAAACCCTGGGGGTAAACTTGACATATTAAGAACATGAATACTGCATATAATTTTCTGATTTATTTTAGATATAGTTGTGTAACTACAAATCTAGTTTTTTGGTTAAAAGTGACAAATTAATGGTTAATTTAGTTCATCATTTTCTAGGCTAAATTTGATGCTATCGGTGCCACTATAGCCAGAGTAATTGTTCTAAATTACTGTTTCATCTGGTATACCATTGCTGAGATTGACTAAAGGTCATAGAAAATACTGTGGCACAGTGCCAAAGAGCTGGGGACTGGGTCAAACAAATAGCAACTTCTCATCTCCAACAAATTGAAGAGATAGGTTCTTCCAATAGAGTCAAACCACAAAAAACAGGCACATCTGTAAGATACCTCAGAAAAGTTGTCATTACCTAAGGACCTTAAATATTAGCAATAAAGCAAGCCACCACAGGCAATTTACAAGCATCATCCCAGGAATTAAGCTGAAAAAAAGAAAAAAAAATGAGAAGACACTTAAACAAGATGCAACCCCAGATATTCAGTTCATCTAGACAAACTCAGGAGGCGATGAGGTGGCATACTCTAAAAGCCTCCCACCTGGTCTCGCTGAAGAAGTAACAAAGAAGCAATTGAATGAAACTCTGGGTAAAAATCAAATCTGAAATAATATATCAGATAACTACAGATATTGTTTCTAAAATAAAGACCATGATTAGTGATGCTATAGTAGATATAGACAAAAAAAAGAAATATATGAGATTAAGAAAATTATGGAAGCCATGAATGCTCAGAATAGGAAAGAAATGGAATCCAAAAGGCAGATTCAAGCAGATATCCAGGAAAATAAAAATTTCAAGGAAAGTGTTCACAGCAGATTGAGCTAATGTGAAGACAGGATCTCAGATATAAATACAGGCTTTCAGTTAGATATCACAAAAAGAAAGACTTTTCAACAATAGCAAGGAACCACGAGAAATCAATCCAGCAGCTATAGGAGAATAACAAGATTAACTGGTATCAATGAACAAGCAAGAGATATCACACATGATATAAAAAATAATGTTCACAGATGTCACAAAAGGAAACTTCCCTGATAGAGTAATATAACTTGACATATTGACAACTGAGGCACATAGAACTCCAATTAGCCATGATCAAAAAAATCTACAGTCAGGCATATCATAATCAAGATTCAGATATTCAACACAAGAATGGAATCTTAAAAGCTTTTAAAGAAAAGAAACAAGTCTCCTATAAAGAAAAGCCCTGAATCAGAATCACAGTATAAGTTCTCAAGTCAAGGAGAACTTAGTAAAAAACAAGAACCTTCCATCCAGAATTATGTACCCTAAAATGATAACTTCCAAAACTGATGGAGAAATAAGATACTTCTATGACAAAGAACAGCTGAGGGCATTTATAACAGCCAAAACACCATCCCAAAATATTTTAAAGGACATTGTAGAAAGATATAACAAGAACTACAACTCCATGATCCCCAACAGAAGCAACCCACCAGACAAGGCCACAGTTAAACAAAGCGAGGGAGAAAAAGTGGAGAAGCCAACAACTGGAAAATAACATAACAAGGATAAATCAGTAATTATCAGATTTAATCATCAGTGTTAATAGCATCAATTAACCAGTCAATAGACACAGACTGGCAGAATGGATCAAGAAGCAAGATCCAACAATATATGTCACACAACAAATATATTTAATTCAAAAGAAATTCATAGACTCAAAGTCAAAGAAGAGAAAACAATAGTCCATATGAAAGGACCTGAGAAAAAATCAGGAAGAGCTATTCTATTTGCAGACAAATGAATTTCAACCCAAGACTGATTAAAAGAGATAAAGAAGGTTGCTACATTCTTGAAAAGGGGAAACTCCAAGAGCAAGAGATAACATTCACAAATATATATGCAACTAATATCAGTGCACCTAACTATATAAAACTAATATTAACAGACATGAAAAATCAAATAAGCTCTCATATGATTGTATTGGGAGAACTTAATACTCCTCTGTCACAAAAAGACAGGTCAATTGGACAAAAAATCAACAGTGAAATATTAGAACTGAACTAAACTTTTGAATAAATGAACCTAGTAGATGTCTACAAAGTGATCTACTCCACAATATCAGAATATACATTCTTCTCAGCTGCACATGGACAAACATGCTTAAGGAAATACAAAGGAATTGAAATTATCTCATGCATATTATCAGATCACAGTGCAATGAAATTGTAAATCCATGGCAAAGGCAACCCCAGAACTTCATAACCATGTGGAAATTAAACAGCACCCTCCTGAACAATTGATGGGCCACAGATGAAATTAAAGAATATATTAGAGAATTTTTACAGCTGAATGATAGTGACAGTACAATCTGCCAGAATTTATAAGACACAATGAAAGCAGTACTTAGAGGGAACTTTCCACTAGTAAATACCCGTATCAGGAAAACATAGCAAGTGCATGTTAACAATCTAAGGGTGAACTTGAAACTTGTAGAAAATTAAGAACAGGCTAAGCAAAAGCTTGTAAACAGGAGGAAATTATAAAGATCAGAGCAGAAATTAAAACATTGGAGACAGAAAAAGTACACAGAATCAGTAAATTGAAGAGATGGTTCTTTGAAAGAATACATAAAATCAACAAACCCTTATCCAAACTTATCAAAAAAAGGAAAGACTAAAATCCACCAATTATGAATAAAAAGGTAAAATCACACGGACCTAGCAGAAATCCAGAAGATCATCTATACCTACTATGAAAACTGATATTTTCATAACATGTAAAATGCAGAAGAAATGGACGGATTCCTAAATACATATGAATTGCCAAAGCTGAATCAAGAAAATATAAAATTCCTAAAACAATCTATATCAATCAATGAAATTGATGTAATTTAAAACTTATTAAAAAAGAAATGTCCAGGTCCTTACAAATTCACTGCTGAATTCTACAAGAAATTTAGAGAAGATATAACACCACTATGTCTCAAGCTCTTTGATAAAATTGAAAGAAAAGCAATACTTCCAAATTCATTCCTGGGATCAAGCGTTACACTGACACCAAAACTAGAGAAGGACCCAATTAAGAAAGTAAATTATAGGCCAGTCTCCCTAATAAACATGGATGTAAAAGTTCTCGATAACACACTGGCAAATCGAGTGCAGCAAATCATCAAGAATATTGTACACCAGGACTAAGTGGGATTCTTCCCAGGGATGCAGGATGGCTCACCATATATAAATCAATAAATATAATTCATCATACTAACAAAGCCAAAGACAAAAATCCTATGATCATCCCAATAGATGAAGAAAAACCTTTTGACAAAATCCAGCACTCATTCATGATAAGAACCCTACAGAAAATTGGAATAGATGGCCTTATCTCAATCTGATAAAAGCCATCTATGACAAACCAACAGCTAAAATCATACTAAATGGACAAAAACTGAAAGCTTTCTCTTCAAAATCAGGAACAAGATAAGGATGTGCACTGTCTCTACTCTTATTCAACATCGTCCTGAAAACGTTGGCCAGAGCAAGTAGACAAGAGAAAGAAATAAAATGAATAAAAATAGGAAAAGAAGAAGCTAAATTATCACTATTTACCTATAGCAAGATATTCTACATAGAAGACTCCAAAAACTTGACTAAAAGACAGATAGATTTAATGAGCAAATTCAGTAGTATAACTGCATAAAATATTAACATTAAAAATCAACAACCTTCCTGAACATGAATGACAAACTCACTGAGAAAAATCAGGGAAACAACAATTTTTATAATAGCATCCAAAACATGAAATATCTAGGAATAAATCTAACAAAGTATGTAAAAAACATCTACATTGAAAGCAGCAGTACTCTGAAAAAGGAGCTTGAAGAGGCTATTAAAAAATGGAAAGACATCCCTTGCTTCTGGGTAGGAAGAACCAAGATAGTGAAAATGATGATATTTTAAAAACTGTTATACAGATTCAATGCAATTCTGATCAAAATTTCAATAGTAAATCTCACAGAATTAGAGAAAGCAATCTAAAAATTCATCTGGAACTGAAAGAGACCTAGAAGAAGAGACCTAGAATTGCAAAGGCAATTCTAGACCTAGAATAGCAAAAGGCAACACAGGGGCATCACGATCCCTGACTTTAAATTATATTATAAAGCTACTGTGATAAAAAAATAAATAAAAATAAAAAACCATGGTACTGGGAAAAAAAAGACCTAAAGATCATTGGAACAGAGTATAAAATTAAGAAACAATTCCATATTTACTAAGCTTCCTGATCTTTGTCAAAGAGTCACATTCACATGTCAAGAAAGACACCCTCTTTAATACATGGTGCTGGCAAAACTGGCTCTGCACATGCCTAAGATTCACATTGGACCCATATCTTTCACCATGCACTAAACAAAATTCAAAATGAGTTGAAGATTTAAACATTAAAATAGAAACATTAAACCTCCTGAAACATAGAGTAGGTAAAACTCTTGAAGACATCAGTGAATGAAATAACTTTTTGAATAAAACTCTGCTCATGCAGGAACTATCACAAATAATCAACAACTAGAATATCATCTTATTAAAAACCTTTTCCACAGCAAGAGAAACCACAGATTGAAGAGACAACCCACAAGGTGGAAAATAATGTTTTCCTCAGACAAAAGATTACTATACAGAACGTATAAAGAACTCAAAATATCAGACCTCTCAAATCTCAAATTTAAAGACCCAGTCCAAAAATGGGCATCTGAAATGAACACACACTTCTCAAATGAAGTACAAACAGCCAAAAAAAAAAAAAAAAAAAAAAGAAAAGAAAAAAAAATAATGTTCAACATGATTGGTCATTTGAGAGATGCAAATTAACACAATGCTGGGATTCTATCTCACTCCAGAAAGAGTGGCTATCATGAAGAAAGCAACCAATAGCAAATGCTGCTGGGGCCATGGAAAAAAAGGAACCACTGTTGGCTGGAGTGCAGATGGGTGTAACCACTCTGGAAATCAGTGTGGAAAAAAACCAGGATTGGAAAACACATTGACCCAGTTATTCTCCTTCTGGGTATCCTTCCTGGAAATTGAAAGCATTATCACAGTGATATATGTTCACCCATGTTTATAGCAGGACAATTTATAATAGCTACATCTTAGAAACAGCTTAGAACTTTTATCAGTAAATGGGTGCAAGTAATGACCATACTCATAAGTGAAAAAAGTCAGACTCACATGTGTAAACATCATATTGTTTCCCTAGTGTAAAAAGCTGAAAGAAATTATATATATAGTATCTCATATATATATATATATATATATATATATATATATATATATGATTAAGATAGTTATACTACTAATTTCTCTTATTACATTGAAAAGAAAGGTTTGTGATAATATTGTTTGGGCAATTAAATACAACTATCTTGTACTCTAGGCAACTAATTTAAAGGTAATAATCTGTAATGTATTAACCACTGTAGCCCTCTAATTATCATGTTTTATATATCCCCCCCCCTTATTTCTGGAAGTCAAACTTAGGAACTTACCCTTGCAAGACAGGCACTTATGCTGTTCAGTTATATCTCCGGACTTAATTAATATGCTTTGAAACTTTGTGGTTTTCCCCTCTCTTATAAAATAAAATATAATGTAATAAAATGAATTATCATTTTTTGTGAATGGTATGATATTTTTTGACAGATGCAATACAATGCCAAGGATTCACTTTAAAATGTTTGTCTTTCCCATAAAAAAGAGGAAAAAAAAAGTTTATGTGTAGGTACCAAACAAGAATTGAAGTCTGGTTCTAATTATTGTAGCTTTGTAATCTACACACAGAACTTACATTATTTTTGTATAAAACACTTTTATAAACAATTGAAAATTTAACAAATGACTTTTACTTTTAAACGTATTGCCACTGAGCATTTTGCTCACTGCTTTCTTTCCATCATGCTGTTTCTTGACAGACACCGTAAGCAAATTCCGTAATTGTTCTCTTCTGTCATATTAAAAACCTCACTGAATAGTATGGTGCTGGCACAGCAACAGTATGCAATCCAAGAAAAACACAGAGAGGCTAGAAATAAACTATCTGTATATCTAAATGATTTTCCACACTTATGTTCAGTCCACTAACTGAGAAGAGATAATCTTTTCAACAAAGAATGAAATTGGAACCTTAGCTTATATCATATACAAAGACTATATTAAAATGGACCAATAACATAAATGTATGAACTAAAACCATAACATTGTTAGAAGAAAACTTAAGGGAAAATACTCATAACATCAGATTCGGCAAAGATTTTTTTCCTATATATAAAAACATAGCTACCAAGAGAAAAAAGAGATAAACTGAGCTTCATTAAATTAGTTTGTTCATCAAAAGATATCATAAAATTATAAACATGATACATTTTTAATTCATTTAAGTAGAGTTAATCTAAGCATATTCCAAAAAGAAAGATATATACTACATTTAAGAAATAAGAAAGCAAGACATGGTACCGTAAGTCTGTAATTCTAGCACTTGGGAGGCTGAGGCAGGACAATCCCCAAGAGTACGAGGGTAGCCTTTGCTTTCATAAGCAAGTTCAAGGCAAGCCTGGACTAGATAGTGAGGTACTGTCTTGGAAATAAAGAAAATATTTAAAATATGACAAATCACTTCTTTCATCTCTTAAATTAGATTTTATCTTCATTCTCCCATAAAGGAAAGTTACAAGTAAAAAGTAACCAGATAAGTTAGCTTTTGATTGATTTCAAAACTGCCATGGACCTCAGTTCAAGTGCCCTATATTCATGCTCATATATTATAGGAAAAATATTGCAAATCATGCACATGATAAGGGATTAATATTCAGATTATATGAAAGAATTTGCACAGCTCAGCAGCCACAATGGCAATAAAAAATAAAAATAAAAAAAAAAAACGTTGAACACTTTAACAAAAGAGATAAATGGTCAATAAACACATAAAATGATGCTCAACATTATTATTAATCATTATTGAAATTCATATCAACTCATAATGAATTGTTGCTTTATACTCACTGGGACAACTGGAAGAATAGAGTCCCTGTGTGCTGCTTTGGGGATTGTAAAATGGTCCAGCCACTTTGGCTTTGTGTAGCTCTTCAGAAAATTAAATATAAAGATTACTACATATTCTAGCAATTCCAGTTTTTATTATAGACCCAAAAGTATTGGAACAAGGAAGTCAAAGTCAAGGATGTGGGTACAATATGTATATAGTGACATTATTCACCACGACCCAAACATAGAAACAATGCAAGCATCCTCTGATGATGCAGACATAAACACACCATATCATATACACAAACATTTACTCATCTTTCAAAAAAATAAAAAGGAAATTATGATTCATGGTATGGAATGGAGGAACCTTAAAAATGCCAAAACCCAGGGTAATGGGAGCTAGTGTTTATGATTATGAAGTTTCTGTTTAGGAAGATGGAAATTTTTGGAAGGCGGTGCTGTCAGCCATGCGGGATTGGAAGATGCTGCCTCCTGTCCCGCTCACTCTGTGGCAGTCCTAATCTCCCACAGCAGTGCTGGCGATGGGTGTGCTAGGGGAGAGCTCACCTAGTACTGATACTGAACTTAACATACATTTAAATACGCTAACTTTCATGCTGCGTACATTTTCCTTAATAAAATAAATGAACAAATAAAAAACCTCTCAGCCTAACATACTCATCTTAGTCCAGTTACTTTCCCCTTGAATTATTTGCTTCTTTCTGTGACTAGGTAAATATCAAACTCAGACCCGGGAGTAGGAATTGCTGAGATGAAGCCAGCAAGCCATGTCTGTGGGTCTGTTGGTTTTTCTTCTTTCTTTTCTTTCTTTCTTTCTTTCTTTCTTTCTTTCTTTCTTTCTTTCTTCCTTTCTTCCTTCCTTTCTTTCTTTCTTTCTTTCTTTCTTTCTTTCTTTCTTTCTTTCTTTCTTTCTTCCTTTCTCTTTTCTTTTCTTTTCTTTTCTTTCCTTTCCTTTCCTTTCCTTTTCTTTTCTTTTCTTTTCTTTTCTTTTCTTTTCTTTTCTTTTCTTTTCTTTCCTTTCCTTTTCTTTTCTTTTGTTTTCTTTTCTTTTCGTTTCTGGATCTTTTCTATTGCTAACTTTCTTGGTTAATGTCTACAGGAACCAGTGAGAGAAGTATCAGGGTGTGTTCAATACATTGACTTTGGTGATTGTCCTGAGGTGATGATCCCCCATCCTCTGGCTGCTGTGGGTCTAACTACAGCCCACCATTGCTGGAATGTGTTTTCCCAGGTGGCAGGCTCTCTCTAGATCTTCACACCAGCTTGGCTCCACTTCTGGTGCAGCCTATCCACAAGACTACTGAATCTATAATTCAGCAAGTGTCCAGGCAGGAGGTGAGATGCCAGCTTCCCTTTAATGCTGCTTGAAATTTCCTTGAAGTATTTCAATATAGGCAGTGCCACATAATAGTCTTTGCACTGAATTCACTCTCAGAGAAGTCAGTCTACACTTGATCCAGTTTATCAGAAATGCATAGATGAATGGACGCAAGCCAGCACTTGAAGAGATCTACATATGTCTACGGTAAGAATTTTAAATATCCCCTTCCAAGTCTTCCTCAGAGGGCTTATCAATTGGATGATGTGTGCAAAAATAATTTTTTGTGTGTGAAAAGTAAAATTTAAAATTTTGGAGGTGGACTAAAAAGTCTGTCTTGTCATAAACAAGGGGAAACAGCAGAGCACAGCCTGAAACACTTTCAGAAATGTGTTTGGTCCATGGCATGCTATCGTCACTGCTTTGCTTCTTTACAGACATGCATCACAAACCCACTGGTGGATTCTGTCACCTGATTCAACCATAGTTAGTTGCTCTTGTCATTAGAATTGTTACAAACTCTTAAATGGCCTCATGTCAAAGCACCTAATAACCAGATGTTGGGAGGTCCTTATGGAAAGGTTGAGTGCTTTTGTTTTGCATCTCATTGATAATAAATGTTTGCTCATGTTGCAAAATTTGTCCCAAACACCAAGTTTTACTGAATTGGTTCTCAGGAATTCTTGTGAAATAAATACACTGCACAGAAACCTTAAAAACTTATTATTTTTTTATTTGCAAAAGAGGAAATGAGACCTGACTAGGAAATGGAAAATCAAGAAAACATTGTTAAAGTGATAATCTAATACAAAGGGAAAACTGGATAGCTAGGTAAAGGAGTGAACAGAAAGACAAGTGCATGGTTCCATTGTTGTTACAGTAATAAAAGGACTTACCTACCATTGTCTTCACATACTTACACTTGCCTTAGAATTAGAAATAAGGCACCCTCTTGTAGCACATTCCCGGGGACACCATGTTAAGGGTTTGCCTTGAGCCTAGTTACACCTTCTTCTAAATAGAGGCCCTGTGACTGTCAAGAAGTCAGAGGATCTCAGAGGAGTAGCAGCTGCAGAAGCAGCTGTAATGGTGAATAGAACCTTAAGTAAACAGCCTAGAAGGCCAGTGGACAATGAATTATAATAAACCAACTATAATTAGTAATAAAAACCTTAAAATAACTGTACACATGAGATAGTACTGGTCATATCCTTTCTGTGTTCTGGAAATAATAGAATCAATGTAACTACAAATGGTAATTAAAAACTAATTTCAGATCAAAGACAACCTTAAGGTTATAAATATAAGTAGCTAGCTCTGAAAAGTGTTTATTCATGCTTACATACTCACTTTAAAAAAAAAAATAGGAAGGGGCTTCCTATTTTTTTCCTTCCACAGTGGGGCTAGAATAACTGAGAAAAACCAGCTAAGTGAAGTAAATCAGTCAATATAGAATGAGTTTTTTTTAAAGGCCTAAAACATCTTAGAGAAGGGAAGACAGAGTCAGCATACAGCAAAAAAAAAAAAAAATGTTTATAATGTGACTCTATAATGATAGGGGAAGTTTGAATTGTTCGTGTCTATAATATAACACATAGATTAAACTTGCAAACGGTATAAACAATGCAAGTCAAAGTATATGGATGAAATTTCCAACAGCTTCACAAGAGGTAGAAAATGTATGGAACTTACTCAAGGTCATCCATTGCAATGTGGCACAACTATCTTATTCATCATTATATTTCTCTCACTCTTTCAAAATCCTCTATTATGGTGGATTATAACTCTTTATTCAATAAAATCATTATCTTTAGATGAAAGCACAAAACCACAGGAGTGAGAATGCACCAGAATAATTAAGGGCAATGTTTAAAAATTATGTCTTGTGACATATTTGATACTTTGGAATGAGGATGCTGCTATATAACTATGAGTCTCTAAGAGAAACACTGTACTCTAGCAAACTGTTATGTGAAGAAGGGAGCAATATAATGGTGGAGACATCCTCACAGGTATCACAGCCAGTTAGAGAAAGAGAGATTACTGAACTAATAATGACCTGGATACAGGTACAATATTGACAATGCCAAGTTGTGTGACAGAAAGTTTCACAGGACATGGAGAGTGAGGCAGATGAATTACCCTACTCTGGGAAGATGAAAGCAGGATCCAGAGGCCTTCAGCCTAAAGATGAAGGCAGAACATTATCAAGAAAGTAAAGTGGAGAGGATGGAAGAGAGAATGGTGTGTAGGAGAGAGAAAGGAAATGATTTTTGATTACATAAAAAAGTTCTGTAGCTTCAAGCATCATGGTATATGCAAGGAATTTATGAAATCCACACGGAAGATGTTTTCAACATGTGTCTGTTCTGAGAGATTATTAAGGAGGAAGGACACTTGTGTGACATGAGAACTTGCTCTTCCTTCTGGTAGGCTATGGGTATCCCTTCACAAGCAGACTATAATCTCAGGATCTGTCTGTGGTAGGACACAGGACTTCACCAAGGAGAGCAAAAACATACTGGTTAGCCCTAATTTTAGTGGAAAAGAATCAAGTATATGTGTATTACCTTAGGGTTTCAGTTCTTTAACATAGTGTATGTGCAGTAAAATTTAAACAACTCAAACCATGGAAAAAGTTGCAAATTAGGACCAAGTTGAGATTTATTCACTCATTAGTAAAAAATAGAAAAACAAAAGCAATAAAACAATATTATAGAGCACTTAACAATGGCCAAGTCTTTTTCTCTGATTGCTAAGGAGTAGTTACAGTCATGATCAAAGGTTCTTAAGTTCATATAGTTTCCAGGTTAATAAGACCAAAGGAGTCCATAATAAAGTAACTAATTAAACAACGTAAGTTTTGATAATGCCATTATAAAGACTGTTCTTTGATGGTAGAATAACATCATTCTGAAAATTTTTTAAAAGTCTCTAATTCCATAATATCTGAGCACAAATACAAACAAAAGATAAGACATCCACCTTGGGAAACACAGGTGAAGAACAGCTAAGCAAAGAAATATTAGGTTGGGGATGCACTAGAACGTCCCAGGTAATAGACTCATTGAATTAGGCTGTAACTCCATCGAGGAGACTGCTGGGCTGATTTAGAGTTTATAATTTCTTCTGAGACTAGTAGAAAGTCAGTGAAGGGTTTCTGGCAAGGAAGTAGCTGTATGTGTGATACAGACCTTTCTGAGAGTTTATGGAGAATGACTGGATAGCAGACCACGCGGCTAAGTAGAGAAACCATCTCTGTGTTTTGGATACAATGAGAAAATTAAGTAAGAGTAGAATAAACACATCAACATGCTAAGATGACGATGAAATAACAAACAGGAAAAGATTATGATGTGATCATTTTATCAGATGAAACAAATAAATAATAAAAGATGAAAAAAGAATGCATCCATTCAAAATACAAACTGAAACATTTATTTTCACAAGGGCTACAGACCTGAGTAAACCAGAGAATATGTATTTTCAAATAAGATCCTTTTTTTTTTTTTTTTTTTTTTTTGTCTTTTTCATTTTTATCGGTACCGGGGATCGAACTCACGACCGCCTGCTTGCAAGGCAGGTGCTTATGCCACTGAGCTAAACCTCCAGCCCTAAATAAGATCCTTTGAGTCGAACTACAAAATGTACCATGATTCTACCTCTGTAACCCACCACATCAGGTATAAGATTGCATGTTATAAAAGTTTACAAAGGAATATTTTTTGTATTATTGGCATCAAATTTTGTTATGTTTGAGATTAACCTTTTGTCTGAACACTGAGGGAAACCCTTTAATGGTACTCTTACTACTGCTGAAGAGCACACTGCTTCAATTCATCCCAGCTCTGCCAATTTGGACTCTATTCTACACACTATGAAGGTACCTTCTGCTTGTGGCCCCCTTTTCTTAACATTGGATGACCCACCCACATGGTTTGACACAGATCCCTGTATTTTAACCTTGGCCTTTCGACCTCTTTTATTTCTCTCTGAGGGTTGTACTCTTTTGGGCTTCTGCGGTAAACTTTTCTCATTAGCAAGTACTAATGAGCAATCCAGTTAAAGTAGAAAAAAGACCTTGTCATACCTCTGTCTCTTGCAATTTATATGCAGCCGGTGACTTTCAATTCAAAGAACAGTAGGTCAAAATATATTTACAGACATGTCATGAGAGAAATGAAAGATTTTTCTTATGATGTTTCTCTCCAGCTGAGCAAGGGGCCACTGTACTGGAATCAAATACATTTCTATCTTTTCCACTGAAGCCTTCATAGAGTTACTAGAACAACATGTATACATGACATATTTTTAGTAATTATTTTATTTCAGGCACTGCTACATGTTTTCCACATTTTGAGATTCAATCTTTATAACAAATTCACTAGATCGGTTCTGTGTTTATTTTCATCTTACAAGTTGAGAAATTATAATTTGAAGATAATACATAGCTTGCCAAGATAAGTAGCAAAGTGGTAAAGGCAGGACTCCTCACAGGTATGTGTTGCTTCAAAACTCATACATTTGCTGCCAGCTGTAGTATCTCCTATGAAAGTAAAAGACTTTGTCCTTCTTTCTACATTGTTTTTTTTTTAATGTTCAAAAGAGATTAAATACACATCCTAATAAGAAAATAGGATGTATAACTGGGAAAGCTTTGTGTATAAACTGAGCACTACATCAAGTTATCTAGATAAAGATTTAAAATATTAATAACAACACTAATTTTGTCCAGAAGTTATTTTGATGTTGACCTAAAATTCAGACATCAGGCCAGCCATTCAAATTCTAAGATATGCCAATGCCTAAGACTTATCTAAAAACCAAGTTACATTTTAACACATTTAAGGAAATCTTCGTACTTTGGCTAACTTTTCTCGCTCCAGAATGAATTATCTTTCTTTCCATCTCTATGCAAGAAGAAAAAAAAATGTGTATTTCCAAACAAGATGTGGTAAAATTTATAGAATACTGAAAATTCTGCTTCAAGGTTAGAAAACTTGGTATCTTTAATAATTTAAACTTCTGTCTTCCTAGGTGGGCTTTGCAATTGCAATGAAAAGTTAGGAAGCATGAGACTGCCTTTCCCAGGAAGCAAACACGTCTTAGCATACCAATCAGAATGTTTTCCCCTTTGTCTTCAATAGATCAATAATACCGAGGTTGCCAAAATATCTATTCAACAGAGGACTCCATTTCAGAATCCACCCTCGAATTGTTTTCAAACATAGCAACCAATATCTGTGCTCATCAATTTCTTAGGTCCTCTGACCATCGCTTACATGTATCAGGAGTTCTTATAATAAGTCTTTTACATTTCAGCAATTTCCTTTGGGATTATATTTCAGTAAGTAAAATGCTCCTTGGGAACTATTTAATTTTTTTCTTAGCTTGTTCTTTTTCCTGCTGATTTATCCATGCCCCTCAAATCCCACAGACCTGTCCTTTTTAAAGTTGAAGTATCAGCATTATCCTAAAGTTTATTCTCTGAAGTCATGAACACACACACACACACACACACACACACACACACATAAAAATGAAAAGAAAGCTAGAAAAGCATACACTCTTGTGTGCACACACAAAAGCTATAACTGTATAGAATGCTTACCTGCACATAAAAACACAAAAGAAAAATAATATTAAAAGCCCATTAAGACCCCACAGAGAATATAGAAATGCTTCATATCACAGGTTTAAAAGCTAGACATTCCCAAATTACTTACTTAAAAAATGATAATAAGAATGATAAGTTCCTTTTAGTTGGAAGTGTGAGTGTGCATGTGTGGTGTGTCTATGTGTTTCTCTGTGTGGTTCTGGGAACTGAACCACAGCCTTTGAAGTGAGGTTTGACACAAGGTTCCCTAAGTCACTAAGTCAGACATGAACTTGGAACCACTGCCTTAGTTTCTCAGGGAGCTGGGGTTATAGGTGTTCACCACCATGATCACCTACCTCCTTTCTCTGAAAATAAAACCTAGCTGAAAAATAATCAATCTTGTCAACTAGAGGTCAACAGTGCCAGCCTCAATCATCCTCTCCTTGCCTCCAGTGCCATCCCTGTTCTCTTGCTCTGGACAACCTGTAAGACAGATGAAGCAAGGACAGGCTAATTGGGACTGGCATCTTGGATCTCTAGTTGTCGAGGCTGATTAGTTCCCAGCTAGGTCTTATTTTTAGGAAAACATAGGGTTGTAGAATTCTCTGTAGTTTTTGAAGTACTATTTTACCTATTAAACTGCCTTTTTAAAACTTTTGAGCAAATTTAATGGTATATAAAATTTGCCTTGGTGTTACTATTTCTATTGTCTTGTTTCTATTTCATGGGGTAAAAGAACTGTAAATAAAGTTAGGTACTGAAAAAAAAAAAAAAAAAAAAAAAGCAAACTGCTTACCAAATGGAGCAAAGGCCATCCATAAAGATAGCAATGAGTCAAGTTTCAAAGAAGCACATGTTAACGATAGCTTGGAACTCTTCCAAAATCTCCTTCACCAGCTGGCTAACACTGAGGCTTAAACACACTGGGTGACAAGGTGCACCCTGTGGTGAGAGCTACAAACTCTGGGCTTCATTAGAACACCTCAGGTCCCCCTACTCCATGGACTTTCTTCCTCTAATGCAATATGCACAACAGAGACAAAGGGGATATCACCAAGTAGCCACCTCTGGATGATGAGTGGGTGTGAAGATCAAAGATAAAGATCACCCTAGATCAATGACTGTGCATGCAAACAACAGAATCTTGGTGGACTCAGAGAGGGGATTTTACATTCAGATCTATTTATAGGTACCAAAATATTTTTTGTTTACTGTTATGGCTACTGAATTCAATTATGCCAACAACTTTCCTTAAGAAGTTCCATGACAGGTCCTATGGATTATAAAGTAAGTTTGAGAATAAAATTCCAGTTTTATGAGCAAGAAGTTTAAAGCTACAATCAATGAATAGGAACATTCTGAGTAGTGGTGAATTGAGAGTGTAGTAAAGGACCCAGATAACTAATCTAAATTTAGGCAAGGAAGGAAAAGCTGTTTGTTTTTTGATAAACACATACATTTGCTTTTTCATACATGTGAACAAGAGGGGTGAGAATCTTGACTAAGAACAAGAAAATATCAAGGAGACTTGGTTTGATTTGCATATTCATTTAGGATCAGTACCTCACAGATGCTTTGATTGGGCAAACAGTAGCAACTCTTAAGGTTTCTAATACAGGAGGTATCATTCTGGGGATTACCTACAGACACACTGCAACCTGGAGCTGCTTGCAAAGCACCACTGGGTCCTCCCGATGTCTGCGTTGAATCTGGAAGACAGGAAAAGCATAGGGTAAAGCTATCAGCTTAGGACACAAAGGTAGAGCTGCGCGTAAGTGACAGGAAATATCCACACCAAAAAGATCTGCCTGCAGAACACAGAGAATGCCAAGGACAGCGGTGGATTAGTGGGTTTATCTCTGAAGTGACAGGCTTCTGCATTTCAGAAGCATTATGCTGGAGTGGGTGACAGAAAAGCTTTATATGAATAAACCCAGATCCCCATTCACTGGGAAACCTTTGGTTTCTGTTTTGATCTAAACCCAGTTTGGAAATCTGTGATTAACCCTACAGAGTAGGGTTTCCTGCAGTCTCAGTTACTGCTTCCATGAGGATTTGAGTGAATGTTGAAATGTAGCGTCTGGCACAGAACCATTAAAAAACATGACACAGAAGCCAAGAAAAAAAGGTTCAGAAAAAACAAAACATAAACAAAAAGTTGTCAAAAAAAAAAAAAAAAAGGTTCTTCTTTGAATAGTTTTGTTTTGTTTTTCTCTTAAAGGTCACCCAAGCTATTTATCCGTGTGTCTATGGAATAGAAGTATTCATTTCATCATTTAGAGAGATAGAGAGAGAGAGAGAGAGAGAGAGAGAATCAGAAGTTGTTATTTATCTCAGGCTTGGACCTAATTCATTTGAGTGGAAAGCAAAGTATTGGGCAAGCACCGTGAAAGCTACAAAACAAGTTGTGTTATAATTCTGTCATCTGGCTTTCCAACATGCCTTTCTATCGGGTTTGACTTGCTGCGAGAATCTTAAGAGAACTTACAACACACTTGCAAATTTCCTTTAATTTGGTAGCACACATTAACAACAACAACATGAGGATGATACTCAGGCCTTCTTCAGTGTAACTGTGAGAATGAATGTGACATGGCGGTAGTTAGGAATATGCAGTGCAGAGAGGGATTTCAATGATTGTATCAGGTTTCTGGATTGCTTTGGGACTTCCCTCTGAGTTCTAACATAAAATCAAATGAAAACTGTCAATTTTAATTGGAAAATACCTACTTAGCAAAATCTGATGTTGGAACAGTAGTTTCTGGAAATACAATCAGAGCACATTGAAAATGCAAGGGCAGGTTTCCTAGCTGTGACTTCCAAAGCGGCCGTACTAACTGCTAAATTTTAATACCTCAGTTTTCTGAGCTAGATTTTCAAGAATGGACCTAAAATTATGTAGAATTCTATTTTATGGGTAAGATTGCTCCCTTTGACTCTGAAGAATAAAAAACAATAATTAAGCACCTAAAGTGTCTATATATGAGGCTAGTTTTTCCTCCCCAAAATCATCAGGCTGTTATAAACAGGATCTAACTTTGTAACTAGTTTCATAATAATTATGAATCCTATAAGATAAACTTTGTTCTCTTTGTGAACAATCTGCACAGAATTCCTTAATCCATAACTATGAAGAAAATTACTGGTCACTGAAGTTTACCAAATGGGTCTGCAAAGGAAATACGAACCCCATTAGAATGACAGGTTTCATTTACCAGAAGATATTAAAATCCTGTCAGTGTGATTTCCATCAAGAAGGTTTTCAGAAATAATAAAAAATGGATGAAGGAAATCAAATGTAGTCATCTAGTTAAATATTCATTTTCTAATCTTTAGGGAGCTGTTTATTATACTTTGAACACCTGGCCTTTACTAGAACGTTGTCTGATTTTAAACTTGTCATTGTGCCACACAAATTCCAAGAGGGGCTACCAACCAAACCCATTAATACGAAAATGCTCAAATGGTAAAATGTCTTCTTTTTGAATCTTAGAATCAGTCAGCAAACATTTGAATTTAGGGGTAAAACAAACAACCTTGAATAGTAGTTTGAGGGCCTGAGCCAGAGTGAGGTCAGGAAGCTCCCTGGATGCAGGACTGAAGATGTTCCCTGCAGGGTGCTGAGTCTGAACTCCCATGTGAAGATAGGGTGCCCATCTGGTCTGCCCCGATGGCATCATTGACTTCACTCTGGTACTGGTCCTGAGTTCCTGTCACTTGTGATAAGAATATCTAATTTTTAATGTTCTTGATAAACATTAAAACAATAAAAATAAAAATATTTTTATGTGTGATAGAACTGTAAAGCAATTCTCTAGAAGTACAATTTAAATCAGAACATGCACTTTGACATTTGTAAGAGAAAATAAATGTAAAGTCCTTGCACAGGCAAATGAGGTAAGAAATAGGATAAAAAGATATAAAATATGATAAAGCGACGACTTTCCAGGTCCTTTCTTAACCTCACCCCCTCCTCTCCCTCAGGAGCGCACAGTGAGAAGAAAAGTCAGTGGCGATTACAGAAACCACACTAGAGAAGAAACAAGTAGCACCAGGAAAGAAACATGACGTAGAAAACAGCCAGTGTGATCTAGAGACTACAGGCCTTTCAGCCACAAAATAAAACTTTTAAAGGCAAGGTGGAAATAATGGTTGTGCAAACTTGTGTTCTTGATTCCAACTTGAGTCCCGGCACATTAGAAGAACTTTTGAAGGAAGCTAATTTCTGTAAAACTTGGGCTTCTCATTTATTGTGCAAAAATGATAGAAAGCACGATAAAAACAAAGACATGGAAACAGCCGTTATTTTGTGGTATTGTCTATCTACCAGGCACTTTGAATGAGCCTTAGCTTAGTATTGTGACTGCAGTCTTGGGTGACATGTATGGTCTCTATTCTACTAAAGATAAAACCTTTGATAACAAAACATATTAAATTACAGGTATCAGGATAACATGCACATAATTTAAAGGACTGTTTATCAGAATAATGCACATATACGCAGACAGTATAACAGTAACACAATACATTAAATCAACCGTATAAAGTAGGCAGCAAGGAATCATGTTGAAGCTTATGGAAGACTGGGTATGATTATGGCAAATTATACATTTATTCAATATTTTTATATTAAAATGAAAGCATAAAAGTGTTTTTGTTTGGACCATCCTAGTTCACTAGTTTATATATATGTACATACCATTCATTAAAGTGAAAAGAAGATAAATAGAAAGAGTCAATAGCTAGTATCATTAATCTCTTGAAAAATCATAAATTTGGGGCATTGGAAGTCTCAATGATTTCAGTAATACTCATTAAAACAGAATATCGTTAGAGTAGCACTTACAAACCATGGAAGATGGGAGAAATCTGAGCCATGAATTTTCATAAAAATACAAATGAAATGGTAGCAGGTTAGCATGGCAAGGGCTGTCACATGGCATCCAAGACAACTTCTCCTGCCCACGAAAATCCAGATTACAGGGCAGGAGTTAGGAAACAGGGAAATGGGCAAAGGACAGCCTCAGCCCGGAGGCCATCTTTGCTGGAGCCAAACAAGTTCTGAGGACAATGTAAGAGGACCAATGGAAGCAAAGTTCTCGCAACACTGTTATTGATTGTGTAACACAGATTTTTAAGTCTGGTAGTAATACTTGTTGTTACAGGAGTTTCAGGTTTAAGATTAGAGCTTATAACTTAAAACTGCATGATTCTTAGGCTTTCTCTTCATTTTTTCTTAATTAATATTTGATAAATGAAGAATAATGATTTTTCTAAAGAAAAGCTTATTATTATGATTATTATGATTATCACAACTTGAACTTTCTATACACAGAAACCAGGGATGTGGAGATATTAAACACAAACACACAGACACAGCTTTGAAATAGGAAACATTATCCCTGAACAATTTCAACTCACCCTCTCTTTCCAATAATAGACTGGAAAAAACCCATCATCACTGTCTCCCATCAGGAAGCAGGATTTCAAGGGATGCTTGTTAATTACAAATTATACATCTATATTTTCCATTAGTAATCTATTCAGAAAAAACATGACTGAAGTGAAAATGATGGGACAAATATAAGGTTTTCTCATTCTTATTGCAATATTTAGATAAGTTTGCATTCACAAATTCTAAGGGTATAGTCCAGATTAAATATTCTAGCTGATGGTTAATGAATCATGGAGATTTACATCTAAGGAATCAGATCTCCTGAATGGAGCTTTTGCTCCTTGAGTAGAGGTTGTTATTTTCTGTTCTGTACAATCAGATTGCACATAGAAGACCTTAATTTGCTCTCAAAGAACATGCTTCATAATAGCTGAGATGAGAAATGGTTGTGAACCTAAAGACAGTTGGAATGAACAGTTGGATTTAAAAAGGAGAAAGTCCTATGAATCCCTGTCTCTTAATTCAAAGGGTCTAGGTGGCTGATGGACAATTGGTTGCAGGGATGTCACAGATCAATCTGTCCTTGAACTTTAAATCACAGGTCATTTTACTAGGACAGAATAGGAATGAACAGATTTTGGGGTATACGCTGCAGAATTCATCAATCTCATTTTAGCAATTCCTATAGCACAAGGTATTCTTTTTTTTTTTTTTTTTTTTTTTTTTTTTTTTTTTTTCATTTTTATCGGTACCGGGGATTGAACTCACGACCGCCTGCTTGCAAGGCAGGTGCTTATGCCGCTGAGCTAGATCCCCAGCCCCTAGTATGAGTATTCTATGGAAATCTAATACTACAGGCTAAACCCCTCAATCTTTCCTACTGGATTATATTGATTTTATTTTGTGGGTTTTGTCAATTATAAAAGTATATTGTTTACCTGTTTCTTGTTTTTCTCTACCAATAAAAGACTACATTCTACACAAAAGATTTTCTACTTGTATATCATTAATGTCATAGGCCAGTGCCTAACATTTTTAAACAATAAACAAAATAGAGTAGCAACATACTGACTATAGTTCAAATGGTTTTCCATGTTTCAGTAAAAAGTTGCCTAAAATATATAAAATAAGTACGTGTAGGTAAATAGATATTTTAATACATGTTACACAAAAGTCTATATAATATATACAGTGTGAATAATAAAATGAAAACCCAACAGCTATAACTGTCCTAAGAAAGAGTACTGCTGCTATCTTTGGAATTTCTTTCCAAAAAATCATGCCCCATGCAAGAGACACTAACACCCTTCTCCAAGTACTTAATGTTTCCTTTCTTTACTTTTTTACTGATTAAACAGATTTACAAAAAAGTAAATGTATTAATAATGCAACATACTGTCTGTAAAATTTGGATCCATTATTTTGATCATATTACCCATTTATAAAACTTTTTGTGACATACATTCACTATATAAATATTTCAAGTTATATGCAATTATATGTAATATATTTTATATACTACAAATTCCATAAAAGGATGAAATTTACAAAGTATACAGTGTAAAAAGATGAAGTTAAAATATCCTTTACAGTATACTTATGTAATTTGCTAATTGTAGCCATTTGTTCTCATTAATGACACTATAGTTAGTATAAACAATACTGTATTCTATTAAGTGTATGATAATCAAATGATCACTAAGGGAGGAATAAACATTGCATGTTTAACTATCACATGCCACATATCAGTTGTAAGGTACATGTTTAATTTCAGATATATTAAAATACATGCTTCACAACAAATAAATACAGTAAAACTTTTAGCAGAAAAATCCAATCCAATGTAATTTATTGGCATTGAAAATAATGTTTTTATAATACAACTAGACCAAAAAATCTTAAATTTGTTTATAGGATATTTTAATTCCAACTTTGGTCTCATAATTGCTGTAGCTGTGGAAAAGATACACACACACCTATCTCCAAGCAAAAGGAACAAACATTCAGTAACAAAACTTTCAATGAATCCCACAATTATATAAAGACTTTGTTATCACACTTCAAAATTCTCAGGAACAGGTGCCTTTTAAAATATTTGTATTAATGTCTTAAAAATGCACAGGAACTTCATAGTCCTTAATGAAGTTTCAAGATACTTCATTTTATTCTCCATCTAAGTATGTGCCTGTGTAAGTTTATCCATAAAACTGCCAATTCGTTTTTTATAGAAATAAACAAAAAAGGTACATAGCGGAAAAAAAAGGAAAAGGACAAAAAATGTGAAAAATCAGTAGAGAAAAGGAAATGGAGAAGGAGATAGAGAAGCAGCGGCATAGTGAAAAGGGAGACAGTGAAGAAACAGAACAGGTAGAGAGCAGGAGGATGAGTCCAGAGAGAACCAGGGGGGACGAGAGGCACAAGGAAGGAAGGAAGGAATTCTCAAGAGAGCACTGAATCAGTCATCCTCCCATTGTGAAATAATCAATTTTTAAATTTTAATGACAGCTATTGAGATATGAAAGTAACATTACTGAAAATTTTGAAAACATATTAAATGAGGCTTTCCCAGGGTATGTACCACGTAAAACCTTTTCTATGTGACTTCTGTTTAATTCCCAATTTAATTTTGGAGTATTAAATAATCTTTAGTTAGGAAGAGTAACAAAACTCTCCTCCTCCACTACAATTCACTTGCTGGTCCTCTGGCTCTTGTTCTGGGGAATGGAAGATATTTTCTTAAAAGTAAATATTCCATGGAGTAATTTCCCCATACAATTTTTAGAATTAGTTTTAGAAAGTTAACATATGGAGGATAAAGTTAGATAAAAAGTAATGTAAAGAACCATTATAGTCATGTATACCATTAATATAGAGAAGACACACAATAGGCTATAAATCATTAAGTATTTTCTGATGCTAATATCATAAATTCATGCTGTACAAAAAGTATTTTTCATATCAAAGAATTTACTCAGATTTTAATGTTACTGTTTCTATAATACACTCAGAATTTGTTTTTGATCCATATATTAAAATATTGCCGAGAAAATTTGTTCACAAAAATATGACCTTTCTTATATCTCTCTTCAAGATGTGATGCAAAGAGAACTTAGATAACCTAAACAATACATAACACCTTTAGCATCTGCTGAAACCAAAAACGAAGACTAATGTTCTTCTACGTAGCTCATTCAATGTTTATCTTGGTGACTGGAAAACAAGCAACCAAACAATCATTGAACTGAATTACAATAAAATATATGTTTTTCAGAGAGAGGAGCACAAAATCAGTTTTCATTTGGCATGCTAAGTATGCTATATTTGAACAGAATGTTACATATTCATTTCATTCATCATTTAAAGGCAGATAATCAGGAAGTCATTACGTGGCCTGCATTGGGCAGCTATTCGATTAGCGTATAATTGAGCACTCTGTAATTCAGCCAAAGCTGACAGCCTGGGAATGCATAATATCCACTGTAGGTATTTTAAATGTTGGGGAAGTTATGGGGCAAATGATATTTAGGTGCTGGCTAATACTGACCACAAATATATAAAGAAAAGATTTTTACATTTCCTCCTTTTCAATTTTTCCTGTACATGTAATTTTTCAAAAGCAGAAATTTAAAACTTTTAGTAACTTACTTGAGAAATAATTCTTTCTGGCATCAGAAACACTGTGACCTTCTTGGTCCTGCTGGCATCCTTTTGTACTACTCCAGGTTGACCATAGACAATGTAACATGAAGGTAATAATTCAAGACAAAACCTCATTTTATTAAGAGGCTGATGAAGTGGAATATGCGATTAAAAGTCAGAGGAGAGAAGTAGGTAATAAGGACTATGATATTAACATGAGCTATCACCAAATATTATAAGTTAAGGCTGTTTCCCAGATGTTGGTGCTGCTGGGAGCTAATGAAACTTTACAACACAAAGTCTAACGAAGGGAAGTTGGTCACTGAAAACATGCCTGTGACGAATATACTGGGACTTGCCTCTCCTCCCTTTTTCTCTCCAAGGTGTTCCAGTTTCCATGAGAGGAATGGTTTTGCTCCACCATCCACTCAACACAGGCCCAAAAGCAGTGGGGCCAATGAATCATGGCCTAAAGTTTCTGAAAAATTTCACAGCATAACCTTTTCCGTTTTTATGTCTGTTATGGCAAGTACTTTGTTACAGTAAGGGAAAGGCGACTAACAGAAGACTGAGACAAATAAGAAAAATTGCAGATATTCTTACAATGATGTCGCTGGGGATAATAAGGCACCACACCACAAACGCCAGGGTGAGAAAGGCCACCATATATTTTTCTTTTAAGCACACCACCAATGTTAGCAGCATGACCCTCAGCTAGGCAACTCTGTCATCTCTCTGTACTAAGTTTTTCTCCTAGCTTTGATCTTCCTATTCAAATCCAAGATGGACTCAGTAAGAAGCAAAATCTGCTAGAGTCAGAAATGTATTTGGCAAGAAAGTTGACACACATTCACTAATAAATATTATTTCCTTTTTGTCACAATATTAACTAACAGTGATTCTAAGAGGCAGAGATTTGCATTAATATTCTACAGCTGTTGGATGTCTTAAAACAAGACATCACTGATTTCTCCTAGTTATAAAGTCTAAAAGTTTGAAATCTGGGTATTTTTACCAGGATAGCTCTTTTTGAAGGCTGTGAGGAAGATTCCTGTCTTGTAGCTTCTAGGAACAATTAGCAATCCATGGAGTCCCTTGAATTTAGAGGCATTGGCAGTCTTAGCCTGTCTTCTCATGGCCTTCCCTTCACACTGCTGAATGATAATACACCTACTTTCAGTTAAGGTAGACACATACAGGTTTGCGGACTTACTCTGCTTCAGTATGACTTCACATTAAGTAAGTCTATCTGTAACAATTCCACTTCCAAATAAATTTGCACTGTGAACTAAGAGTTCAGAATTCCATCTATCATTTTAGGAGACAGAATTCAATTCGTTGAGGATTATTTTGAACAGTGAAACCATGGTAATAATAAAAAGCTTTTAGTTGGCTGTTCTAGTGTTATGTATTCTCTAGAGAAAAGATACACCAATCGTGAAGCCTCTCCCCATGAGTCAGCACCACTCTGAGGGGAGACTGAGGGGAGAGAAATCAAGGCTACACCAGCAAGCAAACCCAATCTGGGAACCAGCACCATGAGCTACCCCTGCTGGAGTGGGAACAGCCAGATCTCAGCTCCTTCCCACACATGAGCTGGCAAACAAGAAGTACCAATCATCCCCTGGCTCCACCATGTGAGTGACCAGTTTATTTGGAGAAACACACGCTGTGATGATAGCTATTGAGGTGAAATTGGATGCCTGTGGTGCTTTGGTGTTTCACTAACATTGCAGGTCTAGGGCCAGTGGTCTGATCATGGGTTCAGAGGATACTGGTTTGCAGTGTGGCAAGAGGGGATCTCTTTCTGAGGATTGTAGCAATTGTTGATTCCCTATGGTCTTGTTTTGAAATTTATAGTATTTCCATTTTTTGTTGGATTGGGTTTTGTTTTGTTTGATCATGTTAAATGTGATGGCAGGAGTTATTTCAAAGATAGCAAGATATATTATGGTAGCAATTTGGATTTACTATTGGCTTGTTTTGAAGTCTTTTATTGCCTTCATTGTTTTATTTTTACTAGTTCTATTCTGTTATGCTCTGTTTGATTTTTACTATGTCCAAAGTTATCTGCAGCTATTTTGAAGACATCAAAAGGTATTATGGTAACTATTGTTGATTTTGTAATGTTTTGAAGTCCAGTATCTCTTTTTTTTTTTTTTTTTTTTTTTTTGATTGGTTTCATTCTGTTTTATCCTCTTTAAAATTAGGAAAGAAAAGAAAAAAAAAAAAAAAAAAAAAAAAAAAAAAAAAAAAAAAAAAAAAACCATGCTGCTTCCCCAAAACCATGCAGTTCCCAAAGCAATCTCTAGGGGAGGCATACAGTGGGACCAGCTATACAGGAGTCCCTGGCTTGGGTTTTCTTCTTCCCTCTTTGACTGTTCCCAATATCCCTACCTCTATTTTGCAAGACCAGTTTCCAAAATAAACTCTAGTTGGTTTTTCCTATCAAAAACAAACAAACAAATATGTATCTTTTGCCCAGCCCTGGGGAACCCCACTCTACTACCAGCTCAAGATGACTTCTGGCTTCATTTGGTCATAAGACACATTAAAACCCACACAGTGCATAATAAAGGGAGAATGACACATCTAAATTCGTGTTCTCATAAGCATAAACTCAGTCAAGGAGACAGTGGTAAATTGCTCAAGTAAGTGACCCTCTTCACTGCCATCAGACAAATGACTTCCTCTCCATGTTAAAGAGCACATATGCACTTTAAAAATCAATCCTAGTTATAGCCAGGTGTCAATAGACATGTACTTTTAAAAAATCTTTTTGAGACTGGGTCTCAGGTTGGTCTCAAACTTGCAACAACCCTCTGCTTCAGCCTCCAAAATCCTGGGATTGGGGCTGGACATTTAGCTCAGCGGCATAAGCGCCTGCCTTGCAAGCAGGCAGTCATGAGTTCAATCCCCGGTACCGATAAAAATGAAAAAGAAAAAAAAAAAAAAATCCTGGGATTACAGGTATGTGCCACAATGCTTGGCTTATACATGCACTCATTTCATCTGTATCTTATATTAGAAGTAAGGAATTATTTTAGAGGAGTTTGAGTTGGCAACAAACCTTGAAATCACATGAAGAAAATGAGAATTTTGTGTGTATAAACAAGCTCAAGAACCATACAGCCCTATTTCTGCATCTTTCTCCCAGTGGTTTAGTCGCTATAGTGTAGAGCTCCCTAGAATGAAATACAGCATAATATTAAGGAAGCATTAGCTGTGGTGGTGACTTATTCCTGTAATCTCAGTAATCTAGCACTTAGGAGGCTGAGGCATAAGGATTGCATTTGAGTTGGACGCCAACCTGAACTACATAGTGATTTCAAGACCAGCCTGCAGTACCAAATGTCTCAAATGAAAAATAAATAAATAAATAAATAAATAAACAAACAAACAAACAAAGTAATTTCTTCCAATCAAGATATTTCGTCACAGACAGTTAGAAGGCCAATAGCAGATTCCAAAGTGCAGTGCTCCATAGAAGATAGTTTTCAATACATTCTTGGGAAGCCTGTGAGATCAGTCTCTATTAATTCAAAAGATGCAAAAGTGACAATATCTGAGACTCAAATTTTTAGAGAGTTGGTAGTCTTAAATGAGATCATTTTACAAGAGAGGAAAGACTGGGTGAACTGATGCTGATTTTAAGGTTAGTGGTGCAGTGCCTCAGTAAGGCTATTTGAGGGAGCCTGGGAAGAAATACAACTCCATTCATTCTTAGGGGCTGGGCCAGCATGTGATAAATATAAATGTTGAAAAATGGCAAACGATGGGTCAGAGAAAGACAATGTCACAGCACAGCCCACTCAGTCTGTTGACTTAATGGAGCATGATTCATGCCATAGATCAGAGGCAAACCCATAATATGTGTAGATCCCTATGGGTTCCTGAAGAACCATCAGAGCAGCAGGGAGAGGGTGAGCACTGCTCAATCAACAGAAGCTGTAGACACCACAGATTCCCAGGGCTTTCGGAAGGAGCTATAAAAGGCAGCCAAGATTTCCAGCATCAAGAGTTTATTTCTAGTAACAAGGGATCTTCAGGTTCGAGAGGCTGATGCTAGAGTAGAAGAGGCTCTCTGTGAAAAGCCCACAAAACAGCACTTTTATGAAAAGAAATTTTTAAATTTCTGCCAGAATCAAAGCATATGAAGCCATCTTACAAATTTATCTGTAAAATAGGAATTTCCTCATCTCTTTTCCCCCTTTTTCTCAGTCTCCACCATCTAAATCCCTTTTCTAAGGCTTTTCCACTCAGGAACAACTCAATTTAGGGTTAGGGAGAGAATATTTAATCTCACTTGACATATTTTATTGTAATAGGATGCATATTTTTATTATCAAATGAAGATTGTGTTTGGCAGCTTTAAGTCCCCATGGGCAACTTTTTAAACCCAAAACTAAGATGAAAATTACAGTGTCTGCTTAAGTTTTCACAAAGAAGTAAATACATCAAACAAATCTGAATGAAAAGTGAGACTCTAGATTACTATGATTCTATCCAATAAATCCAGCTTCTTCAGCAAACTGGCTACATTCTCACATACCCATGTTTTTACTTTACTCTTCCCACTAGTTGTCATTGTTTGATGGAAGATACCTTGAGCTAGAAGATAGTGATGCTCCTTCACAGAAGTACTTTTTTAAGTGCTAATATTTACTAACAACTGAAGTAGCTGAAGAACACACACTAGGTGACAGAAGGAGTACTTCTACCTTATTTGACTTTCCTATCAATGACATTAATTCTCTGGATGAGAAGATGTACAAGGGCAGGAAGAGAATTCAAGTAAATGTTGCTGAACCTCCACTTTGGACATTTGGAAAAGGAAAATTTGCATAGACTCTTCTCCCAGTGGTCTAACTGTGATCCCTGTGATCAGCCACGCATTTCCTGTAGCAGTTACCTTACTTATCATTCACATAATTTTATGATGGGATTAACCTCAAGGAGAGCATTTTAGCCCTTTGACACTTTTCTTCGAGTTTGATGAAAGACTATCCTATGAAGAAGACCTAATATAAATAAACACATTACTTTTACCTCTGTTTGATGTTATTTGTTTAACTTAGTATTATTTTAAGGGATACATTTTAGTTCTGGGAAAACAAAACCCTGAAGGTTATGTGGCACAATAAACTCCAACTGGAAAAATATGGAGTGCCTTTTCCTTATTAGTTTGTCAAATAACATATGAAAATAATGATTCTCAATATTAATTTTGGAATGCAATGAATTGAATACATCCTTTCCACATAAATGTTGAAATCCTATCTCCCAGGATTTCAGAATGTGACCTTTTTTATCAGAGATAAGCAAGTCAAAATTAGGTTGTGTCAGTGAGTCTAATCCATTATAAAAGATATCCTAATAAAAAGAGGAAAATTAGGCATAAAGGTAGAAATTTGGATTTTTTTCCCTAAGAAAGAGAAAGCTATAAAACAATATACAAGAAGAAGAAATGAACGATCTAAAAGGAAAAATGAAAAACAGCAACATTTGTAAGCAAACACCAGAAGTTAACAGAGGTAAGAGAGGACTGGTGCAGGGAATGATCAAGAGTAGCAGGTCCAAGTCTGCATTCACTTCAGACTTTCAGCTTCTAAAACTTGGAGGGAGCAAACATCTACTGTTTTAAGCCACTATGTGGGGCTGATTGCAATGGCCCTAACAAACTAATTCAGTGGGTTATTGAGGTGACACAGGAGACTGAATTGAAGGTGGAGTTCAGAGAAAAACATAATAATCTGAGAAAAAAGGGTGGTCTTGTAGAAATCTGGAAAAAGATTACTTTGGAGTAGGGCCTGGGCCAGGGCTTCATGTGTTCAATAAGATTTTTAAGATTTTGTGCCCCACATAAGATTCTCTGTACAATATTATCTCAGAGCTTGAATGGGCCACAGCTACAAATGTGGGATTCTGTGGAAAAGCTAGAGTTGAATGTTTCTGATTAAGTTCTCATAAAGCTATTATGAAATTCCAGCTATTTTTGCCTTTTAGTACCTCTTCTGATATATTTTTGCATATCTTAACTAATTATAGAATTTTAAGGTCAGAGAATGTGCTGTATAATCCTTAAAAAAAAGGCTAGGAATTAGGAAACTTCCTGGCACGGGGTAGGCACCTAACAAATTCAGGCTATGGGGAGAATATCAGAGTGGCACAAGATTATATTTTTAAGCTACACGCATTTATAGGCAGCTACATACTCTCTGATACAATAGACTGGCTTGGTGCTATTTTTTGTAATCCACTGCATTTTAATTAGCTTTGATTAACAGTGCAAAAAGCTAAGGGAAAACAGGATCTATTTCCTTTATTTCATTTTCATTTTAGTCAATATGCAGGGGATTTACATTTACTAGTCTAACTCTTTCCCATATCACCAGCAGAATTGGGCCCCAAGCAATTTATTCATTTGCAGCAATAATAAATGACTCAAGGGATTAAAATGGTGAAAGAGTTTGTCATTTGAAGATTTGTAGTGATTGGCTTCAATAGGAAAATGAATTCCACAAAGCCAACTAGAGTATGTATAATGAAATCACTGCTTCGGTTACTACAAAACGAACTGCCGAAGGTTTAGTTCCCCATATAAAACAAAAGTCACTGGCAATATGATGTAGAAAGCAAAAATGTGAGGATGAACACATGGAGCAATAGTTATGCATGTCAAACAGTGCAGGTGTGCCAGCATCTGAGCCAGCTAGACAGAGCCCACTCAACTTGCAAATATCCCTTGTCATTCTAGATGTAATTTCTGTTTCACATTGCCCACTTACCCTTTGACGCAATCCTTTTCATCCCTAAATCTGTTTCCTGACTCTGTTACCAATCAGTTTCCTGTTGAGGTCTACAAATAGGAGATATTTATTTATTCTAGTGCTGTTTATTTTAGCACTTCTGGGACCGACAAAGGAAACAGTGAGCAGAGCAATGTGACCACAGGCGACAGCAGAGTGGCACATTCAGCAACTTGTGGTGTGCGGACTCTCTTAGTGCTGTATCAGTAGCAAAACTCCACAGCTAGAATCAGCAATGACTTTCACACATCCACAGCAACTGCAGGGACCTGAGCTCCAATCACAGTATAATTATACTAAATGTGGACTCAGGCAAATAAATCTAAATGGCTCTCATCAAGAATACAACACAGGGCCAGGGATATAGCTCAGTGACACAGCACCTGCCCGGCAAGTGCAAGGTCCAGAGTTCAATTCCTGGTCACACACACACACACACACACAACAACAACAACAACAACAACAACACATGAACACACACACACACACACACACACACACACACACACACACACACATCAAAACCAAATGCTGTGAGGATATGGGTAAAAGGTGCTCCTGTTTTTACATTTCCACCTTAGTTGGAATGTAAATTCATGCAATCACTATGAAGAAAAGTATGACAATTCCCCAAAAAACTAAAAATACATACACTATTTGAATCAACCAGCCACTCTTTGATACACTGTTGAAAGAATTAAACACAACATACTACAGTGAGACATACATACCCACATCTACAGGCGCATGCTTCAGTATCACTAAACTGTACAAATAGCCTTAGTACGCATCAGTAGATGAATGGATAAAGCATGTAGTGTCTACACACAATAAAATGTTATTCAGCTATAAAAAAGAATGAAATCACAATGTTTGCAGGAAAGAATGTGGAATGGGGCCAATTTCTGAGAAAGAAACCAAATTCAGAAAGTTACATATCAAATATTTGCTCTTATATAAGCAATCTGAAATACATTTCAAACAAACAAACAAACAAATGACAGGTAACTGGACCCTAGAAGGCAGAGTTTAAGAGATGAGATGGGGGCCTGGGGAAGGGGCGGAAAGAGAAAGTGTTACTAAGGATGAAAAGGATGAGACATGTTATAATATGCTATGTGTATTAATGCAGTGTACCAAAATGAGCCTCATTATTCTCTTTATATGACCCAGGGAACAAAAAAAGGAAAGTGTAGTGAATGATCTCAGCCTAGAAGTTAGGGCAAAGATGGACTGTATGTGAGATATTTACACATCTAAATGGATGATTCCACATGAAGATATCTGTCTACACATCAAAATATCTTCTTGATCAATACTCTTTTATTCATCTGATTTCAGCTGGCTAAAAATATATGACTCTAAATTATATCAGGCAATAAAATTAATTTTTAGTGGGTATTATTTTGATCATAAATATTTAGGAGACTAAAGTACGGTATAAATATTTTTTAGGTTAAAGAAATGGGTGGGCCAGGCATGGTGGTGCACACCTGTAATCCCAGTACTCAGGAGGCTGGGGCAGGAGGATCGTTATGGGTTTGAAGTCAGCCTGGATTACATAGTAAGCTCAAGGCCAGCTTCCAATACAAAATGAAGTCCTGCATAGGAAGTAGAAAAGTCCAAATAATTCTTCAAATCAGCTATTCTGTTATTTAAAAAATATTAATGTATGTATAATTTGTTTAATGCATACTACTAGTTTCTCAGCTCATGGAAAAGAAAACTTTGGTTATTAGCTCTTTGTTTCATCTTTGTAAATATATTTTTTTTGTCTATGTCTCATACTCTGGGTAATGATTCAGTAGCTACTCAACACTGGATAACTGTTCAACTGTTGTTATTCTTTTATTATTTTGTTATGATTTTTTGCGTTTTTTCATAAAATAAAAAATCATTAATAATACACAGAAAATAAATTGCATTTGGTTTTCTACATATATACAATGTATATAACCACAAACATATATATATATATATATATATATATATATATATATATGCGTGTGTGTGTGATTTTGACCTAGCAAAATACCTAGATAATCTTGCAATTTCAGTTTAAAATCTAAAGCTGAAAAATTAATTTAGATGTGTGTTTTAAGTGGAAACCTTACCAGTAGTTTGGAACATATAAAAGAACTTGAAAATCATCATATTTATAAGTTGTATTTATAAAACATATAAGCATTACTTAACTTCTTATTAAGGCTCATCCAACAATTGAAGTAATTAAAAAGAAATCAAACATATTAAATTTACACATGCAATTTAAAAGTTTGAAGTTGTTTAATTAACTAAATTTGTAAATGAGATCAAACAGTAATCAAAGACTTCCTTAAAGGTAATCACTAAAATATGTTGTACTTATAAATAGAATAATAACTTTTATATGCTGAATTGAAAGACTTAATGAAGAGCTCAGTTTATAAATTTGTTATGAGTGCAATGAATATTAATTCAAATTAAATAAGCCCCTGAAAATTTATTTCAGTACTCCTAAGTTAAGGAGTAAACCCACATCAACAATGAAAGAAATGTAAAGCTAAACACAAAACAAAATCCTTAAACACAAGCCAAATACCCCAAGTCAGGGCAAATGGCTGTGATTTTCAAAACTATTTTATTAATGTTTGCAATGCATAATAAATATACTCATCTTGGGGCATCAGTATATTACATCTTGATCCTTCGTATTCCTCCCCTCTATCTTGGCTCCCTATCCCCAGATACACAAAAACGATAGATAGTAATCAGTATGCAGCCTGGAATTTTTGATGTTAATTTTGATTAAAAACCTTTTTGTTTCTTTATGTAAAGCTCCCCGTGTGAAAGTAACTCTACTGGAAGTGAATTCAAACATTCACTCATAAAATTTCAACCTTGAAAAGAATCTTGAACCTTATCAATTCCAGACCCTTCATTTTCAAACACAGGAATGGAATCTTAGAGATGTAAAATACCTATGGGCACAGACACAGATCATGAAAGAACTGCGAAGGGGAGCCGAGTCTCCTGGGTACTGGTGCTGGTTAGCATCTCTAATTCACAGTGCTTAATCCATCCAATCTTTCAGCAATTGACCCCCGAGCCAGGTCATCATTTTAACCTCCAATTTAGAAAGGGGAATCAAAAAATGAATGGCACATTATGCAGCGATATCATCATTATGAAAACCTCCCCAGCTGAGATCCTAGGGCTCTGTGTTTTCACAAAGCCCTGTTGCTTTCATTTTCAACCTGGCACCTTCTGGTGCCACTAAAGTATTCACTTGGAGTTCTTTTAAAAGGAAAGTTTCACACGCGTCCTATGGCCTCTACTCTCTCATAGAGGGAGTGACATTTGAGAATTCTGACAGTAAGACATCTCCAACTTCAATCACAGAGTGCGAAAATGAATATTTTTCACATGCAACTTTGAAGGTTGGTGCTCTTGTAAGATAGCCTTTCAGTTTTACTGGAGATTGACTGCAGGGGAATTGGATGGTAGTTCAAGCAGCACAACAGACGATGTTTGATAATCAGTGCTCAGTGTAAGAGGAAGGATGAGGAAGCCTCTGTTGCACCAAGGCCAGGCAAAACCCACAGCTCAGGGAGGGATAACTGATCCAAAGAAACTCAGCATTTGTGTAGCAAACTGTGTGTGATGGGATTTTCTCTTTAGTTGTGAGGGCTTTCCTTGTTTATGTTTTCCTGATTTCCTACTAGTCAGAGAACTTTGTAGTGGTATTTGCATCCTCTTACAGAATATGTGTGTGTGTCACTTTTCGTACACACTTGAATAGACAATCGATATATTTATGTGTAGCATATAACAATACAGCTAAAGAAAACCAGAAAGGAGATACAAGGTGATAAGTATTTAAGAAAAGAACTGAAGAAAAAAATTTTAAAAATGGTATATGAGTACCTTTTTTTTTTTTTTTTCTTGACTAATTTGAAAAAAGAAATGCTCAGTAACACAAAAATTTTCCTATAAAACTAGGATGGTTACATTTTGATGACCCTACCTACCCTGATTTTAGATGTTGATGTTTTTGTTCTATTTTACATAGACATTCCACAAGACATTAACACTTCTGCCTTAGTCATCATTCCCCCCCTGCCTGGGGGTTCATTCACTTGGCAAACCTGTAGTTCCGCTCCTCTGACTTCACTTCAACCTAAAGAGTTCATTAATGTTTCATTTTGTGTGGCTTTACAGAGACAAATTCCTCCACTTTTTGTCCAGCTGAAAATGTTTCATTTCACTTTCCTTTATAAAGGGTGATTTTGCTGACTCTGGGATCCTAAGTTGACTGTTTTCCTGCCATTCAACCCCTTAATGATAGTTTTTCGATTTTCTGGTCTCCATTGAGAGAGGTTACCTATCACCTGCCACTTATCTGTTTCTTTTATACAATGCATCTTCCCCCATCCCTTCTCTACCCATCTCTACCTCACAGAGGTGTTTAAAATTGTTTTTAATATTTTACTTTTAACAGTTTGACTATGATATGCCTGTGTCTCCTTAACTGGCATGAGGTTTGTTAGCAATTTCATTTCACATCGAGGTGTTTTATCAGTTGTGAAAAAATTCTCTCCCATAATCTCTTGAAATAGTTCTCAGGCATAACTACGTTCTCCTTTAAAATTCCAAACCTATGTAGCTTAGTCTATTTCTGTTATGAGCTGAATTGTATTGCACTAAAAAGCATATACTCAAGTTGTAAACTACAGCAGCTCAGAATGTGACTGGCTTTGGATAGGGGTTCTTTAAAGAGGTAATAAAATTAAAAAGAGGTCCCAATCTAATGGGGCTCATCTTGTTATAGATATATACAGTTGATCAGGAAGACGGTGAGAAATCTAGGACAAAGTGTCTTTCCACAGGCCAAAGAAAGAGACTTTAGAAGAAACCAGCCCTGCTAACCCCTGCCTCTCCAGCCACCAGAGTAAAACTGCATGACTTGGTTATAGTCGCCCTAGAAAACTTACACACTGTCTTCTGCTTGGGAAACTTATATGGAATGGCCCATAAGTTCATTAACTGATTCTTATTCCATGTCTAGTCTCATGTTGAAGTCTGTAAAAATCTTTCATTATGTGTTTTTGGGATTTCCATCTTGTTCTTCAATGTCAGCCTCTGTTGAAGCCCCTCATTTGCTAGTACACGCTGCTCACTTTGTGCATAAATCCTTCAAAATGTTTAACATCATTTAGTCCTTTAAAACATCTGTCTTATTACTGTGAAATTCTTGTGTGGTTCAACCAATATCTGTGTTATTTCTGGTTTGCTTCTATTGACTGCTTCTTCTTTTAATGAATCATCAATCCCATCTTCTTGCTTCTTTGTCTCATGAATTTTGGTTTATATGCTATGTATTGTATATACATGGACCATAGAGGTTAAAGACAAGTTATTTTTACCCCCAAAACATGTTGTTTCTCTCACCTGAGGGGCTGAATCAGTATAAACTAGTGGAACTGGATGCAGACTTCAGTACTGTTTTAAGAAGGTATCAGTATTACTGATTTCAAAATTTTGGAGGCTCATTGAGAGATTAGTATTCAATTTTTTTCAAGCCTCACACTTAGCTGTGTTGGAGGAGAGTTCCCTACTGCAATCCTTTGCAGAATCCTTGATGAGGACTTGGGGTCCTTACCTGGTATGTCTATCTATTTTCTTGTTTATCTCCACTTCTGAGAAGCCTCTGGCTCACACTTTCTGAGAACATGGAGCTCTCTCATCTTACCTGTTTTCATGTGGCCCCTGATTCCCATTCACAGAAGGCTTGTACTTTTTGCTGGCATCTTTCAGTTGTGTGTCTTTTCTACTTCAGCAACAATCGCTACTGTTCGGACTTCAATTCATTTTAACGTCTTTGTAGTCTCTGCTCTCAGATCAGCTTCTAAAACCCTTTATTTTTCTAGCTCATATGGTTAGTAATCACTGTTATTATGAATATGATGAGATCTTGAAACCTCATAGAGACTAACTAAAAGTGTTTAGTATCTTCTGCCTATTAGTTGGTCAGAAATTCAATCATGCTGGAGGACAGAATTCAACTATGTTTTAGAGGTAATGACATAAACAGGATCAAAACGATGCCAAAATATACCATGCAGGAAGAAAGCCAAATAGCTCAGCTTGGATAAAACATTTGATAGATGCAGGTGAACTGTAGAAAATGAGTAGATGTTGTAGATATCTATTGTTTCTGAAAGCATAGTATCCTCTTCCTCATTGGGAAAAACATCCTCTGTTCTGTTTGGAGAACCATCTGACTATTTCTAGACCTTCCTTCTTTATGTGGAATAAACATGTAAGAGTTTAGTTACTCTTTTACTGTCAAATCTGCCCATCACATAGTTCCATTTTCACCTTATTATTTGTAAAAACAATGCAAAGACAAAAAAGCCACAAAGAAGGATTTTATAGAGGAACTACATAATTTAATCATACTATTAAAAGACCACAGGACCATTGTGATTATCCTATGCTACAGATGAATAAATTATGGCATAAAAATTAAATTTAACTGTATCACCTTGGTTACAGAGGAGGTACAAGGAAATTAATAATATAATTGAAAATTGGTTGACTTGTTTTCCTTTACTTTATGAAACGCATTCATTCAGTGAAAAATTGACTATATTATTCTCTTATTGATCATTAAGTCCTGTTGTGACTGTTTTCTATCTCTAAAAGCAGTATAGTAATAAAAGTAGACCAGAAATTTAAATCTCAACAAAAGGAAAAATTTCTTAGGTAGGAGTGACCAACAGATGGTCCTACCATTGGGCTACCATTTGTCTTCACTCATTTTCTTTGTGCCTTCACACACACACGCACACCTCCTAAAGAAGCTTTTCTATAATTTAAATATTATCAGAAATCAGGGTCTGTACCTTCCACCATGAGAAAACAAGATAAATAAATAAATCAATATTATGAAAATAACACCTCATAAAGGTTAAATATTGAAACCACATTGTCATTTCTAAATTAGTTTGTTTAATATGCATCTTTTCAATCACAAGTGTCATGAAGAAAAAGTCTTGCCTCAATTTATGGGAATTGTTTTCCAGTGCCTACTTTGGTGCCACTTTTGATAATTGTCACTGGTGGGTGAATACATAAATCAGAGATACTACTCACTTTACTCAATTTTTGAAACAGAGGGAGATTTCTTCTAGCTGGAACGATTAAGGGAGCTTTTTGTTCCAGATAGCATTTCACCTGGGCCTGGAATGCAAGTCAGGATTTGAATGAGATTGGTTTGAGACAGGGGAGCCACATAAACAAGAGCACACCAGTGCCAAAATATGCATCACGTATGAAGAATGTCAAATAGCTCTGTTTCATTGAAGTATTTGATATATGAAGGTGAGTTGTGGAGAATGAGGTTAGAAAGGAGGTTTGGTACCAGAGGGCCTTTTATTTCAATCTAAGAAGTTTTACTTTTATTTTGTAGACAATGGGGAGTCAGTGAAGGATGGTGCCCTGGAGAATGAACTGAGAGAGGGTACAGGATGATTAATCTGGGGGAAGTCTGCAGACTGGATTAGAATGTGGAGAGACTGGAGGTAAGGAGACAAGTTTGCAGGTGAATAATAATGAAATCTGAAAACAAAGTAAAGGAAATAGGAATACAGATAAGACTACAGATAGTATTTTTTCTTATTATTAATGTTTAATACAGCCCCAACAATTATTTACTGTCACTAGTCTTATGTGGAATGCTGGTCACTTTATAATAAAATAAACTGAATAAAATAAAATACACTATCAAGTGTATCATGTTATCCTGTTTTTGCACTTAAAAAACACAAGGCAACTGAGTTACATCTGATAATTAAACCATGATTTGAACCTAATAAAGTGACTCACATCAGCTCATGGCAACTCTTAGAGGTATGCAAATGTGGAAATCTAAAGTCCTGAGCAACAGTCCGGTTGAGGAGTAAAGAGAAAGAATTTCTTCCTATTTTACCTGTACTATTTCAAAATTGTAATAGCACATAATTTTTATATTCATGTTTAGAATATACTAGGTGTGTGTATCCACTCATAAAGTTCTCTCAGGTAACTTAGAATGTAAGATAGAAGTTGAAAAGTCACTCTGGAAGTAGAGATTTAGCAAGTATTATTAAAGAAGGGATATTGGAAATCATATCATTGCCAAGGCAAAGATTATAGAAAACTAAAACACATACTCAAGGACCAACCCTTTCTGAATGCTTACATAGATTAGAAGCAGAAAATGAAATCGAAGATAGGACAAAACAGTAGTCAAAAGCACAATGATACAGATTCAATTTTGTTTCATAAAAATATAGACTGAAGTCCTAACCCCCAGTAGTTTACACTGTGACCTTGTTTGGAAACAGAGTCATTATATCTCTAATTAGGTTAAAATGAGATGGTTAGAGTGAGCCCTAATCCAATATGATTGATGTTCTCATAGAAAAGGGAAATTTAGTCCCAGTCAGGCAGAGAAGGAAGAATAAAGTACACAAAATGAAGATAGATATGTGACTGGATATGAGGCATCTACATGTCAAAGCACTCCAAGTTTTGCCAGAAAATTCTAAAGCAATGAAGGATTAGCTCCTACAGTCATCAGTAAAAGTACAGCACTGTCAACACCTTTATTTGGTACTTACCACTTCCAGAACTATAATACAATATATTTCTATTACTTTAAAACACAGAGTTGTATTTTTTTATGGCAGTGTCAACAAATTAATAGAGAAGACAAGCCCAAAGATTTTGTTGGAAACATGTGCATGTACCACACTTCCCTGAATCCCCATCAGACACATGCATAACACCAGACTCTATCAAAAAGATGAAATTGGTCAATAGTGCTAAGTGCTGTAGCGATGTCCCTGAGTATGAGGACTAAACAAACTCTATCTTATTTGATAATTAGATCCTGATTAGTGAACACTGAGGGATCAATTTCTGAGAAGTGGAGTGGGAGGAATCATATTTCAAATGTAAATACCTAGAGCTGTCAGGTAATTAAACATGTAATATACTGTACTCTAAGACAGGAGTGTGGTAAAGTTGAAGACTGTCTGCTCCATAGATGCATTTCTATTAAAAAAAAAAGATTAGGCATATATTCAAAATCACGGAATAAGAAAATCATCCTATATCTCTTACAAGACATAGAGGAAATTGTTAAATTATAGAACTTTCATAGCTAACTTACAGGTATTTATATATGAAAAAATTATAAATATGATAAAAAAATCACATCTGTAGTCCATAGAAACACACACTCTTTAACAACACATGAATGTGTTGTTAACTTTCTAAGTTTGATGAAAAAGGGAAAAAAAAAAACAGGAAAAAAGTTTAAGAAATGCATTTAAGAATACTGCAAAGGATCTCTGTAGCTTGCAGTTGATACTTCAATGAAGAAAATGGTAAATGTTTTGTAACTATAAAATTACTAATTATTTTTATAAAAACATATATGTGGAGAACTATTCAGGTATTTACAGGCTCCAGAGAATGTGACCTCACTTGTCCAGAGCAGGTGCAGAGTAGAATACAGTTATGTAACCATGATTTAGCACAGTTAAATACACACGCCTGGTTACAGCACTATATAAGAATGTAAACATGCAACCTATATAAGAATTACACAGTAAAGATGCAGGTGGCTCTCTTGTACTTCTTCTCTGCTCTATTGCATGTTGCCTGTTGTTGTTGCTATCTTGCATGTGTGCATTCTTTGATCATGGGATCTCGCCCTCGAAAATCTTCGTTGGGTAGCCTGAGTGGGCCAACAACTGGCATAGTTGATGGGATTACTGAGGTCGATGGTCCTATGGAGGCTGTGGAAACAGTGCTCAAAGACAAGGAAAAGCCTTGACAGTCAATCTTTACTTTGCCTTAGCTACCAATTGGAAAGGCCCTCAAGGGTTAGGAATACCTAGGGATGTCTTACAAGTCTTGAAAGCAATGGACAGAAAAATTCCGCCCCCATGGTGGAGTGAGTGGATTAGCTCATTTTTACTGTCTTCTGCTGCATAAACCAAGAGGCAGATGGCCTTGTCCGGCCACTAGACCAGCTGCAGTAGGTAGAAGAAGACCTTGAACAGTGGCTGGCTGCTGTAGAACTCAGGTGCGAGGCATAGGAAGCACTTCCTCCTCCAGAAATATCTTCAGAAGTGTAAGTTCCTATGTCTAAGAAAATCTCTGGAAACTAGACCAGCAATTCATCAAGAAGTTGAGATAGAGGAACCCCTAACCCAGAAACGAAGGCTGGGAGGGCCACCTATCTCTATCCAGCACAGAACACACATTACCTATCATGGAGCTGTGGGGGCGGACCAAACAATTAAAGCAGAAGGTGAGTGAATCAGTGCTTGTATGGCTGCCACAGCTGTGGGGTGATGGGACTGATAACATGCAGTTAAACCCACAAGAGATGTCCCAAATTATCAGCATGGTCAGCACATTTCATGTGAGACTGGTTCTGTAGGATGCACAGAGGATGACTCCAGAAGCAGGTAATCGGACCATGATAAATTGGTTTATGGCAGCCATTTTCCTGCTTTGGGACAATCCAGGTGACTTGTCGGAGCAAGTCACAATCTAGACTTGATAACTGTGCTATGTGAAATGGACATGTGGATACACTGTATGTCATGATGTTTGCAATGTAGTACCCCAGCCCAGATGAGGAGCTGCTTGTCGCATGAGTGAAGGACATGATCCTAGTGAGCAGACTGGCTGGCAATCCTCCCAGCCTCCTCTACGGATCACTCAATTCATGATGCTATGGTATCTTGGCCAGAGCGGCCGATCTGAAAGCAAAGTGCCAAGGCAGGAAACATTTGTACAAACTGTACTGGCAAAGGAGAAAATGTAGGGCCCTGGGCAAGTGAGGACATACCCTGCACAGGCAGGCTGTGGACCACTGAAGATCATCTGGTCCCTTGAACGTCAATCAGTGCCAGATCTGGATGGACCTACTTGCTGCTGGCCTAGCCTCAGAGAAGTAAGACAGGCAGCCATTGGATGTGCTGCTGACTTTGGAGGAAACGATACTCTCAGCTGCAATACTGGCCAATGGGCCAGGGCTAGAAGTTCAAAGCATCCCCAGTGCAGCTAGAAGGGACACTGCAGCCCTCTCACCCCAATTAGGAGGCAGGCCATTCTACTTGGGTTTTGGGGGTCCTGTGACATTAGAGGCTACATATTGAATTGATTATTTACTGCTTCCCTAAAATATGCAGCTTGTATTAGCACTGCTGGATACCTGAGCTGAGACAACACTAATATCCAGCAATCCATTTTGCAGGACCTGCTACACATAGAAGGATATGGAGGTCACTACATCACGGTGCAGAAGGCCCAAGTGACTTTTTATGGGAGACTTGCCCCAGCACATGTGTGATAGTTGCTGAATACGTATGCGGAATGGACACACTAACTGGTGCTGAACAAGACACTATGCAGGGAGAATTCTGGTTGTGAACTTGCGAGGTAAAAGCCACATACTGCAGCCGTCCACCCCATGCACCACTGACTCTCACAGGCTACGTGGGTTGTGTGCAAGAAGCAGTAGCAGTTACCTGGAGGCCATGAGATGAGACAGACTGTCTTGAAATTGGAAAAAGCAGGGGTGATGCTCCTTGACGAAAGTCCTTCAGTGTGGCCCATGCAGAAGACAGATGAGTCATGGTGAATGACTGTGAAGTCTCACCCTGATGTGGGCAGTCAAGACCAGCATGCCTTCACCCAGGAGGGCAGCCAATGGACCTTCCAGATGTTGCCGCAGGGTTATTTGCAGAGTCCAACTCTGTGTCATGACCTGGTGATCTGGCCACCTGAGCCAAGCCACACTCTATGTCATTGTTTTATTGTATTCATAGTGTGTTAACCTGTGATTGCCTTGCAGATATGAGAGCTGCAGTGTGCAGTCTGAAGGAGTCTTGCTGATATGGGGCGTGTGCCATGAACAATAAAGACACAGGTGGCTCTCTTGCTCTCCTCCTCTGCTCTGCTGCACGCTGTGTGCTGTTGTTGCTGACGTCTTGCACACATGCTTTAACTTTGGGTCCTCACCCGCAAAAATCTCCCTTGGGCTCCCTACGTGAGCCAATGATATACATGATAAATAACATCACAGCTATGGTTTTGTTTTCTGAATTCTAATTAATTTGCATATACATCATTCTTTTCCTAACTACTCAAGGTTAAAATTTAGAAATTAATTTTATACTTCCTTAATATAAAATTTAGAAGTTAAATGTTTCCCTTAACCTATAACTTTAATTCTCCCCATATATTTTGTAACGTTGAGTTTTTATTATCTTTCAGTCGCAGTAACATTTTGTGACCTGTAATTTTACAGTAATGTGTTGTGACATGTAATTTGTGACTCACAAGTTATTTAAGTAAATGAGTTGATTTTCAAATATTTGGGGACATGTTTGTCATTGATGTCTTGTTTTTAATTTCTGATTTGTGCTATTCTGATTACGTTCTTTACAAAGTTCAATTTAATTTTAAATATGTTAAATCATTAGAGTGTGGTCAATCTTGATGAAGTTGTCATGTGGTCTCTCTATTGAAAACAAAACATATTTGTAGTCTTTGCTTCATATTCTATAAATGTAAGTCATGACTACTTGGCTGTTAGTATGTTCATTCAAATACAGCCTCACTGATTTTTATTGTCTGCTTCATGTTTAACAAGAAATGAATGTTTTAATCTTGGACTTTGCAAATTTGTCCCCATCCTATGGTCTTTATTAGTTTTGTCTTTTCACTTTTCAAGATCATTTGTTAGGTGCATATTTTTATGAATTGTTGTTTGTTTCTGATGAAATGTTATTTTAATTATTATTAAATGATTACTTTATTTCTTGCAACTGTCTTTGTTTTGAAATTTAATTTGTTGGATATTAATTTAGCCGTGCCAGACTTCTTATGCTTGGGTTTTGCATACTGTAATGTTTTCCATGATTTGATTTTGTCTTTGTATATGTTTGTATTTAAATGCATGTATTATAGACAGTATTTAGTTAAATTTTGCATTACCATCCTGATAATACTTCCTTTCAATTGTGGTATTTAGCTCATTTACCACTCTTGCAGTTGTTGAAAACGATGTGATGAAGGCATTGGAAGTTGCTGATAAGAGGAGGAATTTCCAATCTATGTAAACTTAATAACTTAGTATGAATAGATGTGACAATGTTACAAGAGATGAGTGATCCATTAATAAGTTAAATTACATACATCAGATATTTTTATATGCTGTCTCCACTTTGTGTGCAAAATATTGAAATACTTGAAACCATGGCTTACTGTTTTGTGTATTTTTTGTATCTTTTCTTTTATTTCATCATATGTCTTCACTATCTTTTAAGATTTTCCATTTTATGGGCCAGCACCATTGTTACTTCCTAACACATATTTGATTCTACCTAAAGTTCTAGAGATCAGATGTCAATTTTTAGTTTATGAGAAGCCAAGAAACAGCACATAATTTTCTGAGTGTTGCTTTTCCTCTGCTTGCTTATTTCACATGTGAGCAAAACAGGAAAAAATGAAAAAAAAAAACAACAAATATTTTTAAAATAAGTCTCTGTGGAATCATATTATGTTTAGCTCCTGTGGATTCCATCTGATTGTAGATCGCACAGATGTAAATTAGAATGGTACTACCAATGAACTCCTTTAATCACATATTTTTAAAAAATATTTTTAGCAGAATTTATTCATAATGCACTGAGTTTTTGAATAGTTAGTTGTACCAGCCACTCTAAAATTAAATGGCTCTAATTGTTCTGCTGTTCCTCTGTAAATGAAAGTGTGTTGGGCTATGTTATTTGAATTATGTGCCATATTTTCCATGTAGGAAATATAATTTTTCTCTAATTAGAAGACTACAATAGACAGGGAAAATGTAATCTAAGAATTTATAAATCTGGTAGCTTAATGGATAGTTACTAACTGTATCTTTCCGATATATATTTGAAAGTGACCAGATAGCCAATGTTACAACTAAAAGAAGATTTAAATATTACAGTAATAATGTTAATGTATTTATCATTAAAACAATCTCTATAGATTTTATCTTCTATTTTCAGCTTCTCTTTTAATATGATGGTCAGTCTTTATCAGTTTTGATTGAAATAAGGCAAGTTGTCATAGTTTTCTTCCCAACTGGTAATTCCTCCTAATGAAATTAATTATAAATAATTTTACAGAATGATACTTCTTAAACCAAAAAAGTATTGGTGTCTTCCTACAGTTTAGAGATTCCTATCAGTATAGGGTGCCATGAACGGTTTTAGCATGTTCATGTTCCACACCATGGGAATCAATAACAAGTTCCTTTAAAATCACTGATTTAGAATCCTTTGAGAATTTGTCTTCTTTTGACAAATTCCCAATCGAATGTTTTGATTTTATAATTATGAAATTTAAACATTAGTGTCTGGCAGGTCTCATATGTATCTATGTTGTTGTCTTAAGGGAATCTTATTTTTTCCTATATGAGTTCAACATTTATTTCTAAACTTTTAACAAAATTTCCCTGATGCCTACCTACCCAACACAAAACTACAGAGACCGTGACTCTATCACATATTAAAAATTATAACAATGCTGTCAATATTAGAGCAAGATCTATACCTAGAACCAGATTCTCCTCTCTCTTTCTATGTACTGAAGCTATAAAGTCAGTTTGAGTGAGGTTTTCCTTGGATACAAAAAGCCTTAAATGGTATTATCATGGCACTTATGGTTTAGTGTGGGTATATTTAGAGAATTTGAGACTGTGTATGTTCATGCGTATTTTAGAGTATGCAGCTCAGAAAATTTAGCAGGAAACTGATAATGTTCTCGGATTATTGACTTTAATAAGACCAATAAATGCAACTCTTTATAAAAGTAGGTATTGATCACCTAATTATGTATTTGATATATAAACGAGTATGAGAAATCTTAAAGACATTTTTATGTCTGAAATATTATTCAACAATAACATATTTGAATTTTTTGTTGAGTCCTTGAACTGAGAATGAGAGTAAATTCTAAGTATTATGCTAATGACAAAGAATTGTGGGTTTCTTAAAAATTTCTCTTCAGGACTAATAAATTAACTATAATCTTACTATTCACAATATATTATTGGAAGAAATTCAAAACACTGAGTAACATTTTGTATTTTGTGACTATAAAATATTATTCAATAAGGAGATGAGAAATAATTAAAAAACAAAAGATCCCCAAAGAAACAATTTGATCCTAAGCTCTTAAAAATTCACATAATGCTACTTATTTCAAATTATTGTCAGAATGCTAAGGTCAACAAATAGAGCCATTAGGAAGACAGAAAGAATACAGGGAAATGAAATGAAAAGAAGGAATAACATAAATAAGCATATTTTCTAATGTAGGGAAAGTGTAAATAGCTCATCAGTTATATTCAACACAGAAGGTTATTATTGGCAGGGAGACCTATAGGAAGGGAAGGAGTGTGGGCGTGCATGCCTGCGTGTGTGCGTGTTGCCTTCTTTGTAACTTGGAGAACTCTCTAAAAAGCCAAGTTAAATTTTCTAAAGTTTGTTAAATAGAGCAACATCCAGAGCTGGTTGTCTCTTTACTTGGCAAAAAAGAAAATCAAGGGCTTTAATCAAAACTCTGGTCATGTGGTGGGAGAATCTAAGTTCAAGGCTGGGTTGGGCAAATTACAGAGACACTATCTCAAAAAATTTTTAAAAATAAATAAATAAAAACTGAGACAGTTGCTTAGCATTATTAGGGTTCAATACCTAGTACCACAAAAAAAAAAAAACAGAAAAACAAAAGAATATAAATCAATCCTCTGCTGATACTTATAAGCAAAGGTTTAATCAATTTGTTTATGGTAGGCAGCACTGGCTGGACTGGGACGGTTTCCTGTGGATTCCATCTCTTTCCTCTCTGTTTCCTCTTGTGAATGGCAAGTTTTGTCTTGAAATACTGAGACTCACCTGCCAATTATATAACTCCACTTCTGCAAGAATCAGGCGGTTGCCTAATGAGAAAAGCTCTATAAGGTTTTTGCTGTTTGTTCTTCTGTCTTTCACTAATGTTTGTGGCCACATCACTGTGCAACACTCTTATTCCAAAACCAGAAATCCTATCATGGTCATTCTTTTTCTCAAATCTTTTGCCTTTGGAAGGAAAAGTCATCTCTAAACTCTATTTCTTGGTATTTGGAACATGAAAAACCGTGATACAGTAAGATATATGCCAACTGAGATTTTCCCTAGAGTTAAGCTTCTGGGTCACTACTGTCTTTTAAGAAAGGTATTTGCATTGTTCTTGCTTTTATTTCAGGAGTATTCTCTGACCATGTATATTGGTTGAATAAAGTAAGTGAACTCTAGTGAAAAAGCAAAAATATATATATAATGAAAAAGAAGGCATGTAATGAAAACATAATCCAGTGAACGCATTCGTAAAGATCGCCAGTTTCCACATCTAGAGAATTATAGCCACGTGCCTCCTCCATATAGGTGACTCATACGATTGTTTTGTAGGGTTCAGTATCAAGGACATCAGAACATGCAAATATAGGAGACAGCTGATCAGATTAGTCATCCAAAGAAAGAAAATATGGCACTGCTGTTTGTTTTAACTAAATTAAAAAAATAAAATTAAAGTTGTATTTATCTCCATGGGTTATTGGAAATTGAAATATGTACTCAAGATTTGAGGGCATGCACCATGCTGTAAATTCTGTTCATTTATCTTTAAACTTTTTATTTATGCCCAGCCTGCCTGATTGATTCATTAACAAGGGCAGATTCCAAGACTGTAGTAATATTGGTTCTGTAAAATGAATCTCACAGAAAGCCAAAATAAAATATTAAATTATCAATAAGTAAAATGCCCATAAATTCAAACCATGCTGTGCTCCTGAAATAAATGAGAAAACATTAAATTTACATATAATCCAGAACAAACACTTTAAAATATCTATACTGTTTTTCTTGTGTGTGGTGGTTATTCCCCCAGAGGAGACAGGGAGCTTCATAAAGAAGTTTAGCAGTCCATTTTTATGTCCTTTAGTGGATGTTTGGCTTTAACTCTGTGTTTTGCTTTATAGCAGTTACTCTTGGGATTATAGTATGCATCTCAAACTTACCACAGTTTACTATGTATTACTGTTACAAAACTAATGGAAAAGAAGGGATACTACAGTTGTATAATTCCACTTATACTCCAGTCTTTTACTATGGTGGGAATGCGATTTTATATGCATACGTTACAAGCCACAAAAAACATTTGTACATTTGCTTTAAAATAACAAATTACTCATTAGGTACCTTTTAAAATGAAGTGCACAAATCATTTATTAACCTACATATATGCTATTTCACATTGTATTGTTAGGTTTAAGTCCTTTTCTTTCAGCCATAATGACTTCAACTTTTTAAATATGAATGTGTAGGGGTGATTAAAAATCTGAATTTTATTTATTTAAAAATATCTTTATTTTGCCTTCATTTTTCAGTGGTATTTTTATGAAACACAGAATTTAAGGTTGGTCTCACTTTCAAAATGTTATTCATATACTGCTTGTGTATATTGTGGCTTTCTCCAATCTGGATAACTGTTACTTTATTACTGATTTTCATTAATTTGCCTATGATTTTTGCAGTGAGTTTCTTCCCACTTATTCTGTTTGGAATTTATATTCTTCTGGCATCTTGGGTTATTATTTTTATCAGCTTTGGGAAATTTTTCATTTTTTCTTCTTTTTTTTACAAGGAGAAATGCAGATAAGGGCACAGAGAGAAACAATCTTAACATTAGTGCTGTTGGGAATATGACAGCACAACAAGTATGGAGTACAATGTGGAGCAAAATAAAAATAAAAATTCATTTACTATTGAATCCAACTATTCCACTTCTGAACATACATCCCAAAGGAATGAAATTAGTTTAGCAAATATATAGCTACTCTCCCTGGTTTTTTATAGCACGATTAACAATAACCAAGTATGGAATCAACCTAAGTCCTCATTGATGGCTGGATGAATGAAGGATATGTATACATATACAACTGAAGATTATTAAGCTACAAAAAGAATAAAATCATATCTTTTAAGGAAAACCAAATAGAACCAGAAAAGTAAGATTGACACATAAGTACAAATACTTCGTATTTTATTTCATATGGAAGCTAAAACATTGATCTAAATTTAGAAGAGAGTATAATAATGGTAACTGATAGTTAATATCAGGCAGAGAGAGGCAGCCAAGAATGAGCGGGGTTTACGGGCATCAGAGCACAACTGGTAAGGAGTATGTTCATGTGTTCTACAGCAGACCTATTTTATATTTTACAAAGAATGAGAGGAGAACAGATGAAGGGGTCACATATAAAGATATTGAAATACCAATTATGCCTATTAGATCACTACACAATGTAAATGTGTTGAAAAGTCATACTGTAACCTATAAGTACAATTAATATATATCAATTAAAATTAAAATAAAAACATAAATGGTTTTAAAACAATGTAAGACAATAATAGTATTTTATAGTAAAATAAAAAATGGAAGTTGGGAAATAATTATTAATTGATTTCAGCAATTTTTGGAGCATACACACACACACACATTATTTGCTTAATATATAGAACAAATACTTTCTGCTGGAGCAAAACGGAGGGTTCCCTAGAAGCTTGGAAGAAAGAGAGAGTGGTCTCCTTTGGAGCAAAAATTACACACTCTCCTACTATGAAACATTTAGGTTCTCTAACAGAACTCTTCAGGGACACCAGTCGATGAGTTGGGCAGTTCTAATAATTGTCCTAAGTGCTAATGTTCTGACTGATGATATTGCTTTTAGAATTTTATTTCTGTGATCAAGAGCTCATATTTTCTACTCTACTGTGTGAGGGCTAAACTGACATTGTTTGATAACTATCTGGAATAGTTTCACTTTATTCTATTCTAGAGACAGTTAAAATTGATATAACTGTGGATATTGTGTTAATGTTGTTAATTTACTAATGAATTAGCACTTTTCAAAAGAAATAAATATTCAGTATTTCGATGTTGGAACGCTTTGTACTTATTCCTTAGCCAGCAATACACTGAGAGATAGGTATTGGAAGGAATGCTGTATTTAGGCATATATATTTTAAAAAACATACACAGTCAAAATCTGACTTTATAAAATAAAAAAATTTACACTGCTGTTACTATAGAAGTTACATAAACAAAAAACAATATATCCTTTGAATTATTGTTTAGATAAATGCAATATGCAATAAAATGAAAATCAATGACTTTAAAATTAATTGACATTTATCTAGAAGTTTTAATATATCTCCACTTAACTATTTTCCAATCTGTTGGAAACACAATGAAAAACAATACATATGTACCTTTCCTTCTTGCATTAACTAGAAGATCATCAGGTTCTTGTTAGAGTGCGCAAATCAAGAATGCAGGTGAGCTTAAACAGTGCCCTTTGAGACAAGTTTTCCTTTTTTTTTGTACCTAAAAGATCTCCTTACATTCAGCCAATACTTAGGGAAATCTTTCTTTATAGTAAAAAATAAGAAGATACAGATAAAGCTACGAATGTCAACGCATCACAAATCCACATACATTTTTTCCTCTCAGAAGTAGTTTTAAATCTGCTGTGAATAAAAAGAAATACAGAGAACATCAATTCACAACTTACTTTCAGTGGTTACTGGGCTACCAGCCGTTTATACCCAGAGTTATCAAAGATTATTTGCTTCAGTTAAATAAGAGCCAAATAAACTAAATATTTGATCTCAAGGTTAGATATAATATCAGCATCTCAAATATGGAAATTTAAGCAAGAAAATTAGAGAAAATCATTATAGAAATTTTAATTCAGAAGAATTCGTGCTTACCCTAACTTTCTCATATAAATGAAACAGAGTATGGCAGGGATTTGTCTGTGGCTTACACAGCTATGTGAGGCTGGGGTCATTATGGGATTGTCCCAAATACCCAAACAACACGTGTAAGCCTGACTGGGACGTGAAAAATTAATAGCTCTATATTTCTTTCTTCATTGTGCCTTTCAAAAGGCTCAATTAATATCCATGGTTTAAAGAGTAGGTAAGGGGATTGGATTTTTAAAATTATTTTATAATCAAAAGTCCAATGTGTTCTATTTAAGGGAATAAACTGAGAAGCTGTAATTTAAGTCAGATTTGTGAGTGCTCCAATATGAAGCTTTATTGGATTTTCAATTATAATTAACAGAATAATAACTAAAGATGTAAACAGAAACAGAAATGACTGTACTATCAAACACCTGCTTCATAATTATTTGAACAACAAAATGTTTTTGAGTCTCCCACTTATTTATAATCCTGGCATGTTTTTTAAAAATCCTGTCTATGTATCAATCTGCTTAATTATTTTACAGCTCTCCATGAGACAAAAACAGCTCAAAAAATAATCTGATCCAGGTGACAAACTAGTAGCAGTAAATCTATTACTGAGAGGTCAGCTTTTGCAAGTAGAGTGAAAACATTACTTAAAAATATTTGGAAGTTTCTGTGGATTAAAGTTTCACTTAAAGGGTATTTCAGTGATCCCAAAATATTGATTTAAAATTTAGATTCAGTGGATTCATAGTAATCTTGTAAGTGACAGGTAGAAATGATTGAAAACCTGTCTTTAGAGAGTTTTACTGAATAAGAGCAGGAGCCTGCCATTCTGCCATAAAGAGACTATGTACAATTTTCATTTGGCATCCTAACAATCTTATATTTGGTTTGAGTAGTACATTTTCATTTCATTCATCATTTAAAGACAGATAATCAGAAAGTCATTACATTGGCCGACACCAGACCCTTCGCTCGATTGTATCATAATTGAGCACCACAGAGCGTGTGCCAGACCTAATGGATAATGAATATATTATGTCAGTTGAACCGTCTCAGCGAAGCTCTAGGGAAATAGATGGTGGAGGCTATGGTGGTGACATATAGGGTCACAGATGTTGCACTGATTCACTGATGGAATGATTTTATAATTAGGTAATCAATGGCGGGTACTGTGCTTTCGTGGACATCTCACTCTGAAAACTGAAAGACTCTGTGATGGACAACTCAGCATTTACTTGAACAGTTTAGAAAGACCAGCCTGTCTTGGGAGTACACATTAGCTTCTGGTATACATTACAGGGGATATATCTTAGGGTAGAATAAATAGCCTCTAGACATGAGCTTGGTTATGTTAAAATCAGAGTGAGCAGTAGCAGTCATAGTACCTTTTCCTACTATTCTGGTCAAGACATTTATTTTTCGATCTTGGAATATTAAACTCAATGCAGAATTATGTAGATATTCACCCTTCACAATAGTTCATGTAGAAAATTTGGGGAAATTTTTCAGTCCTAAGAAATATTTTAGCACAAGACAATGACAACAATAATAATGGAAATAATTATTGAGGTTTTTTTTTTTTTAGTTTTAGCTATTTTTCTATATACTTTACATGAATCATCTCATTTATTTGAAAAAATCTTGTATAGAGATATTGGTGTTTTCATTATACAGATTTGAAAACTAAAGCATTCATTAATCTGATAATTTGCCAAGAACATAATGTAGTATAAAAATAAGTCACAGTAAAAAATTACTACATAATTACTCTCAATACCCTACTTACAGTCATGCTGCTTCATTATCTTCTTGACTTGAATATTAATGTATTATTTTTGTCTTGTTTTCTCTTGTAGGGTTAGTTTATTTCACTGATATTTATGAAAGATATGCAAAAGCCCATATAATGTTACAGACAAGAAGAAAGAAATAGCAAACTATATATTATATTTAAGGTCACAAATCAAATAATGATATAGATTATGACCAAAATGCAGGTACTTTGGTACCTTTTAATTTTTTACTACACTGGTAATTTATTTTTTAAAAAGTATAAGCTTTGATATGTCATATGTTTTATTATTACACTATAAATAATCACTAAATGTTACTATTTTATAGAAATATCTGCTGCATTCCGCCTGTTCCATTAGGATTATGACATTTGTTTCAATTTACCTAAGCAGTGATTACTAGTACATTTAGGCCAATCAAGACATACTACGATTCTGGTCATGCCAAACAAAAGGTAAATGTTTGCTAAAACTGAATGTTGTCCACAATACAAGGGTTCAATTTTATGCTGTATTTAAACAAATACATAATGTCCGTATGGAAATATCAGTAAGCATACCATAGAAACAAGTGATCAGGTAGGGGTGAGTGTGTATGGCTTGTATCTGGATGTCCTCCAAAGCCTCATGCAGTCATAGGTTGGGAGTTTTGCAGATGGTTGAATTAGTAGATGATGCTGGGAATGAGGGTGTGTAATTGCTAAATTAGTCCACCAATTAGTGTGGCACAGTGTGTGAATAGCTGGAATGCCCATCCAGGAGTTGGTGACATCATCCACAGTGTTGTAGCTTGGAAGGTATAAAAGGGAGAGGTGATTGCTGCTCTTCCTTTGCTTCATTTGGTGCCTTCTGTCTCTCCTGCTTTGCTAAGAGCAGTTTCTCCTCTGCCATATCCCTCCTCCATACCACTGTTCCTTTGAGCCAGCTGACTATGGACTGAAACCTCTACCAACTGTAAGCTGCGACAAAGCTTTCCTCCTTTGACTTTGGGCATCAGATATTTTGTCTCAGCAACAAGAAAAGTAAATTAAATGGAGATTAAACAAAAGAAACGCAACAAGTAATTCAGAAGCTGGAGTTAATCAGACATGCAATTCAAAATTACCAAGATTCAATTATCTAAAGTTACATAAAATGAGAGATGTTTACATGCAAACAAAGTCAACATAAAAGTTTCAGTCGGAAATTAAAAACTGAAACATGAAATTTTCACCATTGGGTTACAGATAGCAGAAGAGAGGAAAGTGAAATATCCACAAAATATGTTTATATTGAAACAACAGAGAAACTTTGTAGGTATAAAAGATAAGGTCATTTGAAATGCATACTCTATCTATAAATGGAATCACAAAAGGGAGAAGAAATTATTAGCTAGTATCACTCTATAACAAATTATAAAAAATGTTTATAGCTTAATAATATAATTTTGTATTATCTAACAGTTTCTTTGGTCTGAAATCTGAGCAGAAATTAAATGATTATTTTCATTTTAAGGTCTCTAATTTATTTTCAGTCATAGTAACAGCTACATTTATAGTCATAGCTGTACATGAAAACTTAACTGGAGAGGGATTTATTCCCACATTCATTTGCATGATTATTGGTAAGATTTCATTCCCCACAGCTTTTTGAACTAAAAGTCTGTTTTTCTAGGTATTAGCTGGAGGAATTGTTCAGTTTCCTATTACTGAGGTCCTTGCATAAAAGTACTCATGCCATAATATCTGACTTCTTTTAAGAACACGTGAGAAGAAAGAGGTAGAGGGAAAGGCAATAGAAGATATTTTACAAAAGTACATATGCACAAGAGAGAATAAATGTGTGCGTGCTCAGTACCAAAGCTGTTGTATATTTCCACTCTAATCTGTAAAATTACTCGTCACTAAAATTCCTATATTCTAGTCATAGAAAAACTCAAAAGTCCCCCAAATGAGACAATTCTTCACCAAACAAAAGGCACTCATGAGAGGCCTCTTTGAGCACGCCCAACAGAGAGTGAGACATTAGTATTTGAAGAGATATCACTGTGGATGTAAGAACATGACTCACAGATCTTAAAAATCAGGAAGTATAACTGGTTTACAATTTCTATGAAATAAATCACCTTGTTGGTGCCAAGGTCACAGCTCCTATAGGCTGATCCTGATTACAGTGGCCAGAGTGAATACTAAAGTAGTTATTTCTAGAGATCAAAAGTTGTATCTTGGTAATCATGATTCACAAAGAACCAAACAACCTTGCTGCACATTCCTTCCTGTTTCACTGAATAGACTAAGATGCTTTTCTTCGAACTTACTTCATTTTTCCTCTTCCCTCAGTGTCATAATGAAATATAAGCAGACAGTTACTCCCACTTTTGGAGCATTACAATTTTCTTTCACAGATATTTCCTCTAACAAAATTTTACACATAATTCTACTCACATAGGCACTAACAATGTTTTTGCTAAAAGTGAAGAAATATGTAAAGTATAATAAAAAATACGTAATAAAAAGTTTGAAAATTAACACACATGCATACACACACACACACACACACACACACACACACACACTTAAACTGACCTGGCAAGGGGGATGAACAACCTCTGCTTTACCTGCTTTATAATAAGAAATAAGAAGTAATGGTGACTTTTCAGGAGAAACTATGTAAGCTCGCAGGCAATGGAATGGCTAATGCTAAGTACTAAAGGAAAATAGCAAGGTACATCTTCATAACAAATGAAACTTTTCAATAACTACAGTAAGATATAACCATTTTCACATAAATAAAAGTAAGCCTCTGTCATAAACAATATTATTAACCAACAAGCAAAGAAAAATTATTTGTATGGGCAGAACAAATGTGATCCAAAGTGGAAACAGAGGAATCCCTGGAAAAATAAACACTTTAAAAAGACATGTATATGCTTAAGTATAAGTTAATATTAACCGGTTAATACTGTATGACCTTGTGTATTTAAAGTATATGAACAAAACAGAATAGGATAGTAAATGGTAGAAAAGTATAATACTGTAAAATTAAAGGAAGTTATAAAAGTACTACTTACGCATTGATGCTAATAGTTCAAAACCATTGAAAGTAATAAATTTTATGTGCCATTAGAGGACAGTAGGAATTTCAATACTCTAATGGTGATAATGTATAACCACTGTTATAATACATCTCTTGTCTCATGTTGTTTGCAAAGCTATTATGATAAAAAGTCACATGGTATCTGAAAATTTATTAAAATACTACTTGTTATGAATGAAAAACACACAAGAAATTGTTGAAATGAGACAAGTAAAACAGGGGCTGAGGATTTAGCTCAGCGGCATAAGCGCCTGCCCTGCAAGTGTGTGGTCATGAGTTCGATCCCTGGTACCAATAAAAAAGAAAAAGGAAAAGAAACAAGAAAAACATCATGTTTCATGAAAATTCTAAGGAGAAATGTACAAGGGTACAATGTAATAATATTGATAAACAATTGGTCAGGATATAAGTATTATCATTCTTAATGCTGGTTAATTTCAGATAAATTTTTAAGGCTCTCAACGTTCTATTTACTCTCAAGTGGATTCCTTTTCTTCCTTACCAATCATACCATTTCTTTAGCACTTACATACAATACAAAAATAGCTTTTTGGTTTTGTGTGCCTAATCCTCATTTCTTTTCTTTCTTTCTTTCTTTTTTTTTTTTTTTGAGGGTAGTGTTGGCAGAATTTTCTAATGTAATTTCAGTCATAAAGGTAAGAAATTTCATTACAATAAATGACAGGAGGAGTTTAGCATAATGTTAACTTTCAAAGCAAAAAGTAAATCTAATTTGGTTGATTTCCCACCACAATCTCTTCAGACTGTCTCCTTCCTGATTTATAAGAATCAAAAGATCTTGTTCATTTTATTCAAATTATTATACTCATTTCTCAGTATCTATATTACCTGTTATATAATTGGGTTTCTTCAAATTAATCAGTAACAATCCGTCATTATGTGAATGGTAAATATCTCCTGATCACCTTAATAGATACCTACAGTGGGATCTTTATTTCTGGTACATGATGACTAACAAAAATGATTCACAGAAGCTTGCTGATTCATTCATTCATTCATTGTAAATGTGCCAAAGATAAAATGTCTATCTTTCTAAAAATTAAGTTAATTTCAAGAGATGAAATAACTGACTTTGTGCTTAGAGCACCTAAAATAGAGCTAAACAATGTTACTAGATTAAAAAAGATCAGAGAACCTGAAAGTTTCAAATTCTCTCTTTGAAAGGCAAATAGCCTTTACAGAAACTATATTAAACTAATCTTTTCCATGTTTTCCCGTTTTCTAAACAGATCTGCCCCAGGTAGTAAAAATGACTACAGAACTGTGGTTTTTAATGGGATTTTCATTGCTAAGGAAAGAGTGACATCCTAGTTTCACAGCGCCAAGCTTTACTCACAGGGTAAACTGTCATTTCATTCATATCAGTCAAAGAACTACTTTAGTTTCTCTGTACAGCAAAATTCTGCTTTCTCATAATTTGAAAACTAAAACATTGCCAACAACAAAAGGCTTTTGACAACTTTATTGTCTGTCATAAATCAATCTGGCAAGATCAAATGACAAAATACGAAATGTCAAACATATATTTCTGTCTGTTAAAATGATGGCATTTGCTGTACATTTTATGCTCATATTTACTTTTTCTAACCTACCAACAAGCAACACTCTAAATGTTTAATGGGGAAAAACTTATATTGCACAATTAAGGCAAGGAAATACAACTTAAATTATACATTTTTTAAAAATTGAGCATTTTTAAACAATATCAATATGTAAATTATACCAAGCAATAACCTAAATGCTACAAGTATATTTAGACCTTGAATAAGGATGACCTATGTGAAATTTCCATGTTCTAAATTAAAATAAATGCAAACATTTCAAATGATTTATCATAATTATCAGGGTAATCTCATTAGTACACAGGCTTTTCCTGTGTTATATATTGGAGGCATAGTTCATGAAACCTAATATACAATTTTTGAAATTACAGAAGTTGAATAAAGGAAAGATACTGATTAATGATATTTTTTTAAAGAACTCTGACAGAGAGGAGTTATTTACATTCCTGATGAAATACTGAAGAAAACAGAAAACTGAACGCTGAGTTTCATATTACTAATATAAGGAAATTAAGGAAATGTGAGCGAAAATATAAGGTTTCTGACTCATATTAGAACTAAACAAATTGTCAAGTTCATGTCTAAGCTCTAACCTCAATTCTATTATTTTCACTGAAAAGAATCAGAGCCTCCTTACTTGTAGGGTCTTGAATTTGGTGGCAATGCATTATTTTATTTACAGAAAATTTTCCTGTATTTTTTTTCCTAAGCTCTTGTCACCTCTGAAAACAATAGCTGATTATTCTTTGAATATTTAATGTCTATTATTTTGTGTATACATAGGGGCAATACAGACATAAATCGTGCTTTGTTCACTATTATTTTCCCATCAGGTAGTATATTTGGGATGTTTTCAGCCCTGAAGTCATTTGGAATGGACAAATGAGTGAACTGATTAACTGAATGATAAGTAAGAAAAGAACTTTAATGGGGGAGAACAACATAAAATGCGATGGCAAAATGAATCACATAACCATAAACAATCACACTAACTATAAATAGAAATTAATCAACAGCTTAAGTGCAGAGATCTTCAAGATGAACCAAAGTAAATGCACACAAATGAACAGTATACATTATGCAATGTATATGAGCTAAGTATGAGTATGAAAAGATTGTCTGTAGACCAGTAATTAATTATTTAATATATAAACACTAGGGAAAAGAACTACTATAACTATTTTAACATTGAATTGTAAATTATTATCAGTATTATTGTTTTTTGATACCAGGAATTGAACCCTGGCATTATACCACTTAGCTACATTCTCGGCCCCCAAATCAGTAAATTAAAAGGCTAAAAACATTATTAGAAATAAAAGCTGTTACTGTCTAATGATAAAAGTCAATTTACTAGATGGTAAAAGAATTCTAAATTGAATAAATCTAATAATATAGCCTCAAAAGATAAAGTGCATAAAAGTTAACCAATTTACAATTATCCTAAGAGATTTTAACACATTTCTAGTTTTAATTCACTTATCAAACAGAGCAAAAATAGAAAACAAAAATATCTAATAAGGGCAAGTAAGATTTCAGCAACCTGTTTAATCATTCTAAATCTGATGGCCATATAATTATATGATCGTCAAAAGTTATACAATAGATACACAACTCAAACATTTCTGCAATCTATAGTTTAAAAAATATATAAATTCTAAGCCATGGAATTCATTTCATCTCCTTTAAAATCACATTAATAATTATAATTGATAATAACACATTAACAACTATCACATTATTAGCATTATATAATGAGATAAAAATCAAGATTGAAGGAATAATTCTAACACATTTGGAAAATTCAATGTCTAATACAAAATGTATCATGGGTGATGTGAGTGATCAAAACAATTATAAAATACTTAGACATGAACAATACTGTAAGGATTATAGGAGGAAGTCAAATAGGAATCTTTAAAAAAAAAACAGAACCTTAATGCTTTCACTAAAATGAAGGGTGTAAATCAATAAGCATTTTCTTAAAAGGAGAAATTAGGAAATAAGAAAAAGAATAAATTCAAAACTAAATAAAAAAATTATAAAGAAATTAACAAAAGATAGAATACATAATCAACTAAAGTAAAAACTGACATGTTATAAAGACTAATAAAATAAACATACTTCTGAGAAAGCTAGTAAAAGAAGTAAGCAATGGGTAAAATAAATAATATAGCATAAAACAAAAGCAAAGTATTTTACAAAACAACACATGGTAAAAAGTTTTCTATAATAATTTAGCTTACAAAAAATGGATAAAGAAACAACGTATCATTTAGTAGTCTTTTAGCTATTAAAGACATTCACCAGCAATTTACAAGCACACTCAGGAAAATCCACCATTGCTCAGGTAACTATTTCTAACAACACGGAGGGCCAGTTAGCAATTGGAACAGCAGTCTTTCGAGGAAATGACAAACACAGTGTTCTCAAGGCCTGTCACATATCAAGTAAACGAATTGAAAACAGTATACAGAAGGGTGGTTTGATAAAGGATGAATACAGACCAAGTATACTTTTTAGGTACAGAATAAACACTCAAACAAACTATTAGAAAAAACAATCCACCAGAATAGCACTATGTATGACTCAATTTTATATTTTTAGATATGATTGAAATAATTCAGCATCAAAGCATGTACTATTTAGATTAGTATATTAAGTGACATAATAAAAACATAAATATTAAAATTAATTTGGAAAAATTTAATAGCAATACATAATTTAAGAACTAAGGAACATTGTGACAAGGGTAAATTCTAAATCTCATTAAAAATTATTTACGAAAAAAATCTACATTACAACTTCAAATATCATTTTCACTATAATCTACTATACATGGCACTAGAAATCTTACTAAGGTAAACATAAGTAAATAAAAAAATATTATAAAAATTACAATGGAAGATACAAAATTGATCTTCATTAATACTCAGATTGCCCAAATTGAAAACTTAAAAAAAAATTAGCAGACAAAAGAGAGATATTTAATAAGAGATCAATGAGGTTGCTGGATCAGATGGATATGTAAAAATCAAATACTTTATTATACATTAGGCATAAATGGTCAAAATAAAAAAAAAGCCAATTGCAATGGTAAATACTTTAAGGCACTTGTGATTAAAGTTACCAAAATACACCCATTTATGGAGAAAATAATAAGATGTTTGAAAAAGAAATCTTAATGAAAAGGAAGACATAGTCCACAGATTGGGAATCCAGTGAAATACATAAATTATTCCTAATTTTTTGTATAAGCTCATTGAAATTCCATCCAAATTCATTAAATGCAACACGTTATTATTTAGAGTAGCAAAAAACCAATAACAAAGAAGACATCTCAGAAAATTAAGGAAAAAGAATTTGCCCTATGGATATTAAAGTAATTGAAACACCATACTAATTAAGATACTGAGGAATGGGAATGGTGACAGAGTCGGGAGTAGGTAGAGTTGAATTAATGGTGGGTGCCTACTTCACTAGTGAGACAGTACCCCGGGTTTTCCTGTGACGAGGGAAGCGTCCTACGTCTGTGCTATTCAATAAAGTAGTGACTTAGAGACATGGCTCTCTAGCACCTGCACTGTTGCTAGTGTGACTAATGTACTGAAAGTTTTCTTTGACTTAATCCTAATTAAATTGAAGTGCAAATAGTTACTGTGACCAGAGCAGAGGTGCCCCCAGATAAATAGGATAGACCAACCTTATAAGAAAGACATAGATACTTATGTCATAGCAAACGTACTGCAAATCTCCAAACAGATTAAATTTTTTAAACATCAAAAAAACTTGATTGTTTTTATAAGAAAAGGTGAAAGTTCACCATTACTTTTCAGAGCATAAAATTCTTTCTAACGTAAGACTTTAAAAGGCAAATCATAAACAAATTTTAAGTCCTGTGTGTATCAAAAGTAACCATAGTAAAAAAAAAATGTACTATAGAGATTGTATTTAGTCTATAACTAAAGTTTTTTTGTGTCTCAAATAAAGACTCCTAAAAATTCATTGAAAATGTGAAGAAACTACAAAATACTAAAAAAAAATTAACAAAGACAAATTACAGACGTGTACATAGTATATAAATATATATATATATGAAAAAATATAAAAACTTACTAAGAAACTTACTAGCTGTCAGACATACAAAATAAATCAAATTAGGATTTCTTATTCTTATAAAGACAATATTAAAAATAATTAATGATCCCAAGAATTGGCACTATCTATTGCAATAGGATTAAGATTAATAGGAAGTTTTACTCACTATTTGTAGTAAACTAAATAGTTATAGAACCACTTTGGAAAGAAATATAGCAAAATCTACACAAGTCGAAGATGCATATAGTTTGCTGCCTAGAAATTCTACTTCAAATAAGCTAAAGAAACATCTTTTATAGATATGGATGATATAAGCCTTACCTATAAAAGTGAAAAAGTAAAAATGTCTACCACAGGAACAACTTACAACTAGCCTCACAGTCGTACATTATTCAGTTGTAATGCATTAGCATGTCATATATTGTCATATATATATCCAACAAAGGAATTATTGCTTCCTGTGTTATTATTGATATAGCCTACAATTATAATAATAAAAGAGCCCCAAAGTAGAAGAAATGCTGTATAATTTCATTTTAGGCATTTAATTCTTTTGGTTACTATATACGTGTAATATTATCTAGCAAATACATCAGACGTATAATGTGTTTTGGAAAAATGCACAGAGATTTCAAAGATAGAAGTGATTTCCCAGAAGACAGAATAATGCAGTTAGGTCAACCCACAAACACACGTACAAAGGAATAATAGAATTCTGAAGAGGCAATAAGGACCTAATACTTGAAATTTTATTTTTTCTTTGAGTCTATTGTACTAATCATCCTTTCGTTGCAGATCTGTTATTCCCAAGTGCATAGTAGGAAAAACAACGCCATTCATCTCTAAGGTATTTTTATCTGAATTGACAAGGGACCCCTGAGAGGTAGAAGGAAAGAAAAAAGAGGGGGGAGAAGAAAAGAGGGGAAGTGGAGGAAAGGAGGGAGAGGAAAGGCAAGTAAGCAGTCAGAAAAGCAGGAAGGAGAGAAAGAAGGAAAACAGAGACAGAAGCAAGGAGAGAAAATACATCTTTCACAAGCTCTACTTTTCATCATAGTATTAGGATTTTTTTCACTTTCAGATCGGCCTATTTAATACTGCTTATTAACTTACAAGGTTATAGCTTTAGGCTTATAAATATCTGATCTCTTTCTCATTTTAATTTACCATCTGAGCAAAAATCTCCATTTTTTAACATAAAGTTTGACATGAAGTTTCTATCAAATATTACTGAGTGCATTTATGAGCCCAAGAGGTAAAAGACAAAGTCTCATTTGGTGAGTGGAAAACCTACTACAGATAAGGGGTCTTTAAACATCTCTTTCTACCCTTTTCAGTGGAGGAAAAAAAAAACTTGCTTCCAATTGCTGCATTACATTCTTAATTTCGGTATTACATGGCCGTCTAAAAGCATTTCACAGGTGTTTGCTGGAACTCATTAGACTATTTGGAACTCCTTCATGCTCCCTAAAAGGCAATTAAAATGTGTCTGCAAATTACCTCATGTGGGCCAAAGCACAGCTGCCTCTTCCCCCAGTTCCTACGCAGTGTTTCCAAACACCAGAAAACTGCTTGGAAACCATCAGTTTGCAAAGGCAAAAAGGGGCCTTTGGGTGGCTTCCTTTCGTCTCTTCCTCACATAGGCTGATTCCCTTGGGTTTTGCTGCCAACACATCAAACAAGGCCGCTAAATGACAGAAGAGTCTGATTAGAAAGAGAGCTTTAAGGTCTGGGGAAACAATGAGGACTTAATAATCCAATGAATTGGTAGGTTCTGCTGTGAAACCTTTTCTTTGACAGCAAAAGCCACCTAGAACTGTATGTGTAGTGCACTGGCTTTTGAGGGGAGAGCACTGGCTCCTGCACACTGATCGTCTCAATAATGTCACCGTAGTATCTCTTATATCTGTGCGGGACAAGGTTATCATGAGCTTGTACTACTAAGATGTATTCTGCGTATGTGACATACTATTAAGGAAAAGGTCTTCCTGTGTTCCTGGAAAGTTTTGCTGTCGAGAGCATATAAAGAAATATAAAGAAATTGAGAAAGAATTTGCATCTTTTATGATGATGCTTCGCATTAACTAATCTATTCCATCCCTCTGTGCCCAGGCAGCACTGAAGCCTAGAGGCCACACAGACAATAGGTCAGGCAGACCTAGTAACAGGGATTCACGTGAGCTGATTCTGATCATAAAGACTAAAACATGAGTCCAGGGCAACACAAAGTAAGTTTCTAATAACCTTAATTTCAAAGTTACTGAACTTGAAGTATGTCAGCTGACTCACTTTGTGGGCTAGTTTTTTTCACTGTAGTTAAATAATAATGTATTATGAAATGCTATAAGAGCAAAAACAAAAATTAAACAATATGATGATTTGTATTTTTCTAAAATCTTGTCCCATAAAACAAACATGTATAACTATGGTATTTAAATTTTGAATTTCATGAAAAAAATACATGCATTTTTAATACGTAAAAAATTCTCCAAGCAGAAATCAAAATAAAATCCAACATTTATGTAGTGATAAATTTGTACATTCAATATTGAACTGTTTAGTATAAAGTGAAAACGAAGAGATAGAGTTAAATATATTTTTTTGAAAATGAGTAAGAATGTGGGAGAAATTTAATATTTTCTAGATAACACACAAGACAAAGGTTCCCCATAACTTCATGGAATAAGTAAATGTTATTATCTATAACATTCCTGTTAGGAATAAATAAATGATAACTACAAACTATTTGAATATTACAAACTGCTAAACAATACAAGTTGACTATCAATAAAAATATATGGATGATTGTTAGAAACGGGAGAGTGATATAACACCAATGGCCTTAGTATATAAATTAGTGACAATCTTAGCTATTCTCAAAATTAAGGATATAAATATAATTTTAAAGCTAATATATTGGCAAACCTTAGTCTGCAGCATGAAAGTCTTGATTGTGGAGATGGGCCAAAAGCAGTTTGTTAAAGCCTAAGACTTGAGTTAGCAGAGTGTAGTGGATCATGATAAACTCCAGTTGATCTGTCTTTGTCATCTAAAAATGTAATCTGGTCAAAAGTTATTGTATCAATAGCCAATATTTTTTTATTTTGTTCTTTGATTCAATCATCCATCTTCATGAAGTCTTTACTAATGATAGTTAACTTCCAATGATTTCTCTATACTGGAATAATTACATGCTTGATTTTTCTTCCTTTATAGCACTTATCAATGCCTGGCATTATGTTTGATTTTATATGTGCATTTTTTTCATTGTATTTGTCCCTCTGTTCTTTGCACTAAAACATAAATTCCTAGATGCCTAAAAATTGGAATATTTTCCTCCTGTATCCTCAGGTGTGGCTCACAAGACACTGAACGTTTTGCTGTTTCCATGAGGAAACCATGATATTCCCTAAAATTTCCCCAAGCTGTTATTCATAGCAATTTTTAGAGTTATTAAATTATAGGTTAAGTCCTTGTCCTTTGGCAAGTCTAGACATTCAATCTTCTCTATTGGAATAGGATTGGAATCAATACAAATTATTCATTTTAGCTAAAATACTATGAAACCTATGGATAAAGAACATATTAAAGGTTTATAATTATAGGAAGCACCAATTCAAACCATTATGCAAGAGCTCAGGTATGTAAGTCTAAGAGTAAGACAGGGCTCCAGATAGAATGTTGATGTTTTATCAACATATAAGTCATCTTTAGCGTCACTGCTGACTTCTAGGCTCTAAATATTTTATATTTGTTTATATAACTTTTAATTAACCTCTTGTCACATTGTCTTGGGTACTGTGCATTTCTGTGCTGCATTTCAGATATACCAAGCTTTTCCTGCGTGTAGCTATTGACCTTCAAACACCGGTCCCTCCACTTCCCACTTCCTATGTCCTTCTTTACCTCCCATCTTTTTTTTTTTTTTTTTTAACCTTTTTTTTTTTTTTTTTTTTTTTTGGTCTTTTTCATTTTTATTGGTATGAGGGATCAAACTCACGACTGCCTACTTGCAAGGCAGGCGCTTATGCCGCTGAGCTAAATCCCCAGCCCCCTTTACCTCCCATCTTTTACCACACAACCTGAATTCCCTTTCCCTCCTCGTTTTTTTTTTTTTTTTTTTTTTTTTAACTATGGCACATTTTTCCTTCTTTTTTGTATTTTTTATTTGTATTTCCTACTTTAATTTACTCTGCAGCAATGAAATTTAATAAGCTTAAGAGATTTTACTCTGCTGTTTTTCTGGAAATAATTGGAATAAAAAAGTTGTGGAATGACTAACTTTAAAAATTTAACTATTTCTGAAACAAGGATAATAATAGCAATTGAGTCTTGGAAAAAGAATTGAATAAATGTCAGTAAAGCAACTGGAACACAGGTTTTCAATAAATGACAAATATAATTATTCCCATCAAGTACTAATTAATTTATATTTTTTTCAGATCATTTGGATAAAGGCTGTAATTGTAGCTGAAATTTCAGGTAAAGTGTTTTGCTAAAGCCTCATCTGAAATCTGCCAGAGAAGCCTAAAATAATCATTGTGTTTTAAGTGTACAGAAAAACCTCCCTTTTGAGCTTTTTCCTTTTAACTGGTGTTTTGTAAAATATATTCATCATTTTGAAATATTGATTAATTTCCCTGATTCCTTAACTTCCTAATTTAGTGTTTTGAAAAATGGTTTCCATTTTTGGCATTTATTTTGCAATATTTTATCTTCAAACTGAACTTTACTTAGGTAGTCATCAGAAGTTTTATGTGATAGAGTTAGCAAGTAAAGTCAATATTTGGCAATACAAGTATGCACTACTTATAAATATACTCCCCAGCATCATTTCAGCGATCCATAAGGAAAGATGGATGGCGCCAAACTCTACTGTTCTATTATAGTCATACAAGCCTGGTGGGTCTTAATAGAGAAAATATACACATTTAATGCTTTAAACCTAAGCTGAAGTAAATATACCCAATAAAGCTCACTGATGTTATTCAGCACACATCAAAGACCCACACAAATGAACTGAAAGTAATTCCCATCCTCTCCTATTTTCTCTAGATGAGATTTAACATTAATCTTTTGTCAGGTAAAGCACTATTATATAACAACATATGCAAACATAATTTGGAATCACTAACATTGCTCCCTTGAGCTCTAAAACCAAAGCCTAATATAACCCACTCCTCATTCAGGAGTTCAGAAACATTTTTTGATATCCAAACTTAGAATGGAATCACTTGCTGGCCCTGGTGGTGCGCAACTATAATCCTAGCACTCAAGAGCTGAGGTGGGAGGATTGCCACAAGTTTCAGCCCAGCCTGGACCACAGAGTGAGTTCAAGATAGCCTGGACTACACCGAAGGAACCTCTCTCACAACACTAAAAAAAATTAACAATCCAAAAGAGTACTAAACCACACTACTTTGTCATTAAATGCAAATATCATGTAAGTTGTACAAAGTTCGGATTTGTGGTCTTTTACCTTCCTTTGCCTATTTTATCTTGGTGGATACTAGAAAGCCTGACACCACCTCCAAAACGTAAGGCACCTGTAATAATTCGTAAAACTGTGTTATGAGGTTTCAGATTGTTAAACACGGTATTGTACTCAGAACTCTATGAGACATTTTAAATTGCCTGGGAAATAATGATATGCACATGTACATTTTGGGCACAAATCTTTCCAGTTGGCTGTCTCAACAGAGCTTCTAAAAAACCTCAGCCTATTACAGTGGTTGACACAAATGAAAAAGAAACCACTTCTTGTCGTTAGACTTTGGATACAAACTGTCCCCCTAGATTCTTGTGTATCCCGAGGCAGGGTTTCTGGGAGGTGAGTGGACCCTGGGAGCACTGCATTCCAGCATTCCAGCGTGAGTGCATCTGTTGCTGAGTTCTACCTCTGAGTACGCTGCAGGGGGTAGAACCTTTTCACAGAGGTGGATTGCTAGAGGCCTGACCTGAAGGACATATCACCCTTTCTGACTCCTTCTTTTTCTGTTTTCTGGCCACCATGCAGCAAACAGCTTTCCTCCACCGAGGACTTCACTCCATGCCATTTCTGCCTTGGAGCTGACCTATCATGGACTGGAACTGTGAAAAACAAAATCAACCAAATCTGCCTTAAATTGTAGATGTTGAGTAGCATGTCCCAGCTATGAGAAAGTTATTATAACACTTACTATGCTAATTGCTCATGTTCAATACAATCCCAGTGGTACTGTATTGAATGAATCAATCGAGAAACCTATGGCTTTCCCTATCTGGAAACATAAAATCTTGGGTCATTGGTTCAAATTACTCAATGGACATAAATACCACATTAGAAGGGCTTAAGCCATGTTGTTTCAAGACCTAGTCCAGGCCTGAAAAATGGCAATCTCAGAAAACAGACATTTAAAACAATTCCAGTATTAGCAACAGTTTCCCATATGAAATGCAAAATTAAAACTACTATAAAATACTTACATATCCACCCCGATGGTCAAAATGAAAACAAAAAAAAAAAAAGGCTAGTATTCACAAGGAAAGAGAGCAAATAGAACAATCACAAAGTGCTAGGGAGAAATCTGGTGCACTTTGGTAAACTAACCACCTGCTGATTCCATGAACATCATTGTCTTAGGCACTTTTCTCTCATTGCTGAGACAAATTACTCAACACCCCAAGTTAAAAGGCAAAGGATTTATTTAGCTCACATTATGTAGAAGTTTTGGTGCATAATTTGTTGGTTCCAGGGGAGAGTGGCATGTGGCAGGAGAGCAATAGTTTATTGTGGCAGAAGACAGCAAAAGCAACCAGCAAGGGAAGGGAGACAAGACTACTGCCCGTCTTTATACTGCACACAGGCTAAGGTGAATGTAGCACTCTCACTCTTAATCCTAGCCAGTACTATGCTAAACCAGTCAGTGGAGGGATTTAATAATCACATACTCTTAACCCCACATCACATACTCTAAATTCAGCCACCTCTAAAAAGCCCCATGACTACATGAGGCTTTGGGGGTACTCTAGACACAAGCCATAACAATCCTGGCAATCTAGGAATTCTGTCCTTGTGTATACGTTTGCTAAAAGACGTGTGTTTACCTAAGACAATGTTAATAGTAGCATTATCTGTAATAGTCTGAAATGAGAAGCTACTAAAATGTCCAAGCATGCTCACTCATGGGGAAATAAATCATGACATCATTAGCCTAAGAGATACCATTCTTTGATAATTGGAGAGCTATATCAACAACATGGAAGAATCTAACATAATGTCATGAAACAAGCCAATTATTTACAGTTCATTGCATTTAGTTAAATTTATATGATTTCAAAATTCAAAAACAATATATGATGTCAAGAGAGTGAGGAGGAGAGAGTAGAAAAGGAAGGGACACACTCGCGTTTCCTGGGTTCTAGGAAGGCTCTGATCCTGGATCCCAATGCTGTTTGTGCCCATATGTTAGATTTATAAAAATTCATTAAGCTGCATAATTTATGTACTTTTCTGCATGCATGTTTGGCTTCACAAAGGAGCTCAGAAAGGAAAACTAAATTTCTAGTTAAGTCTGCTGATGAACTAACCAACTGTATTTTTTCCCATGTTTGATTTGACTGTCCCAGCCCATGTGTCATTTCCAAGTGCAAAATTTCTCAGAATAGAGGTTTTTAGGGTGTTTTATTTTCAAGATCTAATAGTAGGGATATGGGTCATTGCTGAAAGAATCTGTATTTTAAAATTTTGCAAAGATTCTATTTCAGAACCTGGATTTGAGAGTAATATCATCGTCCGATTTTTGCCAACTTCAGTGTGAATAATAGATTTGAGATGTGTTCCAAGATCTGTTTAGTTACAAGTACTTCAGACGTTTCCAATACAGGTAATCGAGATATATGCTACACTTTGAAAAAAAATCAGTTTTGTGTAAAGAAATGAATCTTCCATATGGACAGTCTAGACACTGTGGCCCAAGACAAGACAAACTTGAACAGGGAAAGGCTTCTGAGCTCTGAAACCCTTATGCTGCAAAGACTGCCTTTGCATAACTGTAAACCTGGGTCTTTCCTTAGTGTCTAACAGTAATATGTGTATTATTCAGACATCTAAAATTATGTGATAATGCTGGTAAGATTCTACTACATCACAAGGATCAGTTTATTTTTTTTTTTGTTTGTTTGTTTTTTTGTCTTTTTCATTTTTATCGGTACCAGGGATTGAACTCACAACTGCCTGCTTGCAAGGCAGGCGCTTATGCCGCTGAGCTAAATCCCCAGCCCCAAGGATCAGTTTAGATAAACTGCCATTTTATTAACAATGCAAAGGTTAATATTCACTGCAGGTTTCTTAAGTGCCAAGCCCTCTTTGTAGGTGCATGGGCTCTACTCCCAGGAATGCACCAGGGAACTGTTTTAGATGATTTCTCTGTGTTATAAATGTTTATACCCTGAGTCTCAGATAGTCTTGAGCTAACAAGACTATCTTCCTATGTGGTGAGACCACGGTTCTATACTTGTTATCTTTTTGCCACTGAGAGTTATTAAGAAAATTCAAGAAAAAAAGGACTATAGTTAATGTTAAATTTAGCCACAGTAAGAAAATGACGTTACTGAGATTTATCTAAATACTCAACTTATAGTTGTTTACACACACATACATACAGACAGATAACCTTATGCTTAACTGTTCCCTCCTTCGGCAGATTTGTGCAATTACTTATCTTTTATCACATATATAATTACATTATGAAAAATTTCAGTTTGTTTATAAAAAACTTCCACAATGAAAAAGACAGTTCTCCAGTGTAGGTTTTATTAGTCTTGTTCTGTACTGTTTTGATCAATTCTATTATACCTGATGATATAGGCAACTCAATTTAAAAATAGCAAGAGGCACAATGGTAACCACTTTTGATCACCTGGTATTTTATTTTTGCATCATGTACTATGCCCACCCTTCTGTTCTAACTGACTCTGTTTTGCTCAGTCACATTTGGTTTTATTCTCTTCAGAAAAAGTAATAAGAACTGTGGTAGTAATAAAACACAAAAAGTGTAATTGTTATTGTAAAAAAGAGAGGAAAGGAAGGTGGACTAAAGGATATAACCACAGGTATGTTTGAGTGTGTAGGATGGAAAACCATATTACTGAGCTTTTGTTGGATCACTGAATAGAACTGTCTCCAATATCACTGTATGAATGTCCACTTTATATGCTTTAATTTTATAATTTGGACAACTGTTCCTCAGAAGACAATATATAACCTATTAACTGGTGATTTCTTAATGTATATTTTTTTTCCTTGAAACTCTGTTTTACTTGTACCCTTTTACTGCTTTGTTTTTCTGGGTCCTTTCTTTTTTCTCTTTAAATAAAAAAAGAAAAAGAAAAAGACAGTTGATAGGCATGGAAGTCTATGGTGAAGTAGTGAGCATCACAAAGGCAGTTCTATTAGGTCACAAACATTTTCTTGATCCCTCTCCAGTCTTTCTCTTTCTCCTTTATTGTCTCCCTCATTCTCTTCCCTTTCCCTTCCATCTCTTCTTTGGTACTTCCCTTCCCTTCTCCTTCCTTCTCTCCTTTTATAAAAATTTGTACCTAAAGCACAGAGAACAATATTAATATAACCTACCATAGAAAATTTACATGAGCAGTTTTTCTTGGTCTCTTCTAATCCTTTGTACACATACACATACACACTTGTGCATACACACACAGAGTCCATAGTTCATATAAATATATGCATTTTTAGTAAAAAGTGATATGCTGCATATACTGTTTTGTGACCCAATTCATTTGTGACCACATCATTCAAAAATAAATCACCTATGAGCTCAACTTCGCATTAGAAGCATTTTTACATCACCTCAAATTCCTGACTCCCATTGCTCCCATGAAACCATTGCCCAATGTGATATATGAATATTTTAAAACTTTCAGAGTGAAGCGGGGGCAAGGAAGGAGAAAAAGGTGAGAAACAGAAAGAGAGAAGAAAGAAATAACACGTGACTTTCAGGTTTTACAATAGTTTAGCAATTTTCAGAACAACTCCTTTGGCTAAATTCTATTTTTAAAGAATTCTTACATTGTGCACCAATGTTTTGAAATTATACTTTTGCCATAACATAATCTATCAGCACTTAAGAAGAATTAAATGAGAAAAGAAATTTTTGTTTTCTCTACCAGTACAACAATAAAATAAAATAAAAAGATGTCAAGTGGTTGAGTCTATTATTTCCAAGGAAATTATAGATATGACAAAGCAAACCTTTTATTTTGAAGCTAAAAATTCTGGACATTAAGAATACCTTTGTTAATCTATCTGTGGTAGACTTTACGTAAGTACAAGATTATCTGACACTCCATATATATTCAAATTTTGTGGAAAAAAGTTATTTGAAAATTAGCATTCACAGTTTTTACGTTTCAAAATAAACATTCAATAGTTGACAATTTTTTACAAACGTTATTATTCAATCCTTGGTTTAATAACAACTGTCTCCATTGGTCACATTTCTCCTAACTAGACATGAACATTTTAATATTAATATGATGTATGGATGTTTTAAAGTTTAAAACAATATGCAAGTAATTTGTATCTTTTGGAGTAGAATAAAAGTGCAAAATAAATTAATTTCAAATCTATCTCCAATGAATGAATGTAGAACAATGGATGTGTGTAAAACCATTATTAAAGACCAAGGAAACTTCAATTGGAAGTATGCACTTATATAATATTTAAATTTGAATAATTATGTTAATAATAATTTCTCTAGTAATTCAGATTAAGGAAAAAGCCAAAGAAGATTTTTATACTATATTTACAGAAATACATGAAACAGTCCTTAAAATAAAAATATATTTCCTTTGTGTGGATTACAGTACTGTATACATGTATGCTTATGTACGTGTACATATAGATTACTCAGCCTGACATGTGTGAATAAATTACAATAGTATGGTAAGATGGATGGACATAAACTGCTCTTTTTGCCAATGAGTTTATCTTATTCCATTTATACTAAAGTTCATTTTAAAAAACACACGCAAAAATAACCAACTCTTTTTGTTTTTAAAGACCAGTTATGCAAGACTTTAAAATATGGTTCCAGTTTATAAGAATGGACCACAATATGCAAAAATTTTAGAACCTTAATGCTGACTGATGGGTGACTGTGTGCACTTGCATGTGTGTGTGTGTGTGTAAAGCAGTTCCCAAAGTTGTTATATCATCTCAGTGTTTCTAAATCCTGTCAATCACTGTAGCTGTAATATACATATTTCATACCATCATGAGCTTCGTGAAATGCATATTTCTGTTTTCAAACACAAACAACCCACTTGACATCAATACATGAAGCAAATATAATGGAAACATTATTAGTAAAATGAACCCATGATGATAAATTGTTGAGTGTTCCTTGTGTCTTAAATATAACGTAGAAAAATAGAATTTTCTGAACTTAAAGTAGAAGTTGCCACAGGATCAAATAAATCACAGCATGCAGCAAACATAAAGAGGGACAAGTTGGAGTCAAAGAAAAACCACTGAGCAAAAAGCCAAAAACAGAATAGAAAGGGAAACCTCATGCAGAATGGAAAGCCAAAGGAGCTGATAGCTTTAATTAAATGGAGAGGAAATGGCAGGAGGAAAAGGAAAACTTCAATATGCAAGCATAAGACTGTCTCAGAAGATGACAGAACTTAATCCTATCAACATCTCATTTGCATAGTCATAGTAAAAAATAACAATGGTATTTTTGTGACCAAAAATATATGCAAAGCAGTCATTGTGATAGCTCAGTAGCTATTTTTGAAATGGAAATTTCCTTGGAATTTGAAACAGCCTCTTCTTCAAAACACCAAAAGGTATCAGCATCTACTTTAGACTAATGAGTGTTTCTTTAGTGTGATATCCTAGACTTAACCGTAGTATTCCCTCAGAGACAGCATTTACCTCTGTCTGTTAAAAAAAAATGATACTTATTTTCAATATGGATATAGATTGTTAAAAACATCTGAAACATTTTTTAAATGACTACATTAGTGCAATAAAGTTTTACAGCTATATCAGTTTGCTTTTTGCTGCACTGAAAAAAAATAAACTATGCAAGTTCTGAGGGTTAAAAATGAAACAAAATTATGGTTTGCTTTGTGGAAAAGTGAAATAAAGTTATGAGACTGCTGCAAAACTCTCTGATTGTTTATTAGTTGTGATTCCTTTCACCGAAGACTGTATAAACTTGTATCTCTGCCGCTGATCATGTGCCTTCATTCAGCACTAACATTTTAGTAAGAAAAAAAAAAATGTTAAATATCAAAGTAATAGATGAGCATTTCTCTAAAAGCCAATTTCATTAAATACCATTGGTATTAATCTTTCTAAATCTTAATTACAGCCTTTTGACATATTACCCCCCATTTGACCTTTTCTGCTCAATTCCAGTAAAGAACCGTAGGACAGAGAGGGATCCCAGCCCATGTAAGTCTACAGAAATGCACCATTTTAACACAGCAGAGCAAACAGACATGGTGACCCAAATTATATTTTATTCAGGAGTCAATGAGACCACATTTTTCAAAACAATCAATCAGGTTCAGATTTTCCTATTTCAACATTTAGACTTTCAAAAACAGGGGTCCAAAAGCCTGACCAGATAAAGTTCTGAAGATTAGGACCTTAGAGGGTAAAAATATCACTGAAGAACAAAACTTCCTCAACTAGGTACATGCCATAAGATTTAAAAACAATCAGTAATGGCAACCTGTAATTGAACAACTTCAAGTTTAGTTGAAAATAGTAGGGGCTGACAGTTCTAAGATTAAAAAAGTAATGATTGTGCTATTAAGCCACATTTGCACCAATCAATAGCTCAAAAGCATCCTTATTTTGTTAGAATCACTGAATAAGTGAAAGTAAAGTCTTTGAGAAAGGGGGCTTAACAAACATGCCCCAGCACCACATGAGGGTTCTTTACTGCTAGACTGCACAAATTTGAAAGGCAATTCATTTAGCGTAATTATCTTTTCCAATGAATTTTCCAATTTTCTTGATGTCTTTCTCTTTACATGTCACACATTTTTCTAAAGTTTCTTTTCCTCTCTCAAATCTTTCTTTGCCATCCTTTTGTTTTCTTTTCTGTTTTTTTTTTTTTTTCTATTTTATCATTTTTATATGGTTTGTATTGTCTGGTCATTTCATTTCTTTTTTTTTTTTTTTTTTTTTTTTTTTTCAGCCACAAACTGATTGGATAGTGTGGAAGCAGAGAAAGTCTAAGAGTTCAGTATAAAAATTTTATGCGATTTATATGGTATTTCTCCCCCTGCATAAGTTTAGATTTTAAATATGAATAGATGATGAAGAATAAGTAATTTCCACTCTTGTGAATATTATCACAACTTCAAGAGCACATCAGCAAAAACAACAACAAAAAACACAGGCAATGCTTATACCTATAATGAATGTTTATCTTTTTTTGCCTTTTAAAAATTGTTACAGAAAGAGAAACTTTTCCATTAAGTCCCTTCAAAAATATTTCCCTTAATTTTCAGGACCTTGCACTTGCCAGGCAGGCACTTGTACCACTGTGCTGTATCCCCAGCCATCCCCTTTGCTTTGAATACTCAGATTTCACCATTTTGACCACTTTCTGTTCTGGAAGCCTTCTTGTATCTTTTTGAAGAGTGACCAGACATACAGAGAAGGCTGCTGCTGCTGCATACCACCCAACAGAAAGGCAGACTTGTAAAACCATTGTGATGTATTTTCCCCCATCTTATTCACCAGAGCTGGCAGCACATGACTTCCGGCTCTTCCTCCAGGTTAGAGTGACCACCAAAGGTAAACATTTCAAATTCATTACGGATACAGAGGCAGCTACAACAGTGCGACCAAAGACACATGAAAGGATTTCCTAAGCTGCTTCAAAAAGTGGAAGAATTATGGGACAAGTGTATTCAAAATCAGGAGTAGTGTTCTCAAGCAGACTAATAGCATTGTGTCTTTTACTGTAATAATTTTTAAAATATTTAAACACACACTATGTTTTTATCCCATATATAAAAATGAGTCAGCCGAATATTTTAAAAAGATGCTTATGATATTGCCTTGTGAAGAGGACTGTGATTAAGCACTTTCTTGTTTAGAAATGAGCAAAGGACATTTGCCAAGACAGAATAAAAATTCAGAGCCTCGGGTGTTTGTCAGCTACAAGGTTATTTCTGTCTTCCTGCTCTAAACAGATAAAAATTAGAAGATGAGTTTTGCATTGCAGAAAATTTTCTTCACTTTTTAATATTACATCAGTTTTTAATTCCAACCCACTGTAATCTTACTCACTGACAAGGAAAGTAAAGTAAGGTTAATCAGTAGGCAGGTCACTGTGTGTTCTCTTTGACTTGAGAGCAATTCCTTTCCAGGTTAGAACACATCTACCTCTCGCAGTGGTGGCCTCCTTGTAGGAAACTCTGCCATTCTATATTCATTGTTCTACCTTGTCTAACTTCCCTGTTGCTTTTCAAAGGAGGTGTTCTGCAGATAATGCAGTACGAATCATAAATTTTAGGGCAAACTTGTATTATTGTTACTAAATCTATTATTTATGGGGAATAAATTTTTGCTAGATAGACATGTTGCTAAACATTTCAAAAATATTTTATTTTTTATCACAGTAACTCTAAATAGAGAAAGGGAGAATTTTACAATTAAGTTTTATACTGTTTACATGGCAGAGGTTATAGAATATATATCAATCCCCTATGAAACACTATTACTTAGGAATAGAACGCAAATTTGAGCTCAGGTTCCCAAGGCCTTCTAATCCATGTGACACAAAGGAGTGATTCTCCTGTCTCGGCTGTTACTTTAGGTTGTTTCTTCCCAGCCTAAGTCCTAGTTCCCATGAAACATTTATCTGGGGTCACTGAACTGCTGAGCTGGTTGCCATGCCTGGCTAGTGTTTGGGGTGCCATGCCTGGTTGGTGTTGGGGGTGATGGGAAGGGAGTTCATTTCAGAGTGGATTGTTTTTAGAGGAAGAGACTGTTGAAGAATCAGGCAAAGCCTGAATATGAATTTCAGAAAATTTCCCGGGATCAGCTGGGATAAAAAGCATAGGCAGCAATTTTCCACGTGCACGTGCAGTCCAAATTCTTCTTGTTAGGTCTGACATGGAGCACTATTTCCATAATGCACATTAATAAGGCAATTTTCTTGAAAAAAATAAATGAGGCGGCTTGCATGCCTTATTCAACTCAATTTCCAGGGGAGCTTGGTTGGTTTGGTGCATGGCGGGGAAGAATGCACCCTTCCCCAGCAAGATTTGTAACTCAGAGGTTCACTGCTGACCTTTAACATATATCTTCATAAGTTCCCTTAAATCCACAGTGTGGAAAACAACCTTCGTGCTCTTTAGTTCTCTGGGGCTTACGTGCTGGTGTTGTGCTAGTCATGTTGCATTAGATGTTATAACTAAGAGGAACTTAGGTTATGCATCATAATGAGATACAAGGAGGAAATGACGGGTGGATGGCAAAGAATCGGACAGCTTGAAGTAACTGACAATGATTCTCATGGAGATACCGTCCTCTTTTTGCAAGATCCCGAGCCCACACAGCCCTTTTTTCAATCTAGGCATGTTTACTAAGCGTCTGGAAGATACTTTGTTAGACAAAGAGTGTATGTAAGGATGAACTCAACCTGATCCTTGCCCTCTGAGGGCTGATAATCAAGTGGAGAAGAAAGACATGCACACAAAGGGGCAGAGTGATTATTAAGTAGTGCTTCAGAGCAGGTTTTGATTCTGAAAGACTTTGAGTAGTGTCCTGGCTCTGCATTTATTAGCGGTGAGGCTTTAATCAACTTATTTATTCTTTGTAAGTTTCAGTGTCCTAATCTGGAAGATGACAGTAATAATGTGACTTATCTTTTGTGGTCTTTTCGCCATGACTGTGCACAATGTCTGATTCACAATAATCACTCTGTAAAGTTATGCTGATAGTTTTAGAAATAGCACTGTAATAAGAAAAGGTAGCATGGTAAGTAAATTAAGTAAAGTACTGCCAGCATACAGAGAAGCAAGTCTTAATTAGATTGCTGAGGTCCTTAAGAAATAAAAGGCAGGGCTAGGGGTTTAGCTCAGTGCCATAAGCGCCTGCTTTGCAAGCTCATGGTCATGAATTTGATCCACAGTACCAAAGAAAAAAGGGTGTAGTCATAGAAATAAAGAATATGTCCACAGCAAAATGAAGCATTCAGATTTGAGCAGTGCACGAGATCATAAGGCTGTCTGTGTAGGCATTATCCAGAAGGTGGGAAACTGTCTACCAGACCATAAATAATAAATTCTTTTCTTTAAGTATATCATGCTTGTGAAGAAGTGTTTTTGCAAGATGATAAGAGAAATGCTACAAAAACACGTACTGTCAATTGAGGAAAACTAAGGAAAGGCTGATATGAAGTTAACAGTTATTTTAATTACGGATCTTTCCACACCTTTGAAAAGCTTATGCAGGTAGGAATGGGATGCAACATACAAGGATTTGTTTTAACCTACCATGGAACCTTTCTTTGTGATATGCCCATTTATAGGAAATCATTTGAAGAATAGTCTTCATAAAGATTGGGAAAGATTGTAGATTTCTGAGTACAAAACCGACCATTACTTTATTTTATGCTGTGCATCTCATTGTTGTGCAAAATGTTTTCATTTTTCCCTGATTGCTGATTTCAATCTTGATCTGTCAAGGCCCACATTCTGGTAATTTTATATTATCTTAGGTAGATTCTGTAATATTTCATTACAACTTTGGAAGCCCAGTTCAAAACGCTAATCTCTACTCTGAATCAATGTTCCACGTTCCTTCCTCTTCCCAAAAGCTGAATTGCTTCCAGTGTGGTAGGACTGGAAGAGGGAAGAAAGATCAGCTGATTTAATTCTGGAATCTACAGCCCATCATTGTATTAGGCAGTACTGACCATTAGTACTTCTGTGGAGCTGGCCTACCCCAACTCTCATCAGTATATGCCTGTGGACTTTTTGAGGCCCTAGAAAGACTCTTGATTTCCTTGATCTCTTGACATGGAAACTTCAGCTCCTAATCATCTCTATCTCTCCCCCACTTAATCATCTCTGTCACCTTTCTCCTTTCCACAAAAACTCAGTTTCCCGTGGCTCCCCAAGATGAGCCAACACAAAGCTTTAAGCAAAATACTTCCTTGCTGGGTAAATGACCAACTGACATTCATATCCGCATTAAGATAACTGACTTGCAGAGTGTCCTAGAGTACTTCTCCTGATACAACCTATCAGTTCTCTCTTCTCAACTCAGAGTAGCCTGGGGATGGAACAGCAAACAAGTGATTCAACCAGTGAACAGACAGAGTGCCATTTTCACTGGCACCACCAATGTCCTGAGTGATTCATTCAGAATCACCTTTGCCTAACCTCGAATGCATGCCTATTTTGATTCCTTAAAGAAGTAACCCCTGTAAGAGAAGAAAATCTCTCACCATCATTTCTGCACTCCCCTCAATGGCTGTATCTTGATGTCCTCTTCCTATTTCCTCCATTTCGTATACTCACACAGGGTAAGGAAGGAACTAGAAAAGTAGAGAGTTAGTGGCAGAAATACACTGATGTTTGGTAGACCTTGGGTTTTCTAGTCCCATGGTTGGAAACACCACTGAGGTTTAGTACAGAAATGGATAATGCTTGAGTTCTTCTTCACATTGTATCCTGAGGGACAATTCCTAAGAAACTATGTCTTAGTCACCAGTCTGCTACAAATGATCCAATTTTAAATTAGGTTTTATATGCACATATACGCATACCTACTTCTGTATGTCTATAATGTATAATATATTATAATACATTATAATATATGTCAGAGGTATAATGGGCTGAGATAGACTTGTGTGTGAATGAGAAATTTGTTGTTACAAACCATTGTGATATTTGAGTTTATTTCTTAGAGCATAGCCTGACCTATCATGACTGTGGCAGACATCAAGTGGCTTGGAAGAAAAATACAGCAGAGATGATAGCATGAAAGCACGGCTGCAGGAGGAGGCTACAACTTTGGATTTTAATAGCAAATCAGAAGAGCTATCCCTGAGGTATCCTTTGATTTGAAACCCAAAGAAGGTAAAATGGGAAGGATGCTTGACTGTCACTGGGGAGAAATTTGCATTTTTCTTTCCCATTCTCCATTCATGATGACACTCAGCTGATCTCTGGGCCTTAGTTGCCAAGAGATACTCTGTGGTCTTCCAATAATTTACCTTTTGTGCTTAATATAATTTGAATACGTTCTATTTCTAGCACGACAATCTAGCCTGCCCTCTTATTTACTGCAAAGAAACTACAGTGACTAAGGCCAGAAAACGTTGGTTTATAGATAGTCTAGTATTGTCACGCTGTTATCATGATATGTATATATTTTAGCATGTTGTGAACCTTATATTTGTAACTGTAAAGAAAGGAAGACAACTACACTGAAGCTGAGGCCTCAATGGGAGTCTTGTGCCTCTGTGATTTTTAATCATCTAAAAATGAGAACGTGCTTTAAAAAAAGGAATTTCAAATGAAAGAAGAAACATCTTTAACTGGAAGAAAATAACACTGTGAACATAGATACAGATATTTAATCCTAATGTGAAATGACCATTAAAAGCTAAGGGTCTCTTTTCATAATGCATCCCTCTTTGATAGGCAGCTGTGTGAAAGAAAAGCTTGTTTTAATGTGAGCAGAGAGTGAGGCACTCTGCAAACACTCAATCAATAATTGTGGAATGAATGTTGAAAGCCTATTTTTCTGCTCCTCCTGGTAGACAAGTGTTCTTGTTTTATTTTGTTTCCTGTTTATTTGCTAGTTGTATTTTCTGCCCAACATCCATTTCCCCTCTTTAATAAGAGTACACAGATTTTGTAGGGAATCTGCCAAACAGCTTTGCAGGTGGGGTAGGGTCATGACATTGGAGGGCTCTAATCTCCCCATGCCAGGGTATAACTCTAGGACCCAAAGCCAGTCACAATGCATCACTTGGAGATGAGAATTCTGAGTGGAGTAAGAGAAGAGAATGGAGTGGTTGGCACTGGTTCCTTTGTGTGAGGCTCTCCTGTTGTAACAGCTCATTAAATCCTGTTGTCCAGGTTCATCAGAGCTCTGCTGATTCCTGTCTGTTCCAATGTTTTATTGCTTACAGTTTTGCTCTCTTTTTTTCTATGCCATAATCACTGACAAGATAAACTAAAACAACACAAGTAAACAACTCCTCCCACTATGTAGACTCAATTTTATTGCTGCAAAAAGAATCTTAGCAGACACACACTTGAGGAAGAGCTAATCAAAATCACTTGGAGACCAACAAATTGGTTATGCCTGTGATTTAGCCCTGATCAGAGTTGGACACGCCTTTCTCTTCCCTGGGACCCCTTCCACCTAATATTCTAATCTTTCCAAGACTTCCTCGGGAGAATGGGACTTTGCTGGCAGCTTTCACTAATACTTCTCTATAACTGAACTTTCTTGTACCTATACTGTACCTTCCAAGGAGACATCTATAACTAAGAGAAATTAAATTTTGGTACTAGAAGTATTAGGACAGTGCACAGCTTTGATTGCAAGTTTACAAAGTGGTGATTGAAAATTGCTACATCTTTTCTTAGCACCTGGTGGAGGATAGAGGTAAGAAGGTAAACATATGCTCAGTAGATTGCAAATCCCTTTCCCTGTTGCCCATTGTAAGTTTCCTATGCATGAGGATAAGATATGGACCTGTTTATAAACATGAGGACAAATAGTCATATTTGAAATCGTTCCTCTTTTTTTCTCTTTTCAGTGAAATAGTAGGAAGAGACACATGGGATGTGTTGCATCGGAAATGGAGGCCAACAGTTCTCACTGTACCAAGTTCAGGTGAAGCAGAACATTTGTGGGAGTCCCTCCTCCATCCTACATCCCTCTGACAGACATCAGAACCACAAGAGCAGACCAGTTTGTTACGGAAACAGCCTCATGATCTTCTAGTTTAAATTTCAACCTATGCTTTCTACAGCCTATCTATTAATATATATAAATCCTTGCTCATATACAAAGACGGAAATCAGTTTTATATAGGAGGTTGCTTATGTCACCTTGGGATGGTCCATTTGCTGGCGTCCTAATGTAAGTTGTACTCTGTCCCTCTACAATTTTTATGGGCATCCACTCTGTAAATTATCACATAACTCCCTGTACTACTTAACATATTTCAGAACAAAGTCAGAAAAAAGTCTACTAGATTTCCCAGCAACCCTAAATAGTAAGTCCCTAATAGTCCAAATAAACTAATTAGGAATTGCAATTTAATTACACATTAATTACACACCATTTTCTTTTTAATTAGTGTCACTTAGAGATGAACTGTGGCCACAAATTTGTTTCTATTGATTTTGATGGTAATAAAGCCCAATTTAAAGTAATAGTTTTTTTCTTTTTCCTTTTTTTTTTTTTTTTTTTTTTTAGAAAACATTATTCAATGCATTAGCTTGGTTTTGTATTCCTTGCCTTCTTACCTAAGGTATTTTATCAAGTGGATTAGAACTTCAAATGCTATAGAAAAACAGGAGCTTTATAGAAGGATCCAAGACATGAGTAATTATTGCCCAGGTTTTTCTATGATGTTTTCAGTGTTTAGGTGAAGCTTTGAGTAATAATGTTTATAAAATGAAGAATAAAAAAAAAAAAAACATTTTTAGTGGTAGGTACTGCTCCTCATTTGCGTATCTATCAATTTTCCTCAGAGTTTAAAACCTTAGTGTCATTTAAATTATATCCAATTGTCATATATATATGTTAAATATCTGTGGGATGTAATAAATAATTGTATAAAAAATGGTTATCCACTGTGTTAAGTCTATCACTGCAAGAACATTTCTTTAAGTTCTAAAAGAACAGATTTGGTATCTTTAAAAATTCAAATTTTATGCTGACTGGAATTTTATCACAGTTATTACTACATTCTACTACTAACTTACAGTATCTAATTTATGATGTCAATTTAAATGCAATATTTTTGTATTCTTTTTACATTTTAAATTCATCACAATAAATTTGTATTTCCTTTGTTAAATCACTTCCTGGCTCCCAATTACTGAACACATGACTTTGCAACAAAAGACAATAATTTAAGTGTTTTTATCTATAAACAAATTCTAATTCAGTAGCTGAGTTCACAGCACCTTAAAATTTTTTTTTTGTAGTGCAACTCATTTGGGACCCCTCCTATCTCTCAGGAGTGATTCCCTTTCATCATTCATTTTCTGCAATAAATTTTTCTATTCTTCAAAAATTTTTTTTCTTAGAATAGGTGCATAAGTCAGGAAAAATATCACTAATTCAAAACTACTATCAATATCCTGTTATCTGGCATGGTTCGTCTCTACTACCAAAGTTCTCCAAAGTTGGCCAAAGAGCTTGCAAGAAATAAAGTGAAGGAAACATACTAATTCATTTAAGAAAAAATGAAAGCATGACATTAGCAGTATCTGGAGAAAATTTTCACTCTCTTGTGATTTGGAGTGGTTTTTATGTGTCACAGTTTAGATGCATGCATGACTTCTTGTCACCTTCCGGACCCAGTCACCCACTCCTCCTGGCTGATGTAAGTGAGATAAAGATTAAGGATGGAGCAAAGTGGACAACCAACTGGACTAAGTATGTTACAAGTCATAAAACCTATGGCTAGGTGATTGGCTGAACTCCAGGATTATGGCTCTTGAGCACTGGTCATGGGACCAGTCTGAAGACACAACTCTTAATCCTTTGTTTACACATGGGAAAGACCAATCAAAAGGCACCATTCTAATGTTTTGTGTATATCTGGTGAGAGGCCAAGTGAGTTTTCGATTGACTAATTTACATCTGAGGTGAGGCCAAGTGAGTTTTAATACGACAATTTTCTCAGTGGAATATTTACATGGTGTGGTAGCCAGTCAAGATTTTCTGGATACTAAAGGCACATTTTCTTTGTCCTCAGGGCTGCTGTGAGCCTTTTTCACTGAGCTTCTCTTCCTCTATAGAGTACCCTTTTATTGTATCTTCAATACATTTACATCTTGACTTTCCTGTGTTCGGGGTCTAATTCTTTGTTTGGAACACCAAGGACCTAGAAAGAAGCCACAAGGAATCCCTTTCCTGGAACATAATGGTCTCCATTGTAACCTCTTCCTCTGTCTCATTGCCCATGCTAACAATATTACTGGTTAGAGTGCTTAGTTGTTTCATTCCTTTAGATGTAATCCTGAAAAGAGTCATCCTCAAATATATATATATGTATATATGCATATATATATATATATATATATATATATATTTCTAGTTACCATACAAAGACCATTTGTTTTTAAAAGAAATTTCTCCAAATCTAACAGAACACTTTCTGTCTGCTGTAACAAGTTACGTATAATCCTAAGTGCAATGTATTCTAGTATCCTACAACCCCCTTATAACTCAGAAAGTAGAATCAATCCACTTCAATCTGTATTTGGTGTATGTTTACTGAAAAACTCCATTTGGTCCAAGGAATTGTGCCAAACTTATTTTTAAAAAGCCTGATGTCCTGGTAAAAGTTGATATTTTTTATTAAGGTTTCAGATATTAATAAGTACTAGTTTGTTATATAAAACTAAAATCTTTACTGCAGTCCAAATCGGACTCATGTTTTCAATTTCAAGTGGAAAACTGTATTTTTCAATAATAAGCTTTATTATTATTATTAATTATTGGGATTGTTTGAGACAGCATCTTGCTATTTACTTCAGGCTGACCTTAAGCTCACTACATAGTCCAGGTTGGCCTCATACTTTCAATGACCCTGAACCTCACCATGCCTGACATCAATGAAAAGATTTTTGGAAACTCTTTTTATTTATTTGGTTTTGTAGAAAATTAATGAAAACTATCCACTTCAAAACAAATTTCTGGAAATTTCTGAATTAAGACCAAAATATCGACAGAAATTTAGATGTTATGCAATGGTGTAAAACTCCTTACAAACCAATAGCAACTCCTTACAAACCAAAACTCCTTACAAAACCTTACAAAACAAAATTCCTTACAAACCAAAAGCAATGTTTAAAATGCAAATACTATTAGTAAGTAAAGTTCTCAGCTTCATTATGCTTCCAATTTGGAAATTAGCTCTGGAACTGATGCTAAAGAACAAGGTTTTCCATCAATTATACATATGTTTAATACAGCACAGATTGATTTATTTGGTAAGTTCAGAAAAGTGAGAAAGATGGAAGAGAACAGAAAGTGAAAGACTTCTTTAAAGTAAACTGACTGTAGCACAAAGATGCACTGAGTTTTAAACCATGAAAAATCAACTTTGACAGGAAGTATTTAAAGTGATTTCTGCCACTTCTTTTATTTAATGACCTGGAGTCTGAAAATGAAATTCAACAAAGCTATTTTTGTTTCTCTCTGCTCAATTCACTTAACATACCTGCAGAACAGGAAAACAACTCCGTACCTTTCAAATGATTTGATATGCCTGCTTCAGATCTTATCAAAATGAAATGAATGTGACGCTGAATAGCACTGAAATTAATTAGAAGCCTGACTCTGTCATATGGTGAAACACGCGTGAGGTTTTTGAATCCTGAAAGGTATTCTTTCATAGACTACATGTTGGCAAGAGATGATTGGGGTCGTTTCCGAAAGAGCAATTCCTTCTAAGGGCTCATGATTAAAATCTCTTCAAATACTGCCTTTGTTTATAAATACCGAGTGCTCTCTAGTCATAAAGTAATGAAGGCTAAATATACTTGTAACTTGGTGCAAAGTTAGAAAACAAGTAATCCTTTGCTTTTATATTGTATGCGAAAACATCTTCCACTCGTGTTGAGTAACACTGAATTAACAAGATAGAGAGAGTTGTCAGTAGTCACAGCACAAGAAAACACATCAGGAATTTATTAGATTTGGATTTATCAGTGCATAGAAATTCATGATGTTTAACTTAAAGGCAAAAAGAGCAGAACACTTTGAATAATAGCTTGAAGTGGATGATTAGCTAAGGGGATGCAACATTTAATAGCCAAAATAAATTACTATAATTATTTTATTACCTATGCTAACTGATTCCATTGTTTTTATTGAAATAACAGCTCCCTGAGGAAGGGAACAGTGCCTTTCAATGAATCAGTGAAGTAGGCTTGTATATTCTCCTATGGCAATCAAAACAAGTGAAAAATAGTCTTCATTGATAATACTTTTAATATATGCATTTCAACACTTGGAAAAAATATCCCACAGAAAGAAAAGATTGCCCACTAAAGACAATATGGTTCTTTGCAACTGTTTGGTCCTATATTTAGATTCTTTTATGAGTTCATGTCTTGAGAAATATTCTTTCTTTCCCTTGTTCCGACATTTTATTTTCTAAGGAAGATCTTCTGGATATTGGGATATACCTACCTTCTGGCAAAAATGTACAATGTACACAAGTGCCTGGATTCTTCCACACAAGATTCTCAAGGCAGTAGAGAAGAGGGGAAGTAAGTCAGATTCAGAGGGTATGTGAGGCCATGCAATAACAATATTACTTATTCTTAGTTAATTATACTTGAAATAAATTACAAGTTATTCTTATCAAAAGTAAAGTGGATATATTATGAGGTAGGTAAGGGCTTCCAAGTACGCTATGAACTGGTGGAAGACCCTCTCTCTCTCCTCTCCTTCCAGAGTCTCTCATGGCTTCTGAGCTTATCTGTGTTTGGGAGCATCTGATGAAAAAGCCTGGTAAATATTTCTTCCTTCATGGAATATTTCAGATGGGAAATAAAAGATTCATCTCCCATTGTGGACTGAAATTCCACAGAGACAAAACATAAAATCAAAGAGATGAAAAATCTGCTTTAATTTAGGAAAACTGAAAGGGTAAATTACAGAACAAAATTTTCAATACGAGCTTGGGCTTTTTCACCATTTTTTAGACAAAGATATTTTTAAAGTTTTTCAATCTAAACATGTCATGATTTTTATCAGAATGATTTTATTTTGTTTAGAATCGCAATCTGAGATTCAGATACTTAAAATAATTTCCTCCAAGACTTTGTCAAAGTTGGTAAGCTCAATATTTATTCCTTTGTTCACATTCAGCTGTAAAGAAACATTTACTGAGCCCTATTCTAATGTGGACACCATATTAGGTTTTGGCAATATAGTGGCTGCCTATAAGGACCTCAGACTCTAGGAGTAGACAGATAAACAACTGGCAATGCTGTGGCTGAGCAATTTAATAGAGATATGTGTAAGAAGAGGAGGGAAGTAACTTCACAGAGGACAGGGAAGTGTGTACACAAAGAATCAAAGAATTGCATGACCAAGTAAGGAAGAAATCTATATATGTCTCTTTTTCTTCCTCAAGGAGAGGAAAATATGTGAAATAAAGTTAATAATTTATGTTTACCTGGAATATGTACTTATTGTAAAATCAGTGAATATTCTGTAAGTGACATACTTAGGCTATGCATTTGGCAGGTGTCATTGCAGGCTTGTGAGAAGGAAATACAAGGAGGGATCACTTACATGGATGCTCTTCAAGAGATACTTTCCACCTAGTGGCCAAGTGATTTACCAATCACCCAGGCATCCCTGCATCAGATAATCACAAAGAATGGTCTCTGTTAGGCATATTAAATGCAGCATAAATACATTATGCAATGAAACTGTGGCTCACAAGAAAACATGTTAAACTTCAAGGCATCTAGCAGGACTCTAAAGGTGTGATAGATAATACAGTCAGATAATACAGTCTTGTAAAACACATGAAATTTTAAAATATTACTGCTTAGTCTGAGACAGGCCCTCAGTTTCTTTTCCTGAATCCCATCCTAACACATGTATCCACCCATATCCCAGTGTAAATATCTCTTCATCTATAGTCTCTCCTGACCTTACCATTTATGTTCCATTACTGTTCCACTCTCTATGTCCTTTATACCAATATATTTATTTCTAACTTATTTTGCTTATTTCATTTTTATAACTTCTTTATGAAATTTTAAGCCTCAGACCTACATGACCATTATAGTTGTACCAAAACTCCCAACTGGACAACAGATACTTATTAAGTGAATGTATGCAACAAGGAAAGGGTAAAGAGATGAACACAATTGTAAGCTGGATTTCTTCTTTGCCAAATTTTAATAGGGACATAAGTATCTGGAGGATTTAAAAGCAGGGATAATAGAATTGAGAGTGGCTTTTGTCCTACACACTAAAACACTCAGTGTGTGAATTTGAAGATGTTCTAGTTAGCATTTCTTCTAATCCCCTTTTAGATTCTTGTATTTATGTATTAAGGAATTATTCAGAAATACTTTGGAACAACTTTGTGTTGAGATATTTTGTCTTCTTTTTTGTAGATTGTGTGTATTTGCATGTCATTCACTGTCCATCTGATTTCTTGATGCTAAACTGTGATGATGTTTCACAAGTGATCGAGGTTTATTAGAAACAATAGATTTGCTCAGGGTACAATCATTAACAACAAAGTTCATGAAGACATCTTTACTTTTCCCATTTCTATTGGCAATATTTTCTTTTATCAGCACATTTTCTCCTAGTAAGCAGATTTTGATGAGGTAAGAAAAGACAGCTAGAAAAAGTCCCTGAAATAAGATTTAAAAAAAAATTCCTTCTTTCTCGTATCTCCTATTTTCAGAACGAGGCTGCTTTTTCTTAATCATCAAGCCAATTAAAAACCCCAAATATCAGAAGAACTACAAAGGAGAGGACTGCTCAAGCATCAAAGCAAATCTGCAAAATTCATATTGTAATGGCTGGATGAAAGTTAAGATTTCTGTAAAACACCATACTCAGTAACATAATATTGATTTGGGAATTTCAGGGAAATGAAGTTATTATTTATAATGATAAATACTAATATATACTATGTAAACTCCACTTACATGGCTTATTTTTAAAAATAAGAGGTTTGACACTGAGGAAATTTCATGGTGCATAGTTAAAATTCACAGCTGACACATGATATATACCCATGATAGTGTAGTTCTTTTTCTGAGATACTGGCTTTCTATGGTTTCAGTTACCCTAAATCAACTGTATTCCAAAAATTTTGTATATTAAAATCTGGGAGTAAACAATAAGTTTGAAACTGTGAACCATTATGATTAATGTGACAGAATCTTGCATTGTTTTCCTCTGACCGTCTTCCTCCTTTCCTTGATATGAATTACCCCTTTCTGTAGCATAACCATGCTGTCTTAGTTACTTTTCTCTCTGTTGTTGAGACAAAATACTTGATGCTCAAAGTTACGGAGGGTTTTTTTTTTTTTTTTTTTTTTTTTTTACAGGTTGGAAGTTTCAGTCCATACTCAAATGGCTGCAAGCAGCAGGATGGAATGGCAGGCTGCTATAAGCAGCAAGCATAAAACACCAAAAGTGAAAATACATGCCTTCTTTCTGCTGTTACACTGTATACTGGCTCCACCCCTGGGAGGCTGTAGCATTCACTCCACCAATCCCAGTGCTAGACAATGAACCAATCAAAAAACTAGATACAGCTGTGTCCATAGTTGCATGAGACTTGGGAGAGGGCATCTGACATATAAACCATGACACATACTATATGTTAACCTCTCATTAGTCATTTAGTAGACTATTAAAGATCAGATCCACTATCTGGGGATCTCAGAACTTGTGTTCAAGCGACCCTAACTTTATTTTTACCTTGTTTAAAAATGCCCCAAAGTGCATGATTAATTATGCTGGCAATTTGATTACAGTATATGCTTATAAATGTTCTCTTTTTAGTTATTAATCTCTGATTATATCTAATTTAAAAATTAAATTTTCTCATAGGCATGTACAGATATATATATCTCAGGGTCAGTATTATCCACAGTTTCAGGCACACATTAGGTAGTCTTTTTTTTTTTTTTTTTTTTTTTTTTTTTTTACCGGTACCAGGGATCAAACTCATGACCTCATGCTTGTAAGGCAGGCACTTATGCGGCTGAGCTAAATCCCCAGCCCCAAGGTAGACTTGTAATATATCCCTCCTAAATGTACTTAAGAATTGCAACAAATAACTACCATTTGTTAAGCAGATAGTGAGGACTATTTTACACATACTGTTTTTTTTTTTAATTCCCAGGACAACACTATCTTACAGAAAATATAACTCAGATCCAAACATTAAGTATAGAAATAAATAGCTATAAAAGAGGCCAATGGGACTGAACCCAATTCTAACTAATTGCATATCTATTACCTTCACTCTTTTCTTTTGGGGGTTTGGTAAAGACTGGATATCATACGTTGAGCTCATTCTCATTCTGAGGAAGACAGATAAGGATGAAGTGAATCAATGAATCATAATTTCTTTCAATTATGCTGCTCATCTAGAGGGATCCTTTTGAAGCTCTGAAAAGGAGGCACTTGTTGCAACAGGTAGGCTCTTACTGGTGTATCTACAGTAAATGTGATGTGCAACACAAGTCATGTTACTGATACTAACATCCAAGTAACAGATGAAGCCGATAGGTCTACACAGTGAGGTGTCTTAAGACATCATATCGACTTTATGCTTCAAAATGAAGAAGTGAGGCAGAGGCAATGAAAGGAAAGAATTAAAATAATAAGAATTTCTAATCTTGTCAAAAACCCTGTAAGGTAAGAATTATCCTTACATTTAAATGGAGGCAATGAATACACAGAGAAATTAAGGAAACATTTAGGTTAAAATTTACAAAGGGAATACATTATTTAATAGAAGAATTATAATTCTTGTATATAAAAGAATAGTATATATAATCAATAATATTATTTATTGCATCACTCGTGTTTAAAGTCTGAATTCTTTCACTTTTATTATTTTACAGAGAACAAAAAAACCAGACTAAAGCAAATCAGAACAGAACAATACAAGTAATAAAGGACTTTAAAACAAGATAACAGAAAATCAACAGTGGCTGTCTGAGTGCTTTCAATCTAGCTAATCTGATACTTTTTAATCTGTAGTTGATTAGGTTCAAGTGGTCAATATGCTATCCTAAAATTAGCATGCTACTTTTTAACAGGAGAAGAAAAGAGAGGGAATACTGATAGATATTTCTAGAGGACAAACTTTTTCAAAGTGACCATGGCTATTTTCAGGCAGATCATTCTTTATTGTGGAGCCCTGCTTCCTGCATGGTAAGAGGTGAAGCAGTCTGCAGAGTCTTTGCTGATGAAATATACCAGTACCACCTCAGGCCCAGATTCAGCCACAGAGGTCTCCACGCATTGTCAAACATCTCTTCTGAATTTTCTCTTTCCCCTTTAAGATCCACTGACCCAAAGGAATTGAGGAGGAAAAGCCTAAACAAGGACTCAAGACACATGAATGATAGACCTACTTCTCTCACTGACCAACTCTGGAAACTCCAGAAATTACTGAACTTAGCTTAGATTCAGAGATCTTATCTGAGAAAAGGACTACTTTATTTGTTAAATTTGGCAAGTTTAATGCCTTCAAATAAATGTGAGGTTCCATGCAAAATTATTTTGGACACATAAACATGTGTCCAGTGTTAAGAGCATCATTATAATCACGTCTGTGGAAAGACATACAGAACAAAAGAAAATAAAAATCAAAGAAAAGAAGTTTAGATTATAATAAGAAGTATTCCAGTTTTCTGAAAATTATCAGAAGTTATACCTTAAAGGATAATAATTCTTTTCACTTGAGGAGATGATTTCCTAAAGCTGCCATGCAAGAAAAAGCAGGTAAATGTAACAGAGATTTTTAATAACACTACAATTTTTAAATCTCCATTCAAAAGTGAGAACTAAGAATCTATCCCATTTTCCCATTTCATTTTAAGAGAGAATAATAAAGCAAGCTGGAACTGTAAAGCAAACACTAGTATCAGCTGAATTAATTTTTAATTTCAAGTATGCGACACTGACCAACTCATTTCATCTTCCAGAATAGTATATTCTGCATCCATTCAGTGGAAATTAAATCTAATTAATTATTTTCCACTCTAATTTGGAGCACTCAGTGAAGGAAATATATGTGACATACAAATAGTGACACTTATAAATATGACACTTGTTCCAAACCACGGTATCAGAGGAGTCTGTAAAAACCTGAAACTAGAAGTTCTTTTGAAACCATTGTTTCAACAATAAAGTTCTTCTACTGTGTTTAAAAACTCTAATTCATGTAATGTGTTCTATCTGAGGTCAGAAAGATTTTGTTTAAATACAAGGGGAAGGACTGATGACAAAAATAAGAAACCTCTGATCAACAAACTCTGGCCACCCAACTCAAATTACAAATTATATAAAATTTCCAGAAATTTGAAACTGAATATTTTTTAAAAATTATTTTTCTGTATGCTTTCTACAAAGGAGAAAATCATACCGTACAATACTTTACCTAGTCCCTCCTTGAGGTATAATAGTAATTCTGAATGTTAGGCTTATATGCTTCACAAACATAAGCAGATTATCAGTAGAAAGAAACATGCCCACTGAACTTACAGAGAAAGAAGAACACTTGTACTTGTGAGAAATATGATAAAACTGTCAAAAGCACATGAAATTAATTATGCCCATTTTGGAATATACATCATTTTTACCACAATGTGACAATGGGAATTATATTTTCACAATATTTTAAAGAGCAGAAAAATCTATGAGTGTTTAACTGACACTTCAATAATGATATCTCTATACCTGGGGGACAAATGTGCCTTCTACATTCAGAACTGTCTTCCCTGATATTTTTAAATAGTCCTGCTTGTTACATCACTTTCTGCAGTCACACCTAGGTTTAGTTAAAGTCAGTGCTAGCTTGTTTTCTTGAAAGTTAATGCTTGAATACTACTTTACAAGGATGATTTGATTTCTTGTTCTTTTCTCAAAAGTTAATGCATTTCTAATGATTCAATATACTTTTATGAAAATTCTGTTTCTTTTACTTCTATCACTTCACTCATTTAGTTCAGGATCCCAGAGATACTGAGTGTACAGCTTTCCAAGGCTGAATTTAAGACACTGAAAATGCTATACACAACTTTTAACGCAACAGATAAGGGCCATGCATGGCAGCAGGCACCGACCCTTCCTACCATGGAATGGCTTAGTAATCTACAATCCTGAGCCCACTAAACAAACTCTGCGGGACTCATATTCATAATTAGTTCTTCAGCAATCAATTTGAACTGGATGGTTTTCCTGAAAGTATTGGTGGGTATAATGTAGACAGCTCTAAGAAGAATTTAAGACTTTCAAAGACGTGACAAAGTATTATGCTTTGTGAACCACAAAAAGCACATGCATGATAGTTTAACTCAGTGAAACTTTCCTAGCATTCTAGACAAGAGTCAACAGTATTGTGTGAATCCCTAGATTTCGAATGTTGGAGTACAGGAGATAAATATATATATATATATATATATATATATATATATATCTTGTGACAATAGCATCTCTTTTACTTCTTTTACTTTATCCATCTTTATACTCTGAGTCAGAAAACTCTTTGTATTTCCTTTATATTTGTAGTAGTACATTTGTGTTTGGGAAGAATCTTGATTTGGAAACTAAGAAACAAAATGTGTCCGTCATATTAGGCTGTGGACTCAGCAATACTTCTGACAGATTTCTGCCAGATCTGGAGAGCCTTCAATATTATCTTCTAAATGTTTATTGAAGGTTAGTACACACATTTTTCCTTTTCATTGTAGAAAAGATAAAACCTGTACAAGAATTGTGTTTTACAGCAGCCCCTTCTCAGTGTCATAAAACTGAAGCTGTAATTTAGGATAGCTACAAAAGAGAACAGGAGTTCAGGATTTTTCGAGTTTAAGACAAACACTTTGCACATGCACCAGCTAAACCTCCAGCACTTACAATCCTGTGAAGTAAATTCAGGCCCTGGGGCTTGATGGGATAAGCACTACAGGTACTTTATAACAGCAAGTGAAATCATCAATTTAACACATTTGGTACATGTGCTGTTCAGTTTTTGAAAAGTAAAAAGAAAGCTGAAGGAAATGAACAAGGCACAAGACTTGATGCTAAGCATTTTGAAAATGCACATCTAGAATGGAAACATAATTTATCTTGCAGTTACACGAGCATTCCAGAGGCCTCTCTGCAGAGTCAGCAAAGTGCCATGCATTGGCAATCAGCCTGGAGGGAGGGGAGGTCACCGACTGGCTTGTACGAGGGAGACCTTGCATTTTTGTAAAGATTCTGATCGGTAATACAAAGCTGGTACTACCTACCTTGACTAAATTCTGACATGCGGAAGATTAGAATATTATAAACATAACTTCATGCCCTCTGAAAAGCTGGCTAATGCCTTATTCTCCAGGTAAGGACAGCATTTCCAGCTTAGTTGATTTCAAAAGCAAAAGTACACCATACTTAATGCATTAGTAGTGAAAGAAATCATCAAGAATCAATACTGGCTAGGAATTTTACTTTGCATATCAGCAGCTGACTTCAGTGTACATGACATCTCCAGTAAGACAAATAAGAAACAATTACATCAACTCCATAACTGAAAATAGCAGCACCCAAAATAAAATCAGTAAACATTATTTGAGCTCTATCCATAAGTACAAACCATGTGTAAAGACTACCAAAGGTATCTGGAGTACCAAGCAAACCTAGTCATTGCTCAAAATGTACTTTTAAATATAACAGAACAAACAAGTAAATTTTATATTTATATTACACATACTATACAAAGTCATACATATTTAAAAAAATCAAAGAATGGAATAATAAACATTGGTTGTATCCAATACACAGGTTAAGGATCAGTTTTAAGAGCAAAATTTATAAGGGCAAAATCTAGAGTCTAGAAAGAATGCTGACATGGTGACGGGGAAGATTAATAGATGATAACTTATAGATGAATATAGGAGATTGGTGGGAAAAAAGTCTTAGCTTTGACTTAGATTCAGTATTCTGAAGCACTAAAATTATGATATAATTTTGAAAAATAAAATTTTGACAGAAATTGGGTTGCTTTATTTGCTACTGACCACCCAACTCTTGGTGGGCTATTACTAAGGATTAGATAGAGATATTAGTAGCTGAATGCAGTCGGTCTAGTTACATAAATGGAATCACTATTGTGCTTAAATTATTCTGTTCTGACCTGTATTGTTATATTGCTATGTCCTCTTTTGTCTCAATCTCTCCCTTTTTTTTAAATGTATTTTTTAATTAAGGGAAATTTTTTTAAAAAGTTAGCAGGATATATTATAGTAACTTTTTTGGTTTCCTATTAACCTGATTTGAAGCCCTGTATTGCTCTCACCACCTTGTTTTGACTGATTTTACTCTATTCTGTTTTGTTTTACAGTATCAAATTTGAGTGTATAGGCAACTACTTTGAAGGCAATAAGATTCACTTTGATGCCCATTCTAGTTTGACTATTACCTTCTTTTGAAGTCCTGTAAGGTCTCCAATGTTTAGGTTTTATTGGTTTTGTTCTCTACTGTTTTGTTCAATTTTATTATACCTGATGTTATAGGCAATTCTTTTTAAGGTAGAAAGAGGCATTATGGTAATCATTCTTGATTACCTTGTATTATATCATATACTATGTCCATCCTTTGTTTTGACTGACTCTACTTTGTCACATTTGGCTTTATTCTCTTCCAAAAATCTAATAAGAACCGTGGAAGTAATAAAACCCAAAAATGTGTAATTGTTATTATAATAAAGACAGGAAAAGAAAGTGTTCTAAAGGATACAACTGCAAGTGTGTTTAGGTGTGTTAAGATAGATAACCATATTACTAATTTTTTGTTGGATCACTGAACACAACTTTTTGTAGTCTCACTGTTTGAATGTCCACTTTGTATGCTTTAATTCTGTAACTTGAACAACTATTTCTAAGATAACAATATGTAATCTATTAATTAGTGATTTCTTACTCTTTATTTTTTTTTTGAAATTCTGTATTACTTGTACCCTTTTACTGTTTTTTTTCTTTAAAGAAAATAAAAAATAAATAAATGGTGTGAAAGGTAAAAGATAAAGAGTTTGAACTAAAGAATGGCATTGTATAACAGAGAAAGAAAGGAATTGAGACACTTCAAGAGGATAAAATGAACAAGCATAATTTTATTCATAGGAGATGTAAAGTTCACAATTCATCTACTCAATAACTCAGGGAGATCCTCTTTTGATGATTTGAAGTCCCATCATGAAAAGTGTTGTGGCTGGGATCCATTATGTTTACAAGAGGTTCACTGTACTGAAGGCTTGTTTGCCAGCTAATGGGATCTGGAGAACTGAATGGATCCTGAGTTTGAACTTTATCAAATGGATTAACCATTACTGAGTGTACTAACTCAATGAATTGTTAGGAAGCAGCGGAGGTGAGTGAGGCTATATATGTCTTTGAAGTGGGTGTCTTGTCCTTGTACCCTTCTTCTCTGGCTTTGGCCCCTTCTCTCTGTCTCTCAGCTGCCGTGAACTGGGCAGCTTTCCTTGGCCATTCCCCTCTGCCAATGATGCTCTCTTGGAAGCAGCTGAACACAGATTGAAACCTCTGAAACCGTAAGCCTAAATAAATATTTCCTCCATTAAGTTCTTTATGCCAGCTACTTGGCCATAGCAATAGAAGTGGGCAAACACAAAACATAGCAGGTCTCCAAGTAAATGTAGATATTAACAGCATCACATAGTAACAAAAATATAGGCAGGAGGAAAAGAAAGCACTTCAAACCTGCATGTGGTTTTACAATGCAGAACAGAATTTCAAGGAAAACTGTTTCTAATATTCTACCCTAAGATATATAAGCTTTACACAAATTGTATACAAATAGTGCAGTACAATGTTCTTAGCAGCTTTATTCAAAAGGGCTTCAAAATAGAAGCCGTCTAAAACATGCCATCAGTAAAGTTGGTAAATAAAATATTCCATATCCTTACAATGGAATAATAGTCACCAATGAGAATAAGCAAGTTATCATCTCACAGAAAAATACAGATTAATTCTCATTAACATATGCTAAATGTAAAAAGCTAGGAAAAAATTTCACAGTGTTGAGTCTACTGGTATAAATAAGAAAAAAAATTTATGATGTCAGAAGTCAGCATATGTACTTATTTTGATAGAGATGGTCACTAGTGGAGACCGTGAAAATTGTGTATTTCTCATGGCTTGTGAGGATCTTATAAGTGTAGTCTGCTTGACAAAATCAACCCTGTTCCTTTAAGATTTTGTATGCAATATATTTTTCTGCACTTATATGTCGACAAAGCAAGTTTTAAATATAGTAATCAGCATCTGGGTGTGGTACTGCATGCCTTTAATCCCAGCAATCTGGTAGGGAGAATTGTAAATCAGAATCTAGCCTGGGCAATTTAGCAAGAACCTATATCAAAATAACGTTTCTTAAGGTTCGAGGTTGTATTTCAATATGAAGGGCCCAGGGCTCATTCTTTAATACTAAAATACAGCAAAATAAGAAGGATAACAAAAAGAAAAGGGAAAAAAAGACCTTGGTGAAGATTATAAGCAATTATTACAGATAGAAAACGAGCCAGAGCCCCCCAGATGGGTCTAATACATCTGTAGGAAACATGGGTTATAAGAGAAGCAAACGGGCCTCTCCTGGGCTCAATTGTATCATTGGTTTTAAGTGATGCATCAAAAATAAGGTTTTTTCTTTTTTTATGGTCACCTGAATGCTTTCAAAAATCCAGCCTTACACAGACTGCCTTAAAAATCATATACTGGTTGTTTTCTTTAGGGCATATAATCATCCCAAGGTCTTGTGTGGGCTTTCCATGGAAACTCACAAGTGGTCATAGACAGGAACAATGTTCTTCTTTATCCCCTGGAAATAATGGCTTCCAGCCAACTCCTGAGAAGAATGAAACTGCCTTGGATGGCACTCCCTGCTGTGCATTAGAATTTCAGTTACAGCTGCTACCTTGTTATAACACCCACATTTCTTCACTTCCAAGGCTAGCTTCTCAGAAAAAAAAAAAAAAAAAAAAGCCTGTATTCATTGTCTAATTATCAGTTTCACATGCCTTGAAAACAGGCTATGGCTAAAACACGTGTATGACTCAAAATATTATCGTAAAATTAAGATCTGGAACAATAAAAAATTTTCAATCAGTGTTAATGGGCTCATATAACAGAAAAATAATGATGACATCAAGTTAGCATTTTTTTCTTAAATCTTAACTTCTTAATGAACAGGTTTATTAGTACAAGGGTGAAATGATTTAGTCAAATGGGGAGGGGGAAAAATTTCACATGGAACAAGGTGGGCCAAGAACTAGTTTCAGAACACTGGCAGCCAGCCGAGCACACCTCCAGAAGGGGACATGCAACTTTAATCTTTATTATGGAGCGATCATAAGTGGGCTGATTCCGAACACCATCTGCTCTCAGTGAAGCACAGGAGTTACAGGCTGTTCACTCTGCTATGCCCTTCACCTCTGCTCCTCAATTTCACCTGCAGTCCCATTTGGAAAGGTTGAGTTTTATTAAATAGAAAAGTTTATTATAATTAATATTCTTTACAAGAGCCATTTATTTTTCACAAACAGAAGAATGAGCAGCTGAGATTCTAAACAGCATTATCTATCAGAGGTTTCCAGGCAGGAGCAGGGTGAACTTTCTATTGTAACCTCAGATGAATCTTTGAATGTCAGACACTACATCAGCTCTTGAGTCCACCTGGGTTGTAATGCAAGTATCCAGTTTAGAATACTGATAAAGAGGCGAAGACAGATTTTCAACCTATAATGTACATTTTTTTTAAAAAAAATTGTACGTTCTTGGTTGTAAGATTATAATGTTCTAAATTAAACCAAGAAGGGATCTCAATTGTTAGCAGTGTTATTGTGCCCCATTGAAACATAGTATCTCAAGTTACTTAGTGTCTATGTGAGCATCTAATAAGCCCGTGATGCTACACAGCATGACACAAATCTGACACTAAGTCTATTTGACTGCTTTGAAATATAGGGAATTATAGTAGACTGAATACAGTCTTGCCATGTTTTTTACCCAAGTCCTAACCTTTGGCAACTGTGACTGAGACCTCATCTGGAAATAGTGTCAGTAAGATCTAACTAAGGATTTTAAGATGAGAACATTCTGGATTTAGGGTGCCCTATGTTCTTGTGAAATAAAGAGACATTTAGGTAAAGGATACAATGAGGAAAGCTACTTGAAGATGGACACAGATTAAAGTGATTTATATATCATTCTCAATATCAAAGATTTATGGAAGTAATGTGAAGGTAGCAAAGAGACATGGAATGGATCCTTCTTTGGAACATCAGAAAAACGTAATGACTATCAGCATGATTTTGGACTTCCAACCTCCAAAACTGTGAGCGATTACCATGATCTCCTTTGTGTAGTTCCACTTTGCACATCTTCTGTATACTCTTACCTGAGAACATTACATAGAGGAGTACAGAAATAAGCAATATAAAACATCTAAATTGTTTAATCTTCTGAATAGCATGGTGAAATCTCACACTATCCCACACCATTCCACCCATTACATGAATTATCACTTTTTCAGTGTTTTTACGGTGTATATGGCACTCCCCCATTAGTCACTTAACAGCCTTCTCAGAGCACAGATTCCCTATCATGGCATCAATATATAGTGTTCAAGTAGGCTGCAATGTACTTAGTAATAAACTCAGAAGGCAACAGTAGGAGACTCCAAAATGCTCCCCCCCCCAAAAAAAACAAAGTAAATCCTGTAAGTGTGAAATTTAACATTCTTGACTAAAGGAAAGCAAAAATAAATAATTAAAAGGTATGGTTAGATTGCTATAATTTATACAAAGAATGAACCTCCCATTCATGATGTCATGGAAAAGGAAAATAAAGTTTGTAGTATTATTTACTATTACACAACTGAAATGTGTAAAACTGATAGCCACAATATATAAATGCTTAGCTAATATGGTAAAATTATTAAATTTAGGTGTGAAAGACATGAACAGTAAACATCCATACACCAGAAAGCATTGAGCCTGTACCAAAAAAAAAAAAAAAAAAAAAAAAAAAACTTAGCAGCAAATTCCCTGAAATGAGAGACACTACTCTACGTACTTCAAGTAAGGCTTGGTTGTATACATTCAAAAGTAGGTATAAAGAGTTCTGCAGTTTCTGGCATCCACTGGAGGGCTACACATACATCCCCCACAAATGAAGGGAAACCGTAATATATTTCTCCTGTCTTAAGTTATCTAACTTATGCTAACTTGTTACAGCAACTCTAGGAAAATATTATAGGAATAATCACTCTGCATTTATATTTTCTGATTTCTATGAGCTTAGGAATAAAGATTAATTACATTGGTATTCAGAAGACATTGGTGGTTTAAGGAGTTAAATCTAAATGTTTAAATATTATTATATTTTATTTTTGGTCATTAACTTTTTTTTCCTGTGCCAAGCTATGTTAGAGAGAATGCTTAGAAAACCAAAAAATTCTTCAGGTAACAACATAAACACAAAAGATATCAACTTCATGAGAATTACACACACACACACACACACACACACACACACACACCCCGATTCTTCAGAGAATCCTTCAACCACACAGTATGTAAAGCTGAGCATATAGTTCATACACCAAAAAAGTAGGCTTATAAATCCTATCTTTCAGGGATCTTAGCACTGTCGCATACTCTAACTGTGGAAATATAAACATTTGCCCCAGATACTATGCACATTTACACATGAAATCAGTATGCCATTGTGTTTTCCTGATTAGTATCACCAGAATGCCTGTTGACTTACACAAGGCAAGCTCCTGCCACCCAAATCCAATTAACAAATGTTACTATTTCTTGGACTTCCATTTCAGTGGCCTCTCTGAAAAGGTGCCACTAAATTACTGTCAAAACACATACTTATGGCTCAGCATAACTCAATTATCCTGATAGCATTTTTTTCACATGTATCATTTGCTATTTAAAGATTTATTGTTCTGTCTCTTAAGAAAAATGGTGGAGCAAATAAAAAACTATTTATTCCTAATTTGCAAAGGTAGTAACATCCAACCTTGACCTCTGAAAATGAGATTACTAAGGATAATGTTCTAAAAGTCTATTTGTCATCAAACAGAATTTTTAAGCAGAGTTATCTTTTAAGATTGAAGCACTTGTCTTTTAAGACTATTCTTATCTTGTGAAGTTGCCCTTGTGAAAGATGAACAATGACAAAATATTGGAGTATTAGGTTTGACAGAAGATAGCTGGGGGAAACAGAATTTCAATGTTATCAAACATTGTAAAGTTTTCTTTTTAGTAACTCTAATGGCATATGCATAAAGAAAAGTGGCCAGAAAATCTTTTACAATAATAACAGGTACTCAGCAATTACAGTCATAATTTGGATAGAAGAAACACTTCAATACAATAAAACAAAATGCATTTTTAAAGAGTACCACTTCTCCAAGGAGTTAAATGCATTTAATAGATATTTGAGAGCAAATAAGTCACACAGGAAGTCAAAAGACTAGATTATAACACACGCTTTGAATTTAAGTTAAGTGTCAGGAAAAAAATTATGCTAATTTGCTTTTTTTATTATTTTTTATTCCTTATCCATGAAGTGCTGGGTGAGGGGAAATGATTTCTATGTTAGTTACTTTGTGCTATGGCTTTAAAAACTACCACAAACTGGGTGAATTAAGAAACACCAGAAATTTATTTTCCCCCAATTCTAGAGGACAGATATCCAAGAGCAAGGTGCTAACAGTCTATGAGCCTTCTGAAGGCTCAACAAAGAATCTTTCATTTGCTCGGTGTTTGCTTCTCATGGATCCTAGCAATCACTGGCATGCCTTGGCTTGTAGATATGCCACTGGAAGGTCTGGTCCCTCACTGCCTTTTCTGTGGCTCTTACTTCTCTGGTGTCTTTCTGTGTGTCCAGTCCTCATAACAACACTGCTCATTGGACTTAAGGTCTACTGTAATCTAGAGCTACTTCTTCTTCACTAATTATAACTGTAAATATCCTGTTTTGAAAAATGTCCCATCTTGAATTTGTAGATGGACATAAATTTGGGATACACTATTAAAACCACTATTAAAATTAAAATAACATATTGTTCAATATTAACTCTGGCATAAAGAACAACAGTGTCCTTTCTTCATGAAGTTCCAAAGTTTCTTCATGAAACTTTATATAAGGATGGATTATTTGATCTCAGTGGTTATATGTAGGGTAAGAAGAATTATTGTTTTAACACCTCCAACTAGTTGGCCCAGGAAGTGAGAAAGTACAATGTGGTAAAGTCCCAAACTTACTTTTGTTTTTCACTATACCTTGAACCCTGGCACTTACATAAATGCCTGCCCTGAGAAACAATGAGATAAGGATAAACCTAATGCATGGAAAATTAATCAATACCATTCTGTTGCTAGTGGATAAGTGGAATTTTTATAAATACAGTATGTCTTCCAGTTAACTATAATCAGGCAAACTATATTTTCTCCTTCAGTGTTCATTATTCTAATTTAGAATAGCTGCATGAAAGGTTGATTCTCCTCAAAAGCTCTAACAGTCCTCTTTCTTTATGAAGGGTCACTGCTGTAGTTTAGGTCTTTAATGCCCTTCAAATGTCCATGTCTTAAAAAGGCATGACTGCTGTATAGTGCTACTGGGATGTGATAGAAACTTGGAGAGGCAGGGCCTGCTGGGACACCTCCAGCTCACCTGGATGATGCATCAGGGGTGGTGAGTACATGATTTTGGACCCCTTTCCTCTCTCTTTTGTTTCCTAACTTGGGATGAGATGAGTATTGCTACCATGACATGGTGTTTCACCAGGGCCAAAAGCAAGAAGGCCAGACAAAACTAGACGTAAGCCTGCAGCACTGTGAGCCAAAATAAACTCTTAGATCTTAATTCACTTAGGTATTCTGTTACACTGATGGAAAGCTAAATGACAGTCACATGTATTTTTCCTTAGTGATTTTTGATTTATGTCCTCCTGACTCTGCAGTCTACATGTAGTATGCATTCATCTAAATTATAGAATCTATCAGAAATAGATGTTTAAAATTTTCTATTAGTATAGGCCTGTGATACCTAATAATTACATTCAACTCGGAGAATTGGTCTGTGTACACCCTGCATATTGATCATTTTTACTTCCTCTCCTTGCCCTGCCTCATCTCTCCCTCCTCCCCTACATCCCCACATTCACAGGAGTCTTAACGATACAATGATTTTAAAGAGCTAATATGTTTACTACATACTTTAAATTACTTCTCCTCTTGCAGAAAAGATCCCTATAAATTTGAGATGTTCCTTCTTTTGAGTTTGAGGTTTAAAAGACTAAATTCTCCAAGGTCACAATCCTAGTGAGTGAATGACCTGCGATACAAAACCAGAATAAGTCAGAGCCCAGGTACTCTGTGATCCTGCCATATACTATGTCCATTCTCTCCTCAATCTCATATCTACATACAAGATGCTCAGAACCTTCCCTCCTCTCCACACTTGTAGGGGACTCTCTGCCATAGACTTCTTGTCAAGCTACTAACTCGTCAACCATTACATCCCCTTTCTTCTTCTTTGAAAGCCAGACACCTTCAGCTATCTGTCTGCCAGGATATGAGCCTGAGAATTTCCGAATCAACAATCTCTAAAGGCCTCCATTTACTCCCAGGTTATTTTTTTGCTCCTCAATGAAAAATATTGAAATATGTCTCTTTCCTTTTAGGATTTTACTATTCTTCTCAGGATTAAAAAAGAGACCAGTAAAAACCATGGAAAAATTACAAATTTCATGGAAACATTGCCCTCTTTTTATTTTTTTTCTGTGCAGAAATCTTAATAAATATTTAAAGATTTAAGGACTCCTTGAATCAGTTCCCCCAAACTGTAATGAACAGAACCTAAATTTGTTTGAATAAAGCTAAATCTTCTCAACTTGAAAGAAAAAAAAAGTGTTTTATTTGATTTGGTTTCTTTTCAGTTTTTGCTTGTTTTTGCTCTGTGGAGGGTCTGATCATTAAAATCTGTGGAATGTTCAGAACAAGGTTCACCCTGTTTTAGGATCCCCAGAGCAAACTTTGGACTCCTTCCACCACCTGAATCGCTTGTAAGAGCAAAGTGCACAGTCTGCATGTTTTTTTCTTGCTTCAGGGAAGCCACAGGTCACTTCTCCTCCCATCAGACCTCAGGAACTGTCCGCAGTTGAGTCAGCTGTGGCCTTAGGCTTGCTTTGTTCCACATTTCTTATGTTCACCTTTACAACTTTACTCTCTTGAGTTCTACTAAGTTACTGATAGTTCTGCTGTTACTCTGTCCTGCTTAGTAGTTTCTATAGAGGACAAAGAGCCCAGCACAGACTGGGAGCCCAATACCATGGAAAGATCAGCCCCTTGCAAAATGAACTTAAAGAGAAATCCATTTTAGTGATAGCACACCGTAGTTGTTTCTAGTACTTTATTTCCTTAAAAATGTGAGCAGAAAAGCAGTAACTATACTTCAAATTATGCAGACAAATGTAAAACAACTTTAAAATAATGTATCCTTATAATGTGCAGCACAAAAGATATAAAAATAGAAGACGTATGTCGCACCTCTATGTGTTTATTACTTCTTAGAATGAGGAAAACCAAGGAAGTATATTGTGAGTCATTTTAAAGTGGAGAACAGAACGCTCAATAATGACAAAATCAGTGCATATCAATTGCAAAATACCATATGCTACCGTGTAAAGGACAGGAGCTAGAACGTCTCATCTTAAAGGAACACAAAATGTTAAAAGTAGAAAACAAACACACATTCAGAATTTGGAGTGTGATATGTCACTAGTTGGATGAACTTGAACAAAATTACATTAATTCCTGCTCTGTCATACTGAGTTTCTAAATCTGCCAAAACAGAACCTTTCCTAAAGGTACACTTATAAGATGAAAAAGCACAATTTCATGATAAGGTCCATTGGAGACACCTAATGTATGTTAGTGCTCATTTTATAGCCCTGCACCCATCTGCTAAAATAATAACTACAGTAACTGATAATTACAGGCGGCTTTAGCTTTACAACAGTTTACCTTTCTTGCCACTCTTAATTCTTTTTTTATTTTTCTCCTACCGATATTTCTATTGGACCTGGAAAAGAAACGGTTTTCAAATTCATGTTATGAAGAAAAAAGTCCCTACACAAACTCTCAGAAATCTCTTTGAAGATGCTTTATTTCTTTGGAAGATAGTTCCTTATTCTCCCATGGCTGTTCAAAACTGGGTCACAAAAGGTTAACTTCTTAAAGAAATAAAGAACATGGGGCTTTTTTCCAGAAAAAATATCAGTCACTGAGAATAAAGCAATGTTTGTGTAATTGAGTAGTTATTTAGCATTTTTCAATACTCATCAGTAATAAAACTTTTATTAGGAATGTGATGCAAAGCTCTAAAATTTAAATACTTTTGAGCTACCTGTATAAGTAAAAAATTGATTTTATGGGAATATAGAATTATTTGGCTTAAAATATGAAATCATTGAAGCAGCGATGGAAGGTTTGTGTATAATTTTCAATGATTCTTTGCATGGAATATGTTTCTTGATATTTTTATTTTTATATTTAATCAAAGGTTTATTTGTGAAACATTTTTTTAAAAAGGTATGAGTTAGCAAGGTTTTCTATTTCTAACAAAATATCATAATTACATACAGAGTTATGTGTATACTGTAGACTTTAAACCACTGACATTAGTATGAAATCGATCTTCTGATTCATATCTTTTAAATGTTTTCAATGTATCTTTTTAAGGGGACATTTATATAGTGGAAATAAAAAGAAAAAAAAGGCTGAAGCCACTGTAAATACTCAGGTGATTGTCCCTAATGTAACTCAGAGTTTTCTGCTGAAGGAGGTAACCTACTCACCTTGGGACTCTGACTTAAAACCTTTTGGAGGTACTGCCTGACAGGAGATGTCTCTAAGACAAAGGCAAATTGTCTTGATCTAGAAAGGACAATGACTCCATCATTTTCAAGAAGAATTCATGGAAAGTCCTAAAAACTGATCAAATTGATTTATTTTCTTAAAAAATAAATATTAGGGATGAAACTGAAAATCCTTCTTTCTTAAAAAAAATGTGTCTTTAAAACAAAACAAAAGATTGGCAAATATCACATAACTAAAAACGTCTAGCAACCATTCCAGGTAACTGTAGGATTAACAATGTAATTATCAACTAGTGATTTCTTAGCATTAATTTTACTTTGAAATTATGTATTATTTGTATTCCTTTTTCTATTTTGCTTTTTTCTTTAAATTAAAAAAAATCTAAATTCTAATTCATCATCAACTTCAAGAACCACAGCAATAAACTGCAAAAGTAAAGGAAATCATCTGTTATCATTTCTATGACAATGATCCCAAAGCCTCATGGGCTCACAGGTGGGATTTGGTAGGTGACCAGATTGTGGGGTCATGATGCTCAGGAGTGGGTTAGTGCACTGATGAATTCATATCTGTGACTTAGGAGCTGAAGCCGGATTGGAAGAGGTGGTCACTGGGGGTGTGACCTCCGTTGATCCTTCTTTTTGCTTTCCGCAGCCCTGCCAGGAGCTGCTTCTCCTGTGCTATCTTTTTCTTCCATAATGCCCTCCCTTGCAGAGAGCCAAATAAGGACCTTCACAAACTGTAATCCAAAATAAGTTGGTGCTCCATTAATTTGCACGTGTCCAGGGTTGTGTCTCAGCAATGAAAAAGTAACCAAGACATCACCCATAAAGGATGAAGACACCAAACCAACTTCCATTTATGTAAAAGTGCAAAACTCTAAAGCCAGTAGATGTCTGTGCCAGTGAATATAAGAGAAAGAGTATAGTTATTTTCATATACTCAGGAAAAGCTAAATTTTCAATCATGTGATTATAGAATTTATAGATTTTCACTAACACAACATCCATAATTTTGTATGTAAATCTATTTATATATGCTAATTTATCCACCAATCATCACCACTCTATTTACATGGGCATATGGATCAGTAGATACTTCAGCACCAAATGAACATGTCATTAAAAGGAGCAGTAATGACTGATTTCTCACTAAAGACAAGAACATCATAAAAATGCCCAGTATCTCCACTCACTAGTAGTTTAATGGGTCAATGCAATAAGACAGGAAAAACATCTAGAGGCATAAAGCTCATGAGGCAACAATTCCAAAAAGCTGAAAGAACTGATTTTAAATACTATGACCAGCCAAGCATGATGGCCCATGCTATTCCCAGCACTTGAGAGGCTGAAGCAGGAAGATCACCATGAGTTATAGAATACCCTGGACTATATAGTGAGTTCAAAGCCTGCTTGGACTATACAATGAGAACCCACTTAAAAAAATTATAGTCAATAAGAATTCAGTAAAATAACGGGGAACATAAAGCATTAATAGGTTTCATATGTCTTTAAATAACATCCATTTAGGTAACAGAGGAGAAAAAATTTTCATTTTAAGTAGAAAATTTAAAGCTTAAATAGAAAGAAAAATTTGAAAAAGTAGGTAAAGTACAAACAAATGATGTAAATTTCCTGAAAGATCAAAAAGAAAAAAAAAAAGACCTGGATAAATGGAAAGCCAAACCATCCTCTAAAATATATATAAATCATTGTCATAAAAATGAAAATTGTCTGTAGTACAATGCAAAATAATCACAATAAATACAGAAATTTGTTCTGTGAATCTAGACAAGTTAGATACGGCAGCTTTGCTTGTGAAATACACTAAACAGAAATTATTAGAAGGAAAATGTGAAAGGTGAATAAAAGGCAAGATCAACCTGTCAGAAATTGAAACATATTAGAAATCCTTTAAAATAGGTTTTATTATTTTTCTCAAAAAATATAGGTAATGGCATACGAATAGTGAGAAAACAATCATATAGAATTGAAACTTTATCACCATCACAAGAGCATAAAGAAATAATATGTAAATCTTCGGTAGCATTTCAAGTTAGAAAGGAAGTAAATATTTTAATCAGTAATATTAGGTCAACTGAACAGTCATTTAAAAAAGAATAAAATTGGATCTAAATCATATAATCCATATTAGAATAATTCCAAAATTAAAATTAGAAAAATTACTGAAAAAATAAATGGAATACTTTAAATCTGAGTGGAAAAGGAAAATATCTTATCACTCAAAATCCAAAGGTGATGACAGATACATTGAATATTTAAAAAAATGGCAAAAGAAAAATTCATCAATTATATTACATGTAAATGGTTTATCCTCTAACATGATATAGGCAATTAATTTTAAGATAGCAAAAGGTATTATGGTAACCATTGTTGATCACCTTGTATTGTTTCTACATCATGTACTAGGTCCAGCTTTTCCTTTGACTGACTGTTTTGTTTTGTCACATTTGGTTTTATTCTCTTTCAAAAAAAAAAAAGTAGTAAGAATAATAAAACCCAAAATGTGTAATTGTTATTGTAAAAAAGAGAGGAAAAGAAAGTGCTCTAAAGGATACAACTCCATATATGTTTAAGTGTGTAAGATAGATGACCATATTATTAAGTTTTTGTTGGATCATTGAACACAACTGTTTGCAGTTTCACTGTTTGAATGTCCACTTTGTATGCTTTAATTTTGTAAATTGAACAACTATTTCTAATATGACAATATGTAATCTATTGACTAGTGATTTCTTAGTTTATTTTTTTGAAATTCTGTATTACTTGTACCTTTTTTCTGTTTTGTTTTTTTCTCTTTAAATAACATTAAAAAAAAAGAAAAAGAAAAAGCTCCTAATGTTTACAAAGAAAGTTTCAACACTCCAGTAAAAGCAGATTAAGAAGTATGAAGAAAAAGCATAGCAAACATATTTATGCATATAAAAATTTATCAGTCTTATTCATAGTAAGATACACATGAATGCAACTACAAAAAGGTGAAATTTCTCACCTATTAAATTAACAAAACTCCAAAAGTGTTATAACATGCTTCAATGGCAATGCCAAGGAGAGAAAGGCCCTCAGTACCACTGATGGAAAGATTACAACACAGCATCATTCCTTGAAAGGGGAATTTGAAAATATTTTTAAAAATCACAGAAGTATTAACCCATGGTCTCTGCATTCCCACTGTAAAGATCACATCCAGTAGAAAAAGAGAACAATCCAGGTATGCAATACCAAGGCTGAAGGTTATTCAGAGCAGAATTATTCAAAACAGTGAAATACCAGAAGCAATCCAAATTTTCAGCACTGTAGGGCAGGTTTAATGAACCACAGTGCTTCCTCCAAAAGAACGTAATACCCGGCAATAAAAAGAAATAGGAAAGCAGTATTGATGTGCTGATAGCAAATGATTTCTAGAATACACAACATGAGATCTGTAAGAGGTTTGCATGTGAACACACATAAGCATGTATTTGGTGATTTTGATAAAATATAAACACTGAAAAGAGAAACAAGAAATAGTACAGGAAAAAAGGAAAGAGTACAGGAAAGGGGATAAGAGATTTCTCTGAAGAGAATTTAAAGTATCTTTCAAGACATCAAAGTGCATGTAATTATTAAAATATAAATATATTGAGAAATAACCCTAAAGTTAAAAACAGTGTGAAAAAATTAATAAAAATATGTGCAATATATTCTGAGACAAAAATAAATGTTGAGTTTCACTTAGTGTTTTATTTTTAGAAGTATTTTTGATACAATTATGAAATGAGAAATAAGTCAAGTATATACACTAATTAGGAACTAAGTACCTCAGTTTAAGAGAGAGAACAAAATTGAATGAATTTTAAGAAATAAATCCTATTAAATCTGTAGTAGGAATGTCATAAATGCTACTATTATATTTACCTCTTACTATACCTACTCCATCTGTATCTATTTTTATACCTGAATCTTTGCAAATTTGTTCACTTAAATAATCTAAAAGTAATCATTTCATAGCTATGAAGCACTGCTTTCTAGAAAAATTCTCACTAAAAACAGCAAGGTTCCTTGGAAAGATGGCTAATATGAGGTCCAAAGAATAAAAGATAATAAAAGAAACAAAGTAATCTTGGGCTCTCATTTTTGACAGGCAAGCACAAACCAACGGGAACTTAATCAAGCACATAGGACCAGCTAGGTAAATTTGAAACAATCTGACCATCAAAGACAAAAATGAATAAATAACAATATTTCAATGTTCAGTTCTTTTTTAGTGATACTTCATGTCATTTATTTAGCAAGTTATAAGTGAATACCAACTACACATATTCGTGGGCATATACAAAAGTGCACATACAAACACCCATACACCTCCCCGCCACAACTTTGCATGGGTTTGGATGGTTTTAACCTTAAACCCAATGATCCAACTCAGTCTCCCTAAAAGAGAGTGAGAATTTCACATTTTTTGTTTTCTGATCTGATCTATTTGAAGATAATAACATTACCTTGTTAGCATTCTTCAAATGCTCAATTGAATATACACTCCTTCAGTTCTAACTTTCAGTGTACGCACAATACAAATGATACAGTTAAAGTATAATGACCAGTGAAGAGATGATCAGGCAAATCTGGGACACAGAACATTCTATAGGATAACTGGTCAAGTCTGTCCAAAGAATTAACGTCATATGAATAAAAATCAGAAAACTTTGATCATGGACTTCAAAAGAATAATGAAGGACAGCAATCAATAAAACATATGAATATCAAAAGACTCATTTTTAGGGAGTAAAACCTTAAAGATTTTAGAATATATGCAAATAAATAAATTAATTTGTAGTCTTGACATTAGATCATATAATCTCCTTCATTGTTCACAGGAAGTTATTTGCAGGACCCATCCCTCAGTAGATACCAAAATCTATAGATGCTCAAGGGTCTCACATAAGGTAGTGTAGAATTTGAACATAATCTGTACAATCCTCCCATATACTTTAATAACTTCATTTTAATATTTAAAACAATGTAAGTAGTTGTCATACAACTGTGTTGGGAAAAATGACAAGGAAAAATTCTGCACATGTTCAGAACAGATGAAATATTTAAAATATTTTCAGTCCAACATTGACTGAATCTGAGGATACAGAATCCACTGACAGGTACCACCAACTGCTTCTAGTAGTGTCATTACATTTCACCTTTCTTACAGAATTACAGCTATGGAGAGAATTTTTTTATTTCTTGGAAAACACATTCTGGAATTTTTAGAGGCAAAGTTTTATACTTGTGTCCTTCCTTGCACGCTCCTCTCTGAAACAGACCATGAAGCCCAAGAATGTTCTTCTCTGACTTCCTGCCATCCTGCTCCCCAAAATAGCCTTTATGTGACAGGAATCCTTTCTTATACCGGAGAAGGAAACAATGTCACTCCAGGCCAACCTGAAGAATCTCAGCCTACCCACCTTGCAAAGCTCACCCCACTCTCTTTTCATTAGTTCACACCCTTTTGTACTTAATCCCACTTCTACTCAACTCTCCAGAAAAGTACATAAAGCTGCTTTTGGGGGTTCATTCATTAGGCACCTATCTCATGTAAAACACAAATTTGTATTCTTTTCTCTGGCTAGTCTTTATTCTATTACAACACTTCTAACCATGAGTTCTGTGAGAGGTAAGAGGAAGTATCACGTTTCTTCTGTACTGCATCGCATGCATATTATTACTCAAAATCCATAAGTTACAGAAGGATTCACGCAATGTTTTGTATGTAGCTCTGCTATTGAAAGACACACCACTGCATTTCACACAGAATAGTTCCACTGCTATAAAAACTGTCCTCTGTTTAACTTTCCTCCCTCTCCTCACTATCCCCTGGAAAACAACAATTTTTTACTGTCTCTACAGTTTTGTCTTTTCCTAAATGGCATACATAAGAAATTATGACTATGTAGTCTTTTATAATAACTTCCTTTACTTAAAAAAATATGCATTTAAGTTTGCTAATCCATATTTTTAAGTTACCCTCTAAAATTTCCATCATAAATTTAATTTGTTTCCAAAGACACAACTCAAGTGTCATGGAGAATCCTGACATTTAAATTCTTCTATTGAAAGATAATTTTCAAAACTTTACTCATTTCTACTTTAAATCAATATTATTAAAACAAATTGAACAAATCAGTGTGTTTCACTGTGAAATTTCCACATAGATATAATGCTTTAATCATAGGTTTTCTATATATAATTCTTTTAAATGTCTTTCAAGAAATATAAATCCCACAGTGACTGGACATAAACTTTCATTCATATATACGAAGCTATATATAAATACTTAAAATATTTCCTTTAGAAAAATACTTTTCATTTTTAAATAATTTTATCTTGTAATATTTTACTACCTTTTTTCAAACTTCTCTCAAAATAAACATGTGTTCAAATTAATTTAAATTGTCTTCTGAGAATTTGAAAACATTTATTTATTGTAATAGTTACGATATGCAAACATATAGCTTCGAAAAGCAGTTAGGAAAAACAGATAATGAAATTTTGTTGAATGTTCCCCCAGAGATATGGACTGCCAAGGTGATATATTTATTCTCAACATCTATTCCACATGTATTTTGAAAGGTCCTTCATTACCTGAGATAGTTTTTATTTCCCCTTGAAACAATACAATTACATTTTGAATGTAGGATAGGTAGAATATTGAACTTTTTTTGAAAATTTAATGTAAAGTCATTATGATAGAGTAGGATCACAAGGACATTGGATGAGTTAAGTTTAAAAAGGGTCCTGATAAGAGGTCAAAGATTATGAAATTCAATCTTTCCAAGCCGGTGTATCTTTTGAAAAACATTTATGTAGGCTTAGAAAGGAATTTCTATACCTAGAGCGAAGATTATTATTCTAAACCATCTAAAGGTAGTTTAATCACAAACGTTCTCTTTCTCATCCCTTTTCTCCCTTTCTTTCCTTTATCTGTAATCCTTCTTCATAATGCAGTTATTTACAATAAAATACATTCAACTCTCAAGAAAATTTTAGTATATGTCCAAATATCACTAGGCCATAGGGTTCTTATAGAGTGACAAATCTTTCATAATTTCACTGTGCTCTCAGTTACCTGTGGTATGTGATCTATGGCCAGGCAAGCCCTGTTCTTTAAATAATAGCCATGTTAACAAGAGGTATATTGATTTCATCCATTATACTAAGGATGGTTCTCAGATACATCATCTGATTCTCATACATCTTAATCTGAATTTTATAAGTGAGGTTATGAAGCTTGGTTTAGCAAACAGCATTCCTTGTTCAAAGTAACACAACTAGTGAAACAGGAAAAAAAAATATATATACATATATATTTTTACATATATGTATATATATATATATATATATATATATATATATATATATATATTTGTGTTTCTAATCATTGTACCAACCTACCAACCTGCTTCTGTCCTCTGTTTCAGGGCCTTTAATATTTCCTGGGTTACACTGATGCTTCTTGAGTTTTTGAATGAATCAGTTCTATAACACAGTTTTTCTTTTCAAATTTCTCACCTCCAAAATACCTGAATTTAACGAGTTGACTGTAAGATCCTTTCAAGCACTAAAGCTCTATAATTCTACTTCTTTTTAGTCTATAGCATGCTAGAAACCTGTCACATGAAACAACTGCTAGTACGATACACCCCGTCTGCCACTCTTTTCCTTTGGCTGGTAAACACAGTTTCTCCAATCAAAATCCAATTGTAATTTTATCCTGTCTCTTGCTTCTTCCAATTTTTCTTTTCAGTTTTGTTATGAATTGCTTCTTCTTCCTTTTTTTTTTAATTTTTAAGACTGTTTCGGCTTCTTTACTGCTCACTTATTTGCAGAGTCAAAGAGACTTACCAATCAATAATCTAGAAAGTCATCTTTAATACTTGTTAAACTTTTTAGCTGAATAAGGCTCAGACTATTAAGGAATATGTTGGCTCCTCACAGAAACTGTTTCCTTATGAAATGGTTTTAATAGACAGAAAAGTTCTCCAAAATTTTTCCCTCTCTATTTTGCCATGTTAAGTCAATATCTTCTATTACAGTTATCTTTTTCCTTGAAGGCATGAGGTTCTCCTAGGATTCTTTGAAAGGGCAAATATGATAAGCAAATGAAGGGAGGGAACAGTGTGCAGAGGAAAGGTAGAGAGAAGTATAATCTCTTATGAAGTTATTGAAATTATTTTACTTAAATAACCACTTTGCACCATCCTGGAGACCCTGAGGGAATAGGGAAAGGACCAGGTACATTTTGAGTGTTAAGATTGGAGAGGGCCTGATGAAATGAGAGGTGGAATCTCTTGAGAATCAGGGAGCAGCCTGAAGGCATTGTGGTGAAATGACAAATGGAACTGGGAACTTTGCCTGCTTAACAGTTTTGCCCAAGGCCAGCCTATCTATGGAGGTCATCTTCTCCAGCCCTACACCTGCAGACTTGATTGCATCAAAACCACAGAGGACAGTTGAGCTCCTATTCAAAACCAAAATATCTCCAGTGAAGGAGTTCCAATAACCTTATTCTAGAGAAAAAATTATCACAAACTGTTTACTCTACTTTTTAGGAAAGTATAGGCACTCAAAGCTCAGCAATAAGGATAACTCATTGCAAAGTATGCCACTGCTGTTCTCTGAGATGGCCAGGCACTGTGCAAGCAACAGAAACACAATGCAACTTGCTTCCGAGCAAATTAAGTTGTATCTGCCTCAAAACCTCCACAGAGATTTTTCAAGAGAGGGAAAATTCTTGCATATAAGCCCTGCAGGACACTAAGAGCACCAAGATTTCTAATTATTTTACCACACACATTCTTACTAAAATAACCCTCAGGCATACACATCTGTGGTGTACACTCTCACTGATAACTGGATTTCAACTCCTTTAGAAGGGCTAGCCCTTAGAAGAGACAGATAAGAGTTTAGATACATGGCACAGGAAGGCTTCCTTAATCTATAGGACTCTGAATGTTCTGGACGTAGCCAAAATAGCTAGGAGCGCAATCAAAAAGAGTGCATTAGAAATTACAATGGGGAAGGATTATAATTTAATATGCCCACCATCTCCTCTTACCAGGGTATATAAAATACTCATAAAAGTCAGAAAACATTACAAAAATGCATCATCAAGAAGTACGTTTTCCGGCTATGGGTCTAACACCATGGTAGAGTGCATGTCTAGCACGAGTGAGACTCTGAGTTCAATCCCCAGCATCACAAAAAGAGACAAAGAAATGTGTCCTCCTGCTCTCAAAACTGCTTGTTATCTGAGGTTCACCTACTAGCAGTCTTGTTTATTGGTATCTTTTTATTCCTGAATAAGGGGCATTAATGTCAACATGGGTAGCAAGATACTAAATTGAAAATATGCACCAGCATGTAGAAGTAAAGCAGAGATCCAACTCTTCATTGCTGTCTTCACTTATGAATGAGAATATTAGCACATTGCCTTTAATTTGTTTTTTCTATGATCGATCTTTGAGAATATATCATGAAACACTGAAGTGTCACATAGGAGGTCAAGGTATATGTGTGGGATTAGATTTGATTCCCTGATTGCTAAAGACAAATTTATAGATTACTTATGTTTTATTTGTCACTTTTTTTTCCTTTTCACACATCTGAGTCAATTATTCTAAGGTGATTCTTTTTTAAACCTAATCCCACATTCATACAGCAAGCCTTAATGAGTCCACTAGGAGTAAACAAATTAGTCTCCAGGATGTATTATGCATTAATTAATCAAACTAATAGTATTGTATAATGTGCACTAGATGAAAATTAGTTGTGGGTGTGCAATACTCACATACAGGGAGAGAATCAGAGAAAAAATATGGAGTAATAAAGAAAAATCAGCTTCTGCGAATATAACTTAAATAGCACTGCTTCCCACCTCTTGTTTCTGGCCACTCAATGGCAAAGATGGCTTTTACAGTTGAGATAACTATGAGTTGGAGATGCTAGAAAGAGAAAGCAAGCATCTGGGAACAAAAATGCCTCCAGGTCTGCAGGAAAGGAGAGCAAACTATGACCTATTCCCTTTTTTCACACAATTCAGGAGAAATAATTGTTCTGATATTTTTAAGTGACTAAAAAAGTCAAAGGCAAATTAACATTCCATGACACATGAAATTTATGGAAAATTCATATTTCAAGCATCTTTAAAAAGTTTTACTGGTACACTGATACATTTCTTATTTCTTGTCTATAGTTATAGATGTACTACAGCAGTGAATTAAATGATTGTGAACAAGATCTTGTGGTATGTAAAAGGAAAACTATTTATCCACTGGATCTTTACATAAAAATTCTAAGAATTCTAGAGGAGGAGAAGAATTTCCATCTATAATAACATAGGTACTTATATAGTGTTAAAAAAATACAGTTTTAAAGCTGGAGACTGGACCAGATCTCATGATGTGCTAGAAAATCAAATAACTTTTTTCTCTTCTTGCTAAATTTGCCAGTCTCATTCTGAACCAGAAGAGATACTGTAAGTTACGGCTTCTATCTGAATGCCCCCTGCAAAACTTTATGCACTCTTCGGTGGAGCTGGTTAAATCTAGGATGTCTGATACTTGGATTAAAGGGAATAGGTACCAAATTATTCCACTGATTGGAATTAGTATAGTTCTGGGTGTGGCTGAATAGTTTTACTAAAGATAAAAGTCCCCACCCTGGTTGTGGGGATAGTGCCACCCAACAGACTTGCAACTAGTTTAACATAAATGGGAAACACGGAACGGCTATGCTGCTGCTGCTGCTGCTGCTGCTGCTGCTTGCTATACCATTGACTGTTTCTCCTCGGTGCTGCCCCTCCGCTATGCCATCCTGTCTTGAAACGCTGACTACGAACTGAAACCTCTATATACTATGAACCAAATAAACTTTTCCTGCTTTAACTTGTTAATATGGAGTATTTTGTCCAAGTAGCAAGGGATAAATAACTGACATATTATATACATCTTCATTTGTAAATTTGAAAAATGAAAATGTCATAGAAGATGAAGACAGACTGAGCAATTGTTCCAGCCTAAGTTAGACAAGAGTTACAGAATGATTAAATTCAATGTGTTGCCTTGGATAGCTAGATAGTTTGATGCTTATTTTGGGGGAAATAAATAGTATTATGGAGATAATTGTAAAATTAAAGTATTTTTGATGACTAAGATGATAGTACAGGTTCAAAGCTAGTTTTCAGTGTTTGAACTGTATAGTTTTGTTAAATGAACGTGACTCTTGAGGATAGAGAATATTTTCAACTAAAGAATCTTAAATGTATCAATTAATCTCAATTGTTTCAGGGAATGTATTGATGCATTAGTATCTTTATGCAATATGTTTGCCTACATATATATGCACATACATATACACAGATGAGGGAAGAATGTCAAATTTTGGTAAAATGGTAACAGTGTGGAATCTGGGAAGAAAACATGAGGGAGTTGTTTATATGTGTCAGAGCTTCTCTACAAGTCTAAATTATTTAAGAGTAAAACTGTATGTAATAAAATGATAGTATTTCTCTGCATTAATATGAACCACAAATGCCTGGGTTGGCAGCTCCTTTATCTCAGAAGTACTACTTGGGTCCCCAGTGGTCACTGGGTATGATGGCTTTGTACCCTATCAGCATAACCAATCTGAAACTATCTTTTGCAGATTTCCACTTCTTTGTAGTTCAGACTCAAAAGAAATTCACACAAGACTTGGAAGGAAGAAGAGAAGCAGCAGATAATATATTTTCCTTACAATGGTACGGGATTGGCATTAGGGCAGCTCACGTATGCTGTCCAAGACCTAGGTGCCCATCATGCTGATGTGGGACACACATGTCATTTAGTTCACACTGTATTTCTTCCTGAAGCTCTGCTGTGTCCTTGGCCAATGTGAACACAGTTTTGTGGTGAAGGCAGCATCAGCTACTTTGGAGAGTCCTCAGGGTAGCAGTTGTGGGTGGTCAGAGAAAATGCTGGACTCCCATTTGTACTTGGCCTCACATCTAGCTCTCCTCCCAATGCCACAGAAAGTCTAGTACCTATTTTTAAAATCACTTATTCTTTATCAGTTATGGTGCCTCTGCTCCTCTGATCAAACTGTGTCTTACACCCTTGGCTTCCTAAAATAAAGCAAAGGTCATTTAGCAAGCACTTGACCGTTCCTTTCAACTCAAGTCTCATGTCATTACATTCTCCTTTGAAAGCATCTCGTTATCTAGAACTCCTAGGAGAATGTTCCAAGAACTGCCAAATAATAAAAATGAACAACATCACCATTTGTTGGGTATCTTGTATGTGAGAAATCCTGTGCCCCCCATTATCTTTCAAACTAACACCCTCAAGCTAGTTTTCATCCCTATTTTTACAGATGAGAAATTGAAGGTCAGAGGGGTTGTCACTTGCTCAATATCTCCCAGTTAAATAATAGCAAAACAGGGAGTGAAGTGCAGTACTTTTCACATCTCAACTTGATATATATTTTTAATTGTACCAAGCTGTCATCTCAGAAAATAAAGGTAGCCTCCCTATTCTCTAGAGGATATTATCTTTGTGACAGCCAAGAAATTTACTGAATCCCAATATGTCTTTCTTTTTTTCCCCTATAGTAACATTATGTAAGGAAATGTAACTAATGGGTGTGTATTACCTTTTTAAAGCAGTCCTTATGTCCCAGAAAATAAAATATCAAAAATCACTGATCTGCAAGGTAAGAAAAGCACAAGAGCTATTCCATTAATCTCAGTACACAGACAGTTTCAGTTCATTTTTGTGGTCTTCTGTCTATGTCACTTTACTGCAAAAATGGCAATTCTTATTCAACATTTCTCTCAATGTACATCTACATCTATGATCTCATTTAAGCTTTATAATAATGAGCTTAGAAAATATACAGAACTCATGATATTAATGCTTGTTTTACAGACAAAGAGACTAAATCTGAAAAGATTACATAAGTCATTTCAAGTAGAATCTGGTCTTTTTATCTACCTCATTCTCTTTCTTCTTCAATCTTATAAAAGCATTCGGATTTTGCTTGAAGACTCCCATCCTTCCAGAATTTCCACTCCTTATAGTTGGTCTAGGGCTGCTTCTATTCATTATTACTAACAACAGACATATTATATAGGCCTGCAAAGTTCCTGTCTATCACCCTTCTGATTACAAGGCTTGGTCAAAATTGGATATGTCACATATGCCAGTTCATTGAGAAGTACCAGAGAAAGACCATACAGGAAGTGCCCTCTGTCTCTGAAATTGGAGCTAATACGATGTATGCTTGCACTTGCACAGGTCAATACAGGGTGAAGCATATATCAAAAGTCAACACAGAAATAAGAAATGATAACGATAGTTCCATGTAATATGGACACCAAGAGTCATCCATGTAGAAGCAACTAAGAATCTCTCAGATATCTTTAAAGTATAGGTTGAATGCTTCTAAAACCAAAATTCCAAAATCCAATTTAAAAAAAAAAAAATACTTTGAGCGCAAACACATTGCCACATGTGGAAAAGTCCACAAATTACCCAGCTTGATAGGCTGTAGTCAAAACCCCAGCACATGGATAATACTGTGTAGTTACCTTCAGGCTATGTATGTAGTGTGTATAATGAAGAAATTGATAAATTCAGAGCTTAGCTGTGGGTCCTATCTCAAAGATATTTCATGCAAACATTCTTGATTTCAAATACTTCTGGTGCAAAGAATTTTGCACAATAGATACCCAAAGTGTATATTCTACACACCCAACTGTTCTTCTCTTACCCTGTTGAACTCTTTTTCCATCTCCCTCTGGTGTGCTCCCACTCTCACCACTCCGCTGTTTGTTTTTCCCCTCACTTTCTCTCATGTCTTTTTTCACTTTGCGCTCCTCCGAAAGTCTCCTCCCTTGGCTTGCCCCTTTTTTTCTCCTCTCCTCTCCTCTCCTCTCCTCTCCTCTCCTCTCCTCTCCTCTCCTCTCCTCTCCTCTCCTCTCCTCTTCTCTCCATTTTCAGTCAAAATAATTTTATATAATTCACATTCAAATTTCCATGTCTAAATTGCAGACACTGGAACTCAGGTCACTAACACTTCGCACATAAGAATTTCTTAATAGGTATGCTATCTCCTTAGTAAATGACACTTCTGTTTCCTGATTTCCTGGAATCTCTTTGTAGTGAGCATTCATTTCTACTTTGCTTCTGTAGTGAATTATTTCACTTGGATATGCATGGATAAATTAATGCCAGTAGAACCTGACATTTTTCTAAACTGAATAATTGCATATGTATTAAAAAGTATACCAATAAGGCAAGACCAATTTTATAGCTAAATTCCTGTGGAAGAAATCCAATTGGTTTATGTTATAATCAAAGTTGGACATTGAATTATAATGCAGTCATCAGTGTTTTGCTAAATTACTTATTTTTTCTATATTTAAGAAAGACTTATAAATGGACACATGCATTTATGAAGGGTTTCTGTGAGTGGTTTTTCATTCACTCTTTTTTCCCTTCTGTTTCCGTAAAATGGACAAATCCTATACAGAACTATAGCAGAATGCACTATATTATGATGGAAGAGAACTGAGAATATTTTTGTCTCAGTGATGAAGAAGCATGCAATATGTAAAGTATAAAAAAATAGAAGTCATACTGTATCATACAATAAAACTATTTATTTGCTTTTGACTGAATAAATGGTCCAATATTTACTTGTATAATCTGATATGGTGAACAAGTAGGTCTTGTTCAAGGCAATCAGAAATCAATTTTATTAGCTGAACTTATAAAAGTTGAGAGTTAAATAAAGGTTACTGGAAGGTAGAAAGGCTGGAGAGGTGGAAGAGGGGAGGAAAATTTGGTAAATACCTACTAAGCTCAATTAGAAAGGGTGACTGTGGAAATTCTATTGTATTATATATTCAAAAATGCTAGAAGAAATGATTTTGAATGTCATCACCTCAAGGAAACAATAAATGTTGGAAGAGATACATATGCTTGCCTGACTTGAGTATTATAGAATGAACTCATGTTCTGAAATGTCACCCAGTACCCTATAACTCTGTACATTTTTTTTGTCAACAAAAAAACTTGGTCATTATTTAAATCCTTTTTGTCAAGCTAGTTGTTCTGTCCCTAGAATAAATCTTGTGTAGTCTCATAACTTAATTCCTTAACTGTACCCAAAAAATCATTCTTCAATCTCAGGCATGAACGTTATCTCCTTTTAGTAATTACTTTTTCCATTCTGTGATATTGATCAAATGTCCAGATCAAAATTAAAACTTTTTCCCAATAGGCTCCTCTGTAACATTTGAGAGCCTCTTTCAACTGTCTCTGATAGCAGAAAGAGGTGATGTAGTTGGTTTCTTTCTCTGTCTTACCCACTGGTTGTTTTCTTTCATTCTCTAGGGCCAGATGTTGCTCCTGCAAGGCCGAACCAGAAGCCAAACAATGAATATTCTGATAGGAATATTTCTGGGCTGACATTGTTGATAATTTTGCTTGGAGATGGCAGATGTTTAAAGGTGACTCATTTGGGCACATGTTCCCATTTATTCCGGGACATGTCCTCTGTGTTCTTTGTACTTGATAGTGTCTTTCAAGGAAACAGTTTCATGATTCCTTTCCAATTCTATACCTCGCTGTTGTCTCTAGTTTCTTCTAGTTGGTCACTTACTACTAAGCAGATGCTCTCAACTTAATAACCAGTCCTCCTGATATAGGGTTGCAGGCAGTTATCTCTGGTCTGCCTTTGGGAAGGGGAAGAACATTTGCTTGCAAATGCAGCCTTGTTCTCTTCTGCCATTAGACAGTTTAAACAGCTTCTACCCTAGCCTTCTCTAAAGACTTCAGACACCAAGACGCCACATCTATTAAACCCCACAAGTCACATCTCTAGCATTTTTCAAGTCTTCATATCCCTTTGTAAGTAGATAAGAAGCAAAAAGAAAATCATCAACTTATCTTCATAATAGGGTGTTATTAGACAACTCTCCAGCATCTAACCTATGGCCCATGTAAAATCAAGCTTCTTAAATAACTGGCAAAAGCAGTATTAAGCCACTTTCATGTTCTGTTTGTACAGTCCACCTCTTCCTTTTGGAATATGGACAAGTTATATCTACCTTCTTGGACTTTGGCAAAATTAGAATTATATTAAGCAACCTTTTGATGCAAATCACTTCCATGTTACTGTTTTACCAAATAACCTAGCATTGTCTCATTTATAATATCATATTCTCTAGTCAAGTCAATCGTTAGCCATGTGTTCTTAAATAAGTTAGGGATAAAAACACTTTATTTTTACCCTTCCTGTATACATTTGACATTCTTTCTTTCATTTTCTTGTACTAGGAATTGAACTCAGGACCTTGTGCTTGCCAGGAAGGCACTTATACCACTGAGCTATATTCACAGCACATTTAATGTTTAGATTTTTCAATCAACTAATTTGTTTGCCAGCTGGATGCTGAATAAAATTACACAGTTCTGAAAGATTAAATGAGCCAACCAGTTGGAGAATGTAAGGAAATTTCCCAAAGGAACAGTTCCCATGAAATAGCTATCACCCAGCATGGAAGCTCTCTACATCTAACCTCAGGAGAATAGATCTTGACACATTGGTTTTTGCTGTTGTTGTTCCTTGGCTGGATATAAACTGAGAGGTTTGCTGAGATTTTAGTTTCAGGCCTGAGCAAATCTAAGGGGACTCTTGTTTACTATATGAAGGAAACAGTCGACATATCTTGTTACATTTGCACAGTTGTTCTCAACCAGGTGAGATCTATCCCCCTTGGAAACATTCAGCAATATCAGGATGTGTTTTTGGTTTTCACAGTTGGGGAACAGAGAATGCCACTGGTATCCAGTGGAAAGAGGAAAGGGCATTGCTGAATATGTTATAATGCACCAAAAAGCCTACCGCAGCAGAGAATTAGCTGGTCTAACATGACAAGAACACTGAGGCTGAAAAGCTGTAATTTACATAAGGTAAAACATCAAGAACTATAGAGGGAGGCTAATGGATGTGGAAACTATTAAATTTTCAGATACAAACTTTTAACCCCTTGCCAATTCTTTAGCGAATCTACAGACTACACACTATTCCACTGATAAGAAAAGAAACACGAAGGGATCTTCAACTCTTTTCAACTTATCTAAAGTACTGAAACCATAGCAGATATCTTCAAAATAGTTGATAACATGTTCTCCAAAAGAATTCTCAAAAACTGTGTATGTCCTCACACATTTTAAAAGTGATATCTACACTTTAAATTAGCTATGTGCAAAGACTCGGAAGTTATGCATCCTTTAGCAGTTAGTAATATTACATATATACTTTAGACATTTTTGTCAAAAGTTTACAGCTTTAATTCAGTTATTTCAATTTAAAGAAGTGTGCCCTGAGTAAGATGATAAGTAAAGGTAACATTCAGTGTCAAACTATCTTTTATATCACGTAATCCTCCAAGTAGAAAAATATCTGATTTCAATTTTTAATTTAACAACAGTATTATGCATCCCTGTGACTTTATTTATTAATTCTTATTTAAGATACATTGAAAGAGGAGAGGAAGATAATTAGTTTATCACTAGAATATAACATATGAGAGGGCACAATTTATTATTTCTTTTGGTCTGAACTGTAAGCATATATTAGGTGTTTAATAATCATTTAGGTAATACTCTATGCAAGAAGAGATGATAGACGACAGACAGAGAGATGGAGGCACTGATGGAATAAAATGTCTCTTCATCTCACTGAATGTCTACATTCTCAGACAATCCCTGGAATTCATTATTACCTGATGCAATATGTCACACTGAGATATGGATGGCATGAGAGTTTATGTGTTTCAGTGTAAGGAGACATGAACACCATGCACTGGGAACTGAGGAGGAAGAAGTGGTAGATCACAGACAGGTTCTCAAGAATTGCTTTTGGAAAGAAGAGCAGTAAAAGAGCAAATTGTTTTAAAGTTATGATGCCCTGTAACTTCTCTGCAGTCTTCTTGTTTGAAGACAATTCTGCTGAAGAGTGGGCAGTGTCGTGTTAATGAGGAAAGAAAGCCAGTGCGATGAGCTTGAAGGACAAAGATGAGTGTGGGATCCAGGACCCGCCAAGATCAATGATCTACAGAGAAGACAATTCGCAGTTATAAATGGATGAGAGAAGGGATGTTTATAAATTAAGGATCCTAAGAGAATTGTGCAGGGCAGATAGAGTGAGGCATGTGCTTGGAGACAGTCTCCTTTCCACCATCTTCCAATCCATTCTGGACTCCATTAGAATGAGCCTTAGCCCAGAGAACATTCTTTTTTGTGAGAAATGGAATCCTCACAACCAATGCTAGTCCTAGCACTGTCTTCGCCTGTCTCACAATCCATATACACACCTTTGTTCTGCTGAAGTGTGTGCTTCCCGTGACACCTGGCATATCCCACTATTTTATCTGTCCTCTCTGGGGACAGAATGGATCCTACTACTACTGCAACCCAATAGGAATCTGAAACAACTAACTCAACTTCATGAGCTGATGCAAAGACTCTCCTAGCCATGGGCGACAAATGTCAGGTCCTGAAGCCAATCTCCCTGCTCTTTCTCTAAGCTAGAACATTTCTTTTTTATCCTAATTCTTAACTGAGTTTTATTTTCTTTTGTGACTGTACTTCTAAAATGCACTGGACAGGAGTGCTCAGACTTCTCCTGATAATAGGCAACAAAGGCCACTTGCTCAGCAGTATAAAAGTGACCCTCTGTATCATTTCACACATTTTATGTTTCCTCCTGGAAGTTGTCTATCCTTGACATTCTATTAAATATTTACTCACTTATCTGTTCTTCATCACTAAGGAATATGAAGATGGACATTCTGTCGTTTTTTTCATAGCTATATTACCAGTGCCTTGGATAGGGTCAGGTACACAGAAGGCACTTGATCAATATTTATGAGTTAAGTGTTGAACAGGATAGCTTGGAAATAGCTGCAGACCACGATTATGGAAGCAAAGGGCTTTGGGCCAGCAAGGGGAGGACCTGGTGCTTGTTTAGCCAACTTGGAATTCCTATTCCCTGGCTTCATAAGATGCAGGGAGCTGTCATTAGCTGGCAGTTCTTTAGTTGCATTTTTTCTTCTAATCATAGGTAATTATCCAAGGAGTACAGCGGTGATTGTGGAGTGTATGTGTACACATGTGCATGTGCATGAACATGCTTTCCAAAGGCTGAAAAAAAATTTTTGAATGACATTTTTAAAAGGAAGAAAGGGAGGAAGATGAGATAAAATGAGAACATCAGGTACATGGTTGGAGAGTAAAAACTTGCCATAAAAAAGATTATAAAAGAAGCAGAAAAAGAAACTAAGAGAGCTGTAGAAGATGGTAGCTTCCATAGTATGGAAAAATGGACTGATTTTCAGCAGCTCTTATATTGCTGTTATAATGTTCTTTCAGAGATGACTAATATATTAATAACAATATCAAAAATATTTAGGACAAGATGCTTTGTTCTGAAACGTTCAATACCTAATTTTAATTTTATCAGAAGCAGATGAGTCACAGGTTAACAAGTATCATTGAATATAGAAACAGCTTTGTTTAAATTCATTTTAAATATTAAAAATAAATAAATGTCATAACTTGATTTTTGTGGAAAAGAAATGATTAATGGATAAAGCGATTCTCAAATCATCAGGAATCAAAGTAATTACCTTTTTACTAAGAAGCATACATTACTAAAAGTAAAGCTACAAAGTATTGACAGTGATGTCTCAGCCGTGACATTATTTCACAGTTAATAGTTTTTAGCAAGCCCATAATACAGGCAGCATTAGATTCCTCTATCAGATGAAGAAATTAAGGTTTAGGAAAGGGCAATACCTCGTCAAGGTACAGTAAAGTTCATTCAGAACACACGAGCAATGTTTGTATGCAATATTCTATCTAAATGTTTAACCAAATTTACTACAATTTGTCATGGGTTTGGCCGTCTAGACATGGTAAGCTTCCTCTTACGACAAGATTTCATTTGAGGTACCAAAAAACCTAGAAGGTTTTAAGCCAGGCAAACTCTTTGATTGAAAGTAAATTACAACCATTGTTTGCCCGCTCACTTTGACTTCTAATGTACATCTGTGCTGGAGTGCAGAGATGAAAGCCTTGTCAGTCACAGGTATACTTAAAAAATCAATCCCAAAGCAAGAAGGAGTTTGAAAGAGATTCTGCAGTGGTAACATGAGCTAGCCCCACATGTCTATTTTCTATTCAATTGCTTTTCTAAAGTTTGAAAGCTGCTTGTTAACACTGGAATTTTAAAAAATATAGAAGATTTTAAGGTGTTTGTTATTTCTAAGTTACATGATGGTGTTGACTGTTTTCTTTTTCTGAGATGTCAGAAGTAAAAATGTAGTTTTTGAGATGTCAGTAGGATATAATCAATGTAATTAATCATTATGACACCTACTCACATTTAGATATTATCATTTATTCTTTTAATTGTGCTAACATTTTATTAAATAAGAACACAGAGCTGCTATTCTTTCAGAATTTTAATAAGATTTTACTTTTAATTACTAAATATCATAATTTCTGTTCCATGATTTCCTTTTCCTTAATATGAGGGAGAAGTTTTATTTAAATCAAGTTTCATTTAAATAGTCTTTTATGAAACAACCCCTCCTCTCTAGTGAGCTGCTGTGAGTGTGGCAGGCTGCGGAGGCCCAGGATGGGAGCCGATAGCATTTACTGGGATCCACGCCACGCTGGGACCTGATGTGCCAGGAAATCAAGCAACTATCGCCCTCCCTGGTTAGTGGCTGTGAGCCTGCTGGTGTGTGGGCTAAGAATCAAACATCACATTCCCCTTCCCGCCCTTAGCAAGTGGGAGGCAGTGATCTGGACATCCCGGAGAGGTTGACCATAGGCAATGTAGCAAATTAGCGGGATTTCCTTCTACCGTCTCTTTGAAGACAAACACTTTTATCACTGTTTTGATTTGTTCTAATTATGGTGTTATTTTAGCCTGTTTTATTTTGTTAAACGTCAATATACATGAAAATATGGACAGCTATTTTGAAGAGAGACTCTATGACAGCCATTAGTTACTTCCCTATTGTCTGGTTTTGAAGACCTAAAACACCTTCCTCATTCTGTTTGGATCAGTTTTACACTATGTTGTTTTGTATGAATTCTCTGTATGTGAAGACATGGACAACTATTTGGAAGAAAACAAGAGACAATATGATAGATAGTGAAGATCTCGTGTCATCTGGCTTTGAAATTTATATCTCTTACATTGCTTTCTTATGTACTATTTTGTTCTGGTTTGTTGTGAGTGAAACCCTTTTCCACAATCTCCAACTCTTTCTTATCCAAGGGTGTCTTTTTCTTTTTTTCTTTTTTTATTTAAAGAAAAACAAAACAAAACAAAACAGTAAAAGGGTACAATACAGAATTTCAAAAAAATAAACAGTAAGAGATCACTAGTTAATAGATTACATATTGTCATCTTAGAAATAGTTCCAAGGGTGTCATTGAAAGCCCTCCAAACACTGAATTTGCAAACTTCCTTGTTCTATTCTACTATCATATTTTTGTTCCTCTTTTTACTTTTACTTCTAGGTACAATTAACATTTCCAGATGAAACTTTCCTGTCTCTCTCCCCACATTTCTGAAGTCCTGTCTATATCCCTCCTTTCTCCAATTTTGTATCATGAAAGATTCTGCTGCCATGCTGGCAAATATTCTGCTTCAGCTGGAAGGAAGGGAATATACAAGGAGAAGGGAAGACAAGCTAAGAGCAGAGGGTGACAAAGCCTCCTTGCAGGGCCTGTCTTTGAGCTGTCTCAGCAATCTGGGCTTCTGGCACCTATAAATTCAGTTCTTTTCCCTTGTCTGTCTCTACAGAAATCCCTAGTGTGGTTTCTGACTTCTTCACTTGACTTGGACTGACAAAGGGATAAAGTCAAGTGCTAAAAGTCACTTGACTATAGATTACCAGACAAAAATCTGTAGGCCATATATAGGAAAACAAAATCTTTAAATCTTTAAATTTGCTGTTGTAAGGACAGTTGGCCAATTCTGAGACTAGATGAGTGTAGCTGTGATCATTAATTGAAAAAGCTCATTATTCTATATTTTATGGGTAATTTAAAAATACTGTTGCACTCTTGCTTATTAAATAATTTTACATAAGTTTTTGTCTTTTTGAATATTTGCTACAGGGTCTCACTATGCTGTTTAGGCTGGCCTTTAGCTCACTTAGTAACCAAAGACGGTTTTGAACGCACAATGATCCTCCTGCCTCAGCCTCCTGAGTGCTGGGATTACAGGTGTATGCCACCATACCCAGCTTAAATTTTACATTTTCAAGTGTATTAAATTTTCTGTAAAAATTTTTTAACTTGTGTAGATTTCTATGGTTGAACACCAATAATTACTGGAACAGAAATTTAGGCTAAGCAATTTCTTCATATTTTAATATCTTACCAAAGAACCAATAATAATACGTGAGATCCTCTAAAAACTTACTTTAATGTCTGTAACAGATAAAACTGTATTGTTCATCCTTTTCCTCTTGGAAAACAAACATCATTTGGCAATGGCGCACCTTTCATAGATGCTTTGCTGTATGATATTTACTAATTGATAGTTTAACAAATTATTATGTATAAAGAACTGTTATCTGTTGTTTAAAACCACATTTATAAATCAGATACTTTTTCCACTTTCCATTAGGGAATGCAAGATCCACATGGATTAAATAATTTAACTACAACTCTAGACTAAGATAATCCAATACATACCACAGTCTCAGACATTTTCATTCTCAGAAGTACTACTTTGCTTTGGTCTTCTATTTGTTAACTTGACTCTTTCAGGGAAAGTACATAGCCAAACATCAAGTTTTATAATAATTCCACTTGAAAATCCTATTTAACAAAGTACAGTATATTTCATCACATACATTCTATGGCTTATTTAAAGAAAGTCAAGTAAAGAGAGAAGAACAAAGAGGTGAAAAGAGGAGAGGAAAGAAGAGAAGTGGGGAGGGGAGAAAAGAAGAGAAGAGAGAGGGAAAGAGACAGAGAAAGAGGAGAGGAGAGAAAAACAAAATGGAGCAAAACAGAACAACACTACCTGCAATAAACAGGAAACTTATCAGGGACAGGGCACTAAGAAACCAAAGAGGAGGAATAATTACCTCCAGGAATATTGTATTATTAAAATGTGTAATGAGAGTTACTATGAGAGTAGATTAAACTATTAGGGAACCTGCCACAAGTGACTCAGTCATTTGAAAGATCATTTATCATTTTCAGTCAAGACTTTCAGTTCATTTTTCTGGGTGATTTTTAAAAAATACTCCTAAAAAGTCTTCATTTAAAAATCTTTGATCGTTAAATAGACACCATTATTTTTCTGTAGAGAAAATAAAGGTACATTTAATAATTAATGCAGTTAGATATTCATTCTTTTTTATTTTTTGTGGTATTGGTGATTGTTCATATTTAGCTATAGACCCAACCCTTTGTTAACTTTTATTTTATTCTGATTCTTGGAGACAGAATCTCACTAATTTGCCCACAATAGGCTCAAACTTGTGATCCTTTTGCTACCACATTCTGGAGTTGTGAGAAAACAGGCATGCATACTTTTTAGTTATGTTTTATTTTTGTTTTTTGAGGCATGGTTTTCCTGTGCATTTCAGCATGGACTTGAACTCACTTTGTAACCCAGACCAGACTCGAAGTTCACACCCATGCTTCTTCCTCAGCCTCCCTAGGGCTGGGATGACACCATTTGCCACCACACCAGGCTACATGTACATGTTTAATTTACAAATTCAATCTTATAATTCACTTTTCTATGAAGGCACTGAACAGTTAGCTAGTAAATCTTAATTAAAAATAAAATTCTGACCTTTGATATAGACTTAAATGTACATAATCACATACGTATACATGTACATAATATAGATTTAAATGTACATATACGTAAATGCACTCTTTTTGTTAACAGCATGTTAATTTCTTCTTTGATACTTACCATCCAGTTTTGTCTTACTAAGAAGTGCTTATATTGTTGGAAGTAGCAATATATCTGGCTAAAAATTTTATGTCCAGTCTTGTGAAATAAACACAGTGGGGGGGGCAGCAACATGTAAATAATTACCATTTGATGGAGCTTCTATAATGGGCTTTTAGAGTTGGGTATGGTGCTACACAACTATAGTCCCAGCACATGGGAGGTTGAGGCAGGATGATTGTTGAGCATTCAAGGCAAGCCGGGCTACAAAGTGAGTTCAGGGCCAGCCTGAACTGCATAGGGAAAATCCTGTCTCAGAAAGACAAGAGAAAGAGAGAGAGAAATTTTAAGAAATCAAGCTTTCATGATTTAATAAATCCATTGTTTTCTTTCTTTCTGATTCATTGATGTGGATACACATACAGTGATCCAAAAGCTACACTGTAGATGTAAGGCAAAATCAAGGAAGAGGCTCTATTCCTTAAAAAAGTAAAACAGTAAAAATAACGGAACAACAACTACGAAAAAGTCCTCTAAATTGTAGATAGAAATGCCAGGGTCTGAAACACCTGCCTTTTTGCAATTTTAGTTGCTGTAAGAGATATAATTTCAGGTATTTTACCTGGAATCGCACAAAATTTCCTGATTTACAATGAGAGGGTCTAGGGTAAGTGGTACCGTTAAGTTTTTTGGTGGGAATACATATTACTCTACATTATGGAAGACAAACAGGCATGAAACATTCAAAGTATAATAACATAAGTACCTTTGACTTAGTAATTTCACATCTAGGAATTTATCCAAAGAAAATAACTGAATCTCAATATCCTATACACTTACAACGATGTCCATTACAAGATTGCTGACATATACTAAAACAGACCAATCTAAATCCTCAACAATATACAAATTAGGCTAATTACGCAAAACTTGCACTCTTCCAATCCCTAAAAATGATATGTATAATAGTTCAATATGTAACAATATTTACCACATTATAGACATATTTTAAAGTGGTATTATACATTTAAAGTTCATTAAATGTTATACACATAATGATATTGATAGTTATCCATAAAAATATGGAAAAATATGACAGATGTGCATAAAATCTACCTGCAAGGATATATGCCTGCAAGATAGGTATCTCTAGGCATTTTAATATTGAGTCATTCATATTTATCACTTCTAGAAAACAATTCATAATAAACATGTATCACTTATAGACAAGAAATAACAGTGGGAAACAAGCAGAGGTGTTTGTGTTTTTGATATTAAAACATAATTACAACATCTAGTTTTTTTTTAAATGAAATCAATATGGTTCTTTTACAGGTTCCTAAATATATACGTAGACTGTCTCAATGCTTTTCACCATAACTGAGAAGTAAATTTGTGGAAAGTTTCCTAATGCAATGAAGATGAGTTTCTCTGACTTCCTTTGGCAGGGGTTCACACAGCTCCGCTCCACTAACTTGCGATCAGGTGACAGCATGTGGCAAGAGGAGACACGTTCTTATCACAAATTGTGATGTATCCACTCGCCTGCTGAACTGCTGGAGAAACAGTGTGCTTCTCATGCAGTATTTATCCCATGTCTGGCACACAAGTGTCCGAGTACAAAAGAGTCAGTTATCTCCAGAATTCTGTCCACTCCCTTTCCATCCCAAGTTGGCACTAAACTCCTTTTTTTTTTTAATGTAAAATCGTCTTATTCTTGGCCCAGCCCTGTACAGTGTTAGTAGATGGAGTTTGATAGTGAAAGGGTACCCAGTATAGAAACACAGTGTATCTGAACTTGAAAATGAATTGGTTGCCAATAGAGAAATCATATATCTGAACTAGGTAGCCCATCTCCATAGCACATGTGCTCTTCTCTTTCCCTTTCTCTCCCTCTCTCCTTGTAATGGTAACTAACACCTTTCACGATCATGTTTGCCCACAATCTTGGACTCCTGAATGACTACAGTGCACAAGCAGCTCATTCTCTACCTCATCAGTAGTTGGAGAATACAATAAAGAAATACACATGTGGGTTGGGCATTTGGCTCAGTGGTGTAAGCACCTGCCTGGAAAGCACAAGGTCATGAGTTCAATCCCCAGTACCAAAAAAAAAAAAAAAAAAAAGAAAAGAAATACACAGGCTTTTTTTTTTTTTTTTTTACCATACAGATTGAGTTGTCATTGTAATGTAACTTACACTGTTAATTTTATGTAATATATTTAGCCATGTATATTATAAGGCTAGTATAACTTTCCAATTTTTTTATCGGTTCCAGGGATCGAACCCACGACTGCCTGCTTGCAATGCAGGCGCTTATGCCGCTGAGCTAAATCCCCAGCCCCATGAACTTATTTTTTAATGCAATGCATATGTCTGTGTGTATACATGTTATATATTTTTCATTTATTATGAGAAGCTTAAATAGCAACCAAAACCTATGTACATACACAAAAACTCACACATATTTGAAAAACAATGAGTTTAAATTCCTTGTTTCAGAAACAAATTTTGATTCTTTGGAGTTAGTGCAGTACCAAGCATCTCTTTATGCATACTCACAAAAAGAGAGATAAAGTGACGCATACACAGACATATACAGTGAACCATGAACATTCAAGCTGTGAATCACTTCACCTTATGAACATTCGTAGATGCACATAGCAGAAGCAGCTCTTGCGTGTGCTACACACTGTCGCAGTTGTGCTTCTGTGGGTTTACTGTACACTGTGATAGTGCGCAGTAAGTAGTACAGTGCTCAATGAGAGCCCAGGACGTATGGTAACAAGATGAAAAGCAGTGGTGATGTGGAGCAGACTGCTAGGAAGCCCAAAGTAACAATCACAGGGGAAAAATAGTAAACATAGTGGAGACCAAGGCAAAAAGATGGTAGGTATCACTCATTTGTGTAACGTGAATTATTCAACCATTGGCCCAATTCTAAAGAACAAGGACCAGATCATGGAACATGTGAAGTCTGCTGTGCCAGTAAAATGATAGAGGAGATGGAGGAACTTCTCAGTGCATGGATGCAGGATCAGCACATGCATATATTTGTGTCTCAGGTTGCAAGATTGATTTTGTTGGACTTTTGAATGACTTCCCAGAATGGAACTCATGCCTGTCTCTGGGACTTAATCTAGAAATAGAAAGATGGCTTTGGCTCTGGCTAACAAGCATAGGTGAATTAGTTATAATAGTCTATGTACTTTTACGTAAATTTGCAACTCCCATAATTGCAAGTGAAAATTTAAAAACAGCTGGCCATGGTGACACAAGGGTAGTCCTAGTAATGAGGGACTGAGGTGAGAAATCATAGAAACCTCTGAGTAAAGGGCCAGCCTGGGCAACACAGTAAGGGACTCACCTCAAAAAAGTTTCTTAAAAGGACAGATTCAAGTTTATAAACTGTAAATTCCCTTTAAACAAACTGGACACACTCCTAATGAATCTCTTGAACAACTGCTGATGTGCAAAAGTGCACAAATGTCCGCTAGGAATTGGTATGACAATGCCGGAGCCAGGGTTGCTGTGACTGTAGCTCTCCAAGTTTCCAGAAGCAAATGGTAACACTCCAAACCCAATTATCCTGCCTTCTGTTCAGCTGGCTGACCACTGGATTGATTACAGAGCAAAGGTAACAAAATTAAACAAAACAGGGATTTCGCATAAAAAGGATTTCTCTCTGCCTTTGTGATAAGGTGTATTATCATCATTATAAAAGGTTTTAACTAAGTGAGGCATTTTATATTACCTGTAAAATACATTTTAAAGTGCTAACCTTGAGAATAATAACCCTGATTAATTATAGCTCCCAATAATTAATTCACTCTTTTAAAATTTTTATCCAATTATAATTCTTCATCCTAGCTGGTTTCCACTGGTAATCACTCATGCTCCATAAGAATAAAATACTCAGAAATGGACCTAATTCAGCAACGTGAATATGGCAGTACTAATTATAAAAAAAATAAACTATATAAACTGTCAAAAATAATTTGACACATGTTTCTTTTGACAAGTTAAGGAATTAATAGTTTTAACTCAAATGTTTGCTTTTCATAGTTTTGCATAGGTTCTCTAATTTCTTCATATATCTTTCAAGAATTGCTAGAAGATAAAAATCTTTGGTTCTATTAGGCTTCATATTCACTTCTAATCTCCAAGCAATAAACTTTAAATAATACTGTACAGCACCCACAGGCCCAAACATAAACAAATGAAAAAATATTAAATCAGCCAACAAAACCTTCATTAGTTCGATTTACTGAAAGAGTTAATCTTTTTTCAGACTTCAAGTACAAGTTTACTTATAGCAACACTTACAGCAAAACTGTGCCTTGAAGTCTTTTCCTGATTAATAAGAATAATCCCACAGGGGAAAAAGAGAAAAAAGACATACAGCTGAACATACCCAGACAGGTAAATTTTTCCTGGGATAATAGAAACAAGGAAAGCTTTGAATTTCTTTTTCTTTCCTTATAGTGCAAAATATAAATTCAAGCTGAACAGGCTTTCTTTAAGAAATGTGATAAAGGAAAATGGATGCACCTTGAATCCATAATGCTAAGTGAAATAAATCAGCCACAAAAGTTTAAATCTTGTATGGTTTCTCCAATGTAAGAAACCCAAAAGAGGAAAATAGAAGAGAGATAATAGGAAACAGGGAGATAGATCTTTGGAAATGACACGTGAACCAAAAGATGGAGACAGAAAGAGGAAGGGGATAAAAAAAGATTTAAAATGTGTCATGCGCATGTAAATTCCTTTAGCAGGTCATATTACATGAGGTTAAAAAGATGAGAAGTAATCAGTAGCTGGAAGTTCTGTATATGGTACCAAGTAAAGCAATTTGTTAAGAGACTTGAGAAATTAAGAGACAGGAATCTGAATTCAATGTAAATTATATATTTTTCCCAGGCTGAAGATATTTTTTAACCCTTCCTTTCATCTCCTTCAATTATTATTCCTTTGAAAAATATCATCTGTGCCACCAGGAGCTAAGGGTGAATTGGGAATAGGTGCACTCAATTAAATGCAGAGAAATGGAGACTTGATTATCTATGAAGAACCACTGGGATGCTTCAGTTTTGTAACTGAAATGGATGTTGCTAAGTCATGTCCAATAAGAAGAGTGAAAAGGGAGGGGTAAATAAAAATAAAAAAAGAAATCCATTAGTAGTTTCTTAAAAAGTTGTTCCACTTGATGCTTTTAATTTTAAGAGAATTATTGGTTCCTAGGAATACCATCTTCTCATCAAGTGATCAGGAGTTAGAGGCATTTGACTTTTCAACCAGGGGCCCTGTAAGTGGCATGATTGTAGACGACCTCCTGAATGACTCTTTAAATTAAAAAAAAAAAAAAAATTACGTCCATTTTGTCTAAACTGGCCCTGTCTTCATGTGCTGATATGTACAGAGCTAGCTAAGCTATTTCCTTTTCCCTTCAATTGGCTATAAGCAATGTTAACAAGGCTACCTGAAACACTGATGTACAATCTTTGAAGCTAGACACAGTCTCTGTTCTCCCACCTCAGTGTCTCCCTAAAAGGGCTGAACCCAGTGAGATGCAGACACTGTTCCAGGGCTGCCCTTTGGGTTTGAGTCTCAAGATAAGAGGCTACGACTTCCCAGGACACAAAAGTTTGCACATCAGAAACCAAAGCACCAGCCTCCTAACCACTAAATGCTATCTCAGTTGTGTTATACAGATTGGCCTTTCTGCATCTCCTTCTCTGTGCATATTTCAGAGATGCTTTCTGACTTCTTAGCTAGGCCAGCTCACAGTTCTCATGTAGTGCCTGCAATCCTCATAGTCACTCATCCTCGAGTCACTCCCTTCATGAATTAATAAAATTTTGGTTAGGCCCTGGGTCGTGACTTTCGTTGGGTGAACCTTCATTGGGCCAGATCCAGGAACCTGTGGCTTCCCATGACTATAAATATCTTACTGTTTTATCCTTGCTGTGGGTTGCACAGGAGGTGGTAGGTTGGAATTAACTTTCTAGAATTCCAATAATTTTTGTATAAGATTACAAATATAAATATCCCAGACTGCAACAAGCACAGAAAAAGGAACTTCTATAAAAAGTGGACCCAGATTTAGAGTAATAATATGCTAAAGAACAAGGCCCTCTCACCTCATGGACAGGAACAGGGTGCACCTGGAACTTTTCTTATCTAAATTTTAAGTTATTTGTGTAGGAAATATGTCTACTGCATAGATAGATAGATAGATAGATAGATAGATAGATAGATAGATGTATAATAGATAGATGTATTTCTGTGTTGTTATATGTGTGTATATATATATATATATATATATATATATATATATATGATTTTATTAGGGCTTAAGAGATGGATATTATCACTAAGTCATATAATTTTCTACCACTGAGAATATCGACACATCTAGGCTAGCCTTTAGTGGAAGAGTTAAAAGACATTAAAAAATTATGGAATTAAAAGGTGGAATGGTTTTCAAATATGAAATCCAGGGAACACAACTGGAGATGGGAAGGATGAGAAATCAACTCAGCCTTTAAAGTCTATGGGACCAGCAGAGGTCCCAAGAAGCCAGAGTCAAGAAAACAAGACCACTCAACAGAAACCTGCCAAGGTGGTGGCGTGATCTGTCCTGTCCTAAAACTCAACTGGGAAATTTCACAGATCAGGGAACAATTCCAGGTCACAAAGACCAACAAGTGACTAGAATTATTATGTAGGGTAACTTAAATTATCTTTACTGTATTATCATGGTAAATACACTTTAAGCTGGAAAGTTAAGACAATAATGTTGACATGAGTTATATGAAGAGGTAAAAATTTTTTAAAAAGCACAGAATCAACTGAAAGCCACAAGCAGTGATACCAAGACACCATCACTGCCTAGTCTACAGATCCCATGAAAGCCCTTTAATTTTGTTATTTGAATCGACCCATGTTTCATATTCCCTATGCTCTTACCTCTTGTGCTCAAGCATGAGAAAATAGTCCAGTTCTTATGCCAACATGCCTCTGTCTGATTTTTCTGATTTCACAAGAACCGAAAATCAGTAACAGTATTACGATATTGCCATTGTTAGCTTTCATTTAGAGTTGAAGGACTCAACTCATGCTCGCAGACTTCACTGCATCTGACAATTCTATCCATGGGTCTTGTCCTTCAACCTTCCAGACAATGCACACACCAACTCTTAAGTGAAACCTTAGCTAAAACTTTGGAGGTCCATGTAGAAGGCTTGTCTCAATCCAGAACTGTTCTCATTCACAGGTTTAGCAAACTACCATGAAATTCACTTTCTCATTGGACTAGTTTACACCGAAACCTTTGAATTACTCTTCAGATGTGAAAAAAAATATTTTTTTTAACTTGTACCCAGGCAAAATACAGTAAATGATTAAATGTCATATCTCAGTTGTGAGAGACAGACTCAAGGAATATGGATAGAAAATAATTTATACTGAGTTTCTCCTCTGCTCTGTTATATGATTAGGTGCACCAATAATGTTCAAGTGGGCATTGTGTCTGAAGCCAACATTTGGATGATGCTAATTTAAGCACCAAACAGAAACTATGAGACTGGAAAGAAATATAGGCTAAATTAGCAACAGCAAACACTCTTTATGGAAAACATACACAAAGTCCCTAGCACATTATTGATGGACACAGGAAGAACCATCACTCAGCAGGCTTCAAATCCATCTCACTAATTCTCCTGGTCTTAATAAAAGACACTAACACAGAATGGAGCCAATCTGCAGAGCCACGGTGCGCCATGAAAGCTGAACACACTGGCGAATCCATAAATCTATGGTCATGAGACACACTATTTAGAGACAAAGAACACTTTGAAAAAGTTCCAGTCTTTATTAAAGAAATATAATGGTAAGAAACTTCATTACCTAAAATTAATCTATTTTAAGTGAAATTACCCAAACTTCTTATTACTGTTAAAAATCAGACAGATTATTTAATAAGCAAGTGACTAGCATGAGGTAGGTTTCCTAATACCACTTGTGGGAATACATTACTTAATTTGATTATAGTTAATTCTCATACTAAATCTAAATTAGGCATAATTATCCACATTTAACAAACAAGCCTGAAGCTCAGTTAATACAGTACCTTGTTCAGGTTCTCACACATGGGCATGCCCAGTACAGATCGAGTAAGTCTATGAACAAAGCCCTCCATCAATAACAATGACTGGGAAAGAAAGGAGCAGAGATTCTTATTAATACTGCGATCCTTACACTTAATTCATAGAAAATTTATGCATCTACATTTTAAAAGGCAACACATGTTTTCCAATGGTGCAATTGTTGCCTTTTGGTTTTGAAAGTACAAAGTTTGGTTTACAAGCATAATTTTTCTAGAAACATGCTCGTAATCCAAAGCCCTTGTATTTCAAGATGATTTGCCCATAAAAAATAATGGAGACTCAGATGATTCATTCCACAACACAAAAATGTTCATATAAAAATGATTGTAATACTGTAACAGAATAAAAACTAATAAAGAAAAGTAAACTAATTAGCCTTTACTTACCTAGAAAATCTTCGTGGCTCATGTGAGGATGATGAGAGGTTATCTCATACGATGACTTCACTATCATTAACAAAATTATTGCTAGCTATTGACCCAGTTGAGTTTTTTTTTTTTTCACACAGCTTTAACAAGGAACCTGTCTATGACATTTGCTTTTCCCTGCGTTTACAAAGCCTTATTCCAGTGGTAATTTCTACAAAATGTTTCATTCTTCCTTGCTTTTTACACATCTCCCTAATCTGCTTTGAAGCAAGGGATTCCTCTACATTTTTCACCTTCTTCTCTGCAAACAAGACCTCCTCCATAACCTCTTACTGTTGAGAACTGATCACCCACAATTCCACAGTAAAAAAGAGGAGAAATGGCATTGCCCATTAATTAAGACATATCTATGTACATTCCGTTTTATGAGCTCCTTCCTAAGACTTTGGAGAAATATACGATGCCTGGCCCTTGCCAGGCTGATGCAGAAGAACTAAACTGATGCTGGAGAACTAAACTGATGCTGGAGAACTAAACTTCCACAGAAACATGCCACAGAATTTTCATAAACAAGTTATGGAATAGAATATTACTTAGAGCTAGAGACACAAAAGGGTTCATTCTCTTTATCTTCAAGAGACAACTAGATCCTGAAGGATAATCTCTTTCTATTTACTTTACAAAAAGTTAAAAAAAAATCATAGTTCCAGGACTAAAGAGAGCTGAAGACTACATGTTCACAAGGACCATCCACCTTGTACTTTGAAATTTATTGCAGGTTGGTGATCAAAGGCCATTGGAACTTACATGAATGTGTTCAGCAGAGTACAGCTGGCTTCCCCTGTCACCAGCAAGTGACTGGCCTCCCTGTGGAAGTCATAAGTCATCATTTCTGTAGTATCTCAAGTGTCACTGTGACTAACTGTATTCAGTGTGAACGCAGACCATGGAAATATTTGATTTCCACAAGGCAAAACTCGATGGGGCCACGGAGGCTGGGTACAACAGAAGAAAAAATAAAAATATTTATTCATTGATAGATTGGATATTTTCAGTGAAGAAATCAAGTGTAAAACTCTTAAGTCTGTTATTTTTAACAGTATGATTGCCTTCATTTTGAAGCATTTTGCATTTGTACTTTGCTGTTTAGTTATTAACATACATACATGTTCTTTAGAAAAAGCCACTGGTATGCTTTGGTCAATCACAGTGAGATTGTTAATTTGCATGATCTTTTGGAAAAGGGTAAAGAAAAGTATCCTAGAGATTGTTATAAAGTTAATTATTTCAGCAGATTTATGAAATTAGAATGTCTATCTCTAATTTAAATGAAAATTTTAAGAAGTGAGAATTAAGTCTTTAGAACTCAAGAGAAAAGTTAAAAAACTTGAATGATATGAAAACTGCTGATTTTCTCTAAAACAAGATTTGTTAAATTTGTCATTGCTGAAATTCAGGGTTGCATAATTTATTTGGCTTTGTTTGTTTTGTTTCCTGAGGTGCTCTCCTGTGTCTGATAGAATGTTTAACAGCATCTCTAGTTCTACTAGCATCTACCTTTTCTTTCACTGTGAAGAGCAAACGTGTTACTAAAATTATTAAATATACTATCGGAGGAAGGAAAAATCACCTATGATAAAGAACCACTGCTCTAAACATTTTTGGCTATTTTTATCTTAAATTTTTGGGTAAAGCTTTTAAAAAATTATGTTAGAATAAAAATGTGACTTTGGTGAAAACTTGTAATTAACCCACATGCTTAAAAGTCACTGCTTGTCATAAAGACACTTTTTCCCCCTCTAATTCAATTGAAAGTGCAGGGCAGGAAACTCATTCAGATGAAAATGAAAACAAAATTTTATGTCAGCCCAGCCTTCAAAAATTGAATGCCTGCAGTCTAAGCTTTCTAATAATTTTGGCTTTTCAGATTAGAAAAGGCACCTTCTGATCTCCTTTAGTATTGAACTGAAGTAAACATGAAATTGCGGAGTGGGCCAGAATAGAGACCCCACACCCCGAGGAGGTTTTCCTAGGAATGGTATTAAGGAATACGTTTATGAGAAAAGTCAAATATCTTTCATATAAGTGGCCTTATGGAGCATCCTAAGTCTCACTATTGTTTCTGGGAAGTCCTAACATCATTGTGGGTCAAGTTAAAATGCTGGCTGTTCTACCTAGAACTTTATTACACATCCGTATGGATCATGGCTCTTATTTGCAGAAGGTGTAACAAGCATATTTTTCCTGCACTCAGTGAAGCATACTGGACATTAGCTAGTTGATTTTTTTCCCAAATGAATTGTGCTAAAATTATTTTATACAACTTCTCTACACAAATATAGAATGACTTTAAGAATGACAGAGCAAAAATCCTATAGATGCTTTTCTAAGCAAATCAGTCATAACTAGTAAAAATTAATGGAAAATAACCTAACTAGCATAATATAAAATCTTCAAAAATGTCTAAGGGCATATGGCAAATGATACACTGCTTAATTAACTATGTCTATTAAATCTTTCTAAGAACAACAAGCATCTGTGTCACCTGAGTCAATTATTCCACTCCTACACAGTTCTGCCTAGTGGGAACCTTAGGGAGGGCATGCACTGGAAATCCCTGCCCCTCAGCTCCCAGTTTAGGGTCATAGTACTCCTGTGGGAGGGGCAGTCACCAGCATTTTCCATCCTTACTAGCTCTAAGTTGCACAAACATAATCGACAGCAGCTTAGAAACACAGAGTATTTTTTCACCACCCCATCCCTTTCATAGGCTAGAGGCTACTCCAAATAGCAGATTAACAATACCAGGACACAGGTTAGCTTCAACATAGCTCCTTAGTAGAGGACAGGTTCTGTGCCAGGAGCAGCAAGTTGAGAAAAGCAATGGTTATTACTACAAAAGCCTGTGTCTCATTGTGAGAGAAAAAGAACATGTATTTGTGAAATGTCAGAAAAGAAAATGAATACATCACCGTCCTTGGTAATAGAAGGCATAACAACAATACCGTTTCCACTGCTGCAGGGCAGCAGTGTAGATATTTTGCCTACAGGAAGAGATAGGCTGTATAACTGCATAGCTTCAAAGACTTCCCCAAGAAAATTGACTTTATTTGTAAGTGTCTGATGTAATTCAAACCCAAGCGTACCCTCAAAAACACTGGAAAGTCCAGTGATAATTAAGATTGGTAGCTCCAGGATAGCAACAAACTAAATTGATGGTGAACTGAAAGTATATCAAGAACCAGAAAAAAGTCAGATCAGAAGAGTTCTCTTCGGTTTAAAGAAAGCTTCAAACACTGACCAAAATATTGTGACTGTTTTTAATTGGCTCAAACACTGAAGCAATTTATGCCACCAGGCATCATTGAAAACTCTAAAGCAATCAGTTGGCAATTAATGGAAGCCAATGGGTGTGTGATGTCAACAAAGGTCAGACAGCATAATACAGAAATCAGTGAAAGAGACAGAGAGAGTTCTGCTGAAATCAGTGCCATCCTGAGCCTGTATCCATGACCGTGCTGTACCCTCTTAGGAGTGGCAATAGAAACTGTGTCCTGGAGGGAAATTAAATTTCACAAAAATGCTCCTATGTAAATAGAAAACAAATAAAAAGTATATTTCAAAGAAGAGATTGGTATGTAAGGTTTCTGCAATATATCTAAAATGTATACTTTTCAGCAAAATATAACCATACATACAATGGAACAGGAAAACAAGATCCATATACAGAATTTTAAAAACAACCCAAACTACAGAGACTGCTATAACAGCAACTGAGATATGGACTTAAAACATAGGAAAACTAAGCTTAAAGAATTAAAGAAAGACAAGATGAGGATGGCACATTTAACATCATTATCAATTCAGTTATAGAAATTTTAGAGAGGAATTTAAAACTACACGACTTAAAATGGAAATATTACTATGCCAGATGATCGGTATGCCTGAGCCAGCAGGAGAAAAATGACTCAGTGAATTGGTAGGCAGAGATCCAGAAACCAGAATTAAGAGAAATAAAAATGATTTATCAACTAGTGATTTCTTATTGTTTTTTTTTAATTCTGCATTATTTTGTACCCTTTTTTTGTTTTGTTTTTTCTCTAAATGAAAATGCAAAGCAATACAGCATCAGAAAATTGTTAGACATCCTAAGAGTATATAATGAGACCACAGAAAGGAGATGAAGTATATTTATAGGAAGGAAAAACAAAAAACACCGGGTGAGTGAATGAAAAGCTTACAAATTTAAGGCAAGAGAATTATCCACATACCTAATAAGTCACCCAAAATACCCACTAGAACAAATTTGGATAAATATACACACAGAAATTTTTTAGTCAAAAAGATGAAAAAGACAAAAAATTTGAAGGCTACATAAGGAAAATGACTCTGAATAAGGAACTTTCAGCAAGATTGACAGTCAACTTCCCATGAGAGACAATGAAGACCCAAAGGCAGTGGAATGACATGCTCAACCTACTGAAAGAAAAGTCTCAGTCAAACATGCCATATGTACAGAAAAACTCTTTTGAAAATAAAAGAAATAGAGATTCTCACAGATGAAAAATATTGAGAGGATTTGTTGACAGCATATCTGACGTAAAACAAGTACTAAAAATGTCTTTAGAGTGAAAGTTAATTCAGACAGTAACAGTAATCCAAGCTCACTTGAAAAACGAAAGTACAGGTAATTATGTAACTCTAAGAGACAGTTAAAGTTCATGTTCCTTTTTGTGGTTTCTTAACAGACTTAAAAAGCAACTGTATAAAACAGTTGGCATATAATTTCGGGACTTAATATAGAGATCCATATTTGGGATTTACTATAATAGATACATATTTGACAATCAGAGCAGGAGACAGATAAGAGCAAATGTGCGCTGAAATAAAGAAGCAACAGCAGATGGGTCCCAGAATCTATAGAAACAAATGAAAATAACTTGATACAGAAAACAGAAAAATTAACAAAAGGATATCTTAAAAAATCAAATTTAAACTATAGAATTTAAAAGTACAAAACATGAAATGAAAATGTTACTATGAAGGCTAAAAGTAATATTTCAGTCACTCAGAAAAATAGAGAGGTAGAAGATTAGATTCTCCTCAATAAGCAAAGAGAAAAAAGAATACAGAAAATCATGTAATACATCTGTGTGATTTTTTTCTTCTTTTAACATCTCTAAAAGAGATAATTCATAAAAATGAAATGACAACAATGTACTATTACTGTTTTAACTTATATACATGGGTTTATAATAATAGCATAAAATGGAGATTAGAGGTTATACAGAAGTAATATTTTTTGTTTCATTAAAATTAACAGTATAGAAGGACGGGCTTTAGCAAAAGGACACAAGTGCCTGCCTGGCAAGCACGAGGTCACAAGTTTGATCCCTGGTACAAAAAAAAAAAAAAAGGAAGAGAAAAGAAAAGAAAGAAAATTAACAGTATAAGTCTGAACTATAGTCACATATAATATGTGATCAAAACACATACTAAATATTTACATAAACATTACTAAAGTGATAAATGCTTGAATAATTATATCACAATACATGACACATTTTCACTTCTCTCTCTTACAATATACCTCCTCACCTCAAAGACACACGTTTCCTACCATTTTCACCACTTTTCTGAAGCAATTCTAGTTCTTTTTCATGAGTGTCTCTCTTGTTCTGTCATGGCTGTTTTAATGTCCTGAATCTACTTAAAACATTTACCTTTGATGTTATTTTGACTTTGAAGAAGACCCTAAAGTTCCATTTTGTCAGAGTTAGTAAGACAGATAAGAGCATACTGCAATATTTTTACTTCGTAGAAATTCCTGATAATAGTTGATCAATGTCAGAATATTAACAAGTACAGTAAATGTTTCAATTTAAACATTTAAAAATGTATTACACTAAAAGACACACTGACAGTAGAATTCTCAAAATCCCCCCACCTTGCATTGAAAACATTTATCTCATCATTCTAGGAAATGTGTCTTTTACTGTTACAAAGCTCTTTAAAAAAATTGGTGAGTCTTATTAATTATACTTTCAACCAAATCTTATAAACTGTCTCTAACTATATGCTATTCATAGAAGATATATTATACATTCAAAGATAAAAATATATTGAAAGGTAAATAAAAAATATATAAATAGCAACTTTAAGTATCTGGGACTTGGTACATGTATATATATATATATATATATATATATATATATATGTGTGTGTGTGTGTGTGTGTGTGTGTGCTTGTCTGTGTATGTATGTGTGTTAAAATGAACTTTAAATTTTAAAAGTTACAAGAGATGGAAAAAGCAGTTTTACCACAATAAGTGTGTCAATTTATCAGAATAATATTATAGTTATAAATTAAAAACACCTTAATATGGAAGCAGCTTAAGTCTAAATTATATGAAGATAACAGTGACAAACCTAAAGGGATAAATAGAGAATTCAGCAATAACAAATAGTTTGTTATTCTATTTTCTATGTAAAAAAGGAAGAATAATAAACAAAAATTGAAATATTTAATCGATACTATAAACCAGTTAGGCCTAATCAACATCTGTAGAACATTCTACCAAACTGCCTACCCTTGTAAATTTTCCTGGGATTGACCATGCACTACTATGAAACAAGCCTCAATATCTTTAAAATAATTCAACCCTGGTGTTACATGAATAGTTTTAGATATTCAGAAGCTAAGGCAAGAGAACTACTTGAGCCCAGGAAAATCAGTACAGTCTGGGAAACACAGCTAGATTTGTTCCAAAAACAGAAATGAAACTAAAAATAAAATAAAGTAAAATAATTACAATCATGCAAAGTATATTTTTATCCATTAGAGTGAAACTAGAAATTGGTAACAAATACATTTAGGAAACCCCCAAATTTGTTTAAATTGAATAATACCAACTAACATAGACCATGAATGCATCAAACGAGAAATAACACAGGTTAGAAAAATACTGTGAGATAAAATTAAAATGAACACACAATGCTAAACTATGACATGCAACTATAGCAGTATTTAAACAGAAATCTGTAGATATAAACACACATGCAAGAAGAAAAGAAGAAATATCTTCAGGTCTGTTTTGTCTCAAGATGCCAGAAAAGAAATGCATACTAAAATAAGCAGATAGAGAAAATAATAAAGATTGAAGTGGAAAATAATGAAACAGGAAATAGAAAAATAAGAAACAGAACATATGCATCTCTTTGTAAAAGTAAATAAAATTGAAAATTATTTAACTAAAATGCACCCCCCAAAAAAAGAGAAATGATGCTCAATTTAGCATAACCAAGAATAAACAGACAGCTGTCACTGTCAGGCTCCCAGACATAAAAGGAATCTTGAAGAAGTAATTCCATATCAACAATTGGTAACTTGGAAATCATGGGCACTTTCCTAGGAAGACATAAAGTAGTGATCCAGAGATTAAGGGATAGCATGAAACCCGAATAAAGCAATTGAAAGCAAAGACATCAACCCACTAATTAAACATTTTCCGCCCTGAATATAAAGCCTGGACTTAAATGCCTTTACTGGTGAATTCTGTCAAACTTTGAACAGAGATTTGATACCATCTTCAGAGTTTGTTTTACAAAAGTTGAAGTATCATCTCCCTGATACTATGAGTCTGGTGTCTTTACACAAAAATAAGACAGACATTGTAAGAAAATATACCAACAACTAATACCTTAAAAATATAGCTGTTAAAGTCAACACAAGAGAAATAAAATTTAAAATATATAAAAATAATCATATACTGTCTAATAATGTTTACTCATAGAACTCAGTATGGTTAGATTAGATTTCTGGTTAGATTTCTGGAAGTCAGTTAGGGTTATGACTATAGTATATCAATATAATGTGATGAAAACAACACGCTATCACAATAGTCATGAAAACCATGTGCAACTCCTGATTGTTGGGTATTGTGTCTCTCTGATGAGACAGCTGGCTGATAAAACAAGTAAATAGAAACATATACCCCCACAAATTAAGCATGTTGGCATGTACATGTTGTGTATGCTTTGGCATTATTTAAAAGAGCCAAAGAGTGAAAACAGTCCAAATACCCACAAAATGATATATACATAAACAAAGTGTACTATATCCACAGAATTAAATGTAATTTACCAATTGAAAGAAATACAATAACCATGTTATTATTCAGATGGACCTTGAAAATATTAACTCAGTAGAAAATACAATAATAAAATTTATTTTATTGTATGACTTTTATATTTACATGAAATGCCCAGAATAGGCAAATATATAGAGATTAAAATTAAAAAATGTCAATCTAGAGGTATATGGGTGTTACGGCATGTATCTAGAAAACCCTCAAAAGACACACACTGTTGTGGGGAGTTTTGAAGATTGCTGGATTCGGATGTGTGAATGTGTCTAAACGGTGTGAATAATGGAAGCCCAGTCCTGGGAGAGCTGCCACCAATCAATAGACCAACAGCCTGGATCCAATACAAAGGGAGAGAGGGAACACACTCTTGTGGCTGCTGCTGCTGCTGCTTGTAGCTTCTGCCTGCCCTTCATGCACTGACTGTTTCTCCTCCATGATGCCCCTCTGCCACGCTTCCCTGCTTTGGAACCAGCTGATTATGGACTGAGCCCTCTACAAACTGTGAGCAGAAACTTTTCTCCCTTTAAGTTTGTATTCAGATATTTTGTCTTAGCAATGAGAAAAGTAATTAGGATATAGGGAGGAGAGGTTAAATGGGGAAAATGAAAAGTAACTGATAATGGGCAAAGGATTTCTTGGATGGATGGTAAAATGTCCTGAAACATAGTTGGATATGGTCATACAAACCAATGACTATGCTAAAAGCCATCAAATTTTTCATATGATTTTTACATCAAAATTCACATTATATTTTGAATTTATGGAGTGTATTATAATTCAACCAATCTGACAAAAGTTTAAATCATTTAATTGTAATATAAATATACATACGTGTGTGTGCACACATGAGTGCACATGCATATGTGTGTGTGTTAAAAATTAACTTTAATAGATAAATTGCATTTATGTGATCAGGTGCACCATTTTTGAAAGCTGCTAGTGATATTATTCTTAAAAGAACCACAACCATGGTATCTGACTTCTTTCTTGAATACTAATTTTGTGACTGGTGTTCCAAATGCCTTCCATCTTTCTGAATTTTTCGTAGCAACAATAGTAGGTAGAAAATTTCATTATCTCTGTTGTCAGATGATAGACTGGAGTAAACAGAGGTTAAGAAATATGTCAGATGTCACACATAAAAGCCTAAAAAGCTGAGTTTCTTTTTTACTGCATATTTGCATCAAGTAATTTTTCATGAAGAAATTTAAGAAATTAGTGTTGAAGTGAAAAACTCTACTTATGTGTAGAAAGCATATTGTCCTTTTCCTTCCTATTGATTAATCTTAAATGTGCTTTGGATTTTTAATGATTTATTACAGTTTAGGAAATGGACAGGACATCATGGATTGATTAGCTTCATTTGCCTTATAGTCTGCTTCTAGGCTGAGTTTTAGAGAGAATGGACAAAGTTCTACTCACTTCCAAAGTCCTTGCATCACTGTAAGAGTAGGAATTTTGACAGAAGTATAAAGAATGGATTAAATCTGAAAACTTCACAACAGATAATTTTTTAGCTATGAAATTGGGGACCTCCATTTTCTCTACTTTTATCAGCTTAAGAAGAGTGTTCCAACCTTCCATACTTAGTTCCTGGGAACAGGCAGAATTGTGCTACTGAATCTTTTTCAAGGAAGCCTTTACATAATCATGATTCTGCCACTTATGGAAAAATTATGAGGAAATTCATGGTAAGGAACATAATGAAATTTATGACACGACAAAAGATTTTCAAGATTTCAAATTCTGAAATGTTAAACATTTTATAAAGAAAGTATTACCCTTCCCCAAAATGAAATATTTCTTTACCAAATTTCAAAATAATTCTAATCACAATTTTAATTTGTCAGACAAACAATGACGTATTTCATACAAACACTGATTTTTATAAAATCAGAATGTGATTTGTCAATCTTAAGATTTGAATAGAGTGATACCTCCATTTATGAATTTAATTTGTCCCAGGATCCTGGAAAAAATGGTTATATTCATATCCATGCAGGAAAGAAGGCCATGATCATGTTCAAAATCCAAGGCAGAGTTTGTCAACAAAATAAACTGTTTCAAATGCTTTGTTTGTGACCATATTGTTCACAAACAAAAGCATTCTTTACTGAAGTACCACTTCGTTGACTTTTTAGGAAAGACAAGTTGATTCAAATTGTAAAATAAACTGTCTCCATTATGTGTGTTAGTCATTGTTTAAAGTGTTTTATTTAAAACTTAACATCACTTTTATCATGACATTTTAAAAGTACTGGATAGCCCTGGGGATGTAGCTCAGTAGTAGAACACGTGTCTAGCATGCACAATCCTTGGGTTGAGTCCTCAGCACTATCAAAGAATTTAAAAAAGATATAGTGAGTGATGGTATTTATAGATGTTTTGTGACACTTCTTGTCCTACACTTTTCAACTGTGTGAACTTTTCAAGATGTTCATGCAGTAGAACAACCTTAGAAAATAAATATAGTGCTCTCTCTCTCTCTCTCTCTCTCTCTCTCTCTCTCTCTCTCTCTGTCTTTGTCCAAAGCTCAATAAAATAAAGATAATATTCACCTCTCTGAGATAAAAACCAGATAGGTTGGCCAGCAATGCTTTACATAGATTTAGTTTTCCTAAACTCAATGTAACTCAGAATGGCACACACCCATTAGATGAACCCATTCCAATGGATCCATTTTTTCATTATCTGAAGAGAGAATTAGGGGTAAACAAGAACCAATGTAAAGGTGATGTCATGCCATCTTCCGGGTTCTGAGAAGTCATGCATCCCTGCCTCAGAAGTCTCATGCACCTGCCAGCACATATGAAGCCATGGCAATCTAACTTGTTAGCTTGCAAGTATAATAAAATCTGAGACCCTCCACAGTTTTTGACAAATATAGGTTTCTAAACATAGGCAATGTGGATAATTAACATAATATGCTAACACTGATAAAAATACATTGCTAAATCAGCCCACTTAACTTCAATGATAACGTTAATAATAAATCAGGATAATCTAATGCATTTACATATTGGTTATGGTCACCAATTTACATACTGATTCATAAATCATGGAGCTTTCTTATATTATTTGTACTTATATGAAAATATTTAATTTCAACACATTAACAATTGCAGTTTAATGTACACTCTGGGGTTTTACTGCAGAAAAAAGTAATCAAATATACTATCATGAATATAAATTCTTGTGAGTGGTTTCTAGTCAGATCTGTTGGCCTCTTGATGGTTGTGAAATGGAAAACTTTTCTGTTAGCTAACTGGCCAGAACAGCACACTTTTGTCATTATTTTAAGCTCTTTTCCAATGAAAAGTGCAGTGTTAATAAAAATACTGAGCATGCCAAGGTGATAGCAGACATGTTTTTAATAAGCAAATTTGAGTGTGCTAAAGTAATATATATATATGTGTGTGTGTGTGTGTGTGTGTGTGTGTGTAAATAGAAATATATATACATAAATTGTCATGGCTTGTATTTAGTTGTTCCTCCAAAGCCTCACGCAGGGTTTTCAGAGGTGACTGGATGTAGATTGTAATGCACTCGAATTGATTCATGGTGCAGTGCTAGCATTGAGGGCACTATGATTAAGAGTGGGAGTGTTACCCCTCTAAGTAGCCTGGACACTATGAGGAATAAAAGAGTTGTGGTCCTCCCTTGTTGCTTTGCTATCTTCTGCCCACCATGAGGTGTTTGTCCTCTGTGACATCTGTCTGTCATGACGTCCTACCTTGGAGTTAGTTGATTATAGACTAAAAGTTGTATGTACTGTAAGTTAAATAAACTTTTCCTCTCTTAACTTGTGTGTGTTAGATATTTTGTCTCATCAATAAGAAAAAAGTAACTAAGATAACTGTTCATCTTTCAAATTGAGAGAGAAAAGGGGGAAAGATAAGGATAATTCCTGTTCTGAACCATGAGCATGTAGGGAAGATTGTAATAAATGTTAATTGAATTAATGAATTTTTTTGTGTTTAAAATGTCCACTGCTGCCATACATTGATATTCAACTACAAAAAAATAATGGCCTCAATTTTCAGATTCAGGTGGTGAGTCTCCTTGATATCACTCCAATAATTGGTGCTGGAAAAGCTGTTTGAAAAAAATGTGTATAGGAGAGTCCAGCCACTTTTACTCAAGGTCATGCAATTTGAATCCTTGGTTTAAATCAAGTTTATTGTATGTAATTCCTGAAATCTCCTGATCTGCCTAAGTAAATTTACCTAAAAACAATCAATCTTCATAAAATATCAAATATTCATTAGATGACACCTCAGAAAGAACCAGGGACAAGACCCTCCCTATCAGGGTTGAAAAGCTGAAATTGTCAGAAAGGCAGCAAAGCACAAACAAGCGAACTGCAAAAGCAAATGACTCCCACCATCTGCTTAGATTCTTTCTGCTCTCGTTTTGCCAGGAGCCTTTTGAGAAGACATGGACCCATGCTGACGCCCTGCATCATGTGCTCTCTCTCCTTCCCATCTGCAGTGCCCTTGCCTAAACTCAGTAATATCACCCTGACTTTGTCCTTCACTACTGAAAAATACCAGGTAATGGGAAGGGAAGAGAATGTGCTTCATGAGCTCACAGAATTGTTGAGGATGAAGATGCAATAAGATACAGACCTAGCTCCACTCTTGGGGATGGGTCAGATGAAGGGAAAATTAAAGCATGGTTTGAACTACCACAGCTACACAGAAACATACTTAGTCAACCAAAATTTATTACCACACAGTGTTTCCCAGGTGCTGTAATTGGCACTGGATATAAGAGGAAGAGAGAGAGGAGAAAAGGACTCAACCCTCACTTTTAGAAGTACATAGTTTGGAGGAAACAAAAAGATAAAAACATGAAATAATCATAAATGATTGTCTTTAATGTAAGATACCATCTCAAAATGTGGATGTAGGACAAGACTGAGTGAGAGGCTCCTACTATGGATAAATAGATGAAGATGACATCAAGTAGGGACCAAGTAGTAGAGGAAAGCCCTGCAAATAGTTCACTGAAGGCAAGAGTAAAGAGCGGTTAACTCAAGGAAAAGCAAAAAGAGCTGATGTATGTAGAAGAAACCAGCCAGGGTTCTAGCTTACACAAAGGATGTGAAGTGTACTGTGAGAGGAGATCAGCAACAGTGGGGCAAGCACAGATGAAGCTGAGTTTGAGGTCTAGAAGTTTTAGTTTGATCCTAAGTAGAGGAAGCCATTTAGAGAATCTCAAAGGTAAGTTAATCAACCAGGCTTTTAAGAAAATCACTCTTCCTAATGAAGAGTGATGTGGGTGAAGCCACATACGTCACAATGGCATGGAATAAGGGTAATAAAAGTTAAAATGGTGACTGAACCCAAAGGAGGAAGAACAAGATTCCCAATCCACAGTGCCCTGTGGCAATGCCTCAGAAGGTAGTGTTTGGCAGTGTCCTTAAGTTGGAACAACATGGTCATGATTTTCATAGGGAGTCCTGGCTATGTCTTCTGCCTCTGTGTGTGACCTGCATTCCTGAGTCATATTTTCATATTTATATTTCTGGACAAATATATTTGCCCACTTCTAATTTGGAAACATTGAACCAACCCAGAAGATCAGGATAGTGGCTAGGACGGCAGCTGGTGGATCCTGATTATTAGCGATCGCTGTTTCTAATGCTATCAATCTGGGGTCAGATATGCTGGAAGGATGTTGCAGCTCTCACAGGCATGCCAGAGCGGAGCAGCGGTTCCTTTTTCGTTAAAATAACAAGTGAAGGTTCTCCTTGTTCAATGAAACCGACCACAGCATTACAAATGGCACCGGTTTAAATGCCTGTACAACATTGCAGGGGAAAAAAATACAGGTTTCTCAGAGCTGAGAAGCAGCACAGTGTATCAGCTCATTATTAAAAAGGAAGGGTATGTTTCACAAAATATGGCCTTGTGGGCTAAAGCTGTCTTTGTTCCTTGGAACAGCAGAATGTGGCTTTACATCTCAGGCCAATTATCCTCCACCGTTTTTCAGAAACTGACAAAACCTATAAAATGCGCAATGATCTGATGACAGCATACCATTCTACAGTTTACTTTGTACCCTGCATTTGCATCTGATTTGGGAGTTTCTCTAGGAGTGGTTAAAAAAAAAAAAAAAATCTAACTATGTGGACAGAAGCTTTCCTAATCTGAGGAAGGCATATGAAACAAACAGCCACTAATTCCAGCTGTCTCTCGTCTCTTCGGACAGCACCCCTCAAGAAGGGGGCTTTTTCTACCAATACCTAGTGTTAATTATTTTCTTCCCCTTCTATCCTGACAGGATCAGTCTTGAGCAAATCTGTGCATTCCGCCACACTTAGAGAGAGCCTTCTCTCCAGCCTAGGCGTGACCTTGTAACCTGAGTTTTCACTGAGAGCTCCTGGAGCCTGAAGTGCAAAACAAACCATCAGGCACGCAGAGGGATTTCATTCTTTTTCTCACAGGAGAAGAGTAAAGAATCAGAGACAGAAATTAATTGTGACTCCCTATCAACCAGGCACTGAGCTCCCTTCAGGTTCATGCTTGTTCTGTTCCCCAGAATCCCCAGATAGCCCAGAGACACTGTCCTCAGGCTCCTGCCAGGAAGACAACACAGGAAGAACAGCTTAAAAATCAAAATGGGACTGAATAAAGAGTCTGACCATTTTCTGATTGTTTTCTTCATTTCCACACACGTGAAATTCACTTAGAATATCCCTATAATAAAAAGAGAAATGATCGGAGGAATGTAGACTAGAGACTGCTGAAGACTGATTTTCTGATACAGGGTAATGTTCTGCAAGAGAAAACATTGTGTCAAATGTGAATTAAATTTGAACAACAGCCTTTCAAATGCAAATCCTTCGGAAGAGATGTCATTGATACACAACCTCTAAAAACCTTTCAAAAGAAATAAAATGGATAAATGTGATAATTAAGATCTCTATTTATAGGAAAATGATCAGATCACATTTGTTCTGAAATGTTTTTGTACCTGAAACATGGAGGGCAGGTATAAAATATAAGGATCGATTTTGAAATTTGCAGGTTGGAGGTGAAAATGGAATGATAGCTTGTATGACAGAGGTGAGGATTTTCCTCTGGTATGCTAAGATCCATTATTATGCACCCATAATTGCCAAGGCCCCGGGTGACCTCTTTTCACTCTGCAGCCTGCAGTTTGGTTTCAGCCCTCCCCACATCTCCCTCTGCTCTTCCCCAATGCAAGGTGTCAGCCACTGCAATATGTAGCATTATTCTGCTAAGCAGTAGTATAGAGGACAAGCTGCCTGCAGTCCCTCAGAAGACAAGTATTATATGTTATACAAGAAGTATAATCCTAAAACAAAGTAATGGAGATAGCCTGAAGCAAGGTGGCTCCTACAAGTTGTCATACTTGAGTAAGCAAGAAAGGGGTGACAATTGCAGAACTTCACATACCCGTGTCTGACACTCGTTTAGGGACAGTTGCCTCAAGAGAGGTTGTACCTGGATGAGGGCGCTATTTGAGGTTAAGGCTTTCTCCCCATAGGAGACACAACTATGTAATTTCAGCAGGTGTGTAACACTCGCAGCTGAGGCTCGGGTGAAGGGATCCAAGTGTCTGATACTGTGCAGTCCAGTTGTGTATATGGTAGATTTAAAGACAGCTCATCTGTCAATATTTTCCAACTGTCTCCAGGTTGACACAAGATAATAAATGATTCTCACTCAAAAACTTCTAACCTAGAAGAGAAAACCCATCAGGCTATTCTCTAAAATTTACACCTCAATATGACTTTGCTTTATCATATCTATTTCAACTACAAAGCTATATTCAACTACAAAGACACACTTATACTAAGTATATAAGGAGGAAAAATATCCAAGATACAGAGGGTGAGAGAAACCTTAGCTTAAAAGCTCTGGGTAACCAACAAAGAGAAGGGCACCTGGTGTCTAAATGGATAAGAAGATTCTGAGAAGCTCTGGCTATATAAATCTGCCTGTGGTCACTTTTATGTTTACACAAGAGAAGCAATGGGATGAGGTGAAGGTTTGGAAGATGGACTGCTATAAAGATGTAGATTCTCTCTGCTCCCAAATGAGGATTTTTCTAACATGATGGACACCGAGCTTCTACACTAGAGCCAAACATTTGGAGACAGGAAGATAGACTGAGTTTTGGAGGGAAATGCCGTTACATGAGACCAGGATTGTAGTGGGATTCTATGGTTTGTTTGTAAACTGAACCAACAATTGCTATATGAGCCCTTCTGGTTTTTCATTGTGTGACTAGAGCTATTTTTAATATTATAGACATCATTATGCTTCTTTTCATACTCTTACTTTCTTCATGGAAGAAAGGAAATGAAGGAATTTTCTTTGTCCACTGGTGGCACCTGCCTATTCTGCTGGTGGTTATTTTTCTGGCTACGTTTGTTATGAGGTGGGCAAACATTCTGAGGACTGTTGTGCTCTTTCAAGAGTTCTTTTAGTGGGCTCTTTACATTCAGGAAGTTCAGAGGGTTTACAAAACCATCTGAACTCTTAGGATTTTATTTGAACCAAAACCCAAACTTTGAACCTTTTATGGTTTTGCACATCACAAGCATATGTGTCTCCTGCGTTGATATTATTCCCTGTGGTCCCCTCCTGACTCTTTGTCCCTTGAATAAAACTGAACAGTTAGTTGGAGATCAAAACTTGATCCAAGGGTCAACTCCAATTGACGACCTTCCTCTCTGTAACAACCACTTTAATTAGAGACCATGTCTATGAGCAACCACTTTTCCATTGGCCCTTGGATGTATTCTCAAGACAGATTCTGCTGTCACACGGCTCCTGTGTCTCCTTGCTCTGAAGAGTACAAGTCCCAGCAGATCACAGATCTTAACCCCATGACAGGCCATGCTATTTATGCCGGCTGCTAATAATGACTTATGTTTATAATGGTGCTTTTCAACCCAGAAGCGTGCGCACAGCACTCCACTGGCCACATGTGTGCTCTTTATTCCGGCGTGCGTCTCTATACACCCACATATCACAACTGCACAAAGGTCTTGGCTGCTGTGGTTTTAATCAGCCCTTTCTTCCTTTGGCTGAGCTTTAGGGCCTGATCCCTGGGATACGGGGAACCAGTGCAGACTCTTCTTTATCACTGGGAAAAATACGAGAATGGAACAATTTGGAATTCAGCTTCTTATTCAATGTGTTGCATATTAAGTTCTGTGTACATCAGCTGCAGCGCTATAAAGCAAGTCGAGAAAGACCTTGTGCAATACATATTTAATACTGGGAAGTCTCCTCTTATTTTATCTCGTCCCCTTCTCTCCTTCCATTTAATGAACCAATTATTCTGACAAGGAAGAGAATGCTCCCTTCTAGCTCCCTCTCACTTTGAGCCTTTATTCCCTGCTTCTCTAAAGTGCTGCCTAATTTGGCATAAGACACTATTGTAGGTTATTTTTACATTCACCATGAATTGTGTAAAATTGTTTCAGCACTTTGGAAAATTTTCCTTTAAAGCAGTAAATATCATTTTATCCTCAAGTAAATGACAGATAAGATGGTAAGAAAATGTCCAAAGTTGCATGCTCTCAATTCTATTCATTTTATTTAACAATATTTCAGTTTGTTTTCTAGAAAAGACCCAACACAAAGGGACAATACATGCACTACATATTAATGGGTTTCCCCTTCTTTTTTTTTTTTTTTCTGGAAATGCTTAAAATGCAGCTAATCTAGTTTTCTCATTGAAGATTTATAGCTATTTATTATTCATGATGAAGTACAATAGAATTTTATTAATTTGCACATTTATTTTATTTACACACAAAAAATCTGCAGCAGAATTACTACCAATTACAAATGTTTTGAGGCTAAACATGGAAGCAGATTTTAATCCCAGTACTGCTATTTATCTTAAGGTATTTGTTTGTTCTTGCCTCTTGGGTAAATATCTTGATTCCTGATGAGTCTTACATGATATAATTTCAATTAGATAATACTGTGTCATATTTGTTAAAGTGTTTGGCTTATCTTATAAATACATTGAACTGAAATGGCACTAAGAATGAGCAAACCTGTTGATTTTATTTTTCTACAGCCACCGATAAACTTTAAAATAGTATGTTTTGGTTCTCACATCTGGAAAGTAAATCATAGAGAAAGCAGATCTGACTTAGAGAAAATACTAAAAACATCACTTAAACACTTTCTTCTATCCCTAACCAAACCTAGAAACTATGTACTTTTCTAATTGAGTGAACCAATATGCACATTTGTAATTTTACATGTCTATATGTACTAAAACTACATGAAGTAAAACACATGTGTATGCTTTGTTTGATGTAGTTTGAAATGATATTCTTAGAACACAAACAAAATTTCCAAAAAGACAAGCCTGAAGAGAAAGCAGTAAAAATATTTCTGATAGAGATCACACATGAAATAACCTGCCAAAACACAAGTGGAGACATTTCATTTATGGCTGGAGGTCAGAGTTTTGAAAAATAAAAGAATCAATTTCAGCTTGAGTTCATATTTAAACAAAAGACCATAGAAACTTTTCATTAGGAAATGAGTAGGCAACATTTCTGTACACCCACCTGCTTGTTACTTGCTGAGTTCTTACTCATAGAATAACCTTATCTATAGTAAGAGTTTGATATGCCTGGAGCTACTAAATTACCTTTAGTGGGAATAAGAACAACTTTCTGAATTCGTTCTAGGTTCCTGGAGCCAGAATTGATAGCCTATCCAAGAAAATAAGTAAAACTTTGCTCTAAAAAGTAATTGTGCCAATCGACTATATTTAAATGTCAAGATAATAAAATATGTTGTGAATTAATGCTTCAGGGCAGCATATGGACTAAGTGACATTTCATGCTCCTTCTATTTCTACAATTCCGTGAGTTGATAAGGCTGTTCTTTCTTTTCCCACTACACTTTCAGCTAATTTTACTACATGACAGGAGCACTGAGGTCTGAATTTAGGTAAGCAAATCATGCTCCAAATTGGAAAGTACCTGCTATTTTAACATTGTTGATTCGCTTCCTGTTGAGTTGCATGCACTATTCTGTCTTTTGGAAATAGAGTGAAGGAAGCAGCCTCTTTTACTTTCCGCTGTGTGTTCCTTGGCTGTATCTTTCTCTATACTGCCATGCTTTGACCATCTTTGGGCGGATGCAGTATAACAGGAATTATCTCACTTTGCTTTCTGTTTTTTTGGCTTAGGACTTCTCTGAGTGCAAAGTGCGGCACCTGTAGGAAGTGACTCAGTTTTTATATTTGTGGAACCACAAAATACGTAGGAGATAAATGCAGCAGATAAACGTATGTCTCTTCTTAATAGCATGTGGATAATTCTGAGAATCATTTTACATAGCTATTCAAAATCTTATGGGGAGATTAACTACTCTCTCTGGCTATGGAGATCTGTGGCAAATGATATCTTGGTACATTTTTTTATTATGTCCTGCCACCCCAACCATTGCTCTCTATCTTTCCAATGTATTACCCACACATGAATATGTGTCACACTTTTTGCTTTGGGAGTAAGAACAAAGGGTCAACAGCCCTATTAACTTTTTACTTTAGAAATAATACAAATATTCTGATATCATGATATCCAGTTTCCAAATCACAGCATTTTTAAGACCTCTCTGCCTTCCTAAAATCAATCAAAACTAAACAGGAAAAAATGAGAAATATGAGCCTTGGAATACTATTTGAACAATAACAACAACAAAAATAAGACCTCCACAATTTTACAATTGTACTGGCAATCTAGACATTCTTCAAGCTAAATATCCTGTAAGAACTAATATCAACATTAAATCCAAGTGAAATTCATTTCTCAAAGAATTTAAAGTCCATAGACACTTAGGGATTACGTCCATCTTATTCAGCACTTGTATGATTATCAATGATCACTTTCATCTCTTCTTAAACATCTCCAGTGGCGTGGTGATTATTGGTAGGTTCTACTATGTAAGAATATAGAGGAAAAAGTAAAATAGCATCAGTTACTAAAATTACTTTCCTTAAGCGAAAAACTGACTCTGGAGAGCTTCATGTTCTAAATATGTCAAGGGCTCTATTTCTAAATTGCCTAGGTTTGCAAATCTACCTTAACCCTTACTAGTTTTGTAATCCTACACAAGGTATTTAACTTCTCTAAGCCTTAGGTTTTTCTTGAAAAAACTGTTACAATAAAACCTATTATGGGGGGTTCTAGTGTTAGTTGAGAGTATTTTGAACATAGTACCTAGGCTATACCTGGTGTATAATAGGAATGAAATAAGTGTGAGGTATTGTTTTTACCCAGAAGACAGATTTTAAAATTTATATAAGAATAATGATTAATGGTGTTTTTTGCAAAACCAAAAACAAGGAAATAATAGGTTAAAAACTGTCAAACAATTTTATCATGCAACTGAATCTCTGCAACTCTAGACTTCTGATACCTTGAGTGATCCAAGTACTTGAAATTAATTTCTTTAACCCATCTAATATTACTTTCCTTAACCATGTTACAATGCTCTACTTTTTAATGTTGTATGCACATACACTAATAATTGATTTTTAAAATATTTTATAGAAAGATACCCATGCATCTTTTGTTAAACAGTATAACCAATTGGTTTGAAAATTGAACTAACCCAGAAATAAAATCCTAGCAAATTCAAAAGCAAACAAAGGCATACTTTTAAATCACAGTTGCCAGAATTCTGAATTGTTGCAGTCAACAATTCGGTGGCTATTCCAGCATCTTCCTTTGTAATATGGGCCGCCTTCTGCAGGTCACTTAATTTCTCCAGTGTTCAATTTCCAGTAGATCAAATATAGTGAAAACGAAAGGGATGGTCTTGATAATCTCTAAGGACCTTTTCAATTCTAAAATGTCACGATTCTATAATTCTTTTGTAGGACAGATCAAAGCACAAATAGGCTGGTAAACTTTTCCTTACACACAAGTATGATTATGCAGCAAAATCATTTGTTCCTGACCTTGATCTTGACATAAATAAAAATTCCATCACAGAAATCATAGAAAATCAGAAGGAGTCCAATTCACTATGATGCATGCTGTGTTTCTTTTGAAAAAGACACATGACATTTGGTTTGGGTTTTCTGAAGCTATAATAACATCAAAATCTGTGGGAGAACTTTGCTAATGAGACTTCATGGTTAAAAAGCAAGGAAAGAAACCGGACAAGAATGATTTGTAATTAGCACATCAATTATTTGTATAAAGTAGGTGCTCCTGAAGAGCTTTAGGAAATTTAAATTTCTTTAAATGTTCCAAGTACTCCTTGTTTTATGATTTATACTTTCAATTCGCACTAATATTGTGGGATAAATTATATGACAAACAATTACCTCTTAAAGACAAAAATTGCTTCAAACATTTTTCTATTTTTGTTTTGTTTTGTTTTTAGGAGCATCCAAATAAAAGGGTTTGAGCAATAGTCTGAAAATATTGTTTGATGATACATGTGTCATAAAGCAAAAAGCAAAAACAAAGGAAAGATCCTTGTGCTTTTCGAAACATGCTTTATCTTCTCTCAAAAAAAAAAAAAAATTGCTGCAGTAAAATGAAGACAAGTAATAAAATAAATGTTGGCTTTTCCAAAAAACAAAATGGCTTTTTGGCACTTTGAATGGAAACATTATTTAATAGATTTAAACAACTTTCTCATAAATCTCTGGATCAGATTTCTAATTACTACCTGTCTGATTTTATCTAAGGGAACTTTAGAAAAGTTGGCAAAGTATCTTATGGAATAATAATGGGAAATGAACTTGGAGGTTATGGAGAGAACACATGCCACCTATTGTTTGATTAATTGGACAAATTAACTCATGAATTAGTGGAAAGTGACCTTCCAAACTCTCACATGCTACTCTCAGAAGATGATTTTTGGTATTATAATGGGGATAAGAATTAATTAGGAGTTCAACAAATTGTGATGATTTGAAAGTAATGTTTTTATAATGCAATAGCTGGCTATTTTATAGTATCATGGAAAATTAAAGATAATTTCAACATTAAGTGTCACTTTTTGTGTTACACAAAGCCAATTTTGATATGAAAAAGTTTATATTACCTCTGTCAAGCACCACAATAGTAACTCCAATTATAATAAATACTGTATAAGCAGAAACCTGTTAATTAAAATTGTTTCAGTTCAATAACATTTCTTAACATACATCAAGCATTGCTTTAATAAGATGGGAATATCTACCTTCAAGTCAATGGGTCCTTCATGCAAGACCCAAAAATAAAATTTGTATTTTGAAACTGAAATTTGGTCCACATTTTATGTAATAAGTGATTTGACCTAAAGATAGCATTTCAAATTTCCATGGTTCCAACATGTAAGCCTCCAACAATTAAAATGTTTAAGAAGCCTAATGGAGAGTAGACACTATAATTAAAAGTTTCTTCTGAGCTTCAAGTTTAAAAACATATGTAAATTCATGGTCTTAGTGCTTTTAGTGTAGATTCTCACCAAATGAACCTTAAGAACAGGAAGACTAAACAGAAGCGAATCTAGGAAATTGATGTGTCTCTTTTTACCTAATGCTTCTTTTCTTGATAAGTAATTTGTCATTACTGAGTTGAAGAGAAAAAAGATTTATAAATGTATTGCTATGCATGATGATCCAAGAAGTATTTCTTTCCCTCTTGGCTCATGGACCACTACAACATGCAATATGTATTTAAGTGGTGGAGAAGAGACTGACTTTTCTAATGGAAGAGAGGATGTAACACATTGAATAGACAGTTGAATAGATGCTCCCTTTATGTTTCATTTAGGATAGCGGATTTATGGAAGGATGGGTGAAAACCACGAACAAGAAAAAAGTCAAGGAAGGTTCAGTGAACTGAGTGCTTTTAGTGCAATCAGTATATAAGACAGCTACCTTTTATTTACCATTCACAGTATTTAAGCCATGTGCTACTCAATGGCTTCTTTGACTTCACTGTTCAACATTGCACAGGATACCCTGTTCATAAAAACCATGTGAGAACCACATCTTATAAAGATGAAAACCTTTTGTCAATGGAGCTTCTCTTTGCTGCTTCATCATGAGAATGTTTGACACCATCTGACACTTTCCATTCATAAGGAAATTTCAAACATATCATACAAGAGACTCACAGATCAATTTCCATCTCCCTGAGACCAGTGGAATGAGACAGGAAACCCAATTCAAAAGGGACTGGCAAAGTGGAACACAATGAAATCTCTTCCCGCCTGTATTGGAGTTGTATCCTAATAAGGAGTGTTAGATGGTTAGCAGTAACATGTAAGACTGGGGTTCTTACATAGCACAGTAACTAATTTACCCTTCACATGCCTCAGTGAAGTACAAACAAGCAGTCATTTGTTTTCTTTTTTATAGAGGGATCCAATTTGCAATCTCAGGTTTGCCAGGCAGGTACTTATGCCACTGTGCTAAATCCCCAGCCCCAAACAAGCAGTTTTTATAGAGCTGATCTTAATTACAAATACGGACCCCGTTAGAGGGATATGACAGTATATTCTGAGAAGCATAGGTTTATTATCATATTATATGGGGAGTATTTTCTTTGGTGTTAAAATATTCAATTTGCTGTCATTATTTTTAGGAAACATCATAGAAATATAAGAAAAAAATAATATTCTTCTGCTAGAGGGCAAACAAATCATATAATTAAACATAATACTTGAAGGAACCTGGTTTGATGGAACAATATTATAAAACTATTTTCTAGGAATTCCTCTGACAGAAAACTTTTTAATACTTATCCAAGACCATTTCTGGCATCATTAGTAGACTTACTAGTTGTAACCAAATTATTTTAAAGTAATAGTTTGAAGTGTTCATTTGTTGGAATGGTATATTCTGAGTTTAATTATAAATGGATCCTTTGGTGATTAATTAGCTATGGATGTTGATAATGCTAAATGCTTACAAAGAAGTTCCTAGGGTTAAATAATTTACAATCCATTTCTGCATATTTCAGGTAAATGAAAAAATGAGAGTGACCCTCTGATCCGTAGATACAGTAGCTGTTTTCAAGGAAGAAGGAATTTGTTAGTATCTAAATGCCATACTTGATTCCAAAGAAGGGGTTAGCATGCTCCAGTCAGAACCTTAAACAGATCCATTAGTGCGTACTATAAATATTTATTTTCTTAATAGAATTGCTCTGCTCTAAGAATTAATCTGTCTTTACCTAACTGGAGACTGTCTTGATGTTTACTTAGAAGTCTCAGTGTCTCTGAATACAGCATCTGTGCTAACCATTTGTTTTTTCTCAGGCCTCTCCTGGACTTGAATGGAGCTCTGTGTGTGTGCTAGGAATCTTGTCGGTGTGAGGAATGCTATTTGCAACTGAATTTCCTGTTGCTTTGGTGTAAGATAATAATTGTAAGTGAGGATTTACATTAGAATGTTTTAAGTCTCAGTCTTCACCCTGCAAAATGTCTCTATCTTCAAGTCTCTGTTGCATTAATGCAGATTTCTGAGAAGTATATACCAAAGAGAAGCACCGCTTAGCTGAGAATCTGCAAATGCTGATATGGATTAGTGAAGGTTGTTTTCTAAGTGACTCCAACAATAGACATGTGTGTCATTGTTGAACAAGGGTACTGACTCATGTCTTGCACAGTACTTGATACTGTCTACTTGATATTACTCTTCTGGAGGAATAATACTATATTTTTAATGTAATACACATTAAAAAGGTAAAAATGATGTGTTATGGTTGATGCATTATGTCAACTTGAGAAGTTTAATTAACTGACCCAGCAGAGGGCCAGTATCCTCACTTTGTAAACACCCAGAGTCTGTGCAAGAGGAAAGAATGAGATTTTGTGATTGCTACACCCTCCCTGGGGCAGGAAGCCTGCTTAGAATATAAGGGAGGAGAAAAGGCTTGCTTTCCCCACTTTTTGCTCTTGCTACTTTTTCTGTCTCCCACGAGCTTGAACAGTTGCCCCTGTGCCACTCCAGCCTGCCTTGGAGTCAGCTGATTATGGTCTGAAATTTCCACATACTGTGAGCTACATAAATCTTCCCTTCCTTAATTTTAGGCATTGAGTATTTTGCCTAGGCAATGAGAGAAACGTAACCAAGACAGTAGTTTTTCTGGTTCCATGCTCAATAATTTTATACAGTAAAACTTAATCTAACTACCGTAACAAAAGAGCCCAGACTCAGTTTAAATGTAGATGATACTAGGATTAAGTTGGCATAACCCATACATGAATCAAAGTAATGCACTAACATTGTTTACTGTAGTTTTTATGCCGTAAAAATTTATGAGACATACAATGTAAAGCATCAACAAAGGAAAAGGAACTGGTGAAAAGAATTAGACAAGATACAGCCCAGGCTTTGAAACTCTTAGGGAGCCTCTTTATACTAATAGTGATCAGTGTTAAATGGTATTGTAGAAAAGATTAGAAGCATGACTGAGCAACTGAAAACTTTCACCTGGGACATGGAATCTCCATGCAAAGCCTAAGTGGTGATGCCAGAAATACAGAAAGAGATGTGACAATGATCAAACAAACTTTTGATGGGAGCGCTAGCATTGGGCAAAATAAGTACAGATAAAGATCAGTAGAAACAAAAGAGGAACACAGGACTGGAAAGGCGACAGGAAACACTGTAACATATAGGTAACTGATGTGAATGGAGAAAGGGTCAGAAAAATACAGTATTGGAAGAGATAATGGTACAGTTTCATTAACATTTATGAAAGAAATAATGCCACTTACTGAAAAGATTCATGGATAAATATGTAGAAAAATCTTTCAAGGCACATCATAATAAAGTTGCCAAAAACTAAACACAAATAGAAAACCTTGATTAGACAGAGGAAGAAAATATATTTAGGAAAAGTGATGCAAATTGCAGCTGACTTCTAACCAGTAACAGACAAACAAAAATAACATGTTGAAACAGAGCAAATCTTGTATTATGAATCCAGTAAAAACATTCTTCAAACTGAAATAAAATAAGGGCATTTAAGACAAACTGAAGTAATTTGTCTTCAAGAGGATCTTCTTACAGGAAATTCTTAGAAAACCAGCAGCAGCAGCAACAATAATAAGAAAACAATAATGGTAACAAATTTTATGCTGAAGGAATACAAACATGTCATATAAAACACAAGGTTTATACAAAGGAACTAAGAACATCAGGGATGAATAAAAATCTACATATACATAGATAAGAGAATAAATGGATAGACAAAAATTTTTAAAAGTGTATGTGGAACTTAAATGCAAAGCTAGTACACTACACTACTTACATGTATGTTGAAAGCTGAAACAACCCAGTAAAAAGGTTGGAGATAATAAGTAAAAGTGTGCTCTTTCATTTCAGTAATTATATTGACAAAGATTTTTTGTATCATGTGAGAGATAATAAAGAATTATATCCAAGCTTCCAGAGCAACAATAAAAATTATATACCAAATGCATAATATAAGTATCTATCATTCAGTAAAATGACCAAGAAAGAGAGCATACAAATTTAAAGTCAGACAGGATGGAGAAAAAACTAAACTTTATATCAGTGATTACATTAACATAAATGGATTAAAAATCCAAGTTGAAAGACAAATATTTTCAGATGCAATTGCAAGAAAGTACCAACTGTACCTTTTTAAAAAGAGTATCAAAGTAAAACGTGAAGATAGATGTGAAAATTAAAAGAAGAGAAAGGTTAGGCCATACAAAAATTATTCCAAAAGCTTCTGTGGATGTTTAGAAGTCAACCTTAGGTGGAAAAACAGTATCAGATGAGAAGTGCTTAAAATTATAAGAATTAAATAATGAATAGGACATAAAAATCCACAATAATTGTGAAAATCCTACATGTGTACATGAAACAACACAGCTTCCAAATATATCATCCAAAAATGGATCAGACTGAAGGGTGACAGAAAAATCTGCTGAAAGTTTCACATTGTGCTGGTTTCCCTGAAACTGACAGAATGAGAAGATAAAAGTATCCGTAGGAATAGAGAAAATCTGAACATAGTACAACCTCCTCAAAGCTCTATCTATCATATGTGGAATAAATAGTCTTCTCAATCGCACATGTAACATTTACTAAGAAGGACTATGTATTGATCTGTAAAAACTCAATATATATTGAATCAAGAAGAAAATGAACAAGGCAAAATTTAGTTCTTTCAACTGTTAGCTACTGTCTGAGTACAGCACTGGAAAGCAGATTCTAACTAAAAAGATCTCCATACTAGCAACATGTCTTTCCACTATAATCAGCCTTCAACCTTCAGCATATGCACACACGCACGCACACACACACACACACACACACACACACACACGCACACGCACCCCATAATAAAATAAATTAGGAAACAAGGCAACAAAATCCTTCCAGAAATTCCCAGTTCCCCCAAAGCTGATCCATGAGATATTGATTGGAAGGAAATCAAAAGCCAAATCCTGAATTATATGACACAATATGAATTATATGACGCAACAAAAGAGAAGGAAAAATCAGGGCAAGAAGGTGCTTGGCAGGCTCACAGGAGGTATGAGTAAACAGATAACAGACTTAAAATAACCAGTGAGCTTCAAGGAGACACTACAAAAAGCTAGCTAAGCTAAACCAAATACAACAAATCTCAATTAACAGAGAATTAGAGTCCATGTAAAGGTATCAAACAAATTCAGGAGATAAAATATTCTTTTAAAAGTGTGGGCAGCAGAAGTCACCAACGTGAAAAGAAAGTGTCAAAACCGGAAGACAAGGTTCAAAAGATCATATAGTTGGAGACATCTTTTAAAAAAAGAAATTATGGAAAATATAACAACTCTAATTAATATGCTTATCTAACAATGACTGCAGTTAGTGAGAAGGAGGAATAGAAAAATTCAAAATACTGTGATCACAACAAGGAAAGAACTCCACAGCACCTCATAATCAAAATCCCAGAGGTCAACATGAGTCTTACAAGCTGAAAGAGAAAAGGAACAAATCATATATAAAGGCAAATCCATTAGAATTATAGCGGATCTCTCAACATAAACTACAAAGCCTAGAAGAGTCTGAAGTATCTTACCATAAAGAAACTCCCAACTCAACCCTGAAGACCTATCTTTCAAAATTGATGGAGAATTAAGGTTATTCCAAGACAGAGTACATTGAGAAACCAGCATTCCAAAAAAATTCTCAAGGGCACCTAGACAGAGACAATGAAGCCAACAATGCCAAAAAAGTCAAATGGAATTGATACATCAGGTAAAAAGAACAGTTAAGAAAAGGGAAAATCACAAAGCAACAAGAAAACACTGCAAGATAAGTCAATGCATTTAGTTATGACAGTCAAAGTGATTGATTTCAACTCCTCGCCAACATCATGGGCCTTTTCTTTCCTTTTTTTTTTTTTTTTTTTTTGCAATTTTTTTTATACATTTAATTTTTTCAAACAACCAGATTTTGTTTCATGAACTCTTCATAATTTTATTAGTCTCCATTTTATTAATTCTACTCTGATGTTTACAAATTACTTCTACTTTTGAGCTGAACTATTTTTCTAGGCACCATTAGTTTATAAAGCAGACACTCCTGGACATAAAACATCCGATAATCATAGATTAGACATAGATCTTTTGCATGCTTGAAAATGTCATTCTCCCTTGATTCTGTTAAAATGGAATGTTTACCACTTCGCAGAGACATTTCCCTTCTTCCCAGTGGTGAATTTTCTACCCGGTATAAGTTATAAGGTCGGAGAAGGTTCTTCTCATCCACCATAGGAAAGCTATGCTATCTTCATGCTTTCCCTTCAGTATCAAATACAAATACAAGGGAAGTCAACATGTTCAGTAACTCTACAGCAGTGAGAATAGGTTTTCAAGGCAAATTTTCTGTGGACCGCGAGACATAGAAATGTAAGTGTGCTGGGCTTGGTGCCAGATTAACTTCCTCATTGTAAAGCTGAAACTAGTTAATAATTGAGAAAGCACCTGCACTCTCTGAGGTTTACATCACTGAGAGTTAACCTACAGGGGTGAGGAATCCTTCATGGCTGTGCTGCAAATCACACACTATTTTTACGAGGCAAGGTACCTAAGCACAGAACTGTACGTATCATTTCAAGGGACTTGAGGAGTCTCTTCCGCACAACAATAACAACAACAACAAAATACATGTAGGATTTCCACAGACTCTAAGTCAATACATGAACCAGAGTAATACAGGGAATTACTGTTTTGAATTTTATTAATGAGTTTTCTGAAAAGGAAAATAATGTTCTAACTCAGCTTCCTCCTTTTCCTTTCTCAAAAAACTGCACAGCGATTTTTCTTATTACTTCAAAAATATTTTATGATTTGTAAAAAACAGTTACTGCAGCTAGATTACTAAATTTAATTTTATATTATCAATGTTTAGCATAAATTTTATTCCATATTGACATATTAACTTTCTTAAATTGTTAAGCTTTTTTGAAAACAGCAATTGTTATTATAATCACTATTATCAGATCATTTGCAAGTGTTTTTAAATAAATATCTGATTTACTGTAAATCAGTAGACTTAAACACCAATTCAATTAGAACTGTCATAAATAAGTTGATTTAATAAATGTTTTAATAATTTGCACCTCATTTTCCATTCTTATCTATGGTTGTATATCTAGAATTTTGTTGGGCAGAAGTACTGTGAATGAAACCAGTGTCCTTGCACTGAGTTACAGCCCACAGCCCTTTGTAAAATTTTGAGACAGGGCCTTGCTAAGTCACTAAATTGTCCGGGTGCAAATTGTGACCCTCCTGTTTCCATGTCCTAGAGCACTAGCATTACAGGTGTACACCAGCACACTCTACTTGGAAAATTCTTCTTACTGATGATTATTTTTTACTGCAAGTTTTACTGTGCATTAAAATGGATCACATCTTTATTTCTCACCTGATATCTCTTTAGTAGCTCTGTATATGCCCACCCTGATATACTGTTCTCCCTTGCTAATAACCGAATTCTTATAACGTTAGTGGTCTCTGATATACATTGCATTGATGGAATATATTTTTTTTGGCAATATTGGGGGTTGAACCCAAAGCTTTGCAGTAAGTTACATCCCTTGGCCTCTTTTTATTTTAAGAAAAATCTCTAAAGTCACTAAATTGCTCGGCTTGGACTCAAACTTGCTATCCTCCCTACCTCAGCCTGTCAGGCTTCTCGCACTACAAGTGTGTGCCACCATATCCGGTATGAAATATGTATTTGGGGAGATTCTTGTAGTTTAATTTGGGAATTTCACTAAAAATGTTAGTGTGTATTTATATACGGCTACTTCCACTTGAAAAATAATGTGTTAGCAGAGATCATATAACCTAGCTTGATTGTGGCTATATTTAAGACTCTTTTCATAAACCTGTACCTCTTATTTCCTAGAGCATTGGGATTTTCTTTGAAACTCTGAGCTAAAGCATTAGAACTTATCATATGCCATTGTGACAACTGGTTAAGCATTTGAAATAGGAATGAATCTGTTATCCTAGGGCAAAGCAGCTTCCCAAAGTTGTAATCGGAAAATATAAGTAAAGACAATTAAAACAAAAAAGAATTTTGTAAATGGTCTTTAATATATAGAAATGAGGAAGGATTGTTTAAAAATTGAAGTCTAACTTATATTTACAATTATACAAAGCAAGTTACCTAATCTCATTTATGTATAACACAAGTATTAAAGATGTATTCAAAGAATAAAAGGAGGGCCAAGGATCTAGCTCAGGGGCACAAGCGCCTGCCTGGGAAGCACAAGGCCATGAGTTTAACCTCCGGTACAAAAAAAAAAAAAAAAAAAAAGGTATGAGAAAGCTATGAGAACAGTAATGCAAACTCTTAAAAGCATGTCTTCAGGGCTTGACATAGGCTTGGTTAAGTATTTAATGTATATGAAATATACTCCTATATTGTTTGAATGTTATGATAACATCAACCACATTTCAAATTAGTAAAAGTAGAAAAGGAGTAGAGTTATTCCTTCATAATTCACACTTGTTCAATTATACAAAGTCCTAAAAGACTCTGAGATATATTCTCTTGGTCTCATGCTTCCCAAGTTTGCACATGAGCATGATTAACCTGTGTTGCCATCATGAGATTATGAAGTACGATGTACATATATGTGCAAATACATACAATGAGAGACATTTTTATTAGTACTTTTTTCAGTACACGCAATTTATAATCATCTTTTGGAGTGCATAAATGTATACAATAAACCTTAGAGCAGCAATTGCTCTAATGCTATATCATTTTAATAATTTTTCTCAAAGGAATTCTCAATATATGTGATTATATATCTAAATAAATTTACCATCAAAGAAAATAAACATAATTCTAATCAAACATTCTTTGTCAACATTTATGTCATAAACAGGCTAAAATATGGGTATGTGTAATTATATTAGTTTTAATCCATTAAATAAAAATATATTTCAAATAGTTGATTCCCTATGGCATACAATTGATTTGTTTATAATATTTGGAATACATTGGTTGGTAAATATCTTAATATAACTCAATCTCAAATATCTGTCCAACATTAAAATTGATGAACATGGCATTGAGGCCAATGTAACCAGCCCCGGGGGAGGAGCTCATCCTGGCTCCTGTTGCACTGCTGAGAAACTGGACTATGCTATGTCCAAGTCATGAACTTTTGGCAGTGGCAATTTCATGAAAAATTGGCTTACAAAAATGGTGCTAGTTCTTTTCCATACATGAATTCAGGAACTAACTAGAGGCTCAGATTACTCAACAAACATGCTGTCAGCCTAGTTAATTGTGCATTTTAAAATTAGTTAAATACAAGGCCCAACTGAAAAATGTGAATATTTAAATTGTTATTATGGTAAAAGACATATCATCTTTAATCCTCCTCAAAACAGTCCCTCGCGTTGTGAGCACACTTCTCCTATCACTCTTCACAGTCTCTGAAACCCCTCTGCAAGTCTTCTTTCATGAGTATCTTAGTTGTGCTGTCATAGTTATCTCGACAAAGTTAATAAATTCAAAATGTTTACTTTCATGGTCAATTTGAATTCAAGGGAAAGCTGTTACTTGCGTAGTGATAGATCTCATGAATAAGGTGGATGAAAACATACTAATATATTGGGGGGCCTGCTTGTTTTTGATCACACTTTGTAAAGGCACTCAAGGAGAAAGCCCTCCAAAAGTGTTTCGGAATGCTGAAATGATGATAGACTATGCCGGAAGCAAAGGGAAGATTTTAAAGGAGTTAATGACAAGGTTGTCACTGTATACGTTGCTCACCCTGTGTATATCCTTACAACTTGTCAAGGAAGCCTTTGATGTTGATGGCTCAAATTATGCAGAACATCTCTTTGAAAATTTCTCCATTTTTTAAGATTTCCAGTCAAGAGCTGAGTGGAAATCAACTCTTTCCAGTCAAGAGTTGATTTTGAACTCATGTGATATTGGTGAAGAGCAACAATCTTGTGACAGTGAAAGAATTTGAACAGGGAATGCATAGAACTCAATTACAGTTTATGATATGGGGGACTACTTGAAAATGTTAAAGACACTGTCAATATTTTGCCAGGATATAAGGGTGTATTCTACAACCTTTGGGAGAAAATTTGTGATCTAATCCTATTAATGGGTACAAAAACACTTGGGATCTGGAACTCCAGGAAAAAAATGATATTTGGTCCATTTCTCTGGGAAAAGAAGAATTTTGGATGAACTGCATAGCACTCAAGTAAGTACAAGGGGACCTACCTAATTACCTTAAAGGTGTTTGGACATAAGATTTAATGTTCTTTGACAGTGAAAGTGGCTGAAATCATGAATTTACTAATAATTTACAGTTAGAAGTATTTTGGGGCTGGTAACTTGTAATAGATAATGTAGTTAATGTGTAACATGTAGTAGCTATAGATAAGCTTTAAACTTTCAACCCTTTGTTCTGGCTGTAAAATGTCAGTTGGCCCCATTTTGGTGCTTTTTATTACTGCATCAAAACCATGCTGTGAATTTGTAGCTGCCATAAATGCTTAATGTAAGAGCTCATTGTGCAATAAAGTGTCAGAACACTGTTTTTAAACACGTTTTTAAAGCAACATTTTACAGCTTACATTTTTTCCCACTGCGTACTATAAAAAGTACAGATTTTCAATGTCACATTCAAAAGGAGTGCATAATCATTCCTGAGAAAGCCAAGCTTGGTGAGAATTAAACAATTCTTCCAATCCTTTGCATGTGTCCTGCCTTTTCTCTCCTCTTCGGACAGGCCTCTTCTGCACATCTCAAAGGTGAAAATCTCCCTGCTGGATGAACATTGGTGTACTCTGCGATTAATGTAGGTGCTTTGACCCTTGATCATTTAAATTTGAAATACATCCTTGTATCTCTACAACTAATCTCAGTTACTTTTCGTGTCACAAAATAACTTTATTACGTATTTACCATCCCAAATATTCACACCATTTTAAATTGAAAGGATATTTCTCTTTCAATCTTGGTGGAGTTGTAAATTTATTTTCACGTCAAATCTTCCTTCTTCATCCTGTACTAACACTGTCATTTTCTCATAATGAAAAAAATCACTTTACTTCATGTGTGGGCCACCTCGTTGTCCATACAACACTGAGTATGTTTTGAGATTTCTTTTTCTCTTTCTTTTTCTAACATTTCTCTTCTTGAATTGCCTGACAATCTTTGTGTCCAAAACCTTCTGGTAGCCAAACTGAGGTCTGAATGGAAAGAATTTGCAGTGCCAGAACAGTCCTCTGTTTGTCTGGCACAAGTCCATCATTCATTTTGTTAATGCACATTAATATTACATGGTGATCGCTTCATTTTGGGGAGTTAGTACATGCATTTAAGATGTCCAAGTCTATCCTGTTATTCTCTTTCTCATTCCCTCTCCTTTCTACTTGTCTTCTTTCTTCTCTCCAGAAGTCTAATTCCTGGTTTCCTCTTCTCTTATCTTTATCTTAATCATTTATTTATTTTCTGTTTCTTGTGTAAGGGAAAACATATCTACCTAATAAATACATGTTCCATTTCACTTGACATGGTTTCCAGTCCTGTACACAGCACAAAGCTAAGGCACGTAGGAGGCACTCAGTATATATCTGCTGAATATGTGAGCGGATCCATATGAATAAATACATTTAAAAATATGTCCTCACAATAATTTTCTGAAATAGATCCAAGAAGTTTAAGATTTGCAGTGCTAGTATGAAGTATTATTGTTCATACCATTAGGAGTACACTTGTCTCCTAGTAAAATCTAAAAGGTTAGACATTGAAGTCCAGAGAAATAGAGTTCAAGATTTTTTTTTTGTTTTGTTTTCAATCTTTTTCTTCTTATCCCACACTGAAAGTTTTCTTTTTTCCGTAACTCTAAACACAAAATCAAGTCCTTGTAAAATAGATAAGAGTGTTTTCATGGAATGGACCGAGCAACCAATTAACTTCTTTGACTGTAAACCTAACTACCCCAATTAACATATTACAACATAATGACTTTCACAAGAGATAACGTCCTTTGAAGCTACTGCCACCAAGAAAAACAACATGAACTTTTGAGATTCCCTTAGTAAACATGGAAATAAATTGGTAATTCATTCTTATTCAGAGGAAAGCATTTGATTTTTTTAAAGCCCAGTGAATGGTGCCAACCACAAAATGCCAAAGAGATTAAAAGGAAAAACAGACATACTCAAAGAGACTTAAAAAGTTACTTTTACATTCCAACCTTTTTTTTTTTTTTTTTTTTTTTTGGCCACATGGCATGCATCTGTTTAATATGCATGAAGTTGGCAAAATTTTTTTTTTCCTGTACTACTGACAACCTAAGCATTTGGAATGCACATTTTTTTTCTGTATTCTGAAGTGTGACGATTTATTACTCATTTAATATTTTAGAATGTTTTCTAATAGGAGAGATTGAAGCTTTGCTTAACCCTGTTCCCTCTAGTCACAATGATTACTGCCTGAAGATTTTCATTTATAAATTGTTACACTTAACAATGCCAATGGAAACAACATTCTATTAGAGAATAAAAAGGAAAGATCAAAATCCATCTCTCTTCAGCTGCTACAGCCCTAGCTTCCATTAGAGACAGACATAGAGTGAAAGACACACACACACACACACACAGAGAGAGAGAGAGAGAGAGAGAGAGAGAGAGAGAGAGAGAGAGAGTCAGAGATACAGAGATACAGAGACACAGAGACACAGAGACACAGAGAAACAGATTGATTTTCTGGCATCTTTTAGATGCAGAGTATAAATAAAATAAATAAACTATGAATAAATAAAGTGCATTTAACTGAAATAATAGTGTTTAATTATTTTTTTAATTTAAATTTCCCTGGAAATTTATGATACTTTATGTGATAATAAATATTCACTCAGGAATCACAACCAGATTTATTTTTGCTTTTATTAAGCTAGTTTAACTCTATAATTTTTATGACTTTGGTGGAATGAATTGAAATTCCCAAATTACTTTTATTTGAAGTGTCTTTGAGTTATTAATTGTTTTTCCCATGAAATTCTGGTTAGAGAATTGAAGTATTAAAAATGATCCAAAAAATATCATCTTTTGAGAATTAAATTCTCCAAACCTGTTATTCTGAAATACTAACTGTATAAAATTCAGCTAGGAAGGTGAGGACAGTTTGACAACAATGTTCTAAGTTCCTATTTTCCATTTGATTGCAAAGCATATAAAAATCATAGTTTGCACAATTATCTTACTTGGGAGCCAGAAGTATAAAATACAAAAAGAGAAGTTCTGTGCTGAGTGGAAGGAAATTTCTCAGGGCACAGCTCTCGGGAATAAACCAGGAAATAGATCTTGATGCCACATATTAATTAATTAATTAATATTAATTATATTCGCTATGACTTTTGTGTTGACAAAGTACATGATAGAGGTTCTGCTGAATTACTTTATTCTGAACCAATTGCATAAAACAGAGAAAGCATGTCATAGTAAACTATTGTTTAATAGAACATATTGGAGGCTATTGCTTTGGACAGAGCACCTGCACTAGAGCCAAAAGACCAAAAACAATTGAACACTCAAGAAAAAATTGCTCGTAATGAATCCAAGGCTAATTTTTCTTTTTATTTTACTCTCAGAGAAAGCCAGGCAGTGACAGGTAAAAGCCAAATCTTCAAACAAGACAGTTTCAGCGAACAGGAAGTCCTTCTGCTTTAACCTTCAGAAGGGAAACACCTGAAACAACCAGTTTTGGTTTTTTTTTGTTGTTGTTGTTGTTTTTTGTTTTGTTTTGTTTTGTTTTGTTTTCTATTTCTGTTTTCCTCAATCCTTTTTCTCCTGTTAGCTCACTGGGATGGTGCTACCCAACCCTGGAATCACAGATGAAAGTCAACTAGCATGTTCTAAGTCCAAGTCAATGATTTTATCTTGTAACACTACCTAACGCTTTACATGGAAAATGTTTCATAGGTAGTATTTCACATGGGTATAAAACCTCTCTCCCTATTTTTCATACATTAATTTTTCTTACATAGATAGGGGCCATGTTTCTCTAATTTCTCTGACAGGTCTCTTTGTTTTTAACATACCATTACTACAAACCTTAATTATGATTAAATAATATTTAATTTCTTATATTTTACTTTGGCAGTCTTTTTGTTTTCAAGATGGACAGCCAAACACCAGTATCAGTAATTCGTAGAGGAAAGAGTTCATTTATTCCTTATTTTCTCACTTATGCAGCAAATGTAGTAAAGAACCGTACTGATCTAAGTACTCAGTGTACAATAGATAAATCTTGAGCAGTGGTTGTGAGCCTGATAGAGACCCTGCATCCAAACTGCAAACCAAACCTCCTTCTTTATCACAAAGCATCAACACTGCATTAAACTCTCATACTCAGGCTTTAGTCTATAAAAATCAGCTCCTGCACTTGGGACAGTGAGCTGTCTCAAGGACCATAGCTTTGCCAGCTCTGAGTTTCTAGATGATGAATTACTTTACAATACATTATGAACAGGGTGTTTGTAAGAAAAATAAAAGTAAGGAAATAAAGGTTGAATGACACAAAGATAGGGTGAGTAGTCTGATTATAGTAAATGTGGAGAAAGATTGAGATAGTTTATCTAACATGAAAGAAGCATCCAAGTTCACAGTTCACCAGGAACAGATAGAAACAAAAACCAGATATGCATTTTCATCTATTTTTAAGGATTTACATTTCTCAGTAATGAGTACATTGCTCCTGAACACAACGGTTTTAGGTCTTGGATACAGGCTCAATACATTTATTTTCATTGTAGAAACTGAAGAATGAATATTGAAAACAATCTAAATTTTATCAACCTAAGGATTAAATAAATTGTGATTCATCTACACTATTAAAAAAAAAACAACAAAAATCCCCTCTGTAGCATTTAAAAGCATAGGCAATTCTATGTACATGATGAAAAGATCTCCAAAAATATTCTTATAAAATGGTCTTATGAAAAGATCTGTTTCATAAACGTCAAACATTAACACCCACTCCACCACCCTGAAACCCTTCTGGGTGTTTATAAAAACTGATAAAATGAGCATTTGGTGATGAGAGGACTGTGTTGGGCAGCAAGGAGTACTTTTTATTGTGTGTTCTGAAATTGCAAATACTGAACAAAACCCACATATCGGTTTTCATTAAAAATAACAGAAACAAATAAATTGACCCTGTCTAAACTTATAAAACCAGTGAAGGACATTCTTTGTGTTGGATTACTCAAATTAAGATAAAAGTTTGTTTCTAAAAATGGTAGCTATGTAATATTCTAACCAAACACTAGTGATTAAACTGCAAGAGCAGCTGTACCTGCATCTCTCCATTCATTCACTGCGAAACACACTCTGGAAGGTCATGCACAATTACATAAAGAGCAAAGCTCCCAAAATTTAGAGAGTAGGACCCTGAGAAATTTGCTTCAAACAATGTACTTTTAAATATCTAAAGAAAATTGTGCATTGTTTTTTACTATTAACTAGTGGTATTATTAACTACTGGCATTGCTATAAAGCCAAAGAAGTAATAAAAAAATAAATAAAAAGGAAATGGGGGCATTAAGTTATGCAAAACAAACACAAGCTTGGTTTAATCCTATTTGTTGTTCCCATCTCCATACCTTTTTTGATACTAGGTAGTGAACACAGGTCCTTCTCTCTGAACTACCTGCTCAGCCCCTCCCTCTCACATAAATCTATTTTTATTTTAAATCAGGGTCTTGCTAAATCACCAAATTGCCCAGGCGAGGTTCAAAGACATGATTGTCCTGCCTCACCCTCCCAGAAGGCTGAGATCACAGGCATTTCTCACCAGATCCAGCTTGTTGGTAACATTTTCACTTTTATGTGATGTTTGATTTGCATCTCAGTGGCTTCCCAACATCTTCATATGTTTGGAAGGGGATTGGGTGGTAGGGGCACCACAGCTGATTTGCTATGAGGGCCTGGGATCTGGTCAGAAGAGCCAGTCACCGATGGCATGACTTTGAATGCTGCATCTCACTCCCTGCCTCCTTCTTCCTGGCCAGGATAACATGAGTAGCTTTTCTTCTACTCAGGTCCTTCCACCATGCTGGTTCTGTCCTGAGGCCAACCAGTCATGGATTGTAACTGCAAACCACAATAAACCTTTGTTCTTTTGAGCTGTGGGTGTCTCTGCAATGAGGAATGTGACTAAGCAGTCATACTACGTTAGTGAGTTCATAACTTCACCACCATTCTTGTTAGAGGTTTTACATTTTTAAACTAATTTTAAAATATAAATTATGCTCACAAGTGATATGGTTTGTGTTTAAATGTTCCCCCAAAGCCTATGCAGTCATGGCAGGTAGGCCTTTTGAAGGTGGCTGAGTCTATCATTTGCGACTGGTTGATTGTCTAGCACTGGGATTGGCAGTATAAATGCTGCATCTGTCCAGAGGTGTGTTGCTGGCACACAATATACAGGAGGGAAAGATACATGCCCTTTCCCCCTTTTTCCCTCTTGTCACTTGTAGTCACCATAACTGCCCCTTAGCTATGGCACCATGCCTTGGAGCCACCTGAGTAGGGACTAAAACTTCCATAAAGTACAAGCTAAATAAACATTTCCCGCCTTCACTTTGGGCATCAGGTATATTGTCTCAGCAATGAGAGAAAAGTAACCAAGGCAACTATGTTTTTGTTTAATAGCCAAACATTCAAGGGATCCTTAAAATTTGTTTAGAATTAGACAGTTTTATGGATCTCTAAAGTCATCAATTGACCAGTTTTACTTTTCATATCCATATGAATTAACAAATATATGTACTTGCTAGAAAGCTATTCTTTCATGAAGCATAAATGTTCTGTTGGACATGTCTTTCTACTGCTTCACAGTAAATACAATAGCTAAAGTTAGTTTTGATTAAATATCTTAGAGGGGACAGTTGTTTAGAGAATGTAAATTAGGTCAACAATCAAAACCTTTAAGAAGCAGTGTAGATATAATTTCTATCTGGCATTCTGTAGTTGATGCTCATCAGAGTTGATGCCCTTTTAGCCAATCAGTATTCTCATGTGCTGTATCCAAATCAGCTATAATTCAAACAGCACTACGACATTTTAAAAACCAGCTTTAGAGCTTAATGTGCTGGTGTTTCAGTATTATGCATCGTTAAAAGGTGGTGCTCAAATCCTCAGTTGAATCTGCTCAAGTGGATTGTTAGATGCCAATACACCAAGATGACTATTGTCTTAACTGGGTGAAGAATATCCTCCCTTAAGGGATTAGAATCAATTAGATCAGGTTGCCTTTCATAACTGCAACCATGTTTTTTTCCATTGAAGATAAAATGGGTCTCTGATTGTTAAGGAGGACACACCTTTCAGGAAATTCTGAGAAATGAACTGTTCCCAAGCCCATGCCTTCTGAATTCCATTTAAAAGTGTGCATAGGTATGCACATGGGAAAAAACAAGTGGGTGATGAAACTCTACAAATGCTTGGCATGGTTCTGGCTTCCCCTGTGCATGGCAATCTAAAAACACAAGTGGTGTTTAGAACAGCATTTAGCAATGTGATATTCTCTAAATTCACAATTTCAGTTCATAATACCCAGACAAGACTTGTACATCAAGGGTGCTAAAGTGAAAAACAAAACAAAACAAACAAAAACATGCTGTATAGTTCACGATCTGCCCTAACTATTTGACAAGTGTGAGTGTTTGGCCATAGCTTAGGAGTTTCCAAGAAATTAACATGTGGAAAAAAAAATAAAGCAAGGGAAAGAGAAAAGAGAAAGAGAGAGAAAGAGGAAGACAGGAATAAATACAAATAAATAAATAAGAACAGAGACAACCACAGCAAAGGACATCAGCTGCTACTCTTGATTCCTGCCTGCTTGGCTTGACTGGCAGGGTTGTCAGAGCTAGAGGAAATCACCACACTAGGTAAAAGCACTTAGCTTACTTATCACTCATACTGACAGAATTGACTATGGCTTTTGCTGGTTGGTTTGTGTGGAAAGATCTACTAAGTCCATTTAATCTCAGTAATTAAACCTCAACTACACAAGGCAAAAGAAATCACAAGTGCATATGTAACTGGACTGACCACCATAAAATTCTTGCATTTTTATAAAAGATGTTTTCAAGGATCTTAAGGTAAGCAACTGTAATGTGTACTCTGAAAATAGAAGGACGGAAATGAAAAGTTATGCAGACAGATACCCAAATGAAGCTTTATATAACTTTGGAGGCCAAAATGTCTTCTAATGTTTTGTACAAAGTAGCATGCATTGAGCAAGAAGGATTTGCCTCCCAGTAACTAAAACTGACAACAGGTCTCATAGGATATGTTATATCCTGGCTAGACATAAATTGACCAGTGTGCCAGTAGCATGGATTTTACCACATGGATTCACAAAAATCAAAATTGGAAGCTGCCATTTCTAGTGTCATTATAGACACAAAGTCCACACATGCAAGTGGCACAAATAGGAAGACATGAATTCAATTTTACCTTTGTTATTCATCATGCTGGAATACTCAGGAAAGTACGTTATTTTCTTTCCAAAAGTATTTCTCAATGTTGACACACTCTCTTTAACATTAGCTTAAATCCATTTGTCTTCCCCATATCCATATTATAAAAGATCCTATAAATATGTTATGCAGAAAAAACTCATAGGCTAACCAATAGCCTGCACAACATATAGATCTGACATCTCTCAGGAGCAATGGACTGATTGGTTGAGGCTTTTAAGCCAACCAACCAATAGCCTCCGTAGCTGAAAATCATTGGATAAATGTATGTTTTCCCATTTTGCTTAAAAGGAGCTTATTATATGAAGAGCTTCCTTGTGAAACATATTAATGCCAAATTAATCCTTTGTATTACAAAGTAAAATGAGGCAAGCTTTTGATATTAGACTAAAAAAATATTGTTATGCAGCAGGAAGTGTGACTTCTGACTGCAGCAAGAAAACTGATTTATACAACAAAATATAGACAGCTTTTAGAGGTGTTAACACTCTTTTTGCCTTATAAGAAAAACCAGAAAGTTATGTGTGTGTGTGTGTGTGTGTGTGTGTGTGTGTGTGTGTGTATTTAAAATATCCCAAAGAAAAAGACCCTTAAAGGACCATCACTGTAAATGCTTACACTTTCCGTATATCTGGGTGAAGGGGCCAAATCCACACTTGGAAAATGTTTTTGCCATCAAGGAAATCGGATGAGAATGTATCTCTATTATTTAGTCCACCGAAGAACCCAGTCAAACAGAACAAGATAAGAGTATTGATACAGTACTTGGTGATCAGGTTACCTTGCTCAAAATGTTTAACACACTCGTATCCTTTTCAGGCAGAGGATGGAGAGTACCATAGGGAGAATTTTCTTCATGCCCAAAGAGAAATTTAGTATGTGCAGCGGTAACAAAGGGCTCAGTTGGGGAAAGAGAAAGCTTACTGTTCAAGGTGTCAGGATTCACTCTGCACTGATCTATCATTCCATCAAAATTCCATGTCTGACTGCCGAATTATCTATGGTGTGGCGAGGTTCTGTGAAGATATGCCAAAGACAATGTGCTGTCACCTTAACTCTGTGTATGCTTTCACTGTGTCATCCAGGAAAGAGGTTTGTAAGACCTTGATGTATCAGGGCAGCAAGGGCACTATGCAGCAGAAATGGATAACAATGATAAAAATGGGTGCCACTGAGAAAAAGTCACAAGAAAAGAAGAGAAATGAGAGGGATTTTAATATTCTCAAGTAAAATATATAGTGATGATAATGGATATAAAATGTATTGGGCCCGATTTAAATATCATGTTCTCCTAAATATACAATACTGTCTGTCTCCTCATAGTAGAGAATCACTAAATTGAAGAAAATGTGGGTAAAGTGAGAGCCACTTGAATTTATATTGCTTATCAAGCAGAGTGAGGTAAGCATTATTGCTTTCAAAATTTTACTGTAGAAAATGTTTATCTGTGGTTTGAACTTAATTCCCCTAAAACAAGCAACAAATTATACCAAATTCTGTTCTTTGAGCATTCTCTGTACAGAAGAAAGAGGAAGGGACTGATGAATTACTGTGGTGTGGAATTCATGCATTAAAATACATTATGAAAAATTGATGATAGTATTTTTAGGAAAAGATCCCAGGAATAGCATTTCTTCTACTACTTTAAAACATCCTGATGTTCCTAGCAACTTGGTATTTGTGACAAAGTTTGAGTTTACTCAAATGCCTAATTTTTACTATTACTAATTTACTAATTACTAAATTTTACTATTACTATTACTAAAGGTCACAACACTATCATGAGAGGTGACCAAAGTATATGCCAAAGCCCAGTTCTGGGTAGGGTGTATCAGAGTGATTCAGTTCTTGCCAAGGATATGTGAAAGTCAAGTTCAATCCCTAGTACAAAGAAAAAAAATTCAATCCAAATGTATATACTTTCATCAAAATGAATCATAAACTTCTAACATTTTCCAATTCATAGGAATCATGAGAGAACAAGACTCCTAAGAACTTTTCTGCCTAACGCTCATTTTCTCTTGGTGTTGTTCAGAATCATTGAAGAAAGTGCTCTATATCAAAATGGAGAAATTAACTATGAACTCAAACATATGACATAACATATGGTATAACATATTATACCATTATGACATCTGTGGGTTTTGATTAAAAGTTCTGTCCTAAGTATGCAATACCCTTCAAAAGATAAAGTTGTTAGATTAGAGTGCAAGTACAATCATGTTATCCACTAATTATTGACTTGGATGCAATTTGCTATGTTTTCTTACAACTAAGAGGAAATTTATGCTATTTGACTTTTCTAGCATCTGGAGGTCAGGTATGATGCTCCAGCAGAGCCAGAAAAGATGATTTAAAAATTTATTCTTGTGTATGTGTTTGAGTAAAATGCTGGTCCACTCTACTATGACAAGGAGTGGTCCAGTCTATAAAATATGCAACCTCATGCCACTGACTTCACTGAGTTCAGTTCTGACTCAGAGACATTGTGCATCTCTTTCTCATATTTTCATATCAAATGCACATCTCTATAGGATCCAAAAAAAATCTGTGACTGTTCTAAGATACTCAAATGTTAGTTCTGTATGGGGAGCCATTTAAGAACCTTGAAATAGTAGAACCTGACATGTATTTGTTTGAGTTTCATTTCCTTTAATTTTGGAATTATGTTTTTCTCATTTCTCAATTTCTTCCATTCAATTCTATCTCTCCTCTGCTAGACTTATTCACCATACCCAATAGAGTAAAGTGTCCAGGGGATCCATATAATATAAAGAGACATATATTTATGAGATTGAACAATAATTATCAATAAGAAAAAAATGCCCTTATTGTGTGCAAGGGAAACAACCTAATGCATTAGAAAATATTCTGGAAAAACACAAACTGAGAAAAGAATCTAATTTGTAGTAGCTACAAAAATGAGGAGGTGAGTTTAAATAAGAAGTAAAATGATTTTATACTGAGTACTATCAAACTGAAGATACAATTATGTGAAAAGACATTCTGTGCTCAGAGGCTAGATGAGTTAATAATGTTAGAGTTCATACTACAAATGCCATGTAATCCCTCTCACAATATTAATGATGTGCCACATTGAGATACAAAAAAATAATCCTAAAATTTGAAGGTACCAGAGAAGACTCCAAATAACCAAGTGTCTGGAGAAAAAACAGCAAAGCTGAAAGCATCACATGACCTAACTTCAAACTGTATTAAAAGATAAGAGTAATCAAAACAACATGATATTGGAATAAAAACAAACACAGAAACCATTGGAACAGAATAAATATACCCATAGATACACAGACAGCTGCTTTCCAACAAAAGTACAAGAATATAAAATATCTTCAGGAAAACAGTATTCACATGAAGAAGAATGTCTGATCTGACAAAAACTCACTCAAAATGGATCAAAAGGAAATTGAAAATCTCCATGACACTGGGCTGGGCAACGATTTTTTGAGTAAGACCTCAAAAGGTTAAGCAATGAAAGGAAAAATAGATAAGTGGGATTACACCACACTAAAACACCTGAGAAGCAAAGAAAACTATCAACAGAGAAAAAAAAGACAACCCACAGAATAGGAGTAAATATTGACAGACAGACACCAGATGAGAAGCCAATATCAAAATATACAATGAGCTCAAACATTTCAGTAACAAGGAAACAATCCTATTTTTAAAAACCAAATAGGATTTGAATGGACATTAATCAAAAGAAGACACATAAAGGGCCATCAGATATATGAAAAAGCTTAACATTTCTTGTTGCCAAAGAAATGCAAATTAATATCACAACGAGATATCACCACATACTGGTATTGTGTACTATGGTATTGTTTTATAATTATGACACTATTTTAGAAGAAAATAATATGGAATTTTGACAAGGTGTGGAGAAAGGGAAACTTTATATACAAGTTGTCATAATAGAAATTAATAAAGCCATTTATTTCTCAAAAAAAGCCTGAAAATAGAACTTTTATGTAATCCACCAATTGTACTACTGGGTATGTATCTAAAGGAATTGACATCAGTAGGATGTAGATATCTTCACACCCTTTTGATGTCAGCAACATTCACAACAGGCAAATTATGAAAATGATTTGTGTCTACCAATGGCTGAAAGAAAAATATTAAGATAGCATATACCGCCAAATAGAAAATTCTATCATTTGTGAAAACATGGATGAACTTAGAATTACGCAGCGTATTAACTAGGCACAGGGAAACAAATACAGTCAGATTTTACTTATACGTGAAATCTAAACAAGTTGAATTCACAGAAAGGAGAGTAGCATGAGATTATCAGACTCTGTAGGGAGATTTGTTAGAGGCGAGGGGAGTCACTGGGTAAAGATTACACAACTGTAGCAATAATAACTTGGTGTTTTACTGCACAGTGGGAGGACTATAGTTAACCTAATGTGCTGTGTATTTAAAATAGAAGGTTTAGAGTGTTCTCACCACAAGGAAATGACTAATGTTTTGGTGCTGGATATGCAAATTATATCTATTTGGTTATTACAAAATATATACATGTAAGAAAGCATCACAACTCGTTAGTAAAAATAGCCAAAGAAAATTAGTTCTCTTTTTTGTTCTGCCATTAACTAGTGCATGACTGCTGCCCTATCCTTCTTAATGTAAGTCATCTGGATTAAGATATTTCCAAAGACTAAGTGCTTAAATTCCATGATTTTTTGACATACAACTCTGTTCAGCATCAATTGATAAACTTTAATGTGAATATCAATAGTAAACAATATTTGTGAGAAAAGCTTTATCCACAGAATCCTATAATTCTCTGTGTAATTCAGATGCCAATTGGGCTTATTTCCCTGATCGTAGGAATAGATACACTACATATTCAAGACTCTCACATGTTCATACCTGGATGACATTTTCTTTAGTCCTTTGATATCAGTGTCTGCTTCCTCTGAGTGGGGTTCAGAGTCACCTCAATGCTATGTGCATGTAGTCTGTATTTTTAAATGCTGACCAAGTATGGAAATACTGCCTTCTGAAATATTAGAAATATCCCAGCCCTTGCACAAGATTTCTTTATATGGTAGCTTAGTGTAAAGACTAACAAGCATGGAGGGGATTATAATGGAAACAACCGAAAATTATATGAACATCACTTTTTAAACATATCTTTGGTTATATATTTAGTGCTGGAGATTGAGAACAGGGCCATTGCACTGGGCTACATTCTCAGCTCTTTTCCATTTTTTAAGACAAGTTCCCAGTTAAGTTGCTGAACTTTCCAATCTTGGCTCCATTTGTTGATCTTCCCACTTAGCCTCCCTGAGTGCTAGAATGATGGGCTGGCACACCTATTTCTGATGGGATACATATGTGTTAGCCTTCCCTTTTCCCCATCTTGTCTTGATATAGCGCAGTAATTTACCTATTACTTTCTTTCTATGTCTTGCACTAACCAATTCCTAGAGTAGTCTTGTCCACTGCTTTAAAAGGCTTCTTAAGGTATCTTCTTAAACATAATTTCCTCCATATCAGCCAGCATTTTATGAAATAAACTGATACAGCAAAAGATATAAACCTGTATAAGGTGTTACAAGATTGGCTTATGATGGTCAGCCACAGAGCTGGATGATGAAGCGTGCAAAGGCTGTACATACATCAGAAGCTAAAGGGTTCAGTGCAAGGTCCAGTGCTCACTGCAGTGTTGCAGAAAAGCCCAAATCAGGAGGCTGATGGGTCTGCATCAAGCTGAAGAGGCTACAGTAAAAGGCTGAAGGGTCTATACCAGAAGGTTAACGATCTAAAGTGGAAGCTGTAGAGTGTGCTCCAGAAGCTAGAGGATGACATCCGAGCTAAGACAAAGAATGGAGCTCCTCTAAAGAACAAAGCCAGTTCGCCTTCCTCATCTCCCTTTCCACCATCCAGGCAAGCAGCCACCTTCTGGCAGGTTCTCTACACCCTGAGATGTAGAACTGCTGAGCTGACTTAGTTAAGTTTCTAAATTTCTTAAGTCTACACAATCAATAAACCACTATACTCTAGAAAATATTCTGCTGTAAGCATGCAAAATATCTTTTTCACAATTCCAGATTTATGTTTCATAAATTCTCCTCTCCATCTTTTTAGTGTTTCTAATGAGGCAACCAGAAAAGACATGGGGGGGGGGTGGCTCACATTTGTAATATCAGGCCTCTGGAGGCTCAGGCAGGAAGACTGTCTTGAGTTTAAGGCAGCCTGGGCCGCACAGTAGTTCAAGTCCAGCTTGAATTATGTAGTGAGACTGTTTAAAAAAAAAAAAAAAAAAAAAAGACATCAGATACCACCTTTCTTCAGTTGCCTAACTTGTTTCTTCTGTCAAAGAGGAAGACAAAGAGAAGCAAAGACTATATTGTAATCAGGGGCTGTGCAGAGAACAATTAGAATCAGGGCATGGAGTTTATAATTGTTTTATAATCATCACCCAGAGTTAACACAAGCAAATGCAGGAAATCTTTCCACAACACTAAAGACATAGAACATTTAGTCAAAGGCCTAAATCTCACAGCAATGTCCTGCACGAGTATAGATGAATACCCAGAGCTCATGACAATGCCTCCCATGAGTCCCGGGGGGGGGGGGTCCAGAGCCCACAAGAAGGAATCACAACATCTCTTTTATAGATTCATGCTGGAAAGGCCCAAAGGTCAGGGGCAGAAGCTAGAAAGTCTACACCAGCGGGGTGAAGGAGCTGTGCTGATGGGATGAGGGTTCTAAGCTGGAGCCGAGAAATCACACTGACAACAAAGATCAACACTGTCCTGAAAAGCACCACAGCCATCTTCAGCAGCACGGAGGCCCCGAGCTTCTCTGACAACAAACACAGTCTAGTACCTGCCAGGAAGCCAGCATGATGAGTTCATCCTGGAGACCAAGTGGCACAAGTCTTCCCCTCCGGAGCCAGGAAGCAATGCTTGATGTGAAGACCAGAGCTCCTCCAGGACAACCAATGGCTGAAACAGCAACTCAGGAGAACCCGCAATGCCTCAGTGCCTCAACACACAGCTTCTCCTTCTCCATGTCTCTATTTATGCTGGCAACTTTCCTCAGATGAAACAGATACAATCAACACCATGCTGATGCAATCCAGTTGGGATTAAGTTGACCACCAGTTTTTAATCCATAACAGACTCTATCCATGGAAGGAAAAAGGCACCAGGAGAAAAAACACTGCAGCTGCAAGACTCATTCATCACTGATGGCTACAGGAATGTGCTTGTGCTTGTGTCTTTGCCCCAGTAACATCTCTAGGAACTAAGGTGAACCACAGTCACTTGGTTTTACACATCATTTGCTTTGTGCTGAATACTTCTACCTTGTTGAGTCATGTAAGTTGCATCTAAGGGGACGTGAATGCCAGCTATGCACCACACTGTAGTTTCTTTCCAAAGAAGATGCAGAGCCATTTTGTTGGGGTGGTTGTGAATTATTGTTTTGGTAACTAGAATCCTATCTGACTGTTGACTTCCATTACTGTCAGGATGATTTATCTTCTCTTAGACTTCAAATACTACTGGCAAGAACTGCTGATTTTCTTTTCTGGATCCTGAATCCCCTCTCTTCCTGCCTTCCTGGAAAGCAAAGAAGGTTCTGCAATAAAAATTTCAAGGGACCAGAGGAGCTGTTTTTTTAAAAATGAGAGAGGATGTACACTTGTAGAGTCGCAACATGGGTCTTAAATAATTAGAATTCCACTGTTGTCATTTTTTGCAAAATGAAGCAAATCACAATTACTATCATATAACTCAAGTTCTTCCTTGGTATTTTGTGGAGAAATGAGAGACACCACCAACAAAGTGGTGTTTGCAAGGTGTTATTATTTATAAAATGGTTTAGGACACATGGCGGTGGGAATTCACTGAACTGTGGTATAACTTGAATCTGACATGTCCTGAGGGTCTCCTGTGTTATTGGCATGGTCAATAGCCTGAGATACTACTGGGAGATGGTGGAACCTGTAAGAAGTGGTGCCTAATGGGAGGAAGTGACGTTGCTAGGGGTTACACTTGAAGCAATAAGTAAGACATTGGTCCTTTCTTGACACTGTCTCTCTGCTTCCTAGCCCCCACGACATAAGCAGCTTTCCTTCTCTACCATTTATTCCTCACCATGATATTCTGCTTTACCACAGTCCCAAAGTGACCCACTCAACCAAAGTCTGAAACCTCCAAAACTATGAGAGTCCTCCTTGTAAGTTGGTAATCTAAGGTATTTATTCACAGTGACAAAAAAACTAATACAACTTCCATAGACTGTGATCCAAAGGGGAGTGTATGCTGCACTGAGATACTATGCTCTGAGTAGCAGGTTGGGATGTAAAAATGAGTGTTTCTCAGTGAGAAGGGAGGATGAGGGAGAAGATAACATGGTCCAAGTTGCGTTCCGTTGTTTTCAAAGGTAATGATGGCTTAATATTTACTTATATTTCCCATTTTCAAAATGCTGCTGTATATGTCTGAAAATCCAAATGTTAAATAAGGGGTGTAGGATGACACAAGTTTCAAGCCCTCTTTTCCATATTAAAGTGAGCCTAAAAATTTTTCAGCATGATCTCAAATGCACAATAGCTTTGAGCTACCAAACCTAAAATGGCTTTTTCCTTTTTCTTTTTTAGTAAAAATAAAGCCAATAGAGCTTAAAGCTATATAATGTACTTGTTTAGCCCAGGTTTGCCCAATACTACCTGCTACCCGTGCTTTCTTTACGATGCGTACATTCTTTGTTATATTGTTTCTCAAGGTTTGAACATGAAGCATCTTATTGGAAAAGAAGACCAACAAAAACTAAACTTTGAATATCTTCAGATTTTAGTTTCTTGTAGCATGTAAGACTTCCATTGTTTTCTGCTGTATTTTGAATATTTCTTTACTCACCATCAAGAGATTCAATTTTTTGTATTGAAATCTGACCACTGCTGTGATGCTATGAATCGGAGGGCCCTCTGCAAGTTGGAGCCATCTTTAAAGGGCAATTACCCTTATAATAGAGAATCACCACCAGCATCTCCCCTCTCACCATGTGAGGACACAGTGCAAAGATAGAGCTCTCTGTGCACCTGAAAGAAAGCACGGATCAGACAAACTCCACTAAATTTTTTGAATTTTCCAGCTTCCAGAATATGAGGAATAAATTTTCATTGTTTTTAAGCCACTCAATCTGTAGCATTTTAAGATAGGAGCCTAAATGGACTAGACATACTCATACTGGTCTTAGGTCTCTCTCTCTCTCTCTCTCTCTCTCTCTCTCTCTCTCTCTCTCTCTCTCTCTCTCTCTATCTCTCTCTCTCTCTTCCGCGATTTCTCTTAGAAATACAGTACACCTGAAAGCAGAAAAGTTGTATGTCACAAAACGTCAGAGAAGGGAAGAAAGTACAATGGAGAAATAAGAAAGTATCCATTTTATATGTGATTAAGGCCTGTGTGTGAGTGTAACAAAAGAGATTATGCTAGCTTTATTTTTCTATTGGTCGTGTTCCACTTTTAAAGAATTTCAGCAATGAATCTGTTCTGAAGTCAATAGCTCTGCGCTTGCACTTTGTATGGTGATAGTTGTGGAAGGTAAGAAGGGGGCAAACTTCTACTCACAGTTACTTTAGAACCACGGGAATGACAGTGAAGTGGGACTGAGAATCTGGCTAAAGCCACCGTGGCAAGTGGAAGCCATGGCTATGATTAGAACCTGTGTGTCATCATGCCGCATATACATTTTCATGCCATGGCCTCTGCTTCTTAAATAATCCAAGTCAGATCCTGCAGCCTCTAAAACTGTTTCTTTAACAAAATACCATTGACAATAGCTACTCTGGACTTCTTGAAAAGACAAACTCACAACCTTCGCTCTAACCACAAGATGTTTGCATATACTACTTAAAATTTACCCATAATAAATCTCACATTGATCGTTCTTTCTCTCTGTATTTGTCATTACTTAGGTGACTTCAATCACTTAGTTAAAAGTTACATAAACACATTTCTGCTCATATTACACTCAGTTTTAAGTTACACCAACATGCTTAAAGAGTCACCATCTACCACATGTTACTCATTCATGTTTTGGGGAAATTAGGAAGAGCGGCAGAATTTATTTTTGATAATCCACTTACCCTTTAGGATGTTTTCCCTCCTAACAGGCAGGCTGTAGAAAAGATTTCCTTATTTCTCACTTGTGAGCATTACTGCCACCTGCACATTCTAGATGGTGATGGGACTCTGACCAGTATTACTCTTTCCGACACCAACAAATACAATGGGACACAGTGTCTCCCAAACCTTGAAGATCATTTTCAAAAGATGTTTTTGTGTCAAAAACATCATATAAATAAAGGGAAATAGTTGCTTGAGGGGCTCTAATTTTCCAAGTTAACTGTTACAGGAACTGGAGTTACTGACTTATGTGAGCATTGCAAAGGCTTCCCCTGAGACAGCTGAAAGCACCTCTGACTCAGAAGCAGATCCTCCTCCCTCTCTGACACCTTCCCTGTCTGCTCTTCTTCCTTTCCCTCCCTCCTCTTTCCTCTCTTTTATCTTTCCTGAAAAACTGGGTTGATAGAAATGTGTGATCCTCTAATATTTCACACATTTTTGTTATCAAAGGTTGAGCAGATCTTTTTAACATATTGCATATTACATATTACATGAGAATAACATAACATACTATATATTACATGAGAATAACACATCAGAGTAGGGGCTACAAGATATGCTGTGCAGTTTCAATTAAGTTTACAAACTGCATGCCTTTTCCAAAAGGACTGCCTTCCTCAGTGAAAATACAGAATGACAAAACATAGTCAAATGTTACCACATTTCCAGAGATTTCTGCGAATCAAAGGTGATAGAATTCATGAAGCACTTAGCTCAGTATCTGAAAAATAGCAGGACACTATATTCGGTTTTACAGTAGTTTTTCCAGTAGTAATTGTCCTTATTCCACTTGGCAGGCAGAAATCACCCACAGTCTGACTATACGCTCGGGACATGTTTATAAGACGCACTTCAAAGAAAGCAAGCATGCAGTGGGAGTGGGGGTTGTCTGTAATAGAACATGAATGGTTCATCAAGTGTCTATTCATTACATTCCTACTTTTTGTCAATTTAGACTTCCTAGAGCTTGGGACACCTCAAAGAAGTAAACCAGAAACACAATTTTCCATGATTGAATTTGCGTTTAATATAGGTGAGACTGATAAGAGCCGTAAAATTAAAACTCCAAAGTATATGAGATAGAGCAAGGTATGACGAATAATTAATGTCAACCAAGATTGAAAGGCTAGTTCACATTGCGTAAAAAAAAAAACAGTAATACTGGCAGTAAATAACAAATCTGAACATCAAATGGCTCATCATCCAGCTGGTACTGTGTCTTCCAATCCCACTTGATCTACTACATAAATATGTCTACATTTGTACCATTGTGCATCTTTATTTATAAAAATAATACACATTATTTATGAAATTCTCTAATACCTCTAGGCATGCAGAAACCAGGAAATATCATATCTGGAATCCAGGAAGCTTTGAATGAATGAACATACAGAAATTACTACCTGGCAGAAGGAAAGCAAATAATCTGCTCAGTCCTAGACTTAAGAAGGTGACTTTTTCAAGACTCAAAATAAGTAAGAATAATGTAGTTAAATCCCTGATATAAACTCAGATGGATGCATCCCAGTTTCACAGAACAGAAAACCCACAAACAAGTACTCTCTGTTTGTCTTGGAACACACTGGTTTTCTTCTGAAGATATGTTTTTCTTTCTGTTTATGTGATTAACTGATTCTAGATTCAATCTTCCTTTCCTCAGCACAACTGAAATATCATAGAGAAAATTTTAAAAACCCAAATACAGGCTTCTGAAATGAGTAGACATTTCTCAGCAGAAATGCAAATGGACAATAAATACATGAAGAAAATAGGCAATATCTCTGTCCATAGAGAAAAGGAAATTTAAAACAAGGAAACAAAAACAACAAACCAATGAACTATAAGAATCCATCTTATCCCCAGAAATAATGACCATCATCAAAAATTAATTAACAAAATTGCTGGTGAGGCTTCAGGACAAAAAGAATCCATCTTTGTAAAAATGTAAACTTGTACAACCACTGTGGAAATCAGTATGGATTCCTCAATGACTAAGAATAGAAATTCCATTGGACCAAGTTCTTCCCCTTCTAAATATCATACTCAAATAGTTAAAAACATTGTTTTATATGATATATGCATAGCCATGTTTATAATCTGAATTCATAACAGCTAAATATTAGAAGCAGCCTATGGGTCCATAAACAGGTGAATGGTTAAAGAAGATGTGTTATTAACACATAGTGGAGTATTACTCTGCTACAATACAAAATGAGCCATATCAAAATCTAACTCTGAGTCATTTAGAGAAAGATAGATGCACCTTGAAACCAGATTAAGTAAAATGTATCAGGCACACAAGCTTAAATACAGAATGGATAACCTTACATGAGAAATCCACTGTATAAATAAAGAACACAATAAATGATAAAAAGTAGGAAGCAGGGAGATCTTTTGCAAAACGGAAGGGAACCAAGCAATGAAGTGTAGGTTGAGAGAGGAGGGGGGATGAAATACAAATAAGTAAGATGTGTTTGGTGCACGTGCCAATTCCCTACAATAAATGCGATCGTGCATTGCAGACACATACTGATAAAACAAAAATGTTAAAAGCCAATAAAAGAAGAAAGTTTAGTCAATGGTTTTAAGAAAAAAATGTTTAAACTAGGAAAATGGAAGTATAAAATTTCTGTTACTGAGTTCAGGATTTGCATTCCCTGTTTTCAAGATGGCAAGCTGCCAATGGCCCATTGTAAAGATTAGCAAGAAATCTGAAACTCACCTATTACAAGGCTGTGGTTTTTCCATAACTTTGTTGTATTTTAGTAGTTTGGACAGTAAACGAATGTCTCTTCTCTTTCTATGAGTCAAATATGAAACTTTTTATTTATAAAACATTAAATTATTAAAGCCTGTACTAAAATTCTCATTTTAATTCCAATCAATATTTAAATCAGTATCTACCATAAAAACTTTATAAGGACCAAATCTTATTTTTATCTTACTTTATACTTCAAACTTCTTGCTGTGCAGAATTAGGTAGTCTTCCTTGTTTGTGGAACTATACTTCAACCTCTCCCACTGAGACTTTGCTTGCTACTTCAGCTGAACTTGCAGTACCAGTCACTTTGGCAGGTTCATTCTCTGCTCTGGGTCCTTAAGAGGACCACAATAATCACCACAGCCTCCTTCTTTGTCTCCTGCTAAAGTCTTTCTTAGCCTCTTTCTTCTTAACTTCTCAGCTCTACATAGAGAGCTTCGAGAAGTATTTATCTCTAGTTCATAACCTTGTTCCTAATATCACACGTGCTCTGGACATGACTAGGTATATTAACAAAAAAGAAAAATCATAATCTCTGTCCATATTTTCTTTAGATACTCTAATTTCTTCTAAGGCAAGCACTTTTGATGCTGTCCATTCAATCAGAGTTTTAGGGAGAAAATGAAACATTAGGGACACTCTATAATAATTTGCTTTACAATTTCTACCATTTTTAAAGATTGTACCCTATGTTATGATTTCATCACAAGTAGAATGGATAGGTATTTATGTACACTGCCTTCATTTTCCTTAATCTTTTCTACCTGCCTGCTAAAACAGTCTAAATCCACATTACACAGCTCTAACTGTGTCACTTTTCTACTCAAAATATTCACCAGTACAAATTCAATGAATTACAAACTCTTAAGTCAGTGAGGTGCTTTATAATCTAGCCTTAAACTATCTTTTGATTATAAATTCTCAATTATTCTACCACATGAGGCAAAAAACCAGATTCTGCTGATTAGCTGATTGTACTGACAAACTCTAAACTTTTAAACTTTTATCTTGTCTGCCTGCTTGAGAGAACAATCCCTAAGTATGGAGTATAAATGGTGACTTGGTTTGCAAATATCTTTCCTCCAGACTATGTGACATCTGTTTACTCTGAACCTTCCTTGAGTTGAGTCCACAGCCTTATACCTAAGTTTTCAGTAAATATTTTTAAATTTCAACTGAATTGAACGGAGATTGTTTATAAACTCACATAAAAAACTAAATATACAGTGGCCTTTATTTCCTTTGTGCTCCAAAATAATATCAGCTTTGTAATTGGCCTTTTATAATATTCTTCCTCTCCACCCCTACCCTTATTTTTCTAATCCTACAAAAGCATCAACTGAAAAGAAGTTTCAAAGACACATGGGAACATCTGCTCTAAGAAGCCGCTTAAAAAATAAATATGCAGGGGCTGGAGGTTTAGCTCAGCGGCATAAGCACCTGCCTTCTAAGCAGGCAGTAGTGAGTTCCATCCCCAGTACCGATAAAAAGGAAAAAGACAAAAAAAAAAAAAAAAAAAAAAAAGTATGCCACAGACTAGGGAAAACAACTGTGTGGTCCTCCAGAGATTATTAGTACTGCTATAGGAGAGAACCAGACACACACACACACAAACACACACACACACACACACACACACCGCAAAATCAGAAGTTCCAGAAAGAGATAACTGTGCATCCAGTTGGGAACCACAATACTATCTTATTCACCCCTAACTTTCATATTCAGAGTTTCTTGGGGGAGACAAGTTTGTATTCCTTGAATATAAAATATTCAGGAAAACAATTTCATTTGAGTACTCCATAACATATTTCAGAATGTCAACATTTTATCTCGTCATACAAATAATCTTTTGTTTAATTTTTGTAGACTCTAGGCAGATGCCTATTATTATAATAGAACAATCTAAATTCACATTAGAAGAATTAAGTTTTGCAGTCAGATATACAATTTTTCCTAAACTTAAATTGAGGTCCCTTGTATCTTAATCAATATCTTATCTACATAACAAGAGTTTCACTTCAGACTCAGCTCCACTTAAACCTTTGGACTCCTGGAGGACACAAGGAATGTCTTCCTGTAATATTAAAAAATTTCTTTGCCCTTTTTTCCCTTAAGGGAAAAACCTACAACTATATGAAGTGTTTTCATTTACAAAATAAAAATAAAATTATCTTGGACAAACCAGAGAAGGATCTTAGAGTCTAACAAGTCCAAAAATCTGTTGTGTTACAGATTGGCTTAAGATTCCAGGAAACATACAACAGCTGGGGTATGTTTTTGTTACTCATTTTTTGGACTTGTGGAGCTTGTATGATCCTTGCATAGTCTGTTCAGGATATTCATCTTCAGGATGCTTTGGAATTTTACTTGGCATGCATGGATTAAACTGCCACCTACAAACAAAATAGATTTTCAAGGGAAGAGTAGCTGGTACCATTTTTTCCTAAACAAAGGGTAAAGATGTGACATTTAAAGCCGGAAGACATAATTATCATCTAGTCCTCTAGTCCTATTTGAGTTTAGAGATACTGCTTAAACTAAAAATCATAAGGCAAAGAAATCTGTCATGGAACAAGGAAGCAGGAGGGTGATGTACACTGCTCCATCCCTCATGTGGAAGGATTCTTAAGACTACTATACTTTCTCTTACCAGATTTTGATAGAGGTGGAAAAGATGCACATCTTTTCCTAAACTTAATTCTGAATTTAAGAAGGCATCTTGTTTTTGTTCTTTTGAAATACATTGTCTTTGAGAAGAGATGAATGAAAGCGGTGATGTGCTCTGTCTTCAGATACAAGAACACTAACAGAAAAAGGAAGGATTCATGGTAATCTGTGTTGTCCTGATGGATAAACCCGGAACCAGTGGGTAAATGGGAGGGAAGTGCCCCAGTAGTAGTTCATTATGATGAAGAATATTTAAACACTAACATTCAGAATTGTAAAATAATTAATCTGACTTCCAAAGAGTGGGGGGGAATCCTAAACTTTGGAGCAGTTTTATTCATAGGAAAGGCGAATAGAATAGAAAGAATAGAGATCTTCCAATGAAGATCTTGGTATTTAATTTGTACTAATTTCCTCTATTAAGTGCAAGGATTTTCTTTATTCTGCTAGAGAAGAAAGTGACTATAGCAAGTAAATTAATGTAATTAATAACTCCTCCCTGAAGGCAGAAAAGGAAGAGCCTATGTGGAATGGTCTGTCTGTAGGTAGTTAGCAGGCAGACATGGGCAAGATCTGGAGTGATGAGTGTCACAACCCTCTCCTGCTTCCCTCTGTGAAAGGGAAAAGGTTTTAATGTCTACCTGATGAGCAGTGTGACTCAAATACAACACAGTCTAGTAAATAATTTTCCTTGAAGCTCTGCCTTCTCTGTCATGGGGGAAGGAGGAAATCTACATACATTTTTATTCCAACAGGACAGATAGATATCAAGGGCTTTAAAGAAATCATTTCCTTTCAGTCAGTCTGCTTTCTCCTTTCAATGGTTGGCTATTCAAAACATACTGTCCCACCCATTTTCTGCTTCTAAATCTGCCTTCTTCCCATAGTACAAGATAAAGCCAAATTTGGAAGGCTAACACATACATTTGTAGTTCAATATAAGCCCACTTCTCAATGCCATTATAAGGATAAATTTTTACAACTAAAGGGAAGTGAACCTTGAGAATTCTCCAAGAAGGAGAAAACATCTTAGAAGAATTTTCATATTTATATTCTTTCAATGTTTTTATTTAAATATCTCACAGACCCTGAAATAGAGCCCCAGGGGTCGTAAGACTATATGTACAGAATGACTACATATGTTTCACTCCATCTCAGGCTGTGAAAGAAAAATATTCTTTTTACACACCTTGGCACTGAGGGATAATGAAACTATTTCCCTATGGCCTCCTGATGGGTAACAACATTCTCCTGAAAATACTCTTCCTACAGGGAGAAAAATAAATCTTTATATATGAAATCTTTTGGGCCCTTTAGAAGGGAAAAACTAGGATAAATTTCAACTATTACTATTATCATTATTATTTCTCACTCATTCAATATAATCTGACATATTATATTTCCTTTAGGCCCATGGAACCTCTTTTCTGAATGCTGGCTCATAAAAAATTCACACATAATAAAAAAAAAACTGTGTCTAGAAATTCAGTGAACCCCATTTTTTATAGGAAATCTGTTCCTTCTAATCACTACAAAAATCTATTTTCTCTTGGATGTTTACATTTCCATCAGAGGAGTGCTCTATCAAAAACAACCCAAGATACAGAAAAAAAGATTAGTGGAATAGAAATAAGATAATACTACATGATTTGTTTCTTTAAACCAATCTTGGATTCCACAACTTCTTCCCAAGGCATTCATTTTTCCATATTTTCTTTACAGATCTTAAATTCCTCCTTAAAAAAAGGTATGAATCTTTTCAAGAGGTGCCATTTAAGTATTGAGAGCATCAAATTCAAAAATGAAGAATCTTTGCAAGGACTCCATAATTCCTCAGTTTCAATTCATTTTGAAAATTCAAATAAATTGTATGTGATTCTTCCAAAGTGGTACTTATTAGTATATTGGAAAGGAGTAGGAATGGCAAAGTGAGCATATATCTTTGCAGTAAGTCAGTTCTTTGGAATTGGATGCGTAGGAACACTGGCTTATCACAATGGCGTTTCTAATCTCAGTAAGGCATTAAACTAGAAAGCAGCTGATACTTCTGACTCTATTTTACTAAGGAGAGATATTATTCAAATAATATTCGAAGTACCGCTACAGGTTTCTTTATTCTATCTTCAGTACATATAGACACAAAGCTTCACTGGACAAGTTTATGGAGTTTAGATGCTGGTTCATTCAAGGTTTCCAAATAAATAATTGCAGCCAAAGCACCTTTTGGGGATGGGAAATATAGGGAAGAATGAGATATATTTCCTAGTGGCCTGAAATTCACAGATTTGGGAGCCAATACAGGCATATAAAATATTCAATCCAGATGTCAGCTGTCCCCACATGCTGTGCCCAATTTTATCCTGTTTCAAATTCCATGCACTAATAAAATCTCTTGCTATTCACCTAAAAGAGCCTCTGATACCAAAACCACAAATGAAGTTTGTAGGCTTTTTTTAAACTTAAAACTAGGTGGCAGAAATACCCAAAGACAAAATGGTCATCAAATATTATGTTATCTCCACGTTCTCCATGGGGTGAGCTTCTGCTCCAGCCCAGCGGCCCTCTGGCTCTGGCTTCCTCCTACGTGTATACTTTCAGTGATTTCTGTATCCATCAAAACTCCTCGGTGACTAGCCCAACTAATTCATCCTCCCCTAACGATTCACCCAGATGCACACACACACACACACACACACACACACACACACACACACCCATTATCAAGTTCAAGTAAAATACTTACCAGCCTTTAAATTTACGTGAATTCTAAAAACAAAAGAAATGATTCAGAAATGATTCTGACCAAAATGAAAGGTACAAATATATTATAATATAGACAAAACACTGTGAAGGCCACAAGAGAGATTTTTCATTTAATCGGTAGTATACATATGGACATGATTTAGAAACTTGAATCAATAGTATTTGTAGTTTCCATTGGCATTTCCAACTTTGAGGCTCTAATATCCTCAGGAGGGAAGAAGGTTGCACCCATATTATGATTCAATTAAGTTATATTTATAGACACTTTCAGGACTAAATGCAACTTTACATGTGTCTGTACCATGCATATTTGCATGGGTGTTCCAGAAGATGGTAGCAACAGTAGACTTTGGAGAGGGGAACTAGGAGGTACAGACAAGACCAAGCCTAAACATTGCAGGCTCTGGTGAAGAGTACAAGTACAGAGCATGTATCATCTGCTTCACTGTTTGAACTATAAATAAAGCTAATAAGCTATTAAATAAAATTGGATATGGTCTTGTCCACTACCCTGACAAATATATTTCTACAAAAACAAAATTGAAGAACAGGAATAAACCTATGATTCTGTATTTTAAAAGTATACAAAACACTAGAGAGGACTCTGATGATGTATTTCTTGGTATTTTGTGATGGGACACTATTTGGATGAGCAAGAACTCAGATAAGTGTATATTTGTTATGTGAAATTATTTTAAATAAATTGGATAGTCAAAATAATAAGTGAAGAAAAGGAGTATAAATATATATGTATGTGTATAAGTATAAATATATATAAATACATAAGGAGTATAAATACATATGTATGTGTATAAGTATCACATTGGTGTGATATGTGTATCACCAATGTTCTATTGGTAGTAAGAACAACTCAGGCAATATTTTTATATGATATGAATCTTTGCTGCTTATATAGCAGTTTTCACTCTTACAACATTATTTGGATACTATTAAGTATTCTATAAGGAAAAACTAGATTTTACCAGACAGTTGGTCTTTGTAGTAACTACTCACTTCTACCATTACAAAGCTAAAGAAGTCATAGGGATAGCTGTGCTCCAATAAAACATTATTTTAAAAAAAGAAAATATCAGACAGTGGGATGAGAGATCCACCAGAGCCATAGGCTGTGAACCCCTGAGGTGGACACATAGGTGGTTCTTATGTTCTCTTTAAAATTATTCAGTGCTGAGAGCTTATGAAGAAATTATAAAACTATACACATTATTCCATTTTAAACATTTTTTATTAACTTGATACTGGAGTAAAATTTGTATATGAGTCTATATTGATGAAGAAATCAATTTTATACATGCCAATACTATTTAATTTGATGATTCTTCAAATCCATGCAACTGTGTTATCTTATTATGCATTTATGTTCTATTAGCATTTCATTTATATTGCATATTTTATCTTCATTTGATTTACAAAAATAGTTTAATTAAAAATTACAATCTTAAAAAAGTGATAAAGCCAAACTTAAACCTATTTAGGGCCTCTTTTAAAGCTTTAGTTAGCATTATTCACAGTTACTAAAAAGACAATAAAGTTGTAATTTCAGAATATCATTTCTCTATAAAAATTCTAGTACACTCTTTTGTAAGGGACATTATGGTGTTTCAACTAATTCTTAGTATATCTTATGCCTGCCTAAATTAATACTTATTGTTTGAAAAACTTCATGTCTTTATTCAATAAATTGTTTAGGAATTTTACCAAAGTTAAATTCACTATGCGTCTCACATGAATGTATACTCTTACATCTCTTTTCAGTGCAATATTAGATAATTTTGCCACCACAATTAGAAAAAAAGAAATAAAAAGTGTATTAATAGGAAGGGAGAAAGATAAATGAGCCCTATTTGCAGATCACATAATTCTATACATGAAAAACCTAAAAACTCTAACAAAAGACTAATAAGTCTGATAAACAAATTCAGAAAAGAAGCAGCAATATCTACTAAGCAAACAAAGAAACAAATGAAACATACAGGAACAAGGAAATGAAAGATTTCTGCAGTGAAAATGTCAAAACACTAATGAAAGAAACTTAAAATAGGAATACCTCCCAATACAAACTGGAAATACCTTTTAGACAAACTGGAAAAATTAATACAGTTGAAACCTTTTTACTACAGAGAGAAATCTGTGGACTCAATGTCATTCCTAGAAAATAAGAACAATATGTTTCACAGAAAAAAATTCTGACATCATAGGTAGAAGCAATGACTTTCTCAACAGAACCTGATTGCACAGTAAATAGTACCAAGAATCAACAAAGGGGATAAGAATTTTAAAAAAAATATTCTTCAGAGCAAAAGAAACAACAACAAAGTGAAAATACAGTCTACAAAATGGGAAGATGTTTTTTCTACCTTTTCCTTAGTGTTATGGCTTATGTTTAGATCTCCTTCCTAAGTTTCATGTGGTCACATGTATGACTTTTTCAGAGTTGGCTGAATTTCAAGTGGTGATTAATTAATGGTACAAGCCAGGATTAAGAGTGTGATTACTAAATCAGTCCACTGGTTGGTTTGGCACCAACCTAGTCCCAGATTCCTAGATAGAGTAAAAAGGAGCAGAAAGACAGCATTAAGATCCCTTGTTATTTTTGCTATCTTTTATCCAACATGAGTTGTTCTCTGTGAAGTCACCCTGCTTTGAGCCAGCTGATTAGACTGAAACCTTTACAAACTGTGCATCAAATAAATTTCATTCATCTTTTTTATGGGTAGGAAATTTTATTGGGGAAAAGGAATGGAGAATAAGAATAGAAGATTGGGGAACAGTTTCTGAGAGACAGAAGGGGTCCTGAGTGGGTTGCACATTTGCCATTTTAATTTTCGTTGTCAGGTATTTTGTCTCAGCAACATGAGAAAAGTAAGTCAGAATTTCTTTCCAGAAGTGGGGTTTTTGCTATGACTGTATCTGACCATGTGGTTCAGAGCCTTTGGGAATGGCTTGTAGGGAGAATTTAGAAAGGTTCAGAGTAGCTAACTGAAAAAATATGACTGTTTGCTTTTAGGTGATACTAGATAAGAAATTCTGGTGAGCTCAGATAACCAGGCTGATGGAAATTGCTGCTAAAGAACAGGCTCAGGAGGTTTCTGCTGCGAAGGACTACATCAGCTGTTAGACTCCAGGTGATGTGTGTTCTACTTTGGTAGAAAGTTTCTCTGCATTGTTCTCCTATTTAGAGATTTTCCCTGAGACTGAGATTAATGGTGATGGAACAATTAATCTTGCAGAAAAAAATTTCAAGGCAATCTATATTTGAAGCAGTGGCATGGCTACTGTTGGGGGCTTTTAGCCAGATTTATGTTGAAAATCAGGAGCAAAGAGCACACAGAATGATTTAAAACTCTGTGAATTTAGCCAGAAATGAACTTCCAGAAAAACTGGACTTCAAAGTTAGAGGAGAAAAAGACCTTGATCTTAGATAATTTAAGGAAAACTATGAATAAAGAGCAAAGCCAGCCCCAGAGAAAATCAATGAGAACTGCAACCACTGGCAGTGCTATAGGTGTGGAGTCACCCAAAACTTTTGGACTTCGTAACTTGGTAAAGATTGCCAGGGCTTCTGGAAATGGAACTGTAGGGTTTAAATGTTTCCCTGTCTGGACTTTGAACTTGTTTTGGTTCCTTTCCTTTGTATCTTCCTATTTGTAACTTTTGTAATGGAAATGTCTGTCTTGTGCCATTGAATGTTGGAAATGCTTAACTTTCTTTTCACATGTACAGGTAATGGATCTGTAATGTATGTAACTGATTCATGGCACAATGCTGAATTAAGAGTAAGTGATCACTAAAGCAGTCCATGGATTGGTTGGCACTGCTGTAGTCCCAGGAAGGTACATAGAGTAAAAAGGGCAGAAAGACACTTCTAAGTCTTGTTGTTTTTGCTACCTTCTTTCTGGCATGAACTGTCCTTTTCTGTGAACATACCTTGCCCTATAACCAACCAATTACGAACTGAAACCTAAACAAAAACACTAAATAGAGAAGCCATTTGACCCAGATAGTCTCTATGTGTGTTCCCAAAACAATTAAAAATATCGTATTACACTGATACATGTACATTCATGTTTAAAGCAGCAAAATTCATATTAAGTAAACCTTGGGAGCATCCCGTATGTCTATCAACAAATGAAATGAAAAAGAAAATGTGATGTTTGCACACAAAGAAGTATTTTGGCTTTAAAAATAAATAAAACCTTGAATTATTTGGAGGAAAAAGGATATACCTTGAGAGCAAATTTTATGGGAAATAAATTAAACACTCAAGGTTAAACATTGTGTTTTATCTTATGAAATACATATTATAAATAAAAAGCAAAACAAAAATAGTTAATAGAAAGTACAGAGATAGATCTTTCTCAAATGAGGAAAGGGGTCAACAGATGTAAAAAAGAGGAGGGAATGAAGATAAAAATATAAAATTGTAATTAACATGTATTGGGTACATGTACCAAATCCTCATAAGGAGTGTAATCATTATGTATGGCAAACACATACATAGTCAAAAAAAATTCATATGAAACCACAAAAGACCTGATTCAGCAGAACCACCATGAGGGTATAAAACAAACAGAAGACATCATGATGACTGAATACAAGACATTGTACAGAGCCACAGTAACCAAAAAAGTGTGGTACCAGCATCAGTTTGAACATATGAACCAATGGAATAGAACAGACATCCCAGAAGATAAAAGCCCACATATCTGAAACCAACTGATTTCTGACAAAAGGGTACCAAAAGCATATGATGAAAAATGACAGCTTCTTCAATGAACACTGCTGGAAAGACTGGATATCTACATGTAGAAGACTGAATATTTAGCAAAAATCAACTCAAAATGGATCAGGGACCTAATGTAAGACCTAGAGCTCAGAGAGCATGAGAAATCAAGGACACAATTTAAGACATTGGTACAGACAATGATTTTCTAGAGAGGACTTCAAAAGCACAGGCATTGAAAGGAAAACTTAACAAACAGGATGATATCAAACTAACAAGCTTTTAGAGTTTGGTGCAGTGACACATACCTGTAACTCCCGTTATGTGAATGGCTGAGACAGCAAGACAGCAAATTTCAGGTGCGATTTGGAACTGAGTGAGACTTTGTCTCTGAAAAAAGTACTAGAAAAGTAATTCATTGGTAGAGCAACCACAAGGCCCTGATTTCCATCCCCAATATTAAAACAAAACACCTACTCCAATGCAAACAGTTAATTGCATAAAAAGATTACATATAAAATGTGAGGAAATATTTTCAAACTATTCATCTATCTGGTAGAGGGCCAATATATATGAAATGAACCCTAAAATCAACAGACAAATGAACCAATTTAAAACTGGACTGATCCTCTGAATACAAACATGTCCAGAAATGTCAAATGAGGCACAAATGGCCAACAAAAACATGAAAAATGCTCAGTGTCATTAGACATTAAGGAAATGTAAATAAAAACCAGAGTGAGACACCATCTCTTTCCTAGTTGGCATGATTGTTTTGAAAAATAATAATAACAGTGAGAAAAATTAGCAAATATTGGTGAAGATATAGAAAAGGTACTTTTGCACATTGTTGGTGGGAATGCAAATTAATTCCAACTTTCAGAACAACAGGAAGAAGGTTCCTCAACTTGTTAAAAGCAACTGAAATGACCAAAGAAATCCTTGTCCGTGAGGTATTACTCATAAGCTCAGATACAGACTTCATCTAAATGTCTACCAATGGGATGAAGAAAGTTGCATTTATACATTTGAAATATTATTCACCCATAATGAAAAATGAAATTCAGTAATTTGAAGAAATTTGCTGAAATTTTAGGAAATCATATTAAGTAAAATAAGTCAGACACTGAAAAAAACAAGCACCACATGTTCAGTGTCATACTGGATGCTAACATAGATAGTGATTACAGGGGACTGGATAGAATATAAATTGAGCATCAGGAGGTAGAAATAAACTGGATTTCATCAACTCACATGTGGAAATGATGCACTGAAATCCATTAATATGCACAACTAATAGGTGTTAATAATTCAATTAGAAATAACATATCATAAAAGATATTTTGTCTTATAGCAAATCCAGAAGATTCCATATTTACTATTTCAATTGCTTCTAAGTCTGTTCACAGTTGAGGTCATGTTTCCAAGTACAAATTCAAACTACGTACCATGCATAAGCAGAAAGAAGAGCAAATAATACAATTTTAGTGAAAATTCTGATTCATATAGATTTTCATTCTAAAAATGTTACTTTTCTTCATAAAGGTCTACACCAGGAAATATTTAAAATCAATTCCAAAAAATTAAAAGACATCCTAATTTCATTTTCACTGAAGTCAAATCTCTACTTGTACTTGGTATAAATTGTGTAAAATGTTCTCTTACTTCTATTCTTCTTTCCTTTCTTTGGTAGGTAACATATGTCTACAATGACTAATGAATGGTCAAGATGACTTTTCTCTGTGATAATGAAATTTCCACAAATAATATTTACTTTCGACTTTGAATGACTTATCTCATTCTCATTTTATTTTATTATTTATTTATTTATTTATTTTTCATTCTCATTTTAACAGATGATGCTAGATGGTAATTTATTCCATTATACTTAATGCTGTCTGAAATGTTTGGCCATTCTAATGTTACGTGTCAAAAATATTTCCAGTATGCCAACAATATTAATCATTTCAACTGTTGTCTAATCTGTGTAAAGTTTCTCAATGTTTAACTAAATGCTGAACACACAATACTTGTTAAAATTACCATGGAAAGATTTTATATGAGAAAAACTTTTGCATATCTTTGCTAAATACTATTCATTAGTATTTAATGAATCTTTTAAAAAAATAATTACTTCATGTGAAATGGGTCTGCAAGTCATACTTTGCGTTTTGAGAACCTAAATATTTCTACTGAAAAAAAATTGACTTTTGGAAAAATCTGAACTTGAAGATTGGTAAATATAAGAGTAACAACTATATCTTTTGTTTTTGAAGTTAGAATGTGAGTGCCATTAGGTAAATTTTTATCAATTTAAGATAATTTGCTGTCAAATAAAATATAAATAAAGTTTTGGCATGTTTAGCTAGTAAATTTTGTAAATATTAATTTAAATTAGATGTTTTTATGGAAAACAATACTACATTATCAAAACACATGGTACATGTATTCTAGGACCTTCATTTATTATGTATAGCATAACTACAGTGTATTTCCTACTTCTTGCTAAATTTAATAAGTATGTGAATATATTTTTTTGTTTTGTAATGGACAGAATAGAGGTAACCTTGAAACGTGAATTTGAAGTCAACATTCATTTTTTCCCATTGTTTGTAATATTTAAATCTTTATTAAGACAAATAAAAATGCAAATATTTATCTGTTGTATTCACCCTGTGATATGAATGTGAATAATTTTCTTGTTTATCTTCACTGACTTGACAAGTATTTAAACATGAATTAAAGAAAAAAACCTAAAATGTCCTTTTCATGAATTCTTGGGTCATGTTTGACAGAATTCTGTTACTCTCATAGTTTCAAGAATTTAAACATAAAATATACTAATCTAAAGATGTGCTTTCTTTTGTTTTTTCTTTTCTAGACGTCATCTATTTTATTTCTATTATAATAATTTGACGTGTACAGTCTCAATATATAAAGAAATCACTGGACCAAGCATTCACAAAACTTGAGTTTAATTTTTATTAAAATGATATGGAGCTTAGGCAGATGGATGGCAGCTTTGAACACCTTGGGTAGCTGAGTGAGTGTCTGTCTCTAAATAAATAAATAAATAAATAAATAAATACAAAAGCTGTGGATGTAATTGACTATGAAGTCTCTGGATTCAATCCCCAGTACCATAAAAAAAAATAATTAAATATATATGCAAAACTGGAAGCAATCTTTGTGTTTTCAATATTATTTTACACTCAAATAATTGTACACGTAAATTAAAACACCAAAAATAAATATTTAAAATACCATAATTTTCCGCCAAATCTTTTAGTTAACCCATAATGTCCTATTTACATTTTTGAAATATAATTCACCATTTTAAAAGAGTATTAGGAAAAACAAAACAATTCTTGAATTCACCATCACCTCTCTAGTGGTTAATGAAGAACATCTGTTTCATACTATAAATATATTTGTGTAGCTTTGCAGGATGCAGATTTATCTGAGACTAAGCTGCACTGTTAAACAATGGATAAGTGCTTCAGCTTTTGTGTTCGGCTCTGGTGAACACAGCGTGAGTTGATCAGCACCCCCAGGACCACAAACTGAAGCAGGCAGTGAAGCCTAAATGGCTATCTGGCACTCTGGCAAATAATATTTCATCATTCCAGAGCACTGTACCTGTTGCTATGTGGCAGAGAAGTCCCAACACGTTAATTCAGGCCTCTTTTCTCTCACTGAAGTGCTTCCTTGCTCAGACCTGCCTGGACCCAGGTGCAAGGCCCATGTTCCACGTCAGTGGTCACACAACCCACAGAGCCTCAGTGCGTTGGAGCACATTGTTTTTATTTCAACACAACAGGCAGAGCATATGAAAAGGCACTTCGCTGGGGCTGGAACCATGTTAGGAAGGTTGATGAGCGGCTTTGGGGCTAGCATTATGCCGACCTTGAGAGGAGAAGCATGTTGTCTTTTATAAACTTACATCATCACGCATTCGAGAGAAGTGAGGCAGACGCCTCTTGGCTTATTCTTACCTCTGTGCTTACTTTTAGGGGAAAAGAATAACATACAGAAGTGCTTTGGAGAGTATAAACACTACCCTGTTCATTTTTTAACAGGAAGTTAAAAAAATGCACATCTCTTATATTAGGTTTTCCTAAAAGCACCCTAATACAACTATTTTTTATGTATTTGAATGAGACATGACCTCAGGGAAATTGGTAGAGGTATAGGGAAGTAATACAGGAATGAGATGGAAGCCAATAAACAAACAACCCGCAGAGCTTCCCAAGCATAGGCTCACAGGAGACCAGCCTGCCTTGCACAGAGGCGGAGCTGAGCTAGAGGGGTACAGAGCACCTCGGAGCTCTTAGATCTAGAATTCCAGAAGAGGCAGGAGCAAGTCCAGTTGGCAACGCCACATTTGTGTGCTTTTCGGGGTAGAGTGAGCAAGGCACCAACAGTGTTTGTCCCAATTAAGAAAATAAATATTTGAATAAAGCACAGCTCAAATGAGATTCATCTTTACTCAGTGTCTGTGAGCCACATGTAAGTTACTGTGGCGAAGGAACAGACACTAATGTTCCCCAATATTAGCGATGCTGAGATTCACGCAGCGCCAGCGGGGCTGAACGTACATATTTTTTACAATAAAAAATAGAATCACTGCACAATAAATAAGAACACTTGTGATGTTGGCTACTATTAATGGCTACATTTTAAAATTCAGCAGGATTTTTGCAGTGTTTTTTTTTTTTTTCTTTCCCAACATCCTCCAAGGGCCTTTATAAACACTTTGTATACATTTGCTTACAAAATCCTTTAAAACCAAATCAATGTTTTGTCTTTCCCATGCCTCAGGCGAGGAAAAACCCACAAATCTCTGATATTACATAGAAGTACTCCTGTTCTCAATGGACAAAACAAAACAAAACAAAAATCTCTCCCTTCCTCTCATTCTCTCTCTCCTTCCTTCCACCTAAGAAATCTTTTAAAAACAATAAATGTATTACTTTTCCTTTAATGGTGTCATTGCATGAACACCAGTCACAAAATTTTTTATAGGTTTGAAAAGGAATGGTCTTTCAATGAAAAGAAAATACTAATTGTGAGAATGTAGACCTGATAGTCCTTTTTTTCCATACTGGAAATTGAACTTTAGGGTCTTTGCACTGATCTACATGTTCAACTTTTTTTATTTTTTATAAAGTTTTAATTAAAGTAGGGTGTCTCTAAATTTCTAATTCTCCTGCTTTGGGTTTGTGTTTGTGATCCTCCTGCCTCAGCTTTCCAGAGTGCTGGGATTGCAAGCATGTGCTCCCATGCCCAGTTTACAACTGACAGTCTTTTAAAAATAAAAATTAAAATCCAAAGAGCAAATTAATTATTTTCAGTGTTGAAAGCATGACTTTTAATTCTATTTAGGAAAAGTCATTTAAAATGAGTAAATGATAGTAGGATATGTGTTTGGTTTATTTTTATTCCCACTTCAGCTATAATTGAAGTTTTTTTTTCTGATTTTAAGATATGGTATTAAATAGGAGAAAGATGCTCTGAAGTTATGTGTTAATGATATGAATTCTGTTTTTCAAAACTATAGCAAGTAAGAACTATAATGTGAGCAAATACAAATATCACGCACAGGAGTAATGATTACTAAAAACATAGGTACAGACAGCTTTACTTAGGTGGTGAAAGCTCAAAATTATTATTTTTTTTTGAAACACTCTTAATTCCTGCCCTCATATGTTTGAAAGAAAAATACAGAGTCCACAAATTCAAAACCTTTACATGTACACAAAAATCATCTGGTGGTCTCCTCATAGAGCAGATCATTCTCCTTAGGAATTTGATTTGCTGATCGTCCTTATTTCAGGGCCAGTAAAGAGAGGAATCTCTGTTGTACTTTCATAAGAGATTATTCCTTGAGTGTAAAATACTTTAAAAAGAGGCAGTGTAGTGTGGGAAAGGCAACATACTGCTTATCTCTCCGCAAGGGTCTACACAGACTGCAATATAGTTAACAGGGAAAAAAAATCCATGCACTTTCCCTAGTACACGGGATCACTGCAAGTGTCTTCATCCCGGTTATTCTTCCACTCCCACGGCCATCCCCAGTGCCGCGGTGCATGGCTACTGCACAGGGATTCTATCAGCACAGGAGCAGGAAATAAGCTACATCAAAATCAGCAGTTAATGAGGCTCAAACCCATTAACATGAGAGATGCTATTGTCTAACACAAGACACAGTGCACACTTTTAAGAAAACAGGTACTGTGGTGTAATCATTGCCTCGTACTTCTGTAAGCTTCCTTTCAACATTTCTAAACTTTAAAAGAGACACCCTTAGCTCTAAATATGAAAGAACTGAGAACACATTCAAAACGAATCCTTAATATCAATGAATCGAATTACCAGGATTAAGATGAAAAGATAAAATAAACAAAATAAAAATCTCACTATGAGATTACTGATATCTTGCGGAAAATAATTAATGATGTGACTGTGAGTTCCTCATTTTATCCCCGTGGAATTTTCCAAAGATTATTGCCAATTTTTAAATTATAGAAACTTCTGTAAGGACAAATACAAGGCACCAAGTTGAATGAAGATGTTTCTCAACTTCTCTAGGGAAGCCTAGGCTTAGCAGTTAAAAAAAAAAAAAATTAAATGCTTCAATAGAAAAAGGTATCAATTATGTTTCATTCTTTTCCTTTTCTATCTGCTAGCATCCTTGAAAATATCTTTGAGTTATTCGCATTGGCTCACTTGAGATCCAGTCAGAGGATAAGTGAGAAACACTCAATTCGTATCTCCTGAGCAAAGGAGATAGAGGACTAAAATCTGGCTGGTCTCTATATTTTAGGTCAAAGGGAAATTACTTGCTATACTGAGTAGCTGAGCTTTCTAAACCCAAGGCTCTAAAGTCTCCACCTGTCTCCTCTTAATTATCTACATAATTGCACTAATTATTCATCTTTGTCAACAGAACTTTAATATCCACTTAGATGCTGGTGATACTTTCTAAATTCTCTTTATGTCTGTAAATGCAATTTACATGCTTCTCATCCTTGATTTTGGGAAAACATGACATTTCTCCACTGAATGAAACAACAACCAAAAAAAATGCATATTAAAAAAATGCCAAATGCCTAAAATAATTAGGCTTTCCAACTGTACCCATTGTAAATAGTTCAATGAATACTTTAAACATTTATGGTAAACTATTTTTAAAAAAAGATTTTAAAACTTATAAAGCATGATTTAAACCTAGTACTAAGAAAACCAGTCCTAGTACTAAGAAACCAGTCCTGAAATGTTTATCAACGATATTACTCAAAAAAGTTCAATTAGATTAAAAAAATAATACAAACAAATATGGTACTTAATTTATTAGTAGCTTGATTGTTACTAGGATTTTGAAAATGTGGGCTCTGTAGCAGGTAGAGGTACACACACAGTTCTAATTAACACCAATCACAAACGCTAATGGTAGAACCTACTGCTTAAGTAAATGAATACCTTTACCCCTGCTGCTTTGAAGAGCCTGATAGGCATGCACTTTATTGACAAAGTAAGCTAATTTACAGAGTGATTGTCCAAGAGGGAACTGCTGTTTATTTGCAGAGTTTTTCCCATTGAACTCTCAGGGCAAACATTGCACTTAAATTGTTAATTAAAATATCAGCAGATAAAAATGTAAACATTGGTTTTCTTCAAAGTAGAGTGACACAGACCCAGGCTCAAATCCTGATGCCCCCTGAACATTGATTTCTGACAAGAGGAAGTTCCATCAGATTATATAGCTCGGCTTTCTGTGCCAAATGAGGAATATTTATTAGGCTAAAATCAACAAACATGGACTCAGCCCACTTGTAAAGAGTAGCTGGAAACCTGAGGAGGTCCCCTCTGTTTTTGTGCCTTCAGTAATATCCATCTGTAGTTACCAGATGTTAACATCTTAAACTTGAGGAGTTTAAGGGTGGAGTGAAAGCAAACTACTACTATTGTATTTTCTTAATAAATCATAATAAAAATTAGGAAAAAAAAATAGGCCTGGTGCCCATAAAAATCTAAAAGGAACATGGAGCTCAAATGTGAAATAAAAGTATGAGGCTTTTCTTGAGACTATAAGTTAATTCTCTAAATCAAGTCCACACTACTGTGAAATATTGGATTAACTGAAAGATAAATATACCATTTGGTTTGATTACTCATGGTTGGTTTCCTTCTAAGGTGTTATAGCTACACCATCGCCACAGGCTACTCAAGTATTCAAGACAGATAAATACTTGGTTCTTTGCTTAAAGTGAAGGGGTGTTGTTCCTATTCTGAAGCAGCACTCAGGTTAGTTCTGGAAAAACAAAGTGTTACTGTTGAGATTTCACTTTCATTTTCCTTTTCAAACTGGATTCAGAGTGACCCAAAGTAACTATAGGAGTTGAAAACTAGGTAGAGAGAGTGGGGTCCAGATCTCCAAGGCACTCCCAGAGCAGTTTCCCCTCTACCTGGAATTGCCATTGAATCCCAAAGCTACTCTGAAGAAGGTTTCCAGCATGTTTTTCTTCAGCAATGCATTTCGCATTCTGTATTTTAAAGCAATATTTTAAATGATAGATTTCTTACAATTGCTTGTGTGCATGTGTGTGAAAGTATGTACACACATGCGTGAGAGGAAGCCAGGGTTTGCAAATTGAACTGGTGAGCCCCTTTCTTTACATGCGTGCTACTTACACAGCAAATGCAAAGAGAAAAGTAACATACCAACTTGGAATATTGGGCATCAACCTTTTCTCTACAGGACATATGAAAATGATCAAAGAAGAGCTTCACAACCAATGCCCAAAACATAATTTAGAAATGCTTCTCAGTGGATTTCAGAAGAGAAATGGTAAGTCCTCTGCACTTTTAGCTAAATTAGAATTATGAGAATCGATTAAAACTTCATTTCAGAATTTGGGGGCAACACGGTCCTTTTACTTGAAGCTTTTAATCTAGTACTGTGCAACAGAACTATAGCGTAAAGTCATAAAAATGAGCCACATACATAATTTTAAGTGTTCTATTAAAAATTATGAGAGTAAAATTAATTTAAGTAATATCTCTTATTTAGCCCAAACAAAAAATGATCTTTTCAAGCATGCAACCAATATTGCAGTCAATGTAAGTTTGAGAGAGACATCTTTTATACTTGGTGTGCATTTTATACATCCAGCACACTGCAGTTGGGATTCACTTGTACACGTATTTCAAGTGGTTAACAGTCTGATGTCACTAGTGAGTACCGTGAACAGTGAGATTATCAACCTTCAGTTAGTAAACTCTGCAACTCCACAGAGCTAAGATATACAAAAACTGGATTCATTTCACCCAGAAAATAACCTAAGGACAGTTAGGTTCATTATAAATGTCCTACCAATGTGGTCAAGGACAAACTTGACCTTTAAGCATTTGAGAGCATCCCTACTTGCTCAGGGCGGCAGTGTGGCTGTGTGGTGTCTAAGTCTGATGGAACATATTCAGGAAACCAGAAGTGCGACTGAAGAAAGGGAGTTACCCAGAGCCAGAATGATACTAGAAAAAAAAACTGTCAGTTGCCCAAGACTAACAAAAAAGCAACAAAACAAAACAAAACAAAACAAAACAAAACAAAACAGCAGCAAAAGCTGAAACCTTTTCATGACTCAAAATCATTTAGTTCACAAACCTGAAGTGAATAAAACAGAGCATATATATATATATATATATATATATATATATATATATTCTCTCTCTCTGGGTTCTCTATTCCTGTATGTTAGCATTTACTGCAATACTGGGTAATTATTTATTTGTATGCCTAATTTTTCTGGGAGGCTGATGAGCACACGAGGCATGCCATTTTCTTCTTTTTAACCTGCAGTCTAATCACAAGAGCTTACACAAGGTAAGTGCTCAATAAATGTCAAATAAATAATTAACTACTTGAAGAAAATTTGTGTTTTTTAAATGTCAAGGTAAAAATTAACACCCGACATTATTTTATAATATTTTTTTTACTATAAATGGAACACAGGATCATTGTCAAAAATACAGATTATTAAAAAGAAAAGTCATAAGTAATCCCATTATTGTTGCAGTGGTTTTTTTTAAAGCTTCTCTGATTTTTCCCTTCAGGGTTTTTCTACTCTGTGCTGACAAGAAACACACTATCATCACTCCAAAATTTCAGCCATATCGTGTACCATATAAGTTTCCTTTCCCACCTGTTTTTCACTAGTCACAGGGGGAAGTTTTTTCCAGGTCATTACTTACTACCTACCACACTGACTTAAAAAACAAAATTTTCAGTAAGGCGTGGTAGTGCACTCCTATAATCCCAGCACTTGGGAGGCAGGAGGATCATTGCAAATTTGAGACCAGCCTGGACTACAAAGTGAGCGCAAGGCCAGCCTGAACTGCATAGAGAGACCCTGTAAATGATATAATTAACCTAGTGGCCTCCAAATCACGAATCAAACAATATCAACATTTTTTCTACTCTCCTTTCACTGAGTCCCCTACACTTCCATCTTCTTGCACACTGATGATAAAAACGGCATTCTATTCTATTTTCTGGGTGGGTGAGTTAACCACTCTGTCATTTTTAGACATATAGAATTTTTTGTTTCCAGGGCTTTCAATAATACGGAAGTAAACAATATGATACCTATATTTTTCAAGTCGATAATTCTTTATTTATAAATTCTTAAAAGTGTAAGTTTTGGACCAAAGTTCTTGCAAAATTAATATTGCTGAAATTCACTGTTAAATTCTAGCCAGAATGATTGTATCTATATATAATCTGTCAATTTTTCTCAAGTTGATTGTTCCATTATTCTGTATTTTATACCTTCTTATTTGAATTTTTCCAACTTTAAGAAGTGCTTACATTTTTCTTGGGGGATTTACATATCATTATTTGTCTACAGACACATTTGTCTTTTGCTGAATAATTTATAAAAATCTTATTTCTGTCTAAAAGATAATAATACTTTGTAATGTAAATTGCAAATATTTTAATTTTTCATTTACCATATTATATGAAAATTACATTCATATAAGATTTTGTCATTTAACGAATTCTTTTATGGTTTCTTATTTTGATTTCATAAAAGTAAACTGACTCCATTCAAATATTATTATGAATCATTATAGTTTGCTGTATTTTTTCAAATGCTTTCACTATTTTAGCAAGTATATTTTGGTTTATTAGAAATTACTGTGGTGTAAGTCACAAAACTGGGATACAAATGTATCATTTTTTGACACTCATGAGCTGATTTCCTAATACTACCTGCCAAGGCATCCACTACTTATATATTTATTTATTTATATTTTGGTTCTAGGGACTGAACTCATGACCTTGCGCTTGCCAGGCAGGCACTTAAGCTTCTGAGCTAAATCCCCAGCCTTATATATTCTTATCAGATGTTAAATACTAGTATATCAAGCAGAGTTTTATATGTCATTGTGGTGATAGGAATTAATATAAGGGTGGGCAGTTAGGACTCTGACACTGGGAAGGAATTTCTTGGGGAAAATGACTACTTTAGCCTTAATTGTCTTAAAGCATAAGTATTTTGGAATGCATTTGGCTTGTTATAACCCTTTTTAAAATTCAGATTTACATAAAGATATAACTATTAAAACTCAAGTTATTCCTGTACCACAGAAGTCATCTCGTATATCATCTGACATGCATAAATCCATTTGAGAAATATTACCTTGATTAAAAGTTTCATGTGAGCAGTCTCAAACTTATTTGCCATTTTGATAACCTAAAGATCTTTAAAACTTGTCCAATTTCACAGCACTCCCCCATCACTAAAACCGCAATGTCTGGAGAGGTGACACCGAGGCCCACTTTTTTTAGAAGCACTTGTTAATCAGTGTGTGGCCAAAGTTGGACAATGAAGGTTTTTACTCTGTAAACCACTATTCTCTTTGACTATCTATTGCCTTTGTTGACATTTTTTTTTCTCTAAAGTGATCAGCATGAAAAGACACATGGACAGTGCTAAGACTTCAAAATTGTCTACTGAAGATCAATGGAATAGATTAGAAGATGTGGAAATAAGGCAGACACACTAAGCTATCTTATCTTTCACAAAGGTGCCAAACACATTCACTGGAAGAAAGATAGCCTCTAAAGAATGGTGTTAGTAAAACTGACTTTCCACGTGCCAAAGATTAAGACCAGACCCATATATTTCACCATGTACTAAGCCAAACTCAGAATGGATTAAAGATCTTAATTTTTTTTTATTTAAAGAAAAGGAAACAAAAAAAAAATACATGGAGATAAAAAAAAAGGGTAGAAATAATACAAAATTACAGACAAACAAAAGGTAAGAAATTGCCGGTTGATAAGTTACACATTGTCATCTTCGAAATAGCTGTTCAGGTTATAGAATTAAAGTATTTAGAATGACATTCAAAAAAGTGACCCTACAAACCATTCTGCTCTATGATCGAACAAAAGCTCAGTAATATGATTATCAGTCCTACACATTTGTTTTACATCTCAAAGAGGGTAAGATTAACCATATCAAAACAGAACAGAACATTTAAAAAAAATTAAAAAAACAATTTAAAGAAATACAGATTTCAAAGCAAGTCCACTAGAGATCTTCATTATCTAACTGTCTCTAGCTTCTTACAAATAGTTGTCCCTATCTTCACCCACAAAGAGAATGAGAGATGCGATGGTAGTTGCTATTGTCTTCCCTAATTTGGAACTTGAGAACCTAAAAAGACTTCATCATCCTGTAATGATTTGATTAGTTCTATAATATGCAATAAGTATATAAAGATCTTAATATTAAAACAGAAACATTAAGTCTGCTTGAAGAAAGAGTAGGTAAAACTCTTGAAGACATTGGGGTAGGCAAAGACTGAATAAAACCCAGAGTGCAAAGGACTTATGGCAAGGAATCAACAAATGGAATTTCATCCTACTGAAAAACTTTTGCATAGCAAGAGAAACTACCCAGTGAAGAGACAATCCACAGTGCGAGAAAACATGTTTGCCAACTGTTCCTCAGATCAAGGAATACTATTGAGAATGTAAAAAGAACTGAAAAAAGTCAGTCCTCCCAGATTTAAAGACCCAGTCCAAAATTAGGCATCTGAGATGAACACATACTTCTCAGATGAAGAAATATAAACAGCAAATAAATACATAAAAAAAATGTTCAATAGCAATGGTCATTTAAGAGATGCAAATTAAAACTACATGGAGATTCCACTTCACCCCAGAAAGAATGACTAGTATTAAGAAATCAGCCAACAACAAATGCTGGAGGGTCTGTGGGGAAAATGGAACCCTTTTCCACTGTTGGTGGGAATGCAGACTGGTGCAATCACTGTGAAAATCAGTGTGGAAATTCCTTAAAAAACTAGGATTCGTGATCCTATTTGACCCAGCTATTCCCCTCTGGGTACCTCCCTAAAATAATCAAAAAAATCATACCATAGTGATCTATGTGCACTCATGTTCATAGCAGCACAGTTTATAACAACCAGATCTTAGAAGCACCGTAAAGGTCCATCGACTGAGGAATGGATAAGAAAGATGTGATACTTCCATGCAGTAGAGTTATACTTGGCCATAAACAATGATAAATTGGACTTTTTTTGTAGGTAAATGTGTGCACCTTTAGAACATACTTATTAGTGAAATAAATATGTCACACATTTATAGACATAGTATTGTTTCATTAGTGTGACAAGCTGAAAGACAAAACATATTTTGTCCCAGAGAGAAAGTTCTTTGGCCAGAGCAACAACTCAGGCCACTCCTGCCTTTATTTTAACTAGCACACTGTGAGTCATTCTGAGTTGACTTTTGGATATCTTAAGAAATTTTTGATGTGCTATAAGGTTTGGGTTTTTTGCATGTGGATATCCAGTTGTTCCAGTATATTTATTTAAGGAACAATCCTTTTTCCATTTAATCGCTTTTGCTTCTTTGGCAGAAATCAACTGTCTGTTATGTGGGTATCTATTTTGGGACTTCATTTTGGTACTTTTGTGGTCTTTCTACCTTGATATCAATGCCATTTCGTCATGATCAGTGTAATTTTGTGGTAAGTCATGGGACTGGGAAGGGTATGGAAATCTGTATAGAGAATTCTCAAAAGATTAAAACTAGGGTTCCTATTTGATCCAGCTATTTCTCTTCTAGGTCTCTTATCAAAAGAGTTAAAAGCACTATGCTACAGTCACCTATGCACAACCATGTTTTACCAACACAATTTATAATAGCTAAATTTTGTTAACAACCCACATGCCCATGAACAAATGAATGGATAAAGAAAACATAATATTCGTATGCACTGGAGAACTACTCTGCCATAAAGAAGAATAAACCTGAGACATTTTTGTTTAAATGGATGCACCTCAAGACCACAATGTTAAGTAAAATAAATCACACACATAAGTTTAAATGTCATATTTTTCTCTTAGGTGCGAAACTCAAAGGATAAATAAGAATCAAAATGGAGGCAGATATTGGGGAGCAGAACATACATGTTCAAATGGGAAGGGGGAAAGGACAAGGGAAGGAAAGAAAAAGGAATGCTAAAAAAAAGAAGGGAAAAATGGAACAAAACTTTTGTAAATGGGAAAGGGAAGAAGAGTTGAAGGGAGGAGAGAAGAATGGGAAAAAAATATTTGAGACATTATGAACAGGTACAAATCCCGTGATGAATGCGATCATTATGTATGTCAAATATGTACTAAAAAAAGTAAAAAATAGACCACAAGAATACCAGAAATACAATGTGACATTCTCTAAATTCCTTTTATAATCTATTCATTTCTCATAACTTTTCTCACATTCCATTTTATTTTGAAATACATGACTGCTTCCTTGGGCAAAAAATACAAAATCAAGGGCCACAGGGGACACTGTTTATCTTGCTTATCTTCTGGCCAGCAATGCTTGTGTTCCTTCGTAGTTAGGCACAAACAAATAAACTGCCTGCTGCAGGATCATTTCAGAAATGGGCTCCTGTGGCTGACATCTTCTTTTTCAAGTAAATTGAGAGGTGATCTATCGTAAAGAAAGTGATATCATCTTAAACACGATTCTAGAAATCTAACTTAGAAGTCAGCCCATCCTACAAGGGAACCACAGCATAAATGAGAAGTCCTTCCTTGATTCTCTGTGAGTTAGGTGCAGATAGATGTAAAAAATATTAGTTTTTTGTTCTATGCTTTATTAATCATTTTGTCACTTACAAAACCGTAGCAGCGATTAATCACTCACATAATCTACAACAGCTCTCCTGTTAGAGTCCTAGTCCTGGTATAAATTATCATGTCAAGGATTAATCCATTTTATTTGCCTTAATCCTCCATTTTCATTTTCTCCTGCCATCCCCCAATTGCACCCTGTTTACTAAGCTTTTGTGCAGTAGAGGTTCCAATTGTCTATTTGACAACCAGAATCTAAATGATTAATAACAGTGAAAGTAACTTGACCAAGGGTTCAACAAACCATGAATAAAACTTTGAGCCCAAGATCAGAACAGGTTATATTTAAGCATCATTCTTAGAGAGAGAAACAAGAAAGGGGTTCAGGGTGAAGGAGAAAAGTGGTTTCTTCAGGAATTAGTGCCTCCTCCCTGAGAAAAATCCAAATCCAGCTTGTCTGGCCATTTCCCCCTAGACAGACGTCTTTTGTTATTAGGCTTGCTGTGTAGGCCACGCAGCCTGGTGGAACAGCCCACTTCAGCAATTTCAAATCACAGTTAAATGCTGATGCCTCCAGGGCTCTGGCTACAGCAAACAAAGTGAACTGGTAAGTTGTGGAATCATCCCTAAAGTGTGCAATAGGATTGTAAATTTCACATGATGGCTATTAAGAGGGCATGAGTTGTAGTCAGAATATCCCCCAATCAATGCTCCTCTGGGCCTTTCCGGTCAGGGCTTGGAAGGCGTCCATCCCAATCCAACAAGCAGCAGTGTGCAAACCGTTGTCTGAAACATTTATGCATCTGATAGAGAGTTGTATTTAATGTGAATTGTAGACTCTCACATTTTAGGAGGAATATTTGAACAGCAGGAACAGTGCAAAGCCACACAATAACAAACAATAAATATCAATTAATGATGAAGACCTTGGCGGGCGGCTCCAGTGAGTGGAGAAAGGACACTCGGCCTTTTTTTTTTTTTTTTTTTTTTGGCAAGTCAATACCAGGAAGCATAAAATAAACGTGTAGTACAACTTGTGACAAAAGTTGACCATTATGTGACGAACAGTATGGTTGTATTGCATTAGAATATTTGGTGACACCAGGAGGGAGAGAAACAATGGACAGTTAGGATGAGGACCTGAGTAAACAAGGTGAGCCCTGGGAAAACCAGAACCCAAGAGAAAAGGGCTCCCAAAGGCTGCCCAGGAAGCTGGACAGCAAAGGAGCATGGGAAGTCTGTTTTTTTAACATCAGAGGCCCAGGTAAAAGTGGCACCTACACTGGTTCCAAGGACAAGGGTTTGGGTAAATTGAGATAAGCCCTGAGAACCTGGAGTTAAAGGAATGCTGCTTCTCCTGAAGTCCAACTACAAGTGGCAACTGCTTTGTAGCATTATCTCATTTTCACATACCCATGAAAATAGCTGAGGGGCTGGGGATTTAGCTCAGCAGCATAAGCACCTGCCTTGCAAGCATGTGGTCGTGAGTTCAATCCCTGGTACAAAAAAAAAAAAAAAAAAAAAATGCTTAAAAAAAAAAAAGGAAAATAGCTCAAGAGAGGACACATAAACCCCTGAACTTGGCGCCTCCTTGGTATCCTCCCCTGGAGGCCCAATAGCTCTTTCCTCTTCTTCTTCTTCTTCTTCTTCTTCTTCTTCTTCTTCTTCTGCTTCTGCTTCTGCTTCTGCTTCTGCTTCTGCTTCTGCTTCTGCTTCTGCTTCTGCTTCTGCTTCTGCTTCTTCTTCTTCTTCTTCTTCTTCTTCTTCTTCTTCTTCTTCTTCTTCTTCTTCTTCTTCTTCTTCTTCTTCTTCCTCCTCCTCCTCCTCCTCTTCCACTCCTCCTCCTCCTCCTCCTCCTCCTCCTCCTCCTCCTTCTTCTTCTTCATCAGGGATGGAAATCATGATTTGCAAGGCAGGAGCTTATGCCACTGAGCTAAATTCCCAGCCCCTTCTTTCTTCTTTCTATAAACTATACACAGTCCATTTTCCACTGCTGTGTCTGTAGAATTCTTACTTTATCATCTTTAGAACAAGACCCCAGAAGGAGGAGACAATTGGTTATATTGGTTTGGCCTAACTCAGATTTAGTGTACTGTAAGTCTGACTCATAGATAAGATACGTCATTGGGGCAGATTTCAGGGGACATGGTGAAAAAAAAAATATATGTAGTGTCTGCCCTAAAGGAACATATTTGACAAGAAAACATTCATTCAGCAATAATAATCAACTCCTTTTGCTCATTAAAAATGTCACCATGAATGTCACTTCTACATTGACCAGTGACCATGGGGAGTGTCGTATAAATCTTTAAGGCTCTTCCCTTTACACATCAGTCAGTGTAAAGCAAACACCTTTCCCACTTTAGAGACTAAACACTTAGTGATCCTGTGATAGATAATCGATAGTATTCTGAGCTTAATAGTTTTAAAAAATTGACACATGTAATAAAATCCACTATATTTTGTGATCAAAATAGACTAAAGCAAAGTTTAAATAAGAGAAAAATTAAGGATAAAATGAATAAAGCATTCTAGACAAAAACAACCTTTTCTTGGAATTCATTGAATTTCAAACACATTTCTGAGATGCTAATAATGACAAGATGGTACTTTTATTTTGTTAAATAGAATTTTCAACATCCACATTCAAGTTCATGGAAATACTTTCAGTGATAATTACTAAACATGCCAAGTGCATTTATAAAAGCTGGCATATATGTTGATAGTAGCAAATGTCTATATTTGGGTTGTTTTATATAAACATAGACATTCGGTAATTATCACAGTTGCTGCTCATTTCAATGAGAGGAGACAGCACAAATACAAGACCAATCATTTCAGTTACAAATCAGAAAGTATGCTTTCTGTATCTCAATTCCAGCCCACCAAATGAACTCAACTAAAGAAACAATATTAAAACCTTCACATGTACATGACAACTCACAAGTAAGTAAGTCTATTGGAAAATATCTCTTCTAAGAAGGATTCATTGTAAAGATATTTTACCAAGATATTATATGGATTCAGGTCTCACAAATGCATTTATTAGTGATCTAAAATATTTAACATTCAGACTTGCTAAGGGGGAGAGTTAGCTGCTTAGATACGCTACATTGAGCAAGATCATCTCTCCTTCTGTCCCGCAGCCAAAATACACTAGATGGAAGGTACAGACCTCAACCCCTACAGCTTTGTGCCCTATAGTCAATAATCCAACAGTAATAACAAAATAAAATCAGCAATCCCATAACAAACATAGTAAGGAAACCCAAAAGTAATAGAACTAAGAACAACTCCCTTGAAAGAATGCTTATAACATGTTCACACATGAAGTCTGAGTCTTACTGTTAACCCTTAGAAGTCCCAGCACTAATGTGGAAGACTATACTCTGAAAAGTAATATCTCTTTAAGTATAGCTTCTATTGAATGCTCTATGCTGCTTTTTCTGTTTTCTTAGATTGTATCTTTTGTTTTTATTTCTTTACAATAAATTGTTCTTGCTATGTTATGAAGTAATCCTTGAATGATATATATGTATATATGTACACACACACATATATATATATATATATATATATATATATATATATGTCATAGACTGTGAAAAGACAAATAGATTTAGTAATTAACGAGCTTCAAAAGACATCGTACAATTCCCTGACAAAATGTATAACATCAGGCATGACTCTTGTAGGATTTATGAAAGTACAGTGACTAAACTACAGGAAATACGGAAGTCTTTCTGGTGCCCTGACTCACGGATTACATGAAAGCCAGACTAAAGGGTCTAGGTATAAATGTATACCTTGAGGGGACGCTGAAAGTTTATGGACAAGATGAAAGTAGTGTTAAAATGTGTACTGGGGGATAAAGATAAAGCTTTTCACTCTGGTTTTCTTAATTTCAATACCTGTCTGAGCTTGTGCATTATGCATGTCAACCATGACCATGCTAACCTCAAATTTTCTATATAATGATATTCGGTTGGCTTTCTTAAAGTGAAAATTATTGCACACATCATAATGAAAACTTCGCCATTATCCATTCCACTTGTCCACATTAACTGTTGATAATTTCCAACTGTGTATTTTTCTGTGGTTAATTACTGTATCAAAATGCATAATATCATAAGGACAAGTTTCTTAGCAAATCTGTGAAAGGAATACATAAGTATTTAGCATCTGTCATTGTGTCAGAACTTTTCAAAAGCCATGGGATCTAAGCAAATGCTTTCACGAATGCATTACAGACCATATTTAATAACTAAGGCAGCAAAATCTAAATGGACTTTTAGCTGATGAACATTTCTCAGCAACTATTATATAATTTACTTTCTTTTGCTATTCTTTCATAGGCATTTTCTTTTATGAAAGAGAAGCAGAATTTTCAGTTACTTCAAATCCAGATTCAATAAGTGGAGCCAAGTTCCAAAATAGCATGCACATTTCACTTGAAATGTGCAGCCTCAAAACCAAGAGATAAGGCAGGTTTAACATTGAGGGGGAGTCTACATCGGAAAGTTCTGTCACTTGATGGTGACACAAGCAGAGTGGAAGAAATAAGCACACATAAGACAATGTCAGTCTTAGCTCTTATGATCTATTAGGCAGCCAGGCACTGGCTTTCCCAACATTAACACCAAGATTTTTCATTATCATCATTTTAATAGTTGTTACTAAGAGAAAATATTGAGCACCATTTTCAAATCCTTATTTGTAGCTCAATTCTGGTTGCAGATCAGACATAAAAGCCACCTCCAGAGTAGGGTAGCATTCTTTATTAGAATATGTTCCTTTGAGTTCATAGTGATGATTGACCAATATGAGTGGGTTGACAGATTCAAAAGATGCATTAAAAGTGAAAACACACGGACAAAAATTTAAAAGCTACTCTTGCTCAAAAAGAAGTGAAGCAAAGACAAGAAAAGAAGTACATGTAATAGGGCGAGAGATATAGCTCAGTGGCATAAGCACCTGCCTGGCAAGCACAAGGACCTGGTTTGGTTCCTGGTACCAAAAATAAAAAATGTGTAACAGAGGATTGTTTCAAGAGACGTCATTGGGTAATTGCTGTATGTGAGATTATAATGGTTAAAATGTGTCATCATAGGTTTGTCTAAACCCACAACAGGGATAACACCAAGAGCAAGGCTTGCATACATGATGGACACCCAGGGATAATGCTGCACCCGCAGAGCTCCTCAGTGATAAGGGATGCACAGCTGCAGGGGGCGGCGTGCTGCTCATAATGGGGGAGGCAATGAGGCACCATTTGGGACCAGGGGTTTTTGAAAACTCGCAGGACCTTCGGCTCAACTTTGCTGAGAAACTATGACTGCTTTTCAAATAGAAGGTCTATTTTAAAAAACACATACACACCTTTGTAAAACCACAGATCTAGTCTAAAGGAATATATGCTCTTAGGAGAAAGATCTCCCCTTAGGTCACCAGACACACTATATATCCTAAAAACATTTAAGATTGTGATTTTCAGAGAGTAAATATTTAAAATGAGTTTTTTGGGAATGTGATTTTAATAGTGTTTCAAGACACAATCCGACTTTACAAGAGAACTAAAGCAATGATCTTTTGGTGCTGTGATGTATCTAAATCTGACATGAGGCTCTTTATCCTGTGTGTCTTCCTTGCACCTTATTGCTACTCAAGAAACCATGTCATCAGGTTAAAACTGAACTTTCAGGTATTCTATTTAAGTTAAATATGCCTGATAGGAAATAAAAATTGATAAATATGAGCACATATGCAGTTGACAAGGGACAAATAAAACAGAACATAGACGAGGGTGGTAGGATTTTCAGAAAGGAATAGCTTGATCTGCAAAGGGTAAAGGGCTTCAGGGAAGATATTAGAGAAATGGAGAACACCGAGAAGACCTTGGTGAATTGAACTTGCACACATGTTCTTACACCCACCCACAAGCCACAGCAGAAGTTTTGGAAATTTATAATACAAGGAACTGAAATGGTTTGAAACTTACCTTGTAGCCAATAGGAGAAAAATAATAAACACTTCTAGACTTATAATTCAACAAGTATGTTTTGCTAAATGACAGTTGTAATTTTTAGTAATTAAATGTATCACCATACTGGGAAACATCCTATAAATAAATGGGAACTCTTTCTAAAGCATGGGAGCATTGAATTTGTAAAATGAAATGACAATAACTTTTTTATTAATGGGCATTTTAATTCTTTTTTTGACAAATAAGAGACCCAGGTGCTAGGTAAAACAAATCAACCATTGAGTACAAGTAACAGATAATTAGTTTTTCTATGTATTTTTAAACCTTAGATAGATGTTCATTAAATTATTATACTTTAATTTCATGGACCAATTTCTCATGACTTGCTACAATTTATTCATTTTATTATTTGGGAAACGGTGAGTTCCCGGTGTTGCGATTTTAAAAAGTGTTTCAGGACACAATCACATTTTACAAGGTAGTGATAAAAATGTTGTTTTTGTTGTGTGAAATATTTCTGGAATTCACAGAAAACATTGCACACAGGAAAGCAAACCATTTCCATCTGCTATTCCTGTGATTAAAGTTAGTATCATTCAATTTAATAAACACTTGTGAGGAGACATATGATAATGTTCGGCAGCTTGCGCTTGGGGTGTTTTAAGAGGAATGTACACACACGCATGCATGCAAGGAGGATTGTGCTCTCATATCCTGCCTGCCATAAAGGGCGTGGCTGGGAAAGACAGGAGACTCTGCCCCTGTCTAATGTCATGAGCAGCCCCAGGAAGAAAGGCCTCACACTGAGTTTTTAATAAAGAGAACCATAGATTCTGATGGATGGAGGAAAGAGTCAGTGCTGGGCATGAAAATTCCCATGAGCAAATTCAAATGACTCTAGGATGAGTAAAGGCAGGGAAAGGCAAGCAATTTAGCCTGACTATAATTGAAAGCTTAGGTCTGGTGGGGGTGAGTGATTAGGGGAAAGCGGATGTGGTTCTGCATGCTTGGAGCAAGAAGAAAAATACATTGAAATAGTTAATTCTACTGAAAACAAGTTTGTCTTGGAACTAGCAGATTTTTTTCCACTTGCAGACACATGTAGTTGTGGGACATGGTTGGTATATAATTAGGATATTACAGAATGCTGGAATACCTTCTGTGCAATATAAGTGCCATTTCCTTGATCAACCAAGAAACTACTTGAAAAACAACTTTTTGGTCTCGTGCTAATGGGAACTGTAAATAGACCTAGTCATGGGCCAACTGGATTATACCACTTTCATGTTCCTTTCCTAGGGCCATCAGGAAACTCCAAGCTCTTTATCTGGGTCTTGAATTCTTCCATCATCTGATCCTGCTTAGACTACCATGCCTCACCTTCCATTTTTTCATTTGATTATTTTATCTTGTTTTTGTAGATAGGGCTTGGGATTTAACTACTCCAGGATCCATTTATGATCATCCCTCACCTCTAGAGTCCCTCCCTTCTATTCTCATGACAATCCGTGGATTTTCCCATCACTGCATTTTTTTGCATTAGTGCATGTTATTCATTAATACAGAATACACAGTTAGACTACACTGTTTTACATATTGTGGCATCTTCATTCTAACACAGGGATTCCATACATGCAATATGGAAAATATAAATCAGTTAAGGAGGACACAATCCGTGAATGCACTTGAGCACGTTAGACAAATTACCTTTATGTGGTGGCATTGTCATAGAAGGTTGATTATTTTAAAAACTCTCAGTCTTTAATTTTTGGAATTATGTTACTTCTCTGTATATTCTAAGATTAAATATAATATTTGGTTGTGCTGTATCCCTATTTTTATCTAGGTAAGCAGCTTGTGGAATCTTTTAGAAAATTAGCTTTTAGATGTACAGTATGATAGATACTTATAGAACTATTTATCAAATAGTTGTTTTTTTTTTTGTTTTTTGTTTTTTTTTTTTTTTCTGGAAACTGCCCCCATGACCTCTGCTTCATTTATTTATTTTGGCAAGTTTTAAATTAGTTACAATGGGAGTCCAGCTTCTTGTAAAGTTGACTATTAAATGACACAACTAATTAAATCTAGAATGGTCACTAAGTGTCTCTAGGAATTTTGGAGCTAAAACAAACAAGGTTGGCTGTGCCTTTCTGAAAGTGTGTGGCACTTATAGAAAATTTTTTGAGGCCAGATTTCCTTTCATGAGGACCAGTGAAGCACACAAGATTCTTTGACAGAAAGCAAGAGAAAACTAACACTGACCAATGGAGAGACAAGAGAAAATCCTAAATATACTTAACTGTGTTCTTGGTGATTCTTCAGGCTAAGCCATATTCTTGTTCTGATGTTTCATGAGTCACCTAAGTATAGTTATAATAAATCTTTATTTTTGCTTAAGTCAGTCTAAGTCTGACCTTGGTCACTTGCAGCCAGGACCTAAAATATTACAATAATCAGACAAGGTCAAAGTTTCCTTTCAAATTATGATTTTCAATTATTTTTCTGATACATGACACATTTTCTTAAAATATTTCAGTTGAGTAATTGCAAACTTAATTCTATCAACTAATTAGTGAAAATGCAAAGTCTGTGAAAAACACCATTCCTACACTGCATGTGTAAAGAAGGAAATTAGAGGCAATTTAGAATTGTAAAAGCATAGAATAGATGAAGTCAAATCTTTAAATTTAATGTTATCTCTCTTTTGTTCTAGAAACTTGTTTGAAGTGTTAGACCCTCCGTGGAAACTAACATCAAAGGAAGAAAACATTTGTCCTCCAATTAAAATCAAATTATATTTGGAAATTTTGGTCAAATTCTGTGTTCTCGTAATTGGACTAGGATTTTTCTAACATCTCTTCGCTTCATTTGGATGATGATTAGAGATTTTTGTAAAGTCTAATTCCAGTAATAAGCATTTCTCTCTGCCACTGGAGAGTACTTCCTCTTCAGTGCACCGCACAAACATTTCTTGATTAAACCTTCCAACAATTCTTGGAAGGAAATTGGGTGATATTTTCCGTGACTGCATGGTCTCTGAGGAGAGCATCTTCAGGGATAAACCAATTATGAGGACACTAAGTCTATCTATCAGCAAAATGATAGAAATCACAACATCCTGAAAATCTGACTGCTTTGTTCACCAAACAGGACATACAGCCAAATGAACATTTAGCTAATTCCCTAATGAAGAAAGTCTGGCTATAATTATACAATGAAAGCAACAAAGTTATGCGAGTGTACGCAATGCTTTTTAAGAAATGTTTATGATTAAGTGGTCATAATTTTTAAATTAATAAAGGTAATAATTTATTAAAACTATTGTTTTAGTTGCAGACAGCTACCAGTTAATCTCATATAAGTTAAGAAAGAGGTGGGGGAGAGAGAGGGAGGGAGAGAAATGATGTAAGTTGAAACTAACAGAGTCATGTTGTATTTATGGATTCAGAGAGGTCAATCTAGGCTGAGTAATAATGACAAATGTAAGTTCCATTATTTCAAAGATAATACATTAATTGTATGTATTATTTGTTTTGTACTGCTTTTTAGTATTTTTTTATTTTTATAAAAGGTCATATTTTTGAAGGCTGTAGTGCAACATAAATTTCACATTATGCAAAATCAGGAAATAATTATTGTACAAATATATGTAACTTTACACACAAATACCCATAGTTGACCTTGAGAAAAACTTAATAGCATCGTGATTTAAGACTGTGCCATATTTACTAACTCATCTAACTGTTCAAATACTGTGAAATTTTTTTCAGCTTTGTATTGTATTATGTTATGGAAACATTGCATCAAACATTAAGAATACAAAAGGAAAAGCAAGAAAAAAGACAAACACACCCTAATAAAATGAAATAGATCTCATCTAATAAAATAGGCTAAAAGGACTTTATGCAATGAATTTTTCAGAAACATGAAAATTATCATTGCTGTGGACAAGCAATTAGAAATCAATAACTCACTAATGGAATAATGTTTCTACTTACCATGTTTCAGGTATTTAAGGCTAGAATAGGGAAAAAAGAAAAAACTTAGAAAATGACCACAAGGCATCATCTCTAGTCTGTAATGCAGAGGTCAGTGTCTGAGCAGTCGTAAGAGACCTCTGTGTGTTGAGGTATGCTTCATTCAATGCATAGTTTAGGGACACTGGCAACCGGGCCAGTTCCATACACTCATTGAGGAATGGTGCCTACACTTCTTTAACAGCTCTTGCTGAGTGCAATCTATTAGCTACATGTTCAGAAGATGTTGATTTGCATCCTGTTTTAGAAATGGTAGGTAGGGGCCAGGGATTTAGCTCACTGGCACAGCACTTGCCTGGCAAGAGTGAGGTCTTAAGTTTGATTTCCAGTACAAAAATAAAAATAAAACAATACAATGCTAGAAATGGTGGGCAAACTTGATATGTGCATAATCTCTTGCTTATTTACATATGCAAATTCACTTATGTCTCATGGAGATTTCAATTTCAAATAGAAAAAATGCTATGATTTGGATGTCCTTTGTCCCCAGAAGTAGGTGTCTTGAAGGGTGGGTTTCCAATGTGACAGGGCCACGATAGTAGAAACTGTAAAGGGTGGAATCTATTGGAGGGTTATTTGGTCATGATCACTCTTGAGGGAGATTCATACTCTCTTGAAGAGTGGGCTAGGTCAATAAGAGAGTAAATGGTAATAAAAAGAGAGAGCCTGGTTCCTCTCAATATCTTGCTTCTCCTGTCACCATGTTACCTTTTCATCCTGCCAGCTGTGCAGGCCATGACTCACACGTGCATGACCACTACTGTGGTCATCATCACGTGAGGCTGGAGTTTCTCACCGCTGTGACACCATCATCAGAGCTCAGCAGGCTCAATAACCTTCGTCAGTGCACAAAATGACGAGCTAAATCAATCGGTTTATACAATACTCATCCTCAGGTATTTTGCACGAGAAGCAAAAATGAACCAAAGATAGAAATTCAAAGTATAGGGAGACCTGGTTCACATTGGGTTGTAGTTTACACACAATAAATAAGGAATAAGATATTAGCAAACATAAATTGAGGGACATGGCATGGCAGTGATAGCAATGTATCGTCAATCAGCCCTTAGAAGAGTTTTATATTGCATTCTACAAAGGCCCAAAGTAACCATATCCCAGAAAAGGCACTATTTACTATTATTCACCTAAACCAGATGAGACAGTGTTCGCCAGACAAATTTCTATAGCATCATCAAACCTCCTCATTCATCGATGCATGTAATGATGTATGGATTTTTGATTGATTCATTTAATGATTTATACATACAAATAGCATTTATTCAGTTTGGCTGGCATATGTCTGGCCCTGTGGTAAGAACTAAAGGGGAGAAAAATCACAAATACAACACAATACAATCTCATTGTGTTCACAGTCTAGCAGAGATCCAGCAGATGACAACGTAAATGCAATAATACTGATGTGCTGAGAGTCCTAAAGCAGTTCAGAGTAAAGGTTTGATTCTGAGTGGGTCGGTATGAGCCTGAAAATGTAATTCTAATGTATAAATATCACACCCATCAGAGCAGAAATGTTTTTTAAATGCAGTTTTCTCATCGTGAAAAAAGATATTCAAAGCCTTTGATATTTAAGTTAATTATAGTCATATTATTTAGAGATTAATAATAAAGATTTATTAGCTATCTTGGACAAGATTTCAATGCCTGTAAATCTCTATTTCTCTGGGAGATACTAATAATTACATAATTATTTTTATTTTCCCCTCAACTATCCCATCCGCTCTCTCCCTCCTTTATCCCTCTCACCCTCTATTCCTTTTGTGGTGATAGGATTAAACCCAGCTACTATGACATTGAAGTGCTCTCTCATCCCCATGAAGTTATTTTTTTTTTTTTTGAGAACAACATATAAAAGTAACCAAAAAGCTCTTATCAATGCAATGCACAGAGTTGAAATTCAGTATGTGGTCACTATTCTTATTTTCAACATTTGCTGCAAGTGAAAAAAAAAGTCTTTATACAGGGTTCTGGATTTAGCAATGAGAATATAATAAAGCATGGAACACCCTGCTCTCCTATGATTTATAACCCAATTTGAAGGTAGGACACAGGCGTTCAAAATTTAGCAAAAAAAAAAAAAAAAAAAAAAAAAAAAAAAAAAGCAATGCAATATTTGTGTTCAAAGTAGTGAAAAATGGGTAAAGAAGGAAAGATAAGCTGGTTGTCAAAAGAATGTCATAGTACTGAACTAAAATAATAATTGCATTAATAATGAAGATGGGGAAGAGGGGATTTAGAGATAGAGGGAGGGAGATGGATTGGAAACAGGAAAAAAATAAAAGGAGTCACATTATGGTATACCAGGTTCCTAAGATGTTATGTTATAGAGTCCCTAAGATGAATGCAAACTTGATGTACTACAAACGTGTACTAATACATTTTTTAAAAGTTAAAATGAGGGAGTTTATATATTAGGAAAGTGAAAAAAAATTTAAGACTCCATCTACCAAACCAAAGAAAACACAAAAAATCTTTACAACTATTAATTCATAAAATTTTAAATGTAAACTTTTACTTAAAGATTTAAATATTCTACAAATGTAACTCTAGATGATTAGTCTCTGAATGAACAACACTCTGAATGAAGATGTAAGTGGTGTGTTAAGACAAAAATGTAGGTTAGGTGTTCTGAGAGGGTTTAATGGGAATGGATAGGAAGTTATGCAAAGATTGTACACATAAAAACAAAATGCTGCACAACTCCTCTGTTAAAGAACTTTCTAGCACAGAGTATGATTTAGCAAGAAGACTCTTTCTGATTTCTATTTGCCTTGTTATAGTGTCTTTTCTTAGGAAAATAGTATTGCCTGTCATTGAATTTGTTATAAATACTCAGAGATAATACACATAAACTGATATGAATAATTATTAGTACACAGTAATTTGTTAGTGATTGTTACTACTCAGATCATTTATAGTTTTAGAAGTCAACTGTGCTAAAAAAATTAACTGTTTTTATATATTTTCTCTTTTCTATATAAGAAACACACTAGGTTGTCATTCACATGGGTCCCCCTTTTAAAACTTCTTGAGAAATTAAAGTAGACATACTAAATGCAAATGTTCTACAGCTGAAATTTCTACCTACAAGTTCTATACAACAATGCTTTTAAGAGAAAAATAATGTTAAACCATATCCCAAAATGAATTTTGATACAGGTGCAAAGGGAGCCACCAGTCAATATTACAAGTTTGGGGTAAGTTTTGCAAATTTGAGAGCTTATTAGGACGGATGTATATGTCTGATGTATGTTCCTACCCTACTGGTCATGAAAAAAAGTTTTTGTTTGTAGTCAAATAATACACAAAAGAAAAATGCAACTTGAGTTATTTAAAGGAAAGAGACAATTACAAGGCTACAGGGGCAAAGTACTAAAAAAAAAAAAAAACAAAGTTACTCACATTGATGTCAAGCACACACAGTCTGATTCTAGCTATTCACAGGCAGAATCAAGGTGAAAAGTGTGATGTGCAAGCTTTTATTAGCTCCCATTGAATAGGGACTATGATATATCAAAGATGCATGTAAATTCAAAATTTTAAACCCTACAGGTATATGCAGAAACACCCTGGTAATATTTTTCAAGTTTTTCCCTGAGATATCAGTAACCTGCTACCAGGGGAAGTGAATCTAAAAACGCTCTACTTAATATCTCCCAAAAGCCACAGGTGCAAGCTGATTTCTAGAGCTTGCCTCCAGAGACAAGCAAACATTATATTACAACGGATGTCATTAGACGTACAGAAGGTAGCATAAAGGGCCTAATTTATTCACAAAGTGACATTTTATTTAGTGCAAATAGGCAATTTGGGCATTTACCGGAGGCACTTTCAGTAATAAAGGGGTGTTACTAAAATAGGTTGGAACACCTGACATTGTTGTCTTTATAACACAAGTTGCTGTTCTTTGGCTCTGCCAGGATTTAAGCATAAAATATAAGATGTCTAGTGTTTAGCAACCTTCTTAATGAGCACGTACTCCTCCCTACTCCAATGTTACATGATTCCTCCCCTAGCCATACGCTAAGAGGTCAAGTTACTGTTAGTTAGTTGTTAGGCATCATATTTCCAGAGTGATATTTTTGCATAGGAGTGGTTTTTTTTTTTTTTTTCCCAGCTCTGCATTAATTTACTACTACAGTCAAAGGTTAACTACTATAGTGAATGCTGTGCTTAGTTGAACACAGGGTCACTGTGTATTCTGGCTGCTCTGACAATTTATAGTTGTTTATGGTACCTGGCAATATGGCTTGATAGAGAGGTCATTCTTAAACACTAATGATTTTTTAGACTTTATTCTCATCAGTCCTCTAAGCATTAAATAACTGCTGTGTGATTCTAAGACTGGGCATTTCTGTTTCATTTTTTCTTTTTACACTTAAGCTTACTGCAAAATAGACACAAAGCTTATTGCAAAAATAAGTGATATATTTTGATGAGTGACTATCAACTGCACAAAATGATAAAAGAAGATTGAGTCTAATTTTTGTTGAAGCTGTGGGGGAGGTAAAAGTGCTTTTTCCCTATCCTCTTCATTTCAGTCCAGATCTGGCTTCCTTCTTAGCCCCAGCATTCAGCATCAACTTCATGTGTGGTGACCATGCCTGCATATTTTAAGACCTTCAAGAGCCTCTAGGACCTGAGAGCAGCTCCAGGTGTTGCTTGAGCTGAGCTACACAAAGCTGGATTGTTTATACTGTTATAGTTCCTTTCTGTTTAATAAATCACTCTTGAGGTTACAACTGCCTTTGAGAATTAAAACCTCCAATGGTGTATTTTCAAAGCAGACAAGGAGAGGCATTTGAGGTTAAAAAAAAAAAAATCCCACTCCTTTTATTACACCTTAAACCAATGCCTGCTGTAAAAACTAGACCTGAATGATATCTAACTTAAAAATAAAACTGAAATTTTACCTCCCATGACTATGCAAACTATTCACATTGCGTGTTTTCATGCTGGGAAAAATAATGATTAAAAAAAAAACTTGAATAGTTTTAAAATACAAGTTTCATAATTAGGAAGCTGAAAGAGAAAGCCACTGAGCATTTCATTATTGTGACCATTTGTTCATTTTGTTTGAACTGCAAAAAATTGGATTTAAGGGCCACACCTGTCCATGAGAGCTTTTCAGAATGTACTTCTCCCACTAAATATAACATGGCTCTTGTGTTCATGCAGGTTTTCTAAATACCATCTCGGAATGTGGAAGGCAGCCATTCAAAGAAAGTTGGAGCCTCTGCCCCACCAGATTTATGAGCTGCTTAATATAATAGAACCATCTGCCAAAGGTAAAGGCCTACTTTCCAAAGAAAAGGTAGCCTACAAATGATGGCTATCCAGGAGCTGTGTTCAGCATGCAGCCTAAGCAGGAGCGGTCTGTCTAAGATACCCGTTCCTGTCATCTCCTTTCTCCTGAGTCAGCAGGGACCAGAATGCACAGGGATCCTCTATATACCTATTATCAAAGAGAAGTGATTTGCTGCTGCTATTACCTACTGGCTCACAAGAAAAGAATTCTCTACAACAGGGATGGAGAAGGTACATTTTGAAGCCCTTTTTCCTACAGGACTTCAGATCACATCCCAGCATTGTGAATAAATTCTAAGGCACTAAAGAGCCAGTAAAAGACCGTGTTCGATGGACTTAGGAACGCATAAAAAAAAGAATTCCTAGATGTCACCTATCTTAACGGATGATTAATGTGTTACTGCTATATTATTAACTGCAGCAAATAAAGACAACTACTGAAGAGATGTTATGAACTTATATCACAAAGCTCTCAATGAGTTTCTGTTCATTTACTGAAAGGAATATAAATTTTCCTTTGTTGGAGGTGCTGATTGGCTGCGTGTGTTTCACATCTTTTTGTGTTATCCTATAGAACTGCCAGTTTAATCAGTCAATTGGTAACATAAGTGACCCCAAGTGTAATTATGAAATAATTCTGCTACTGTAATAACACTTGTACTTAAGGAAACAATGGCAACATTTGTGGGAAGAACAGAAGTTAAAACAACAAAGTTAATAAATAAATATAAAGTGGGAAGCTCTTCGGAATTTCATTTACTTTTTCAATCTTGCCTTTTCCCACTCCTCAAAGAAATCTGCTGAAAACACATTAGAAATTTATAGCAATAAGACCCACTTCTCTGTGATATCCTTTAGAGTTACTCATAGACTATTAATAGTAATTTTACTGGACACAAAATCTAATATGATGAGATGTACTTTCAAGCTTTTGTAATAATAATTACAATACTGATTGCAGCCAATCTAAATGCCATCCATTAAAGTTATGCAGGAAGAAATCTTAGTAAAGTTTAAAGCTATCTATGCTGTTTCCTCATGGGAGAGGTGATATGTGGCAGCCAGCACTCCTCAACCACGGATTGCAACACCCGGGAATTTCTGTAAAACTAAGATTCCTTAAGGACTCCTATTCAAATAAATGTGGCAAAGAATAGCAATCTGTATGTGTGCATGTGTGTGTTTGTGTATGTGTGCATTTGCGTGTGTGTGGGTGCAAACATCTATTTCCCCACTGAGCTATAAAACCGTAATTCCTTGTGTTAACACTTAGATTGTAGAACCTCAGGAATGTATCTATTGCTATGACACCACACAATGGGAGTCTCATATGTGAGTAAAAATGTTGAATAAAGATTAGGTTTGCTTTAAGCTGCATTATAAATATCTGATTCTGCATTTATTTTTCAATTGTTCATAGTTATTCTTTTATTCTGTGCTCCACATGAGACTTCTATTTGACCCTAGATTGCTCATTATTACAAGAAACATAACATAAAAGCCTACCTTTCTGGATTCTAATAGTCACCAGTAAAGCCCTGGAGTTTTATAGAAATAGATACAGGTATTGATTTCTCTCCATAAAGATCAGAGGGAATTCATGACTTCTTGGACACTTTTAATTAGCATATAACATGCTTTGTGGAGAGAAATACTCATCTCTGAATTTTTAAAAGGAAATTATCATAGCTATCCTGTGAATATAACAAAAAGTTTAGGTAAACTTTCCTCTCTCAAAATATCTACTCTCAAACCCTTTATCCTGAAGTTAGGCTGCAACAACTTTCATTTTTTCCCATGGCACTGCATTTAGTTTTTCTGTACATTTAAACCATGTCTACAATTTATTGAATGGTTCAAAACAATACAGTGTTATTATAAACCTTTTCAAGGCTGTAGTTTGTTTGTTCTGCCCTCATACATTACTTGCCAGTGTGGAAAATGTACCAGTATGAACACTGAGATCTTAGTAGAGAGATTGTTTCCAACTATGTGGCTGGCACACAAAAAAATTTCATACTAAATTTGAAACCGTGAGGCCTCATTCTTGATAAGGAGGTTTCCTATTTTGTGGGAGCAAAACATACAAGTTAGTTGCTCTTTATGACTTTTTTGTTGCTTATGTCTAGAACAACATGTTCAAAAAGTTACTGAAATGTTCTCTCTTTTGTAATAAATGATACACGACTTTCTGACTGATGAGCCTATCTATTTCAGCAATTAAATTCAAGCTTTAGTCTTGGGTAAAATAGTGTTTTCCAAAAACTAAAGTGCAAGATGAATTTTGATTGCTAATATTTGAAGTATATGACATAGTAAAAATTTTCTGTGATAGTATTCATGGTTTCTTTTTATATCCAAGAATAAACCTTTAGAGGTATATGTCTTTGACACTGTTTTTATAATTCTAACCTCTCTGTTTATGAAAGAAAAGACTATTTAGACTTTGAGTCTAATTTGGCACTTAATCAGTATGTAGTTAGAATTTAGTAGCACACATTTTTCTTGCTTTATTTTTTGAGGGGAGATATATTTAAGATTATCTTTTCTTATAAAATGATATTTAGAATTAAATAATGCTTCCTTTTATAATAAATAATAAAAATGAGATATTTTAAGAATGACATGTAAAGATCAGAAAGCAGTGGGCTATGGAACATGGCACTTTTCTTGGTAAAACCCAGATATGCTCAAAATCAGGAAAGTGGTACATTAATGCCTCTCATTTGGAGAGGACATGAGGCAAACAGAGTGAAATATTTTAATGTCAAATGAAACACTGCCTTTTCTGTATTGTAACAATGATGGTGGACACAGACCAGTTACTTTCTGTGTATGTCTGCACGAAGGGCCCCTGAAGCCTACCTAGAAAGCTTTAAGACATGCAGAGCTCAAAAGGTTTGGATAAACTGAGAAGACCAGGTAACATAGAACATTGCCCTATAAATTTGATATGCCTATGACTCTGCTGAAAGATTCTGTTACTTTTCAATAGGTGAGATTCTGCATTTATAACAAGTTTCCAGGAATTTCTGCTGCTAATCCAGAGTGGCAAGAAACACAGAAGCTTAAATATTGAATTACTGATAATTCTCACTATAGAACTGTTGAAGGTCCATGTAAACAACATATTAGAAGTGGGCCAGCAAGTGTATCTGAAACTGTGTACTGGACTTTGCCAGCTAGACCTTTGTGCTATAATTCAATGGAGATATATTTCCATTATAATGGAAGGGTAAACCCATGCTGCAGGAAATAGACTATTTAGGCAAGAGGTAGAGCATGGGTGAATGTCATGAAGATATACTCTGATATGGAAATCCTCAGACTTCAGGGCAGAAACATGCTGGAGAGCATATGGGACAAGACAAACAAAGAGTGCAGAAGCACTATCATTACAAGAGTACACTGGGCTGCAGGGAGGAAATGTATGGTGTGTTACAGACACAGATTGTAAAATCAGTGCAGAACAAAGACAGAGTACTGATGGGACTTCAGCTCTTCAGACATCTGGTGGAAGTCTCATTTGGATAATGGCAGGAAGTCCAAAGGGTCCTTGCCTTGCTTCACTAACAACTTCATCTCCCAGAGTAGGAAACTTCCTGAGAGAACTGCCATTCTTCACTCATTTTTAAACAACCAGGAAGAATTAGTTGGCAATTTATCGGTGCTATGTAGTTTAACAATAATACATCGTTTCAGAGTTTATAAGTGAGTGAAAGGGAATAAATAATCATATATATTATAATTTGTTCAATTGCATTCCAAACAATTTGGAAATGTACGTAAGATCTTTGGAAGAAAAATTTTGTCTGCTTTTAAAAGCTTGTTTTAGGCTGTACAAAATCAAAGAATCCAAAGTAGATGAAACTTGGGAGGTACCTACAAATCATTCTGAATGCACAGGTGATTCTTGGATAACCAAAGGTACATCTCCATGTTCTAAGGAGCTAAGTAAGGCATTTTCCATTACCAAATCTCTTCAGCAAAAGAACTGCACACAGCTGGGAGTGTGGATAGTGGTGGTCTGAGACCTAGCTATAGAAGGGCTTCGTTCTTCATCTGTCATCTCTTTCACATCGAGGACGTCTACTTGCTTGTATATTTGCTAGGAATGTTTTTCCATGTCAAATGACTAATACGTACTCATCATGCAGTATCAGTTAACCACAACATAACTGTTTCAGATAGGTCAGATTCCCCAAAGGAACACAAATTTCCACATTATTACAAATTAGTGTGTGTGTGTGTGTGTGTGTGTGTGTGTGTGTGTGTGTATGTGTGTGTGTCTACCCCGAATGAGTGTTGAATTCTGGGACTTTATCTCTTTTGTTCCCATTATATTCCTAGTATCTAAATAATGTCTACGATATACTTCTGGGAATTGGGCCCAGGTTAACATACATACTGGGTGTGTACTATACTAGGAAGCTATATTCCTAGTCTAAGCCAATTTTTTTTTTTTTTTTTTTTTTTTTTTTGGTTCCAGGAATTGAACTCAGGGCCTTGTGCTTGCCAGGTAGACACTGTGACACTGACACTGAGCTGTAGCTCTGACTGGCTATAATACAATTTTATGACATATCCAAAACCACATGTACTCACAGGTGGAGATTTGGGGTATGTGTTACTGGATCATGCGTGTATGATACTCCATTAGTCCACTGATTGACTTAGCATAGTTTTGGGTTTGAATGATGGATTTATCAAAGAGGAAAGACCCATCCGGATTGTGGGTGGCACCAGCCAATAGGCTTGTAGCCAGACGGAATAAAAAGGGAAAGGGAAAGGAAAAGACAAACTCTGCTTCCTACCTGTCATGACATAAGCTCCTTTTCTCTGCTGTGCCACTGTGCTGTACCACTCTGCCTTGTAGCTGGCTAAAACCTCTAGAAACTGTGAACTTTCCTCCTTTAAATCAGAAGTATCAGTTTTCTTCTCCCTACAGTGAGAAGGTAACTAAGACACGTACAATACATTTCTGTTTAATGAATCAAGGAGACAAAGCGTATGTTATTCTAAACCCTTAAAATCAAGGCCTCTATCTTATTAGCATTTCTATGTTCTTGGGTTTTAATACTGCCTTTTTGTACATAGCGTAGTCTCACTTTTATTTTTTAGTAGATTTCTTATCCCATCCCTCATCACATCTTTTCAACTGCACTCCTACGTATATCCTCAGAGACAATTAAACATGTGAATTTATTTCCTGACCCTCCCTCCTTTCATTGAACATATAATATTATTAAGTACCATATTCAAAATAGAAAAGTAAAAAGATGTAATCACATTCCTACAGATGACAATTTGAAAGTAGCAATGGAGCAAAATCAAAGAGCTCAGTCTCATTGTCGGCTGGGCTTTGGGTTTTAGAATGAAGAGGCTGTGAGTGTGAATATAGTGACTATTCTGATTAATAGGGTATTAGGAACTACAATTTCTCTGTACGTCATGAACACTGAGCCCAGGTTCATCGTGTAAAGTTATAGAGTGAGCACTCTTGGTCTCCCTGGGAAACAGAATATTAACTAAGCAGTGCCTATAACTGAAGCTTCAATGAAGTTGATATAAAAGTGTGATAAAGAGCACATTTTCTGAGCAAATCCTGGGCTCAGATTCCCTCAGATTTGATTTCAATACAGGACAGGAAGCTCAAACCACAGCTACAAAACCGTAAGGTCTTGTTTTGTGACATGGGATCCAAGATACTTGTTAGCATGGCTATGCAACAGAGCTGAAGGAACTTAAATCACTTTTTTAAAATGATGACTTAAAACTGAATATATTTAAGATATTTCTAAGATAAGGAGAGAGATAATGTCAAAAATATAGTAGATTTTAAAAACAAATCATGGAAGGAGAAAATAAAAACAAGTGGAAATTTTAATGAAGAGAACTAATTAGTATTACTGAAATGAAAAACAATTATTGATTAAAACAGAAACAAAGACATCAATCCAGTGGGGGAGTTGAAACAAAATAGATAATTATATGACAAAGCACTGAATGCATTTACAGGATAAGCAGGTGGCATCATCACTGGTGGCCCTGCTCTTGCCCTGCTCCTGGAAGAAAATGGGATTAGGAAACTCATGGGGGAGGCTGAACTGAGTCTTGAAGGAAAAATAGACTTTAATAAATCGATAATGAGAGAGATTCTACCAGGGAGAGAGAACCAATAGGACAAGAATCTGAACAGATTACAAGTAGTAGAGGTCCTGGACCTGAAAGCATAAGTAAAGAGAGAAACAAGTGTGTCAGGACAAGGGCTGGACCAGGAAGGATGTCTGATGTTGTGTCAGCAATTTTATCTTCTGGTGATAGTGCAGTGACAGGAGAGTCTAAATATGACGCCCAGCATGATCATCTTTATGTTGGGGATGGGTCACTTTTAGTGGCTGGCTTCACAATACACTGGAAGGGTTCAGCATGCATGGGGCCAGGAAGATAAGACAGAAGCTGCTCCAGCAGCCCAGTTAAGAGACGATGAGGCAAAGAGTCTTGTCCTTATTCATCTCTTCACCCCTTGCCTGCAACCTGAATTCTGGCGCAGAGTAGGTGCAGAAACCATAGATGAAGCAGTGATTTTGTTCATTTCAAAATCAAATTGTTTCCCAAAATGATACAGAAAAATTCATCACTAGTTCTAGAAGCAGAGCCAGAAGCAGTGCAGGCGTAGACATATCAGCAGGAATCCCTATAAACCCTTTGCACAGTTACCAGAGAGATAGCTGGATGAGAACTTTGCTAAATGATTCATTTCAATCTCATAGTCCTGGAGATAAACTAGCCACTGGCTGCGGACTGGAATGGTATTTGTCACATGACAGGATCTGAGCTGTGTCCAGAATTTTTGTGCAGTTGGACCAAAGGATCAGAGTACAATTCTGTAGTCACTCTAACACCAATGAAAGGAACTGGCAGGGTGGAGAAAACATTCCATTGAGAGGGTAGGGATAAAACCCACACACAGATAAATATGTACAGTAATACAAACGCCCAGCACACACAGCCCACATTTCTGTCCGTAGAACTACACATAGCTTCTCACTGAGCCTAACTGTTGACACATAGCAAATGTAAAATATTAGCAATAATAATTATACTCTGCATATGTTTAATGTCTATCAATAAGGGTACAACTCTTAAATTCCCTTAAGCTTCTTTCCATTAGAAGTAGTAAATTAAATATATATATTCAAACAAATTAAATGCTGCTAAGAGCTTTCCTAATTTGTAAACACTTGCATAAACATGAGCTTTATCAAATGCTTAATTAATCTGAAATGCCAACTTAGAAACTGAAGTAATGAACAATAAGCATATTACCACCTTAGAATGTTATTCCATCTGGGCTTTTTATAAGAATTTTAAAGCTATGTTCCTATATAAATCGACTAAAGTTGTGAGAAATCAGTTAGATCTCAGGGATTAAGCACAGTTTGAAATTGATCAAGAATGATTAGTTTTCTGAATGCACTATACGATGAAGACAATTTTATAGACTTTTAATAAACAAGCTGCTTTTAAATCAATGAAACTGAAGCCTAGGTTTACCCATCTGAGTTTTTATTTATTGTAATATAGTCCATCATTTAGCCATAATTTGTGCTGCAGAAATAATTAATTTATATGAATATAAATATATTATTTTTAAAATAGGGCTATATACTAATCTTTGTTTTCAGCTTATCAGGAAACATCTCATCTTAACATTCTTTTGTAACTTTTTGGAGACACGGTTTCATTATATATTCCAGTCTGGGCTATGCCTCACACACACTGTGATTCTCCTACCTCACACCCCTGAGTCCCAGCATTCCTCTGCAGAAAATGTTGATGAAAATATTGAGGATCATCCATGAAAGATGAGAATATCTTATAATAAATTCATCTATCAATTCTTCCTATTAAGTACATGTTAAAAAAATACCTAAATGTACTCTTATACAAATGAGTAACTACAAATACGAGGATTACCATGAAGAGGTAAAACCAGCATTTTATTTTATATAACTTTAGCTTAATAAAAGCAAGTTAGAGACAGGAGAAATATTAGAAAAAAATTGTAAGAATCACCAGTTGTATTACTGAGGTCATGAAGAAGTCTCTAAAATTATTAACCAAAGGATCATGCACGTAGAAATCTAGTGGCATAAAGAGAATCCATTGGAAAGCCATACATTTAAGAAAACGTGACACTGAGTCCCAGAGGTAGGAATACATTACTCAAAGATACAATGATTGATGACAGAGGTGGTCAGGAAACATCTGCACTCCCATTGCTCAGTCTTTGGTTATTCTTTTTTAAGATGTTGTGAAGTACAATACACTACCGTCTTTGAAAACATCTTCCTATCCTGAGCCTCAGATAACCATCCTTCTAGGGCAGGCTTTTGGCATTTACGCTCCTTCCTAATAGTGGTATGGCATGGACCAATCTTCTCATCCTGCTGATGAGAATGTTATGTAGCAGGGGTTCAGAAGCACAGTGAAATCGAGGTAGATTATATCTACTGCCTTCCCTTTATCTTGTGGCCTGCCACTCTATTATAGAAGGAAATTAAGTTGGTCTAGCATGATTCACTTTTCACAAAACCTTGTTTGCTACCCAGAACTCTCTTCCTTTTTAGAGAATTGCAGTACAGTTCTTAAAAAATGATTTCTTTTAGTATCTTTTTGGTTGTTACCATTAAGCTGACCAAACTGTAATTAGTTGGATGCTTGCTTTTTCAAAAGCCAACTTTTGTAAGGCAAGGTCAAAATGTGTTCTTTTCTTTTTCAAGCCTTCTTATGATTTGTAAAAGTTGTAAAAATCAATAGCAAGGTGTCCTGGAAAACCTGGGTCTCTCAGTGTTTGGAAGATGTTTCATCAGATAGTACTGATTTTAATTTGTGAAAATTTCTAAAATATCTCAACTATTTTTTTTTTATTTTTCTACCTTTGGGCCTCTTTCACGTCCTATCTTATCCTCTCTATCCTATCTCTGCATGCATCTCTCTCAGATTTTCTGATCTAGAAAAACTTTCATTAAAAAACAGAAGAGAAAGAAAGGAAACCCTGAGCTCACCTGTTTGGTATTATGGATTGAACTCACAGCCTTTTCTCTAAGCTACATCTTTAGTCCTTTTTTATTTTATTTTTTAAACTTCTGAGAGAAGGTCTTGCTAAGTTTTCCAGGCTGGGCTTGGATTTATGATTCTCCTGCTTCAGCCTGCCAGAGCGCTGTGATGAAAGGAACATAGCACTGCATTGGACTAATTTGTTTTGAGTTTCCCTTCCATTTATCTATCACCAGATTTCTCTTCCCTATCAGTCTTGTTAAGTTCTTCGTGTTTCTGCTTTGTCTTACAGAGCTGAGAAATTTCATTATCTCTACTGTACATTTACTCACTCTTGTGTGTATCGCTGCATGAATGTTCTCTGATCTCTGGTTACTGAAGAGCAGTCTCAGCATGTCTCCCTTCCTCCAGGCATAACTATTTGGTTAAGATTCCAAGCATACTGTCCCATCGAGTTGGAGTGACACCTCCTTCATTCATTCATCCTTATTCCTTTATCAGTCCTCCTGCCAACTTCCCGAATATGCTGGGTAGTATTTTTTTGGGGGGGATGCCACAGAGGACTGTTTAAGGTCGCTGCTCTCAGTTTATTTTCTTGTGGAAGACGTGGCCAAATACATATAACAAAGCAGATAATTTCATATAGACAGAATTTCTGTGAAACCGTGAAGACAGTGTAATACGCTAGGAGTGTGATGGAGGTGTGGTGTGTGTGACCCAAAGAGTCCAATTGAAGGACTATCTGGGCTACTATAAAACAAAACTCTGTTCATCTTCACACCTCTCTAGAGAGCTGTCATTGGGCTTTCTCTGTGTCTATGCACCACGCCTCCTGTGAGGGCTCCATATACCAGGTACCCACGCCTGAAAACAGCTTTTTGGCTTTGGATTTCTTCCCCATCAATGCCTATTGGTAGACATAGGTGGTTTTGAAGGCATTTTTTTGTTTTGTTTTGTTTTTTGCCTTGTCTTCTCATGTTTTTACTACAGTGTGTGTGTGTGTGTGTGTGTGTGTGTGTGTGTGTGTGTGTGTAGCTCTGCAGGCTAGTAATAGTGGAAAGACTATTGCTAGCATGGAGATCTCTTTAGTTACTGTCTTTCTGGTGATACACTCTGAGTGCAGTTAACTAGAGACCTTTGCTTCTGTCCCAAGATCGAACCATGCCTGCTAATTTGGGGGTGCAGGTTACAGTCTGAGTGGCCCAGTATCCAGTTCTCTCGAAATGAACTGCAAGCAGTTGAAAATACAAAGACAAACCACATACTGTTGTATGATAGAAACAAATGAATAGTAATGACTATAGCACCCTGGCTTGTAGTAACAAATCAGAGACAATAACAGTGTCAAAGACAAATCAGCTACTGATGAACCATAAGAATCAATAAGAGTTACCACCATACCACTGACAGCCACAGGAAAGGCATCTATACAGTATATTGTAATTTAAAAGCCAAGACAAACCAGATATTAATGTATAGTAAGTAATACTACATGTAACAATTATATCACCATTACAAAGAGAAAAGAATTCAATAATAATCACACAAAGTTAAGTAACTATCTGACGATTAATAAAACGTACTTGTTGTACTAGTAAAGATGGGGGGTCAGGAGTGAGAGAATGAAAGCAGTAAAATTTGGAAATAAAGAAAAGGAAAATAAAAATGAGAGAAAAGGAGATAAAGGACCCTGTTAAGTAGTAAAAAAAAATTACATAGAAATAATGGAAAAGAGCAAACAAGAAGAGTGGAAAAGAAAATACTGAGAGCAAAATAAAGGAAAAAATGTAAGAAGAAAAACAAAAAAAGACCTCCTTCAAAAAACAAAGAATAAGAAGAAACAGTAGAGGGAAGAAGTAGAGGAAGAAGAAGAGGAGGAAGAAAAAGAGGAGGAGAAGGAGAAGGAGAAATGAGTCCAAAAACTTTCTCCTTGCTTTTAAATGAGTGATGTCTTTCCAAAGTCAAAATCCAGGAATCTGCCATGTACCAGGGAGGACTGGCGAGCCATGGCCAACACCCATTTTCTTCCCACATTCACAGTTTTTGTGTGAATGCTGAATCCTGCCTGTCTTCCCTCTGGATGTGGTAAGTAGTGTCTGTCCTAAGGCTGCAGTCACGCCAGTTGTTCCCAGTTTCCATTTCCCTCTGGGAACCCGGGTCACAGCTTTCTCCTCCCATGGGTTTACTGTCTGTGGGTCTGAGACGTGCTCCTGCACCCGCTGCTCCGGAAAACTATCTGAGCGCCCTGGGAGGTGGCAGCTGCCCAGAGCCAGGCCCATGCCTGCTCATGCTGATAGACACAGAGGGCAAACAGATTACTGACTTCTGTGGTGCAAGTTGGCAGCAGGGAAGGGGTCAAATAGATTATTGGAATTAGTGCCAGCATGTTCAGACCCAGCCCCCTCCGAATGCCACACGGGCCAGTGTGGTTTCTCACCACAGAGGGCATGATTCACCCATGTCTTTCCAGGACTGAGTTTAAATTCTTTAGGGAGTTTTGTGTCTAGCCTGCTCCCTTTCCACGACTGTCTCTTGGGGCAGTCTCCACCCAGTCACCATGATAGGGTGACACCAGAAACCCTGAAGAATGTTTGTCCCATAGCCATTCTGTAGCTCAGTCTTAAACTATTAACTCTTCCCCAAATTACTCCTGATTAAACACTCAAACGAGGCAGGGGCTGCCCGGGCTTTCTTCTCCAACTCTATCCTGCCACGGAGAGTCATTTTCAGAACAAAACCCCAATAGCCATGGGCTTTTCTTGCTGGCCCAGTCTGGTGTTTCTTTCTGTAGCTGCCGCCCATCTCTGAACTCACCTGTGTCTCCAAAGACAAGATCCCCTCCATGGAAACCGTGGTCAGCATTCCAGGCAGCTCTGTTCTTTCCTCTTCTATTGCTCCAGCCTTCTTACAGTTCCTGGTTTTCCTGTCAGCTCCCTCTCAATTTACAGAGGTCTACTTTGTTCTCCTTACTAAGCCACTGTTTCCCAGCTGTTTCAAATCCATATCCTAGAGAAACTGTATCTTGCTGATGGCCTCTAATGTAGCATTTTCATGTTTTTGTTTATTTTTATGGTAATAACACCACTTAACCTGAAATCTAACCACTTTAAAAATTTTTAACTGTACTTACAGTATTATTAACTACATATAGCATTACGCTATGTATCTCCAAACTTATCTTGTATGACTAAAACTTTAAACTTGTTAAATAGTAACACGCCATTTCCTTCAGGCTACAAATCCTGACAACCATTATTCTAATCCCTGCTTCTGTGATGGTGATTATTTTAGAGCCCTGATATAAGTTTAAGGATGCAATACTGATCCTTTTGTGCCTGACTTCTATGACCAGTACAATACCCATGACAATCATCCATGCTGTTACAAAAATATTTGCTTTCTGAAGGCTGAGTAATATTCCGTTGTGTGTTTATGTCACAGTTCCGTTTGTTTATTCATCATTGGGCAAAAGGTTTTTTCCTCATCTTGGTTACTGTGAATTATGTTGCAGTGAATATAAGAGTATGAATACTTCTTCACCATCCTGATTTTGGGGGGGTGGGCAATATACACAGGAGCAAGATTCTGGATTATATGATAATAATTTATAAGTTTTGAGGAAAAAATAAAATGACCATTTCCCTCAGTGGCTGTAGCATTTTACCTTCCTACTAATAATACACAAGCCTTCATATTTTTCTCAACCTCACCAAAAATTTCACTTCTTTGTTGTTTTCATAATTGCCAGCCTAAGAAGTTTGATACAATATCACACTGTGTAGATAATTCTTTTTGTGATGGATTATCCTGACACTTTGAACTAAACTGTCATTCTCTCATTAGATTAAAAAAACATGCTAGCAGAATAACAACCTTACACCTCTGGCCCCATGATAAAATGGAATAAAGTTGTTCTTGTTTTTCTGTGAGACAAAAACAGTCACTCTGCCACCTTCAAAATGCAAACATGTCTTCTCTTGCCCCAAATGAATGACAGCTCTTCCTATCAAATACATATTCGTCCTCCTGATAAGTCCTGCTTTCCCATATGATAAGATTTATTTAGTCAGAGTTACACCCATTTTTGACAGCATCCCATCTAGAGCAAATCAGTAGTTCGGACATCTCAAAATGACACACGAAAGACCAAAATCCCAGTGTGTCTTTTCCTAAACCTTTCACTGAGCCACATTCTGGTTCCTGATGGAATAGTTTGTCTGATTACGGGGGTAGCTGGATGTTTGTAGTGGTCTTCAGCTGCTTAGCTTTACATTCCTGCTAGTACCATCTTTCCTGTATCATCTCCACTCTAGGTATCCTCACCCGGAGTGCCCCAAATCCTTCCAGTGCCAAATGACTTATGAGAAGAGAGAGCAAGGACTTAACACATAAGGTCAGCCTCACTCTCACTTTGTAGTAAGCAACCAGTCATTGAGAATTCTGAGTTGAAGGATCCTTGGGGTGTTTGGAAACTTTCATTTGACTTTTCTTCCTGCTATCTTTTTTTTTTTTTCTTATTTCTTCTCAAGTTCATTTTGAAATTATTCTTTTAAGCATGTATATTGTTTGAACATTTTGTGTAATATTTATAAAGCAATTGTGTTACAGCTTCCAGTAAATATTCAATATAAAAGAAAAAAGGAGTATTTCTTTAAATAAAAATTATTTTGCATGGATTTCAATCCCTCTAGGCACCCTATTATTCTATATTTTTTTTTAATCATCACTAGAGATCCTCAAAACCAGAGAGGTTTCCAGACATTGCTGTTGGAAGTTAGTATCGTTTTGTTAATTTTTTTTTGTACACTTGTCCATAAGCCTTGGGACAATGAGCTCATTTAAACAAATAGAAATAAGATGTAAATAACCACATCGCCTTTAATTCATCTCTACAAATAGTCCCATTGAACAGCAGGGCAGATTGGAGATTCCACCTGCATGCTACTAGAAAATGGTGCAATTTTATTTACTGTCGAGGGTATTTAAGATATTTTCCTACAATTATGCAGAATAAATCACATTTACTCACTTGGACAGTGGTTCTAATCACCTTCAGTCTCCCTTGTATTCTATCATTAAGACTATTTTTTTGTAAGCCAAGTACGTGTATTTTGGCTATGTTAAAGGGGGAAAAATGAATGCACAGGAAAGAGCAAGATAAACAACAAAAAAGCAAAGAACCTCAGGAACAAATAGGCTTGGTAGCTTCCGGGACTCTTTGTAACAGATATGCTTCTCTGTTTTAGGTTCTACCATCGAAATGTATTCAAAACTTCTGTGTTGTTTTTGCTCAGATTAAAAAGTTTACAACTTAAAAACACAATTGCCTGTCTATCTGTTACAGCTCTTAGACTAGTAAGGATGGGGACATTCTGTTTAAAGTTCCTACAATCCTGAATTTAACCTAAAACAAATTAGTTACTCTGGTCAGCAGAGAAATGCATCTCCAAGGGAACCCCATGCCCTTTTCCTTGGAATCTGTGAATCTAGCCAAGAAGAATGAAGTCAGCAAATCCACTGACCCTAGAATTGGGAAATTGTCTTGGATATCTCAATGGGCACAGAGTGATTACAAGGGTTCATAACAATGGAAGAATGTGGTGTAAGTGTAGTGCCAGAGGAAGATGATACTTCCAAAGTGAGAAACTTGAACACTGCTGACTTTGAAGCTGGAATAAGATGACTATGAGCCAAACAGTAGGGTGGCATCAGATACTGAAAAAGACAAAGTAACAAATTCCATTGACCCCCCACCCCCACCCCCTGCTAAAGCTTCCAGGATGAATGTGTTCCTGCCAAGACATTCCCTGTTGTTCAGAGACAATCATTTTGGACTTCTGATCTCCTGAACTAAAAAATATTAAAGTTATGTGATCTAAACCTTTAAATTTGCTGAAACTTGTTAAAACAGCAATAAGAAACCAATAAAATTACTTATAAATAAAAAGATCTTTGAAAATTGTAATATTTGACAACTAAGTAATAAAGTCCCAAAATCAAATCTGAAATATACACACGTAAATGTATCTGTAATAATACTCATCTAATTTGTTATATGCTTCTTAGTCTCAAACTAGTTTTCTACTCAAAAGCAATAAAAAAATTTACCTCTGCATAGAATTAACATAAAGTATCAATTACAGTAAGGAACAACACACATAACCTCAAAGCAAATGACTTAGTAAAGAGTGATATATGAAGTATGTTACAAAATTTCTTGATTTCTTAATTTTTTTCAGAATTACAAGTTAAAGCCTTTTGCTTAGAAGGATTGCTGTGTCGTGAAACTTTTTTTGTTTTTCTGTTGGATTAGAAACATTCTGAATTCTACACACAATGTTTTACAAATATAGGTGCTAAAACACAAAGACAATCTAATAAATCCTGCCTTTGATAATTTTACGTCCCAATTTGACTGGGTCATCTAATATTCTGATGTTTGATACAGTATTGCTCTGAATGTTTATCTGAAAATGTTTGAGGATTAATTTAATGTTTAAATTAATAGATGATCATCTCAGAGTGCCTTTGGTTTATGTGGCTTGGCATCAGCTAGTCAGGTGAAGCTCAGAACAGAAAATCTGACACTCCAGAAAATGAAGAGGTATTCCTGCACCTGGCACCTTTTGGCAGAACACTGCTTTATTTTGTGATATATATATATATATATATATATATATATATATATATATCAATACTTTTGGTAATGATTTGTTCGAAGGCAAAAGAAACTATTAGTCACAAATAGGACACGGTACCTAGGTTTTTTGCTGGTTATTGTGGAAAAAACAACATCAGGAGACCTTTAAATATACAATATATCCCCCCCCCCGGACATCAGTACTCCTGTAGCTTGTTGATTGACTACAGATCTTAAGCACATTTGTCAGCCTCTGTAATCACATCAGTGAATTTTTATAAGTCTGCCTGGACATCCATCCATCTACCCATCCATCCAAACACATGCCCTATTGAATCTCTCTGGAGAATTCTCCCTAATATATCATGTAAGGAAAAAATATATTTTTCAATTACTAAAAATTCTAATCAGGCACATCTATTGAAAGAAAAATGTTAAAAAGTAACTGTTATCATCTCATCCAAGGTGTATACAATTAATAGAGGCTGATTGTAAAAAACATCAAAACAAACCAAAATGGAGAAGATTACTACATGTACATATATCTGTGTATACATTGGACCTATATATTGTAAATTTATATAGTATGTATTTGTGACTATATATATTATGTATGTATAGTTACATTGCTATTAGCATATATTTTTCTATTGTGAATGCATAGGAATACATGTATTCGTGTTTGGATTTACATTTTTTATAACCTGCCTTCATCATTAATGATATACTTCGATGGACTTCACTTCCATACACTGCTATATCTTTTCTTCCGATACATCCCAATTTAATACTGCTCAGCATCTAAGGTTTTTTTCTAATTTTTTGATGAAATGCTCAATTTTAACAGAACATTCTATTATGTAGCAGGGTAAGTTGTTGGGGGAGGAATCACTAGACAAAAATATTGTTGATTTAGGTTGTTAAATTGCACTGTACATCTACAGCCATCAGTTTGTCATTTTAAGTGACTAGTAAATTTTGAAACAAGCTGTTAACTTTTGGTAATGATTTGTTCAAAGGCAAAAGAAACTATTAGTCACAAATAGGACACGGTATCTAGGTTTATTGCTGGTTATTTTGGAAAAACAACATCAGGAGACCTTTAAATATACAAAGGAGAAATATGAGAAGCAGGTCTCCTAATGTTGTAGGATACGATTACCACTCGTTTGAGAGGTGATCAGCTTGCCTCCCGTTTGCTTTTGGGGAAACAGTCTGGCTGCATCTGGCTTTCCTATCGGCCAATTTTGAATCCGTTTTCGTGGCTTATGCTGCTTCTCTTTCCATCCCCTTCATACGATCATCCACCATGGCTTAGAACAAAGTGTGTGTCTGTTTTTGAGAGAAATGGGGAATTTAAAATCAAAATCAGTAATCTTTTGTTGCTTGTCATTAATTTTTAAGTTTTTAAAAAAGCTCAGTGAAAATATCATTTTGCAATACATTAAGACTATGTGCATATATACACAAACAAGATACATATCTTTACACAAGAATGATTATTTTTTAGTTCTAAGAGGGAAATTCAAAGAAGTAATCTATATTCTCCATTTTTCATGTGAATAAATTTGTCAATCTCTAACAAGTGCCAAATGCAAATTTATTATAATTTCAAATTGGTTCTATAATAGGCTCAGTGACAAAACATGATTTAATATTCTTCATTATGGTATTGTTTATGTTCTATTGGAAAGTTCCTTTATTACTATTTAACCACATTAAATTTCCCTGAGGAATCTGATTATCCATTAAGGCTTTAAATAGATGTGTCACCCTGGACAGTCTACAGAACTGAGTTTATTCTCTGACAGAGACCAGAGGATATTTTAGGAGAAGGGGAGAGTAAAATTATTATTCTGCATAATTTGTTTCACAAAGCACCTTGGGGTGGAAGGTAAGGAGTGGGGGGTACAGATATTCTTTGCCTTAATCATATATCATGTAATATCTTGAAGCAAACGGTTAAAGTATTCTCAAGATTTTCTTCATCAAACCGATAGAGTACTTTTTTCAATCTTCATCATCAACAATGTTGTCTTCAGTAAAACAGTAGAAAAGGTTCACTTTAACCTTTATTTAATTTTGTTCTCGTTACTAAAGAAGTGAAGTTTCAAGTATAAAACACAGCAAAGTCATGAAGACTTATGTTGATACATTATAGCAACACTGATGAAAGTCATCTCCAAAGTCAAAGTGGAAATTTATTTAGATTTTGAAATATTTTATTTGGCACAGCTTAAAAACACGGGAGCAAAGGAAATCTCCTTTTTTAAATCATTCATTTCTAGAACTAAATATTCAATGGTTTTTCTCCAGTACTATGTATTCCCTTGGCTTTATCACTTTTATTTTATTATTTTTTCAACATAATTCAAGCAGCATTTTTATCAGTCTTGAAGCCAGGTCACAAATATAAGCCCTGGAGAATTCTGCCAATAAATCATTACAGATTTCCTATTCATGCTCCAGTTATCCATGAGGAACAAATAGTGCTTATATAAACATGGCAATTTTGTTCATTCATTCATTCAACATATATTTACTGGGTATCTGCAAGTTGTGGAACTCTGGGGAGACAATAAATGTACAACATTTCTCTTCCAAGAGAAAGAACAGACACTTTAGTAAGGCTACCTTCTTCTACAGTCTTATTTCTCAACTTTTCTCCCTCTTCCCCTGGCTGAAACCTATTGGCTTTTCCAGATCTTTCAATCCCCTATCAAAGATTCAAATTTACTTTTGCTACTGGCACTGGACATTTGTGTTTAACTTGCTTGTATTATTCTTATCAAAGGATCCTGCCACAGTTAACTTTTAGGTAGATAACTTCTCAATATCTTTTAAGAGATTTTTCTTAGATACTTAAGTATAGATCAGATTCTTTTGTAAGAGGCTATCTTTTGGTAATTTATAATTATGTAAATATTAAAATGATTATTTCACTGAAATGTGTTTATTTTTCTCTCTACCCATAATCTGCATGGAAAAAAAAAGGACCACGACTTTTGTAACTATTTTTATTATTGGAATGTACTGTGTTGCCCAGAAAATGAAAGTGCAAATAATACTTACAGGTAATGGATGAATTAAAAATTCAAGTGATTGCCATGTTATGTATAATATGACTACAAGCCACAGCTTATAACAATACATGAATGAATGAACAGATGAGCAAAACAAAAATCCAACCGAATGAGATATGAATAGTAAGTAATACAATGATATAGGCATAAATGATTTCTGTCAATAATAATAGAGAGTGCCATATGACATCTGTAAGGAAGAGACATGATAGTAGACTCTTAGAAATCACAAAGGATTTTAATCCTTTGAATGAAAAATCATTCAGGATTCTTTCTAGTGTGTTACAAAACTACACCCAGCATTTGGAAGAAAGCTTTAAAGTAAAGATGCAGAAAGTAAGACAATCATTTAAGGCTGGATAACAGAGAACAGGGATGAATATTAAAAGCTTGGACCAGGCTGGTGAGTGACACAGGTAGGGAAAGCGGAGGAGGAATTAATTTGAGACATTAAATTGGGATAATCAAGGGCAGCAATTATGCATGTGCATACATGTGCACAGTAGACTTAGAGGAAAGCTAAAAAATTAAAAATGACCACAAGATTTCACTGCAGTACAGTTATTTTGCATTCAGTTCATTAGGATATATTGAATGTTTATAAAATCTCATGTATTAGATATTAATTCTAAGAACTGTAAGCAAGTACTTATAGGGACCATTTTATGTTAGACTCACAACAGTATAAAGAGGGCATTATTTCCCCCAGATTTTGAGGCCAGTGCCAGAAATCTTATCACTAAGTGCCTCTATCAAGCCCCTAGCTACCTGTCTCAGAGCTCATATATCATTCAGTAAACTGTACTTTATCTCTTGTAGAAGTTAATGTGCAACACAATATTAACTTCCTATTAATCTGATGCCATTTCCACCCCAGAAGAAAGAAGTAAATAAAATAGCATGCTTCAGTAGGATTTGCTTTAGAAAAATTTTGAAATAGATTAACTTTGCTTTTGACTTTAGGTAACTCTCCTATTTATCTAACCAAGGGTTGCCTCAGGACCACTATGACTGCTCAGTTAAAAACCTCACTCTCTAAATACTCACCTTTGTATTTGTATCAAACATAGCCTATGAATGCCCTATTGCAAATATGGCCTCTACCTAGGGGTTGGGAAGGAGACCAGTGCTGAAGAGCTTGGCTAGCTTTCTTAAGACACTGGCATCCAATACTTTGAAAGCACTTCAAGATCCTGAAACTAAAAACTAAAAATACAAAAGCCAACCACCATGTTTGTAGGACTATGTTTCAGGATAACAACTCATAATATAGTATCAAGGTTTGCTAATCAACCTCTCAAAATCTTCATTTTAACATTCAGTAATTTCACCTAACAGTTTTCCCCAAAATGTATAGCTACTAAAACTCCCTTATTAGAAACACCTGAAAATTTTGCTTGTTTCTGAACAGAATGTCCATTTCCATCAGCTAGGAAAAAAATAAATAACAGTAAAGCATAGGAGAAAAACCACTTCCAGTTGTCTTTGCAGTACATTTAAAAATCCACTATTCTGATCCAAGAGGATGATTAGCAGATTAGTTTTAGACATTGGTAAAACAGGGATGAACAGATAGATGTAGAGGAAAAAATCTTAGACTCCTTGAAAATTCGAATCAGAGAGACTTACTCCTCCTCAACATAAAGTTATATCTGGCTTGAATGAGTCTAACGCATTGGTGTAATCAAGAATTCACTGGACACAAGTTACTTACTGGGTCTTAGACATGGGTTAGCCTTAAATAGCCTCCTTCAATTTGGATGATCCAAGGAGGAAATAGAGATTGATGACCGTACCTCAGACACAATGGGTTTAATCACAGTGTGGTTGTGTTTCCATGTGCCACCTGGACTAGAATGTCCCACACTGAGCACCAATGAAAAATGGCCTTTTCATTTCACTTAGGATTCTCTCCTGATCCTTAATGCCTTCCATAATTAAGGAGTAACTACCAAGGCGTGGGGCATTTCTAGGGGATTAATGGCCAGCTGGGAGAGTTGATGGCCCGAAGCTGAGTAGGGACTCATTAACCTCAGCTGGTCATTAATTCCTCAGGAGCTGCCTGGGGTGGGGACTGGAGGGGGAACTGCTCATTTGGCTTGTTTCTAGGAAAAGGGAAAAGTAAACTTTTAAATATACAAAGGCACAGTGTGTTTTCCTCTGCAACAGAGTGCTGTCTCTAGCCTTTCCCTGCTATAACGTTGTCAGACTTCCTATCTCTTTTGCCCTGGGTGCCAGTGTTGGAGAGAACAGAGATAAATGAGGGGGATTCGGAGGTGCCAACTGAGGTGATGAGTTTGGAATATGCTAAATGATGAAGTTAAAAGGGTTACATTTTAGGCCAACCAAGCCTCACTCTTTGTCAATCACAGCACAGAAGCCAACCCCAGCACATTAAATCTTCAGCTTCCTGAGCTCCTTCTCTACTGTTTATTTTAAAATGTTTGAAAATATCACATGTTGCTGGGTGTGGTGGAAATAGGCCATCTTTTATATGGCCAGCAGAAGTGTACTGTACATCGGAACAATCTGAGAACCACATATTTGTTAGGGGGATTTCAAACCTGCTTGCCCTGTTTGGACTGAATTCACAGAAACAAACTTGGAGAATGATTTCCACCATAGGCTAAAGTCCTCGAACATACTTGTCTTGGGAATTAAAAACAAAAAACAAATCAGTCTTTCATGGAAATACTGCCTGTGCATGATAGCACAAAGTCACCATGTTTATTAGGAATTAATTTACTGATAAGAATTCATGTTCTTTGGAATTTGTGGTAAGAGAGAGGAAGGCAGAGGAGAATGTCCCCAGATAAATTGGTGATAACCTCACATATTTCATTCTTGGTGTGCAGATGAATTTTAACAGTTCATACTTGCTCACAATTAATTTCTATTTCCAGGAATTAGACATACTTGCAAAACGTATTTGAGATTGCTTGAGTGATGTATCCCAAGTCCAAAGTTCAGAGTGAAAATTTTGTGTGTCATCTCAGATCTGCCATTTAACTGTGGACAGATTATTTAAATTCTCTGAGTCTCAACATTCTCATGTGTAAAACTAGAAAACTAATGATAATTCTTGATTAATAGATTGCTGTAAGGATTAAATATGATAATTTATGCAAAAGAGTCAGCTCATGGTAAATACTGAATTTATTCCCTATTATTAATTTATTGCTAATATTATCACACCTAGTACAAAAATATGAGTCATCTTTTTTCATATTATTCCTTTATCCAATAAACAGGTATTTATGTTGTGGACAGTAATGCTAGAGGTGAAGTGATAGAGTATTATTTGTTAGTCATTACTCTTCCCATATTGATGTCAAATCATTTTTATGCTAAGATGATAGAGAAGTCACAAGCTCAACACAGACATACACATATTAGATATACCTCACTGTCTAGGAAAGATGATAGTTGCAAATCCATGGCATTATGACACAGTACCATATACTCCAACCCTTGTATTTCCACCATAGATCACATGAGCAATACGTAGCACCTAATGGTGCTGTTCTAAGTGCATTTTCATGCAGTCGTAAGACACTTATTCAAAGTAATGAAAACACTTTTGGAAATACTTGCTACAATTTTTCATAATATGTTGGTCACTCTTTGGCATTAAGGCCATTAGATTCAAATCTACCATTGCAATCTGGAACAATAGCTGAGGACCTTAGAATGCTCCATGAAGATGATACAACTGATTCTACAAGTTGTCCTCCATAGAAGATCATCCATTACATTGTGAACAGTCTTCACTGGCTCCGGTCCTCCTGCTGGTTAAAACTGAGACTCTGATGGATTCCTTTTAGAAGGTCTAATACATTTTTAAAGTAAAATAATTAAAGCAGAAGTGCTAAGGAAATAGCATGTGAACGAGAGGTACTATAATATACTGCTCTTCCCCAGATAGCCGGCTCCTTTGGTAACCCTAGGATCACAGCTTCATGAATAGGCTCACCAAGTTATTTATAAATGCAGATCAACTGAGTGAGGAAAAGCAAAGATAAAAAGAAAAACTAATAGCCTAACAAGAATGTCAGGATAATTGACTGGTGGCTAGTTAGTGTTTCCCTCTAAGCAGTTCACTTTACTGTGTGTTTGTGTTTTTGTGTGTTTTGTATATGGAAGATGAGAAGTTTTAAGGGACAAATGGGGCTAAGACCAGCGGCAGCATCTCTCTGCCTCAGAAGGCATGTGACTTTGACTGTACACTCTAAACACTGGTTCTCAAAGCATGATCTCAGGGCCAGCGTGTTCTGCATTTTTACCTATTAGACATGCAAATTGTGGGGTCCTATCCTAGACCCACTGTAGAAAAAAACTCTTAAGAAAGGTTCTTACTCTTCATTTGTTTTCATGCATGCTAAATTTTGATGGTCACTGTCACATTGACAATTGTACATAGTTCAAGATGTGATTCCTAAAGATAGGAGACTCACTTCAGTTTAATGGAGCTTGGGGATCTTGGAGATATTAGTAGTTGCCAAAACGATACATGGGTCTTAAAAAATATCTGATATTTCTCCCCTAAAACTGTATACCTTTAATATCTGCAAATAAAAATGACATTACTGTCACTTTTACTTAAAATTTTTTTTATTTTTATTTTTTTTTTTTTTTGTTTTGTTTTGTTTTGTTTTCTTACCAGGAATCAAACTCAGGATCTGTGCTTGCCAGGCAGGTACTTATACTGCTAAGCTATATCCTCAGCCACTTTTACTTTTTAAGAATAAATGCCAAACTATCTTTCTAAAACACAGGAAAATTGGCACATTGAGTCTGTATAAGTCAACTTTCCATCACTATCTCAGATGAAATATCTAAGAAAATCAACTTACAAGGGAGAAAAGCATGTTTTATCCTATAGTTTAAGAATTTTCAGTCCATGGTTGCTTGGCCCTGTTTCTTTGGAGTTTCATACCAAAGAGACTGCTCCTCTCGTTGTGGCCAGGAAGAAAATAGTGGGAAGCTACGGAGTCCTTTTCTCTATAGTTCCATAGATTGGCAGTGAAGCCTATAAGACATATGCCTTTGGGGAATACTGCGGATACAGCACATAGATCTTAACTCACATTTTCTAAATTAGCAGACCTATGCTATAGATCAAAGCGGCTAGGAGTATAAATTCCTTCTCCTAAAGAACAAGATTACTGGCTGAAATAATTCATAATAATGGCCCAGCACGACTTGCTTTTTAGATATAACCTTGTTGAAGTTTTCTCTTCCACCATCATCAGAGCACAGAAAGTGCAGAAACATAGGGAGGGTTTGTCCACAGACTGAAAAGACCATTGCAAGAGTCCTTATAAGCCTATTTAAAGCATTACTTCAAAGGAGTCCCTGCAACAATTATTACAGCTCATTTGCCTGCAAATGTGTTCTCTGTTGTTAATCAGTCCATCATTAACCTCAGCAATATCAATGTGTCGTCACCACGCATTTCAAAGAGGGGAAGGAAGATGGGCAGATGGTAAGAGCGGCTTAATGCGAAGGAGCCCATTGCATTATTCATTCTTCCAAGGGAACCCCTCAAAATAAAGATGTTTATCCTAGGCACTCAACATTGTCTTTTACGGTTTTCTTAGGGTCCTTCATTTAGGCTCAGGCCCATAGTTTGCTCTGATTGCCAAAGAAAGGCTCTCACAGACCAAATAACACACTGGAAAAAATTGGAGGATTAGGACAGAGATGAAATTCAGGCAAAGGTCTACAGTTAAGGGGGGTGAAAGAGCAATTGCTGAAGCCTTCTCACTATCAGAAAACCAGAGTCTCAAAGGGTAAAGCTAGGAGAGCCAAAGGGGAGCCATTAATTATGGAGAGAATAAACTCGAATGTCCTTTAGCTGCAGCTTTTCTCCTAAAGTGGTCATTTAGAAATCCTTGTGGGTGCTAGGCCTGTGGTTTGTCCTTATGTCAATCTTCTCCTGGGCCCTCTGAGTCCTTCATATGCTATCTGGTCCTACAATGTCTGTCACACATACAGCCTCATGCAGTGGGCCACCGCTCTGATGAGAGAGTGCAAGAATTCCAGCAGGCACCCAGGAAAGCTATAAGCATGCTAACATAATATTACACAAAATAATATGCCAAAATCTGTATGACTCAGAATGTTTCTTACAAAAGGACCCAGGGCTGCTATAGAATTCCTGATCAAAATATCACTACAAAAATTCCAAATTGTACTTTAATGAGTATGGATCAACTCTAGTGACATTGACTTTTATGCTTACTGCAATGAGTCACATGAAATTATCAGTTTTTATAGGTCAACAGCCGTAGCCAGGTGCCAGAAATTTCAATCTACTAATTACATTAATTTGATCTACTAAACAAAACCAACAAATGAATGAATACATTTATATTCAATACATTTAATATACATGAAACTATTTCAACATAAATCATACCAATAGTATATTCAGTATAAATACATGAGTTGTAAATGTTTGTGCATTCCTGTGATAGTAACATACATACTTATTAGAGGTTTATAACATATATATTATATATATAATCATGTACTCAGGCATCCACAAGGTAATAAAAATACTTAAGTGTTATGTATCCAGCACCAATGTTAGGGCTAAATGAGGAATTTGTTTTTCTAGATTTGATTTTTAAGGATATTAGCATACCTTATACATAAAAGCATCTAAGTAATAAATATTGAATAAAGAACAATTCTCATCCTCCTCAAACTATGGCTACATTAGTTTTGAAACATATAAACATGTACCCTTTTTTGAAAAGGTACCCTGCTATAAAGTATAATCCCACAGACCAACCTGCAAATTCACAAGGAGCATACAGATCTGCTTACATTCACAAGGGCAGGCATCCTCCACTCTTCCCACAGGCTTTTTGCACACTCTTTTCTTCTGTCAGGGAAGTTTACATACATAAAGCTATTGGTTTAGTTAATTAGGTTTTAACACTGCTATTTAAATAAGGATGAAACTTTTTTCCCTGATAAAACACCACAAATAAATTATTGCAGTGGTCATAGAGTGCCTAAGTGCTACCTTGCCGGAAAGCTTCAAGGTATAAATTTGATGTGAAAAGTCTCAGAATATTCACATAAGGAACAATTTTGAAAAGGGAAACCTGAAAACTAAAGTTTACAAAAATAGATAATTACAGTGAGTTAGAAGCCCATCATTATTTAATGTCAATGGAAGGAATTCAAGTATTTCCCCCTTTGGATAAAAAAGTAATAAAAATATACCTTTATTTTTTTGTTTCTCTAACTTTCAGATACCCATTGTTTCCAAACGTGTGGTATAGGAAACATGTTGCATAATCATGCATACAGAGACATAAAAATGAAGAAAATCACCTAAGCCAAGCTCTGTGGACCATACTAACTTCTTTAAGGAGTTCAGTTTAAGAGGTTTAAACTGCATGAACTCAAGCAGTTTGCTTCCAGTTGATCAGTAATCAATGGAACATGAACATGTTTCTTGGTATGATTTCAAAAGAAGAAAAGTATTCATTTTTGTTTGGTCTAATCAATCAAAGACTGGAAAGCCCCCAAAACATAAAACCACTGGAAGAAAACAGAAGAGAAGTAGTTTGAAAACCTGCAATAGGCAAAGATTATTTTTGAAAGGGTTTTGGCCCAGACAAGCCCAGCCAGGAAAGCCTCAACTGGAAGCAGGAAGCCCTTATCTCCCCCACCCCTAGGAATTTACCTGTGACGCCATTTCCCCGCCCCTGAGAATTTACCTATGGCGTGAAACCTAGGACCAATGGGCTACCTGTGCATCCCTAATGCCCGCCTTAGGTTCCACCCCAAACCGAGGTTACTTACATACCCCCACACCATGTGTCCACTGGAGAGATCGCCGGATGTCAGCAGTGGGGGATGCCGGTCATCTCTCTCCGTGTTCTCAGAATAAAGGCCACTCTTTGTTTTATACTTCTCATCTTTCAGAAATATTTTTCATCTTTTGGAAATAATCCTATCATTTGGTGCCATGACTCTACTGGCAGGCGATTGACTCCTGGAACACACTGAGTTGAGACCCCAGCCGATTCACAAGCCAGATAACATCCTGGATTAATTCTGCACTTTTTCCTCTCCTGAGATGTCCTTGTTGCCAGCCGCCTACACTCACCATTGGCCAGATTGATTTCAGGTGAGCACTCTATGGGGAACTTTTAGCACTGGGCAGCCCCAGTCGACTGTTTCCCCCATTTGCGTGGGTCTGTGCATTTTCATGTCCTTAGGACAGCGCAGGGCAGGGTTCTTTCTGGGCAAACCTGTATCCACACTCTAAAATCTCTCACGTTCTTTGGGTTCAGAGAGCCCAAAGCAGAGATTTTTGGACCGCCCACACTGAAAGGATCACCTCACTTCCCTTAAAGCCTTGCGCTTTCACAGGCAAAACTATCACTGACCCCATGTGGGCTCCACTCATAAATCTCTCAGTGACGACTGGAATATACCAGTTTTTGGAACCTTGGCCACGGTGTGGTGCCAAAAACAAGTGATGGCTTGTTCTGGACCACGGCTTATTTCTTGCCTGAATCAGTCATGGGGAACATATTTTCTAACTCCCAAAAGACGCCTTTACAATGCCTAATTTCCAATTTACGTACTCTAAAAATTAAAAGTACCATAAAAACTAAGCAATTATCTTTTTTACTGCCAGGAGGTCTGGCCAACCTACCTGTTTATCGGCAATCGTTGGCTCAAGGAAGGAACATTTGACCCCTGCATTCTCAGGAATTTGTATGATTTCTGTCAGGCCGGCAACAAGTTATTAAGAGTCCCTTATATTCAGGCCTTTCTTATTCTGAGAACACACCCATCTCTCATTAAGTCTTGTGCTCCCACTGAGATACTTTTAGCTAACTCTACTGCACCACAAACTTTTCCATCCTGCCCTCAGGATTCGCTTGAGGACATTCCTCTGGTGTTTTCCCAGCTGCCACCTGCCTACCCCCAAACTTGTTCCCTGCCATTACCTCCCGCCGGACTGCTCTCCCCTCCCCCTATGCCTGATTCTCTCAGCAGTCCTGGTCCCAATTCGTCACAGTTACCTCCCGCTGTGCGATCGTCTCTGGAGCGCTCCACCTTCCAGGACCCATAACTCTCCCAGCAACTCTAATTACTCTGTTAGCACTTCCTCAAAGTCTCTGATTTCTTGTTCTCCTGAGAATTCTCTATCCCCTACAAGCATTCTCACTGCCCACCCACCATACTAGGTCTCGGTTGCTATGTCCTTCCGGTAAGCCATGTGACTGTTCCAGCTTGCGCTGGAACGGTCGCCATGTTGCAACCCTCTGCCATGTGAAAGGGCGCTGCCATCTTGGGACAGAAGTCATGGTCAATGGGCGCCCCCTTGTGGTTCCTCTTGTGAACTACAACAGCCACCCTGTTGCAGTGCACATGACGCTTCATTGTGCTTCTGACAGCAATCCTCTAGCTGCAAGGCACACAGTGAGATGCCATCTGCCTGTGTTTCCCAGGGTGACTGGCAGCAGCTCTGTAGCCGCCCTACAGATGATTGCTCACACGTGCCTACCAGATGGATGGCTGCCCAATGGCCCTCTGCTCCAGAATCTTCTTCTCAGGCTCTGCTACCAATTCAGGAGCAAGCTGGCCCTGAGGGACTTAATATACATGTGTCTTTTTCCCTTTCTGATCTATCCCAGATTGCCCATAAATTAGGTAGCTTCTCTGTTGACCCACAGAATTATATCAGGCAATTTGAATTTATTACTAATTGTTATGATTTGCATTTTAAGGATGTTTATGTGATTTTAAATACCACCCTTAGCTCACAAGAGCGAAATCAGCTGTGGCAGGCAGCTTGAGAAGAAGCTGATCACAGGCATAGGGCAAACACCACTGAAAATGACCCTGGGCCTGTAACTGTGCCAGACCAAGATCCTGACTGGAACTATCAGAATGGACAAGGTTCACAAAAATTACATAAGATGATTGAGTGTTTGATTGTGGGCCTTAATAAGATTGCTCACAAACATATGAATCATAACAAGCTTTTAGAACAGGTCCAGGAGGCTAACGAAAACCTGGCTGTGTTTTTAAATTGGCTTCAGGAAACCTTAATCAAGTATACTAATGTAAACCCAGACTCTCATGAAGGGATGATTGTTGTTAACTCTTATTTTATTTCACAGTCTGCTCCTGATATCTATGCAAAATTACAAAAAGTTGAACATGGCCCTCAAACTCCACAAGGGGATCTACTTAAATTAGCCTTCCATATCTTCAACAATAGATATGAGGTTCAAAAAGTGGAAAATCAAGCTCAAAAATTAAAGTTTGCTAAATATCAGTCTGACCTCTTAGCAGTGGCACTTGGAGCTCCCAAGACAAGAAATCCACAACAAGATGTGGCTGCCCGAGTCCCGCCCAGACCCTGCTTCAAGTGCAGCAAACAAGGACACTGGACAAAAGACTGCCCTAACCCTGGCATTCCTCTAGGACCATGTCTATACTGCAACATTAAGGTGCATTGGAAGAGCGACTGTCCTTGCCACCAGCGAGCAGGTAAGCCATCCTCTAATCCTTTGGCCTCACAGGAGACTCTGCCAATGTCAGATTTGTTGCTGACTGATCTGCTTGGACTTGCTGCAGAAGATTGATGGGGCTCGGGGCTCACAGCCCCACTCCGGTAATCTTGTCGGAGCCCCAACACTCACTGGAGGTCTCAGGTAAGATAACATCTCTGCTTGTGGATACGGGGGCGACTTATAGTATACTTTGTAGTAAGTCCTTGATTTCTGTTGTGGGCATTGATGGCCAGCCAAATCAACCTTTGCAGACTGGGCCTGTCCCAGGTAGATTCCAGACTCTTTTCTTTACCCATAACTTCCTAGTAATCCCAACATGTCTCACACCCCTTTTAGATAGATACCTTCTTCAAAAGCTTAATTTTTCCTTCACTTTCTCTCTCCCCACAGCCCTAATGCTCCAAACAGCCTCACAATGCGTTGCAAAGCCATTCCCTCCCCTTCCTCCTTCTCTGGTTGACACCATGGTTTGGGACACATCCAATCCCACTCTGGATACACGTGCCACACCTGTTTTAATCCATCTCAGGGATCCCTCAATTTTTACCTGTGTTCCCCAATACCCTATAGCTCCCCAACATTTAAGGGGACTTAAACCCATAATTAAGCGGCTTTTAGACAATGGTTTTCTTAAACCTACACATTCACCCCACAATACTCCCATTCTCCCAGTACTCACGCCTGATGGGTCCTATCACCTGGTACAGGACTTAGGGTAATTAACAGTGCTGTTACCTAGACTCACCCAGTGGTGCCAAAATCTTATACCATGCTTTCTCATGTCCTTCCCTCCACCACTCACTTTACAGTTATAGATCTTAAAGATGCCTTCTTTACTATCCCTCTACACCCTGATTTCCAAAATCTCTTTGTGTTTACATGGACTGACCCAGACACTCTCAGGTCTCAACAACTTACTTGGACAGTGCTCCCTCAAGGGTTCAGAGACAGTCCCCACTTCTTTAGTCAGGCTATCGCTACTGACCTCACAGAACTTGATCTCAAACCTAGTGTTCTCCTTCAAAACATAGATGACCTTCTATTATGTTCTCCATCCCATATGTTAGCCATACATCAATCAGCCAGTCTTCTTAATTTCCTTGCTAGTCCTGGATACAGGTGTCTCCCACCAAAGCCCAGATAGCCTCCCCAAAAGTTAAATACCTAGGTCTTGCTCTCACCCCTACTACTCGCTCCATCACCTCAGACTGTAAAGCAATTTTTCGTGATCTCCAGATGCTAAACAACAGGTTACATCTTTCCTAGGTTTAGCTAATTTCTTTCGTCTCTGGATTCCTAACTTTGCAGCCCTAGCTCAACCCCTCTACAAGGCTGCTAAGAGTCCCTTATCAGAACCCCTTGACCCTACTAGGCCTATACATGCTTCCTTTCATAAATTAAAAGCGGCTCTCCTAAAAGCTCCAGCACTTACCCTTCCTGATCCCACCCAACCTTTCATCCTATACACTACTTTTCAGGGCCACAACGCTATAGGTTTACTAGGACACAAAAAGGAACCTTCTTTTCAAGCAGTAGCTTACTTGTCAAAACAGTTAGATCACACAGTAAATGGATGGGCTCCTTGTCTCCAAGCTCTTGCAGCTGCAGCCCTCCTGACACAGGAAGCTAAAAAGTTTACATTAGGGCCATCTATTACAGTACACTCACCTTATAACCTATGTGAGCTTATCTCACATAAGATGTTCCCTGCCCTAATGACCCCTTCTTGCCTTCAACAGGTACACTGAGCTCTCTCTCAAGACCTTTCCATCTCTATTGCAACTAGTGGTCCTCTAAATATAGCCACTTTACTTCCCACCTCAGAGGGCCATCCTCACTATGACTGTATTGAGTTTTACAATGACTCCCACCCCTTTCCCTCACATCAGTAGCACATCTCTCTCTTTGGCCTTTGACACATGGTTCATAGACGGCAGTTCAACAAACACAGACAACCAAAAAAGGGCAGGATGCGCAATAGTTAACCAGTCAAAAGTTATAGAGGCAAATCAACTGCCACCTGGGACCTCTTTCCAAAGGGCAGAACTTATTGCCCTTACAAGGGCTCTTACACTAGCAAAAGGCAAGATTATAAATATATACACTGAATCAAAGTATACATTGAGCATTTTACACTCTCATGCCTCTATCTATCAAGAATGGGGATTATTACCACTCAGGGAACCCCCATCATTAATGCTCCCCTTATCTTTAAACTTCTAGAGGCAGTCCAACTTCCAAAGCAGGCAGCAGTTATTCATTGTAGGGGGACACCAAAACTCCACAGATCCTATTGCTCAAGGCAATGCCTTTGCAGATTCACAAGCCAAGCTAGTGCAACAAGGGCCCTGCCCTTCTCATCTTCTCCCATTAGTCCCAAACGGTCTACCTCAGCCTAATTATTCACCAGAGCAGTTACAGCAACTTCATAAACCAGGTTACACACAAAACACTCAGAGATGGATTTTTCAGGGATCTAAACTTGTTCTCCCACATGAACAGGCCTTAGACATCATTGCTGACCTAAACAACTGTTTTCATATAGGATCACAGGCTCTATACAAACTCTTAGCTCCAATAGTCGCACACCCTTCTCTAAAAGCTATCATTCTTAAGATTACTCACACCTGTGATCTCGGTGCTATGACCTCTTCTCAGGGATGTATAGCACCCCCTTCCTTTCCTACCCATCAGTTTCAAGGACACACCCCTGGTCAGGACTGGCAGACAGATTTTACACACATGCCCCACCACAAAACTCTCAAATATCTTCTCATCTTTGTTTGTACCTTTTCAGGATAGATGGAAGACTTTCCCACAGCCAGGGAAACTGCTGATGTATTTACCAAAGTAATATTACAAGAAATCATTCCAAGGTTTGGTCTACCTCAGAGTATTCAGTCAGATAATGGCCCTACCTTTATTTCTCAGATCACTCAACAGGTATCCCCAAGCTTACATATCACCTGCCACCTACACATCCCATGCCATCCACCATCCTCAGGAAAAGTAGAAAAGGCAAATTGCCTCATAAAGACACACCTTACAAAACTCACTTTAGAACTATATCAACCTTGGCCTCAACTTTTGCCTTTAGCCTTAGCCAAGCTTAGGGCACTTCCCCAGGCTCCTACTTTCTTAAATCCTTTGGAACTTATGTACAGCAGGGCATTCTTACTCCACAATCTTCCTACTCCCCAAAATCTCCCTCCCCTGGATGACTATGTCCCAGTTCTCTCCTTCCTCTGATACCTGTTGCAACAACATGCTGATCTCTGCCTTCCACAACCCTCTGGAGAAAACAAAGCAGATCCTCCCATATCCCCAGGAGATCTAATTTATCTTAAATGTTCTAAATCCACAGGACTACAACCAAGGCGGAGTGGCCCCCATCTGGTCTACTTGGCTACCCCTATAGCAGTCAAAGTTGCTGGACTCCCATCCTGGTTTCACTCAGGCTAAGAGGTGCCCTGCCAGCCCTGAATCTGATCATTCTGAGTGGTCATCTCATCTTCTGTCACCCACCCATCTCCATCTCACAAAGGCCTCACAGTCACAGTTAACAGGCTAAGTCATGTTTTGTTATCCACTTTGGTTCCTAATTTCTTACATTTTATTAATGATCATTTTTACAGCAGGACTCTCGACAGTCTTTCCTAAAGACTCCCACATCACGCGTAAGATAATCTTCATGATGTTCTATATGATAACAGTTGCAGTTCTTTCTACCCTCAGCTGTCTGGTTAAATGTGACATCCCTGAAAGCCTAAGCCCTTACCTTCCCTATACTGGTACAGCCACGGCCTTCCCTGCTCCCCCTATTTTTTCCAGTTCAACTCCTGGACCGGAGACAAGTTTTACACACCTACCCTCTTAACTTTTATGCTTTCAGATGGGGGAGTAATCACCACTCATAACATCATTTCCCCTAACCTCATACTTAATTTTCAGAATTCTGCCTTACCATGGAACATGTCTAAATCAAAGGCACCTTTCCCTCTACCTCACCTGGATCCTTAAATATGAGAGTGGCATGTCTCCTCATAACATCTTGTCTCTTTGTTTTTCCAGTCTAACATATGTGCATTTACCAGTGAAATTGTCCTGGCTAAAACACCTGGCACCAGCTTCTACTTGGGCATCAACCATCATCCCATCGACTCCCATAGGCTCCAGTACAGTGCCCCCTGCCAGCAGGAAGTAGTTAAAGAGAGAAATCTTAGCCCCTTTTCATAATGATAATCATAAGATGGGATATGAAAGGGTTTTGACCCAGACAGGACACTGTAGCCAGGAAAGCCTCAACTGGAAGCAGGAAGCCCTTATCTCCCCCACCCCTAGGAATTTATCTGTGATGCCATCTTCCCGCCCCTGGGAATTTACCTATGGCACGAAACCTAGGACCCATGGGCTACCTGTGCATCCCTAATGCCCACCTTAGGTTCCACCCAAACCAAGGCTACTTACATACCCCACGCCACGTGTCCACCAGAGAGATTGCTGGACACCAGCAGGGAGGGGGGTGCCAGTCATCTCACTCCATGTTCTCAGAATAAAGACTGCTTTTTGTTTTATACTTCTCATCTTTTGGAAATATTTTTCATCTTTTGGGAATAATCCTATCAATTTTGAACAAGACTCCACAGCACAGGGGGAAAAAAGAGGGAAGAGATATGGGATTACAGGAAGCTCACTGGGTCCTAAAGCCAAACATAGGACACCAGAAAACTCGACACCCAGCCTGCTACCCGGAAGAGCCTAGGTGAGGACATCAAGGAACTGGGCGTAGCTAGGTTTGGATGATGCCTCTCCTTTATTCCCCTGTGGGTGGAGCAAACATCCCTTTGGCGATCTGATGTCTTTTTAAAACCCAACAGTGTAGAGCTAATGTGAAATCTTAAACTCATGGTATGGCTCCAAAAAAGGTTTGCATTTTTTTTTTTGTATTCTATTAATTTTTAAAAAAGAGCATAATTCAGAATTCAGTGTAAAAGAAAAAAAATTGACTGTTAATTTTTCTTTTTGCAGGAAGCTACTCCAACCAAGTTATTATCAAAGTTAGAGCAATATATATCTATCTCTATAATTTTTTTTCTTCTTTTTCTTTTCTTTTTCCTACATACTTTAATTCTGATGAAGACACAATTTATCATCAAAAGCTGGTCTTAGATTTCTACAGCAAAGGAGTGTCTGATAAACACCTTCCATTGCTACCAGGAAAGAAGCAGAGGTAATCTTTAAAAAATAAATAAATAAAGTCAAACTAGCTCAGGATGACTTGATAAAGGGTAAGGCGCTCTTAAATGAGAAAGGCTTTCCTGGGAGCTGAGACTAAGACACCACACAGTTCCCATCAAATTAAAATGCTAATAGAGAGGGTGGCAGGCTGCTGTATCTCAGATCAAGTTTTAGTTTTCTTTGGTTTTAGTTTCTGTCAGGGTTATTCTATCATAACGCATCAGGAAAAGCATTGCGCTCACATCAAATCAAATCGTTAATGGAAAGGGTGGCAGCCTAAAGTACTCTTGATCAACTGCTAATTTTGTTTTATTCTTCTTCCTCTTACAGCTATTCTCTGAAATGAATAACTGCATTCAAAAAAGGTTTTCGAAAGAAGCTGGGCACTAAAACAGATTAAGATGAACTGAAGACACAGAAAACCATTAAGTTCAGAGAATAAACAGTTTTAGGCATTTAATGTTATAATAAATGTATTTGGCTGTGACGTGCTGCCTTCACCAATAAAAGGTCTCCTGTTAAATATGCAAGTCTCTACATTGGGCCACTGATAGGAAGGGCTGTCCAGTGGTGACAGCCCTACCGTGGGTCTTGAATGTACTATTCTGAGGAGCAGATAAGGACTATCAACATGCCTCTATTCAAATGGAGAAGAAGTGAATTTAACATTGCTGGGAAGTGTCAAATTTATTGTTTTAAGGATCAAAGTAATCAATTTATTCTGAGGATCAGGGAGAGAGCATCAGAGACAAATGTGGTCCCACTGGCTACCCTGACTTTGATGACCACAGCTTTAGGTAACAAAGGTTTGTGAGATTTTTTTTTTTTTCCATAGTCAATGCTAGGGGTTTTAATCATGACTGAAAATTCAGAGCTCTTGCTGGCCTATTGGAAAATAAGGGGGAAGCATATCCAGCAGCGATGTGATAAAGAATCAATTCCCACCCAAGTGTCCCCTTGCTTTTTCAAATATAAAACATTCCTTTCAAGCATAGTATATAGGAAAACAAGACCAACAACAACAAAATGCTTTTTGATAAGCTGCTGACAATGTGGATTTGGGTGGTGTTTTGTTTACTTTGGAGACTGGCTTTGCAGATAATAAGATGTTTGTTATATGTATGTGTGATGTGCTAGACATTTATCTTCAGAGAGAAGCCAAGGAAAATCATCAGACTATTATTCTTGAGTGACATAGACAAAGAGAAAGATTTACTGGTGGTCTAAAAACAATATAAAACACTATATATTTTCCATAATAGGTGCTTGAACATTTTCCTCATGCCTCAGTTTTTCTTTCCAACTGAAAATTTGGCCATGGTTACTATTAGGAACCGTTTGTGTTAAAGGGCTTGTTAATGAGTAGTGATTTCATTCTTCTGTAGTTCAGATGTAGGTTTGCAAATAGCAATAGTTTTAAATCTGTGTCAGCAACAAATCTACTTGATCTAATTTCCGTATAAGGTCAGTGAGAAAACCCATAGGTTCCAACATGGTGTTTGAGTCTGATAAGTCAAAATAAATAAAATCCAACAAGAAAAAGCCTTTAAAGATGAACATATTATGATAAGTTCCTTCTTCTTTCTCAAACTAGTGGAATGGATGGCAACTGGAAATGGTAAGATATTACCAGCATAAATGTTTGATGCTTGAAGCTGAAATTATAAGTGGAATACTTCATTCACAGTTTAGGTGTGGAACTACAACATATGCAGAGGGGCAAAGAAGAATTTTAAAGTGCAGACTTTCTGATGGAATACAGTTACATTCTCAAATTTGAAAATCTACAAATACAAGGATAGGGCACACCGCAGTTAAGTGCTGTGTGGTGCTGGGCAGAAAGGTTTCTGAGGGAGGTGAAATCTGAGACACTGCAGGAAGAGAGGCACAGAGCTCTGTCAATATTCTAGTCCATTCTCCCAGCCAGCTCTGATCTCTCCTCCTTCCTGCAATCTGGCTCCTGGTGAGTCTGTTCTCCAGAATCCCACTGAAGCTTCCTTTCCTTTCTAATGAAATGCTTGTGGGCTACTACACAGGAGATATCCCCTCAGAATCTTGATTAACCTTTGCAGTCAATGAGCCTCTATGATTTTTTTCCTCCCAGAGAGATGACGGTCACAGTGAGTCAGTTTATTTCTGAAGTATTTTTCCTGGTGCACCGTATCCATTTTTCCACAGACATTGTGAATATATTTCTGTATCTACCTTAGCTTTGCAATGAAGTACAGAACAGCCTGCTTGATTTTAAATGTTCATGTATAAAATAACCCTACACCACTTCCATCCAAGTCTTTTTTTTTTTTTTTTTTTTTCAGATACTAGGGAAGCTGCTTTTGAAATACAGGTTTTGATCAATTTTATATTACCTTCTTTTCAGGTCTCTAATGTCTATTTCAAGGGATGTTTGAACACTGTAAGTTTTACAGCAGCTCATAACTGATAATAAAGACTTTCCCAGTACTATTTCTCCTTTGACACCTGAATTCCAAACTGAGATTTAAATATATAGTAATTATGAGTGATAGTGCAGACGAATATTAGATTAGAGCACAGAGCATATAAGACATCACAAATTCTTTTGTTAAATGCTAAATTCCAACTAAGGGAAGCTCAAAAAGCCATCAGTGGATACTAGAAATAATTTCTTTTTTTCTTCTTCTTCTTTTTATATGCTCAGTGGATTTTTCATAGACTTGCTTTAGAGGAAAACCTAAAGAGAATATGTCAGCATCAAATAAAATTGTTACTTTGTGTCCTATGGATTTAGATTATCTGGTACTGTGACTTTAGAAAATTTGAATATTTTTAAAGAAGATAGTCAGTGAAAAATAACTTTTGATAGATAAATAATACTGAACTTTAATCATTCAAGTGTTTCAATTTAAAAACAAGTTCATAGATAACTCTATTTTGTTCACTAAGAGAAATCAGTAATTGAAACACAAAGCAAAACCTTTCATCTGCAGGCTTAGACTGGCTAGCTGGGCAGTAGATGAGATGCAGAGCTGAGTAAAATTTCTTTCAAGGATGACAGGGGATCCTGCTTGATTTAATTCGGTGAAAATATGCATCTATTTTGCGGAAAACATTGATCAAGGTCTTGTGGGATTTCAGAGATAAGTGTGACAGAGTCTTTGCCCTTAGGACACAGAATATTTTGATGAAAGCAAAAACAAAACACAGCCTCCTCCAACAAAGCAAGTTAAAGCAAACATCACTGATTACCAAGATTTTCCTTGACCCTTCCTTAAATTTGGTGCACTTGGGCTGTGGGCGTCAAAAAGAATTAAAATTGACTTCAATTTGCCTTGAGGCTTTCTATTCCCTGAGAGTGGGAGAGGCTTTGTGGTAGAAGTGTAGATGGGGAGATTACTAGGAGACAGCTAGGGAAAGGACTTACCATCTGCCCTGCCCCTTCCCAGGAACGTGAGGTCTGAATTCTAAGTGAGGACATGGCTTTTGTCCTCTGTCTATAGTGGCCCTAGGAATGGCCTTGAGGATGTCACACAAGGCCCTAGGAATGGCCTTGTGTGATGTGAACTATTAGGTTCTGATGCCTTGGTATTCATGACGACAACTCTACTGAATTAGATAAACCCTTCCTTACTGATTTGTTCATAGTATGAAGAAGAAATTATTACTCTAACTACTGGGATTATAAATTTGTTCTTTTTTAGGTCTTTGCCTTGCACCCATCCCTGACTCCTATCCTTACCTCTCCAAAATTAGTTCATTACCAAATACAATTACTCTTTGGATGCTTGGGCCAACCATAGGTTTCCACCATTACCATTCAAAAGACCATACAGTTTCTGAGGATATCATTAACTCAGCCTTCAAGGCAAGCACACACAGAGACAGTGAAATAGCAAATGTATTTGTAAGACCTCTATTCCCCTACACAGTAATGGCTTAACACTTTGGCATTAATTCCATTTGTCAAGCTGTAAGATAAATACATGCATATCAGACACTTTCTCAGCATTTATTCAAAGGGCAGACAGTGAAGACCACTATTTAAATGGAAAATGTATTCATTTGTTTTTGAAAACAGAGCAGAGCTCCACAATTCACAATGTCAATCCTTTTAAAAAGACAGTGCAATTTTCAGAGCTACATAACTCCTTGCTTGGCTTAATCTCCTTGCAGAATAGCAATAATATTACTAAAGATTTTGAAATCCCAAAGCAAGGTAAACACATCATATTGTCTGATAATTAAAAGTTGAAACATTTGTGGATAACATTTGTGTTTACAGTTTCTTTATGTCTGTATTCGGAAACTTACCTAATTTCATTCCATAGTTTCTAACCTTGGGCAAACTGTATTAAGTCTTCATTCCAGGGAAGCTTTTTGCATGCAATGATATTCACACATGGATAAATTATCACATCTTGAAAGAGATTTGCAGATTTCTCCTTATGTCTCTTGCCTAAATTAGTCTCTATTTATATTGTAATGCCAGGTTGACTCTCTTCTCTAAAATGATGAGTTTATTTTCTCTCAGCTTTCTAAATGGTCTAAAGTATTAAGTTCTTTTAAAAAAAAATGTTTTATTAGTACATGTTGGTTGTACAAAATAATTACAGAAGTTCTAATGTATGGCCTCACCCAAGTATTTTCCTTTAAAAGACCTATTAATGTTTTAAAAAGCATTATAAGAATGGGTCCAAAAACTACAGAAAATATAAAACATGATGCCTGGACCCAACTTTTCTGTGTATAGATGTGGGCTTAGTGTTAAGGAAAGACCTATGGTATCATTCTTATTGTAAAAAAATTGTAAGAGAATGGTTAAGGAAAATATCAATTCCAGTTGTATAACAGCTTTTTCTTAACAGCTTTTTCTTCAGACACTGTTGAACACTGAAATCTACTGCTTTGCTTAAATTACCACAAATGATTTTCCATGTTTCTCAGAAGAAAAAACAAGTTCTTTCCGTCACTTTGAAGGTCTCAGTGACAGGTACCACCATCTATGTGGCCACAGGGCCTTTGCCCTTCCTATTCCTTTAGCATGGAAATTTCTTCCACCATTTATTCTTTTGCTTTAAATTTTAAATATGATCTACTCTAATGTCATGACTTCAAGGAATCTCTTACTGACAACACAGCCTGTTCAATCACAATTTTATTAACCTCCCCTTACCCTCATCTATTCTTTTTCTCTTTCATTTTTTTAATTGATTTTTTTTTTCCTTTCATTCCTCATGCCACTGAGAATCTCATCCAGAGGGTCATTCATGCTAAGCAAATGGTCTATCATTGTGCCATGAATAACCTCTCTCTCATCCTTTCATACTCTTTCATGGCTGTTTTAAGTGACAATTATTTACTGCATCAGGCGATTATCAAAGAATCCTTAAAAGAAAGTAAAGTACATTTCCTACAGAAATAACTGAGGAAATTAAAATCTAGTGAAGCAAAGCATTTGTACCCAGTTACCACGCAAATCTGATATAAACAAAATAGGGTTGAAGGTATCAAGGAGAAAAAAAAAAATCAAAATGGACTTGCATTGGTTTGGGGCACTTAAAATGGTGTATAGAGGTCATTCGTTATCAGATTTCAGACACGTTCCCAGCTGAATCTATGAACTGGACTGGAGACATTTCTACTCCCAGGTGGGAACTGACATCAGAAACATTGTTAACCTCTCCCAACTGTCAGACCTATATAACCTGATACTTTCTCCAAACTGTCCAGAGACCCTGAACCTACGTATCCCTTTATTTTACAAGATGATTTAGCCCAATTACAGCCCTTGACTAAGAAGTGATGCAATTCCCAATCCCATGACAGTTTCAAGCTAGAAGTACAGGTGTCGTTTTGTAAAACCTCATACATAGTTGCAGGGCTATTTGTGCCTGTTTTCCAAGATTACAATCATGATTAACCCCAACTAAATGCAATTCTCTAGTTCTATACTAGGTTGACGTGATTTTTTTGTTAACAAAGGTAATTATGATGCTCTAGTTGGTATTTATTTTGTCAGATCATGCAAATGGCAGTTTAGAATTTTTGCAAATGGCACAGAGGAGTAAGTACAACAAATGGCAATCTAATTTAACTGTTTTTGTAGGAAGTAAATGCTCTTATGCTCATCATTAAAATACAGCTATTTAATCTGGAGTGACCTAGAATAAAGGTGCATGTTTGCAAGTTACTGGTTGAAATAGATAAAGCAATAAAATTACAGTTTATGGCTGCTTTCTGAATTTACAGTTATGTTCACTGCAAAATTCCTGCAAGAATATAAGGCCCAGAAGGTAAAGGATTTTGTTTTGTTTACTTCTGTTTTCCCATAACCTCAAAAAGCGTGTGTGCCACACAGTATATTAATAATAAATATCTATTAGACATATCGTATTCAAGGCAGGCACTCTTATGAGGAACATGTAGGACTGATTCTCACAAAAATCTATAAGCAAATTCCTATTGCTAGTCTCATTTTATGAATGAAAATCTAAGGGTCAGACAGTGTGAAGAAGGTTTCTGAGACCTTCCAAATATACCTTTCCTACCCAAACCAATTTCACTGTCTATTTGTGTAACATGGTGATCAGGTAAGAAAGGTCTCTAATTTGCCACATATAGCTTTGAAAGGATTTTTAATTTATTCATATTATCTCATGGGAAATGTAAGAGCAATTATGTAGGCAAGAGATTCAAGTGTCCTCTTACGGTTGCAAAATATTCTAGTGATGAGATTTCTTATTTTGGTGCCTGAGGGCCAACAATCAGCCTGCTTTTCATTGCTCCATTTAAATACTAGTGGCCTAAAAATATCACACGCTAAGTAATCTCGTTATACATCGCAACAAATAAAAAAACAAACTGTCAGGGCTAAAACAATCTAATATATTTAAGGTATTATGCTGTCAGCTCTGAATCAGAATTTATTTCTAGAGTTGCAATACAAAATCAATATGTGAACAAACATCTAAATTGGAAGTTAGAGGTCCCTGAGGGTATATATTCAGTAAGGAATTTTCATTAGATCTATGTTCTTTATTTATATCTGATAAAAGTCTGAATTGGAAACCCACAAATTCATAATTATATGTAGCATACAGGAAAAGCAATGGTCAATACCCTTAAAGTCTCAGAACTGTTATAACAGCTGAAAACAAAATAATGATAAAACATATGCAGTGAATATAATCTTTATCTCATTATTAGTATTTATCAATTCTGCTTTCGCTCCTACAGAGAGTCTAAAACCCTGTCGTATATCACAGTACCACCTCTTATGTCACAATAATATTAATGGTACTATCTTCTCTCAAATCTGAAGCACTGCAACTTATAGGAAGTATATTGCTTTTATACTTTAATTTGGAACTAAGGTACATGTGTGTAGCTCATGAACCTTACATAACTGATTCTTGTATCTCTCTAGCACTATGCATGGTGTCATATTTTTTGAGTAAAAGAAAGTAAACAGGAAATAGCTAATAGAAGACTCAAAGACATCCATGTATGAAATACAGCCTCATAGTGCCAAGAATTACCTGAATGTTGTTGAACACTGATCAACTTCTTCAGTGACTTCAAATTCTTCACTGACTTGAGAAGATAAGAAAGCAAATGAAATTTAAAATATCCTAAGATCTGAAAATTAAGCAATATAATGAGACCATATACCAGTCCAACAAGCAAGCCAATACACACAGCTTTCCTGCAGTAAGATTAGGGTCTGCCTGCATTGGAGTGATCAGAATTGTTTCTTTACAAAATAGAAAGAAGAGAAAAGAAAGAAAGAAAGTAAGAGAGAAGAAAAGAAAGGAAGATAAGCAAAGAGTCTCCTGTTGGACACTGTTAAATTAGAATTTCTCTTATGGAATAACAGAAGTGGTCAAAATATGAGTGCAGGTTCTGTGAGGAGCTACGCTTACTATTTTAATCACTGTTTATCAGGGAGATATGAGGACACTTTGTGGGAGCTGAAAAGCAAAAACAAATATTCCCTAAGTGCCCCCTCCTTTTTATAGAGAATTAGAAAAAATTGCCTTAAATGTGGACTTTGAACATGCTGGAAGATAGTGAGTCCACAGACACGAGGGCATATTAATTTGAAACCGTGGTCACTGTTTCTCTTACTATATTGGTGTGGAACATAAACCCTTCCCTGGAAGTCATGGCTCTGGAATGGGAACACACAACTAACATTTTCCAAAGAGAACGTATCTGAGGACTTCCTGTGCAGTCTGAATCTTTAAATTTAAAGCAGGCTTTTTCCACTAGAATTCCAGGGGTGTGGGGTGGGGGGAGAAAGAAACACTAAATTTCAGATATTTAAAAGCATTTTCTGATGGAGTGGTTGTTAAACACCACAGTAGGCAGGTAATAATGCCTAAATGTATGGGATGGGGTAAATAGCTTCTACCAAAAGTTGGACTGCAGAGTTTGGGACAGGATAATGTCTCAAATTCCATTCTAGCCACAGGAGTTCACAATTTTATTACCTAAGGATGCAAAAACATTTTGGCACATGCTGGGTTTAGGCAATTCCACTATAGCCTAAATGGACTCGAAGATGTAGAGACCTTTTTAAAATCCTACACTATGAACATTTAATATTTGAAATGAAAGCATAATACCCAATTGTTACAGCCTCATGAATGACTCTCTTACTTGCCTAATTATGGCAAGCAAATCTGTCAATAGTAAAACGTTTTTAAGAGATTAACTTTGTGCAGCAGCCTTCCTATGCCAGCCTGCAAATGCTTTCAAGTGTTCCACATATTTTGCAGCCCTGAGAGGCTAATCACTCATCTGCATATTTATAGACAAAATGCTATTTGGGTAAACAAAGATCAGACCCAAAGAGAACAAATCGAGGCAGAAATTTCCAAGTTATAGATCTTGCATTTTGCAGCGAATATGCAACGAGACAAAGGTAGAGAAGAGTAATGTTTACTGCACCCTCTCCTAGTAAATACCTTCAAAACTTAATTTCTAAGATAATTTTAAAAGTGTTGAAAAACCCTTGTAAGAAAGACACTCCTCTCAGAAAAATTCTTAATAATGTTTGTTTCTTTCAAAGCATGAATAGTCCTTCCCACTTTAGTTAATTCCACATTTTGTACTAGGTCCTCTCTGCCGTGTGTGTTGATGATTTCTAATTAGAAATCCTTGTTCTAATAATGTGAGTACCATTCTTGCTATTAATGAGAAAAATGAAAAAGGAATATGAAAGATTTCTCTGACTTTGCACAGAGGCAGCATGCTTCCCAATCTGGCTGCTCATCACACTATTCAGGGGTGTATTTGAAACCTAGAGTTTATAAAAAGAAAGACAAAGAAAAAAAAAATTACAAGTACAGTTGCCAAGACACGCGTTCAGTGATTTTGATTTCTCAGGTCTCTGTTTTTTTTTTTTTTTTTTTTTTTTTTAGTACCACAAGGGAATTCCAATCAGCTAGATACTACCGATACTGTTGATGACTCCACATTATAAATGCAGAAGTTGTGAAGGTCTTCTTTAAACTAACACAGCTTTATCAACCCACACATTAAGTATAGAGTTCTACTAATAGAACATTGCAACTCTTCATCCTATAGATAGAAATGCAAATGCTATTAGTAGGAAAGTCAGTGCTTAATATAATTCATGATGACAACATTTAACAAAATGAGGTGAACTACAGTCTCATGAGACTAAGCAAACAAAAAACAGGTCTGAAAATTTGGCAAAATTACAGAACAGAGCAGGACAGATAGGTTATTAAACATTGTTTAACTCCATAATCAAATAGTTGGGTTTGTTGTGTGCTGCCATCAATGGTAACCTAAGTGATCTTTAACAATTTTCTTAAGTTCCCTGTAAGTCTTATAGATAAATTAAAATAATAATGTATAGTATTTCATGTTACATTATTGTGGTGGTGGTTATGGGTGAGTGTCAGATTAATTGGTTTTGGGAACCACCTGAAGGGTTGGTAGAGTACACATCTGTGTGCACCTGGCTTGGTGAAGGATTCATGGCTTAAAGGCCAAGTCTTGCTGGCTCCTCACTCCTTCCCTCTGTGGTCCTCTTCCCTTACTCTGATTCTTGGCTGTCTTGAACTAAGCTGCCATGTTGTTTTTATTTTAGAGCCAGCTGAATTGTTCCAAACCATGAGCCAAATCAATCCTCTCCTTCTTTAAATTTAGTATCAGATGCTGTGTCCCAGTGATCAGAAAGCTGAATAAAATAACTGTAGATATTATAATATTCCTCTGAATATTTTAGCAAGTGATACACACTTTGAAAGTACTGGAAAGAGTTGCCTATACATGTTAAATACTCACTATAAATGTTTAGTATTATTTGTATTAATTGGTACTACTTAGTTGAATATTTCCTAATATGGATAATCATTACAATAGTCTATGATTTTTTTTTTTTTTTTACAAATTACTAACACTCTAATCTACTCTGAAATCCAGTAAACCTCAGTAGATCTGAGTAGAACTACAGGTGATTCCTACCTATAGCCAGGTAAGTGGACTGAGAGCTAGAATTTGTGGAGGAAGATAAGTTCAGGCCATGTACTGAGAATATGAAAAAAAAACAAAACAACAAAAAGTAAAGGATACATCGGATTATGTTTTTGGAGGGACAGAATCCTTGGCTTGTCATCAACAAACCTCAACCGGGACACAAATTCAAGTTCAAGTTTAGAGTCTGAGTAGGCATGTGAGAACAAGGTTTGGTTAATGACAGTTAATCAACATTCATTTATAAAGTGCTTTCCCTTGCTTTATATATTTCTATATGTAGAACTGATATATATGTGTATATATATATATATATATATATATATATACATTACTGTATCACTTAATTATTCATTATATCTACTTAGCACAAGTAAATTAATTTTTCTAACAAGGTTTGTATCCATATGATAGTGCCTGTTCATTCATTCATTCATGCATCAACTGTTGACTGTCTATAATACCATGAACATAGAAGATAAAGAACTTGCGCTTGAAGAATGAACCAGACAAAACAAAGGTGAAAAGTTGCAGGTTTTGGTTAGAGCTCTGGTAGGTAATGAAGACACATACAGACCAGGGATTTCAGTTGATCCCTGAAAAAGAGGCTCACTCAAGACAAAATTTGTGAAGCATTTAAATGAAAGTCATGTGGCTGGAGTGAATTGGAAGGAGCATGGGATGGGTTGCTCCAGATGAACCTGAAGAAACAAGCCAATGTACCATTTATATGTGAAAAACTTGGTCAGCGGTTATATATTAAGAAGTCCACGCTGGGCCTATATATGGAAAACAGATCTGAAGGAACATGGGAGATGCAAGAAGAACACAGAGTGAGCGGAGGCTGCAGGTAATGCTGGAGAGGCCAAGGTTGGTGTAGATAAAGCTGGGAATCAAAGAGATGTGAAATAGCGGATGGTGCTCCAGGTGCCCTGTAAAGGCAAAAAGCCACAGGAAGGACAGGTAGACCGTGTGGTGAGCAGTAATACTGTAAGTGGCTTGGATATTGAGTACACTAATGAATGGTGTGGACTGAATCATGTAATCTTCAGCTTACACTTTATTTTAAAATGTCCAATGGGGCAAAAGATAAGGAGGATGACAGCCATAAAACACACTGCATTCTTTTTTTTTTTTTTTTTTTTTTTTTTTTAATCGGTACCGGGGATCAAACTCACGACCGCCTGCTTGGAAGGCAGGCGCTTATGCCGCTGAGCTAAATAACCAGCCCCACACACTGCATTCTTAAGTCACATGTATGTATACAAAATGTTAAAAGTTGCTAGTTCCATCAGCCTTCTCCCTCCATCTCAGCTTGTCCATGGTTGTTGTTTCATTGTTTACCTTCCTATTTTTACATAAAAGGCTCATATAATAGTGTGACATATGATTTTTCAATTTTAAATATTTTCAAATACACATACACACATGCCAAACATTTAATGTAGCCAACCATAATTCTTGATTAATTTTTTAAGTTGTGTATTATATTTGTCTTGCAGATAATCTTCACAGCATAGCCATGTCAAATAATACCAATTCATTTTCTATTTGTACAGTTTTTTGACTTCCCTGAAAAATCTGTCTTTTTTATATGCATACCAAGTTTCCCATGTATCCACCACATATTATATGCAAATAATACAATGACAAATAATTGAAATTTTTCCTTGTTGTTTTTGTGTTCTGGTTGATTTCTAGGACTAAAATGCAGCTACCTTTCTGGCATTTCCTTTTAATACCATCCTGAAAAACTCCACTGTCTTTTTTTCCATAGTGAATGCTCCTTGTTCCTCCTTCTTGATTATCTCCTTGCCTTGATAGATTGCATTCTTCAACAGATTGGGGACTGTTACATTTAGATCTTGCATGTTCAAAAATGTATATATTTTACATTTGCTATTTTGACAGTTTAGCCAAGTAAGGGATTCTAAAGTAAAAAAAAAAAAAAAATCCACTTGATTTTGTACTCTTCCTGATCTACTGAATCAACCAATTTCAACTTTCTACTTTTCAATGATTCAATTTTAAAAAGCCTTGTATTATGATTTTTTAAATGCCCTTACAAACCAAATCCATGGCCTCAAAAATGATAGGGAAGTGTCCTAAAGAAGAGTTAAATCCCTTATCCTGTGTTTGATGTGGTTTTCAGAAGAGGGGAAAGGTAAATAAGTATGCTTGTATCACTTAAGCCAACTGCTCTCATAAATAAGCTTGCAAAACTTGGTGGTTTAAAGTAATGCATTTATCTCTAGCATAAATTCCAACTGGTGATGTGTTTGTTGTTTACTACAGTGGAGAAGTTCCACTCATGTAACACTCAGGACCCCAGAGCTGTCTTCAGTATGTGAATGGAGGCTAATTTCCAACTAGCAGATGGAAACAGATACAAAGCACAGTACACAGAAGAGACTTCTGAGAGTCAAGACTAAACTGCATATGCCACTTTCACCCTATTTCACTTGCCAGAAATCAGTCAGATAGCCACTACTAATGTGAAGAGAGGCTACAAATTATTATATATGCACCTAAGCCTAAATAGAGACTTCTGTTGCTGGCATGGTACTAGACTAAATTTAGACTAAAATAAAGTCTAAATTGCTCTGGTCATCATAATTTGACGTAATTGAGTATAAGGTTATATCACTGTAACATTACAGTAAATTAGGTAATATTCCATCAAACTGAAAACATATACCTGGTTATGACTTTGAAAGGGAAATGTCACTTTTATTCCATTTTCCATAGCAGTGCTTAATTTATTAGCTTTAGCTAGAAAAATTAGAGTCCTCGAATTGCTACAAAATTCATGACAATAATTATGAAGATGATAACAGTAAAATCATAGATGACATTATATTCTTAATCAGTATGTGATACTATGCTGAACTCTTTATGGGTTTTTCCTCCTTTTATTTGTACAACAAGGTATGAGATAGGTGTATTTTTATCCCCATTACATAAATAAGCCACACAAATGCTAAGAATTTGATCACATTCTTACTGTTTGCATATCATGGATTGAACTCTAGATCTACGTTATTCAAAACCATTTCCCCACTATCCCATGCTGCTCTATATTTTGTCACTGGATGTAAACAAAGGTTTATAAAAACATTCAAGCTATCATGTGTTTTCCTGATTTTCCATTATTACTGTATTACATTTTTGCTTTCTCTTATTCAAACAAAATTTAGGTTTGAGTTGTAAGAAGCCAATGAACAGTACTGTAAAATCCTTTTGATAAAAATCTTAGATATTCGATTTTTATAGCCAAAGTGCTAAAATTCATAAGTTGCATAAATAATTTGCTAATAGCAAGTCCCTTGTGTTGAATGTATGTGCCATGCTATAATTCAGTTTCAAAGTTGCCCTCCCTGATAAAGCTGTCAAAACAATAAAAGATTTTAGTTGAAAAGCCAAGTTTTCTGGAATTATATTTTTTTCTGACCTCTGGGATGGCTAAATGCTATTTAATTTCTTCCATTTATTCGCTACAATGAAATAGACTTGGAAATATGCTGGAGCAGAGGTAACATTTCCTTTCATAGCCATGGCCGTACGTTAATACCCCAGGGGGAGAGGGGAGAACACATTCAACTTGATGGTAGAATACTTTATTTACTGAAATACTACAAATGTCTTCCTTCTCATTGGTATTGCAAGAACCATGATGTAACACTGGAGCCAATGATTTCAAATTGCAGTGACGGGAACAATTAGATTCTTTCTTCTTCTCCAACAGTGCTCTAAAAACTTCACCGAGGCTGGAATGGAACTAGTTGACAACTGGCTGAAGGCAGCTATACAAGAGCTGCATGGTGGCTCTTTTTTTCAAGAGTTTAAGCTTTCAGGTACTGTTACTGCTAATTACTTCAGGTGAGAAAAACTATAGCTGCCAAACTGCACAGTCAACTCTGGCTTTGAACCAGCACAAAGAGAAATGCTTGAGTAGTTAGATTTTGTTTCTTTCACCTGCCATTTCATGGAGGTGCTAAACACAAAGAACTGAATTCAGAATCATGATACTCAATCCCCTCTTATGGTTGATTCAATAGCATTTGATCTGATGGGGAGATTTTTAAAATAGGATACATAGCCTCAGCATGATCAATACTGAAATGCATCTCTAGTTGGGGTATTTTACAGCCCATTTGCCTGAAGAGTTTATGTAATGAAATCCACAAACAGAAACATCTATAAGAGTTACTGACAAAGAAGAAATGTCACCCAGAGATGCTGATTCCAAGAAAAGTTTATACCTGAAGCTGACAGATAAGGGTTTCAAGTATCATGCCTCTGTTATCAGCAACACCAGGAGCCCTAAGCAAGACCAAGAAGTCAAAGCTGTCTCCATCACCCTCCTTGGTTTTTGCTCCATATTTTCTGGAAGTGGGGACCAGCTTCCCTTATTCTGCTGCTTCCTACACTTATTTGCAGTCCTTATTCCACAGTATACTTTGAAACTTTGTTTTCTAATTTTCCAACTTCACTAAGCTACCAGGATAGAATAACAACGCGCTACTGTACTCCTAGGCAGAATGCTTACATGTTCATAGAAAACCATCCAAGTGAAGGAAAACACTGGAATTTTGTATTAAATCAGAGGATGAGGGAGCATGTGAGATGTTCCTTGCATTTATAAAAGCTATGCAATAACATAAACCTCTTATTTCTCATGGAGGTTAAATAAATGACTGTGTTCATGCATTTTAGAGTCTGGAGAATTAGAACTGAAAAGACTTACCTAAGCCACTGTTTCTCTTCTGAATGCAATACACGAAATAGCTCTATCTGGTTAGTAACAATGAGGGTGCTTGTTAAATGAGCCAATATATCCAGGAACTTATAGAAATTTCTGGGCCTCAGCCAATTAGAACAGTATTGCTGGTGGTCGTCTTAGGCAAGAATTCCCAAATATTCTTCAAATCAGTGTAGTGGTTTGGCATCATTCTGCCTAGATTGTTGCACTCAGCACAGCCACTTATTACAGGCACATTATTCAAGCAGTCTTTCCTTTATTTTTCTTGTTTGTGAAATGGAAGTGTAATGAGACCTGATTAGTTAGATATCTGGGAAAGTCACATAAGTTAATAATTATGAAACATTTACAATAATGCATGGTGCTTTATGGGTACTTGCTAAATAAGAACTAAATATACTTGACTCTGATAAACCCAAATTTAAAGGCAGTGTCTTTAACATCATTGCCACAGTTTCAGAAAATCAGTCTAAAAGATGATGTTAACATGGTATAAAGTGAAACGCATTTGTCATTTTTCCCAGTTACCACCACAGAGCTCCAAAAAATCCTATTTCTTGAACAATGGTATAGGAATTTTCTGTTATTCATTTTGAGCCTCTTTCACTATATCTTACTTTAGGCTAATAAGATGATTTAGGGTGTACCCTTAGATGTCTTCAGGATGAGGCCAGGCATCAGAAAGATCAAGTGATTGGAGGATTAGATGTTTAGTTCCATATACCCTTTCTGGGAAAGTATAAGCAGGCTGGGGTTAAGCTCCATAAAAATTCTTGCACAAAGCTTGTTGAGTATTTGGGTTCGATGGAAACGTGGGATTGCTAGCTAGATGATGTACCCAAAGAGGGCATGGAACCCACCCCCCCACTCACACCAGATGCTTTACCCTATTCATCTCTGCAACCTGGATGTTCCTCTACATTGTGGGTCCCCAAACCTTTTGGCACCAGGGACCAGTTTCGTGGAAGACAATTTTTCCATGGAATAGGGGGGTGAGTTGGTGATTTTGGAAAAATTCAAAAACATTATATCTACAATGCATTTTTTTCTATTATTCTTGTACCATGAACTTTATTTCTATTATTATATTTTATTCTCAGTACTAGTGCACAACCTAGACTTCTCCCCATGAGGGAATCAAATGCTGCTGCTGATCTTACGAAGACAGAGCTCAGTTGATACAAGCCATGAAAAGTGGCCGTGAATATAGATAAAACTTCACTCACTTCCCTGCCACTCAACTTCTGTGATGTAGCTTGAGGTTTGTGGATTCTGACCCACATCATTTGTAATATCCTTTGCCATAAACCAGGAAATGGTAAGTGTTTCTTGAGTTCTGTGAGCCATCCTTTAAAACAAGACACAAGAATGAGGTTGTTGGAACTCTAGTTTATAGCCAGTTGTTTACAAGTGTAGGTGATAACCCACTACTGGGAAGGGCTACTGATGTAGAACAGCAACTCTAGTTTAAAGGAGATAGAAAAATAGTTTCTTCTGAATGTCCAAGGTCTGAGAACATCAATTCAAGTTACTCTGCCTGGGTATGTTTTACTGTGGAAAAGGTTGCATCTTTTATAGTCATGAAACAAAAGAACATCATGAGTCAGTAAATTCCCCAATTATGTGGCAGATGCAACAGGTAGGTGAACTACAGAAAGGATAGGAAATCTATAGGATTCAGGTGCTACCTTATTACATTTTAGGTTTATCAGGCTTAGCAGAAGTTAGATTTTAAGTTTAGTAGAGGTTAGAACACTGTCAAGTCTAAGAAATCTAAAGACTAGTCCTAATGATGTTAGGGCACTGATAGAGGCTGTAGTTTATGACTACTGAGAGGGATTAAAGACAGATCAAGACAACTTTGGTTCTTGATCTTCAATATTTTATCTCCCTGAAGTTGCTATGTTCTAGCCAGTCACAGGCAAATTATCTGCAAGCTCTAAAATATGTATGTGCCATCTAAATAGAAATTCAGTTCAGTTCACAGTGGTTCAGGGGGAGAGACCATCATTCACCTGACCAAACAGTATTTTTAAGGATGAAAGGGTAGTTGCAAAAAAAAGCAAACAAAAATCCCACTTTTATTAAACTTGTTATTACTTGAATCAGCATACACACTGAAGCAACACTGCCCTGTTGATGACTAAGTAGAAAAAAACTGTATTAGTGTAGAATAAACTGAGAAGAAAGAAGAGCATAGGCTTCAGACAGGGTTGTGATCTTGGTTTTGTTGTAGCTTCTTTGCACAGGAATCAATGTATCTAAGAAAATGGTGACTTAGGATAAGTATTGTAGGCTGGAAACCAACACCACAGTCTCCAAAGCACCTATCCCTAGGTACCTATTAAGCACTAGTGTTCTGAATGCAGTGGCCTTTGCTTGTGCTGTGTTATGTACAAGCATGACTTAAATGGAGTGTGTGTCAGAGTCATCCAGGGAAACCTTATGCAATGAAATGAAAAGGGAGTAGTTTGATTTTCTTTGAAGTGTTTTCTTATAACAAGAGATAAAAGCAGACATTTTCCTTGATGTTTTTATCCTAAATTTTGTATTTGATTTTCCTATAAGCATTATAGAAAGTTTTCTTTTCAATTCACTAGACAATATTCATAGTTCCAGAGAAAGTAAGAATTACAGAAATGGCAAGTTCCTTGTAGCATCTCAGAAATTAAGAGCAGGTTTCTCCAGGCAGGGTGGTGAGCTTTACTTTTCCTTGTTTAAGTTTAATCCATTATGCAAAGGAATGCATCCACCTTAAACCAAATGTTCTGCACTTGAGTACTTTGCATGCTGTTTACATCTCAGAAGAGAAAAGACAAGGGTGTTAAACCTCAGATAAGCAAGGCACATATCTATGAACCACAATGATATCATTCAATGCCATGTTTACACCTAGTTAGAAATAAGTGAACATCTGTTGATTAAAAAATAGAACTGTAATAGTGGCCATCAGGGAATAAAACATTTTATTGAGCTTTGTTATGTAGATAGAAATGTGCTGTGTAGAAAGTACTTTATTTGCAAATAAAACAGCTAATTGCTAGAGCTAGAAATATATACACAAAGTAGATTCTGAACTAATTCTAACAAAGTATTTGTTTTAATGTGGGTATCAGCTAATGCTTCTCTCTTACCCTAAATCCATATTGATCACTTTCACATGCTGTTTTTGACTATTAACAGGAAGCTATATATGGGTCACAACAAAATCCCACTTAATGGTGATCTGACACAAAGCCTGTGTAATGGTTACTGAGGATGCTTTTTCTCCAATTCTCCCAAAACGCCTTTGATCTGTTTCACTAATTTACTGATTCATTCAGTGACTAACTAAGACTCTGGTGTATCTGATGTAATAGTTAATGCATCTCATTTTTTTTTTTTAAGTGCGACATGTTGAAGGTAATTTTGAAAAACACTATGAACAATATGAAACAATGCTTTATTTTGATTATCAATTTGTCTCTCTTGCCTTGCTCCAGAGACTGAGTTCTTAGGTCGTCTGGTTATGCAACAATTTCAAAACCAAACTTTCATTTTTTGGTTTTGGTTAGCAGGTTGGTTCTTGAAAATACTTCTTTGTTGAGCTGGTGAAGCACTTAATAAACTGTGTTTTTCCTCTGTTTCTAAATATTTCTTTTTCAGGTCCTCTTCATTCTAAGAATGCTGTTTCTCAAGATCCCATTGTCAGATCTCAGTTCTCAATACTCACACATTGGTCTCCCTCTTTCTTGCTCCCCTCATTTTGTCTCTCTGTGCATATTTCCAATTTATGGCTTTAATCTTTGGCTTGTTCTATTTATCTTTGGTTTAAATTTGAAATACATAATTTTAGGTTCAAAAACCACCGCTATCAAACGAAACAAGACAAAGCAAAATCCTGAAAAATTCAACACAAGAAGGTAATAGAAATAGAGAAGCATTACTTCACCTTCAGCAGCTTAAGGAATGACATAGCAATATATATATACTTGGAAACAATTGAGTGTCGTCCTAGTGTGCTGAGTCTACTAAACACTGGGATCTAAGATTTTTAAATTTTATTATTAATTAATCTGTTTTGTCATTTGGATACAGGGTTTTGCTATGCATTTCATGCTGATCTCGAATTCACTTTGTATCCCAGGCTGGCCTCAAAGTTGCATCGATCCTCTTGCCTCAGCCTTCCAAGTGCTAGATTACAGGCATGTATCACCACACCCAGCCAAAGTGACTAATAAAATAATTTATTTGTTCATGATATTTATATCCTGGTAGAAAAGGGCCAGGCTATATCACATAACAACACATTGATTATTAATTAATCCAATAATTTCAAGTAAAATCTAATGAATTCCATGAGCAACAACAAATAACAAAAGAACATAACGAAGAGATAAATGGAAAGACTAATTAGAGAAAGCTGTCTGGGAAGGAGAGCATAGCTCAGTTACTAAGAAAAGCAACTCTGGAGATGGGAGATGATAGATGGAATGGAATTTGCAATGTGAAGAAAGGGAAGATAAGGAGGGGCCCTGAGATAACTGTGGGGTGAAGGAGCAAATGAGTGGGAGGTGCCGGACTTGGGACCTGTTGTCCCCTGGGCCTGTGGCCACATTTGATGGCCTTATAAGAGACTTAGATTTTCTTCTCAAATGGCGTCTTTTCACTGGGAAACCCATGGAGGGCTTTAGAAGGCAGAGTGATACCACTTGATCTATAATGCAAGAGATGATTCTGTGGTATGGAGCATAGACTACAAGAAATAAGAGAAGAAAGGCAGGAGAATGGAGAAGACTGGGGCAGGCTTCCAGAAAGAGAACAAGACTGAGACAAGCAGTATCTGCAGGACCTGTGAGGGTGTTTGTTCTGTTTTTTTTTTTTTTTTTTTTTTTTTTTTGTCTGTCTGTCTGGGTTTTCTTGTCTTTTTCTTTTTTTATCCATACCACGGATCGAACTCACGACTGCACACTTGCAAGGCTGGCGCTTATGCCGCTGAGCTAAATCCCCAGTGCCTGTCTGTTCGTTTTTAATGTGTCATAGATACAGAAGGTCATGAAAAATAGTTCCATAGCTTAGTAAGTCTTTATAAGAAAATACCCCTGTAATCACCATGCAAAACAAGAAAAAGAACTCAGCTGGCTACTCCAGAAACCTTCCACCTGCACTGTACTTTAGCAAAATCCTTCCCTCTCACAGATAAGCAGTGTTCCCAGTTTTGTCCTTTGTGTTCTGTTTCTCTTCTCTGATATAATTGTATATCACCTAGTATGTATTTCTAACCAGAAAAGTCGGCTCAAATGCATTTTCTGTTTAAAGTTGATGCATTTTTAAGCTTATTTATCTATTTTCCCCCATCCTTCCTTTTCTTTTCTTTGCATTTTATTGGTTAAAGTGTTAGAAAGTTTGAAATGTGGATTTTCTTGTTCTGGATTTTGCTAACGGCATAACATGATGCTATTAAAAATTGGAATCCTGTCCTGCATTCCTGAAATTTGATAACTATACATAGAGACTTGCTTAGATTTGAACTTAATCTAGTGACAAGATTATCTGTGCTACTTCATTCTTTTGTTAGGAAGCACATTACCTGTGATTGCTTGATTTTTAGCTATCTTTGTAGCTAATTTCATTAGATGTTACAAAATGAAGATATTTTGTTATTCATTTGTCATAACATATTGCTGTTGTGGCTGTGGCTGTGTTTGTGGCTGTGGTTGTTCTTGAGACAGAGTCTCCTTATGTAGTCCAGGCTGGTCTCCATCTCACAGCAGTCCTTCTGCCTCAGTCCTCCAAATGCTGGGATTACAGGCATTTGCCACTTCACCAAGCTCATAATCTCTCTTTGTGGTAATAGCGTTTGAACCTAGGGACACTGTAACACTAAGCTAACCTGTATGGCTAGTCTTTTTTTAAGTCAGGGTTTCACTAAGTTGCCCACGTTAGCTTTAAATTCATGATCCTCCTCCTAAATTGCTTGAATAGCCGGGATTACTGCACAGCCAGCCATAAATATTTCTATAGAAAGACACTTTCCTCTCATCTAGTACCCAATGATACTAATTCATTTAACAAATCTTGTATATAGGCTTGATTTTTTGATGATAGTGGATTCTTTTCCAACTGTTATCCAGAAATAATTAATTAGTATTTATTTTAAATATTATAATTATTTAGCCACTAGTGAAAGAGTTTGTCTGTATTTTATGAAGTTAAGCGTGCCTTTACAAAGCAGAAATCCTATACTGGATATTTGCCAAGGAGAATGAATACTTGTCATGCTATTATTATTCATAATCACTCAAACTGAAAATAATTCAACTGTCCTTTAACTGATGAATCATGGTATATCCATAATATATAATATTGCTTAGCAATAATTGGGAACAAATTATTGATACACATAATCTGGATCAAGTGCAAATAAATCGTGCTATGCGAAACAATCAGATAGTCAAGAACTAAAAGGTTAGGGTCACAGATTGATCTCAGCAGCACAAGTGTCTGCCTGGCAAGTATGAGGTTGTGAGTTTAAACCTTACTAGCAAAACAAAATTAACAATAACAACAACAAAACAAGTAAAAGGGTATTTTCTAGATTATTCTACTAACATGAAACTACCCAAGAGGCAAAACTATAGGATTCTGAGAATATTTTGTGTTTTCCAGGGCAACAGAAAGGAGGTTTATGTCTAGCAAATATCTGGGGTTGATGGAACTATTCTGTATGCTGGTGGCAGTACTTGTGTGACATCATACATTTCTCAAAATGCCCAGAGCTGTACATCAAAAATTGATTTTTTTACTGTATATAAATTAAAATTAAATAAATACAGAGGTTTAAAAGGACAATGGCAATGGTTCAGTAATTAGCTAGTTATATAGAGAGTACTGTATGCAGAGACAGAGGGCATTCTTTGCATCTCTTCTCCCATTAGCAAACTGGGTTCTGCCACTTTGAGGGGAAAACCAATGGAATAGATGGACTGGAAAATATAACTTCCCACACAATGATTTAATGGTATTTAGTGGATTTTATCTATACTATTTTTCCAGGACAATTAAAATAGAGTTATCTTGGGTCTGTAGCTCTTCAGATTATCTATGGCATTCTGTAAACATGATCCTGAAGTAGTCTTGGATACATTCTTTACTGTGTGGAATTACAACATACCCCTGGACCAGCTAAGGTCCTTTCTAGCCCAGATCTAAAATGAACTCTGCTGAAAAAAGCTCTGGTGTGTTTTATCGAGAAATGGTGTGGTAAGATTGTACTCTGCATACTGATCTTTGGAGAATAAGGATCCCTCATGACCTGATATTGCTGTAAAGACTGTCCACAGATTTTGGTTTTCTCTTTGGGGATCTGTTTTTATAGGGTGTATCAAAAGATTCAAAACTTTTGCCCCTCCCATACCTCCTTTGATTCAAAATATCTTTTGTGAATAATGAATTGTTGACAAACTGAGTGGCAGAACCAAATTTGCTAATGAGCTTCTGATATGAATATGTGATTGGATATAAATGTATTTTCATTGAGAGAGAGAGAAGTCAGAGAATATGTAGGTTAGGGGCAGAGGAGATATAGGGAAAATTTATGTTCACATTTTTATATTGGATATATTATTGGATTTGGAAATCTTATCAGACAGTTAGATTTTTGAATACATGAATATGAAGCCTAAGGAAATGTTTAAGGCTGGATATATGGATTTGTGGAACCATGAAAATAGATGAAAGTCTACCAAAAGAAAAGATGGCAACATAAAATAGAACTTTAAGGAGCTTGGTGAGAATAAGCCCAAGAGGTAGAGAAAGTTGCAGATCAGTTAGAAAAAAAAAATTACACAAAATATTGCTATCCTAGAAAAAAAGGAAAAAGATTTGTGGCTTATCATTTTAGTGCAATTACCTTTGAGATACAGTAAACACTGTATCTTTGATTTTTAAAGATAGTCCAATTGCTTAGTTCCATGGTTGATCCTGTTGTATCAGTGTTACAATATTATACTTGTGATAATTTGAGGTTTGTATTCTTCATATATAGTTTTTAAATATATCGTTGCCTGACTTAAAAGTCAGCTTTTATAGGACCAACTGTCTAAAGTCTAAATATATTTGATCATAATTATAAGACATAATATAGGGCCAATAAATATAAGGGCCATGAACTATATTATGGACCATAAATGTAATGTGAGCATAATTAAAGCAAAACATACCTTCCAGCCTTTTTCTCCATTATTACTTTTTAGACATCCTCTGGCTCCCAACATTAATGACAAACTCCATCTCAGTTCTCTGTGCATGCCTCGTGTTCCGCTAACCATGCACTTTAATCTACTTGTGCCTGCCCCACTAGATTCCTAATTCCTACCTTAGTTCTTTATTTTAAAGCTGCTTTGAGAAGCTAGCCACCAAAAGATCCAAACACAGAAAAATGTTGGTTTGATGATAGCTCTCTTTCTAATGCCTTGACCTAGGTAGATCAGTTAGGAAAAACAGAAGGTGCCAATGTTAGGAGAAGTGAAGTTTTATAAAAAGTCTATAAGAAAACAATATTTATTTTATAATCTGGCTGGGCTTCAATATTATCACAACGAATGGAAAGATAACAACAAGCACTAGATTTGATATAAAACAAATAAAAGTTAAGTTTCAGGTCAACCTACTGACTCACATCAACACCTGATTTTAGATTTATAATCCTGCCTGTCGCTCTTCTTTTGTTCTTTTTGCAAAGATGGCCCCTGAAACTGTTTAAACCCAAGACCCATAAAATACCTCTCATTGTTTATTATAGTACAAAGATCAATATCTAAGAACTGAAATGTCATGGAATTAGTAATAGATCAGTTACCTTATATCATGGTGTCAGGTTACCTAACTTCCTTTCATTCTGGTTTGTTCAGCTGTAACACAGGAATAACTACCTTCTTTACTTCACCCAAAACTTCTGCTAAGGCTCAGAAGAGGGATTCAACTAGTCAACAAATATGTTTCAGCAGATGTTTTGGAAAAGCCTACTGTGTTCATACCTGGTTGTTGGGTGCTTACTGGTGAATGAAAATGTGATCTGTAGCACTGTAAACTAACAGCATACAGTGAGAAAGACATTAGTGCAAATATTACTAAACAAACAAAATACATGTGAGCATTTAATAAATTATAAGTTGATAACTGTGGTGTCACTAATGTGGTACTAAAATCATTTCCAATGTTTACATTCTTTCAATGGATCTATGTTTCTAAATATCAGTATATCTAGAGATGATTACTTTCTAGATGAAGGGACAGAAACAAACAAAAAAGACTGTCTCAAACCATTCCAAACCCAAAATTAACTGGTACCAGCAAGTCAATTAAATAATGGATAATGGGGAAGAGGACAGTTATGGGGACCAGTATTCAAAGTATCTGGTCAGCACAATTTTTCCCAAGATAAAATGCTCTAGTTAAATAAAGATTAGAAAATTTGCTCAGTGAATATGTACAATGAGAAAAATCTAGAACCTCCGAAGCTAACCCTAGGGAGGCTAACAGCAGTAGGGACAACAGAACTGGGAGTCCTCCAGGCAACACCAAAAGCAGGTGCCCTCCCAGTGAATAAAACTGCACAAACACGGCCCCTGCCACCTTCCTCCCTTAGGTGATACTCCAAAACCGTCAGCTTAAGGACGTTTCCATTATATAGTAGTTTAAAAGGTGAACTTTAGAATCATTAAGACCTAGTAATAAGAGTCTCAGTTCCCCATCATTTCATACCACTGTGACCAAACATACTAAATGGCACGTAAAACAGTATCAATCAGAGAAAGCAGCCTTACTCGAGCATAAGGAAGACAAGTGATTTCTGCTCTACTGTAGAGTACATACCAGGAAGCCAAATCAGTTGGTTTCTCTTTGCCTCAGTTACTTCTCTGAAGACTAGTTGTTAATAGTTTCTATGAGAGAGCTGTAAGGACTCACTAACAAAATACAGTCGAGCCACTTAGAAAAATACCTGGCATCCAGTAAACACTCAGTAAAAATTTACTACTGATATGAATACAATCATGGCTACTATGAGTACCACTAATCTCGCTCTGGCTGCTACTGCTGTATTCTAAGCTTTGTATCATTCTAAACCAGAGTGTATTGTGGAATATTCCCATTAACTCCCCTAGGATTCCTAGAGGAAGATGTGGCTGTAATGGCACCTGCCATGGCTGTAGTGTAATGACATCTGTAGTGGCTCTCCAAACATTGCCAAGTGACAAAGGCCTGGGTACCTGAGATAATAGAATTAAGACCGTTTCTCAGTTCTTGTGAGGTGCTAATTTGGACCCGTACACTGGAGGTACCTGAAGAGGAGACAAGCTGATGCAGTCAGTTCTGTAGTCCGTTTAAGACTAGGGTGCTGGTACTCAAATGATTTGAAGATGAAATCATCCACAATACAGCCCTTCATGGTGTCACTCACCCAGAGCCCTGGCTCTTAGTCTTCCATCAAATGCTGGTTATCTCGAAAACACAGACTGCTTCCACCAGGAAAATTCCACTTCTGAGAAATCACACAGCTATGGTATGGCTGTCTTTGCTGCCCTCAACTCCTGTCTGTAAGCTTGATCCACATAGGGATGCCAAGAGGTGAAATCTTTAAGAAGTGTGCTCCACGAAAGGTGACTGGTCATTGCGGACACTGGTCTGGGGCAAGAGAGCATTGGCTGGCCTGGGGAAAGTGAGCTGCTACAAAAGAGGAAGGCTGACCCAGCCATTGCTCTCTGTCTCACCATGTGAGCTCTTTCACACAAGTGCCTGCCACTGTGATGCCAGGTGCAAGAGACCCTCTCCAGTTCCAAAGAATGGGCGCCATGCTCTTAAATCTCTACAACTGGGAGTTAAATAAATCTCTCTCCATAGAAAAGCATCCAGTCTGAGGTATTTTGTTACAGCAGTGAAAAGCAGATGGAAACATGAGTGTGTACTACCCCCCCCAAAAAAAAATGACTGGGAGAAGAAAAAAAAGGTGAAACAAAGTCCAAATTTTCTTGATTGATCCATAAAGAGAGAAGTTGCTCACAATGAGAGAAGATTCTCCAATAGGACAGGAACTATAGCAAAGATTAAGAACCACAAGGATAGAAAATGAGACTAGAAATGGAAAGCAAAAATCACATGCAACAAAAACATATGTAAATAATACTTTTTAACTAAGGAAATGAGGGGAAAATGTTAATTTTGTTCAGTATTAGTAAAAGAGAGCACTGTTTGACATGGCAGCCTATTTAATGCCCTACAGAATCCCAAATGTACGCCATCCATCTCCAGTGACAAGGGGATTATTTCAATCTCAGTGCTGGGCTAAAGATAAAACACAAAATGTTGTTTCCTGTGAACTTAGGGTTTTTGTTTTTTAAACCTTTTCCTTGATAAATCTTCTGCATTTTGGTTCTTTCTGTTCCAATTAAAAATAGCTGTCTGAGTTCAGTTTGTGGATATAATAACTAGGATTTCTTTCAGAGCTCCATTCCTAATTAAAGGCAGCATTTGCAGAGAAAGGGTTTTACATACTTATGTATTACCTTATTCAACCCAAGCAAATTGCTTCCCTATGTAAACTTCTGAATAGTAGCATTTCTTCAAACATTGAAAGCCATTCTAATGTAGATTTTGCATTAATTTGAAAGAAAGAAAATGGAGCACAGTCTAAGTTGAATTACTATTTCTAAAATTAATTCTTGATTTTATAAAGTGATATAAACACACATGTATTTATAAATGTCACTGTGTGTATTATTGCCTCCATAATTGAATGAACTCTGAATATTTTGATTATTCAGAAATTTATATAAATTCCTTCCTTCCAGTATTCTTTCTTCAGGGTAGATTCAGGGAGGAAACAAGATATAATGATAACAGCACACACATGAATAATACGCTGAACATGATCTATGTATACAAACTAATTTAATCCTAATTTATGATTTAATACTTCTGTTTTCCAGATACGGAAGCTGATGTAAAGGCCAAATAAGTTGCCTTGAGTCACTGGTTTATATGGGAAGAGGCGATACTCAAATCCAGATAGCTAGGCTTCAAAGTTTCTTCTCTTATCTCCCTTTATGCCACAGCACAAAAATAGTCTACATACTTATGCAGTGACGGTGAACTTAAGAGTCCAAGTGCCTAAGCTGTAGTCCAAAACCTACTAATTTATTGCAAAGAGTCAATGCTGTAATAGGGAGGTTTTAGTTTAGGAAAAAAACAAAAACAAAACAACAACTTTTATGCAATACTCGGCTACTGGGGAGACTCTGTTAGTTTGCCCATTTAGAGGACTTGTGTGCCCACTGCAGCTCCTGTGCCATAGGTTTGCCATCCCTGGAGAAGTTATCTTTAGAAGCAGAGAAATCATAGTTCAGAATCTGATGTTGTTTCTTCTTACCTGTGTGATGTGAGGCAAGCCTCTTGGTTTTCTCCATCTGACAGAATGGAATAGTCATGTCCACCATGATTGGCCTAAACAGACGGTCACATTTAATTTAACCTCTATGTATGGTTCTTACCACTACTGGTTTGGCTCTAGAAACTAACCTGAACTCCAGTTGTAATTAGCACTCCCCCCTCCTCCACCTCTATGATTTTAGGCTGACTGATGGCTCCTGGTGGCCACAGTGGGAACGTAATTATTTCAGGAGTCAGAACTTCTGTATATTGTCTGGGAATCGGAATCGGTCCACTCACATGTCTTAGTACAGTAAATCAGCCTGTGGCAGTCACAGTGAGAACTGCTCATTGGATTGGTTCAACAGGAAGTGTGGCCTATGATGGGTACAATAAGATTTATTTCATTTTCTTAAAATAATATACAGGCACAGAAAGTTTTTAGGAGATTCTGTACCGTGTTTGACCAGAGGTTCACAGTACTGGGTGCCAGTTCAGATTGCTGTTCAGAGAGATTAGAAGGTGTTCTCTGATTCTGGAGGAGGAAAGAGATCCAATCCAAAATTGCTCCTGCAGGGCTGATTCTGGACATATTTCTAATGTCTTCCTACTGGGCATTAACTAGTGGCCACTGGTAGGTAAGGCTTTCTACAAACTATGTTTTCCTGTTTGAACACCAAAACTCTCAGGTCTGAATAACATCAAAGGAGTGTCTCTAGACACCAGCATTTGTGACAATTCATGATATGAGACATTACAGTGAAAAGTTTGCACGAATATATGCTGACAATGCTTCACTAATATATATATATATATATATATATATATATATATATATATATATATATATATGTATATATCAGAGTTAGAGTTTTAATTATAGATTTAAGTAAAATAATTTTAAAAAGAAAATAGGGCATCTCTCTATCCCCTGCCCATTGTCACAGAAATAGAAAACCTTGATAAGCAGCAAGTATTTCAAAAGAAATGTGTTAATAGAGATGAAAATATTTAGGCACAGCTCTAAAATAAAACAACAACAACAGAACAGTAAATTATAATGTTAAACCAATAAATTCGAGAAAGACAGTGATACAAATATAAGCCTAAGCTTTTCAAAGACTCACTCTCCTGGATGAAAAAGTTCTCTAATTAGGATTTCCTCAATCAATCAATCAATCAATCTCTCCTTGCTCCCTCCTTTTTTATTTCCTTTAATGGCTAAAACTATGTCCTTTGAACTGAGCTGCCTCTTTAAACATTTTATATTGAAACAGGGACACAATCAACTCCTCAGTTGCTCAGGCTGTGTAAATTTGTGATGCTCCTGTTTCAGCTTGCCAGGTTGCTTACATTATAGGTGTGTATCAACATTCTCAGCTCTAGTTAGGTCTCTTAAGGAACACAAAATGGGCTAAATGGATTCCAGCATCCATTTTCATTTCTGTAGTCAACTAGGAAAGACTTTTGCTAGTATGTAATTGTAAAGTAACAACTGTACCGTGAAGGGTGATTATCCATTGCATTTTCTTTGCATGCATTAAGCATTTTTCCAAATGCCTAAAAACAAGTAAAAAAAAAGTATTATCAGATATTTGGAAAGATAAGCCGCAGAGAAACTCCTCTCCATTATTTGGAATTCAGATGCTAGAATATAGAACTTGGGGAAGTAAAGGAGAAGAGAAGTGAGTTCCCAGGATTCAGCAAGAATCTGAAACAAGGAGAATCCACAGAGAGAGCAGAAAGAGGGATCACGACATAGAAGAGGGAGGTGGCAGGTGGCACTTTCTTCCTAGACTCTGGATGCCAGTGTGGGAGGGGCAGCTCGAACTGCAGAGGCACAGAGACTACTGGGGATTCCAGCAGGCTCCTGGAGAAACGCTGACCAGCGGAAGGGAGCAGGAGATGTTGAGGACTGTGGTGGCTGGTGAGTTATTTGGGTTCAGACACCTCCCAGCAGAGGGCAATTCATTGGTATCCACTTTGAAAGGAGGCCAATAGCAATCTGGACTCTGGGCAGCTGTGGGTTGGCTTCATCTAGTGGCACCAAGTGTCAGCAGGAGGGACAACTGAGTTCAAGTTGGCAGGAGGTCAGGGAACCAAGTTCAAACCCGCAAGGAGCTGACTTCAAAGCTGCAGTGAGCCAAGCTGGAAAATGGTACTTGGAGCATTGTGAGCTGAAAAACTTGATTCCCAGCCACAAAGCCAGAAGCCACAAGAAGCCTAAACTTCAGTGGAACTGAAGGCCTAGGATTGCAGGGATTATCCACCACTGCCATAATTCTTCTGCTGGCTTCTGGGATCAATCAGTATGGATCTAGGCTCTGCCTGCCCTCTCTGCCAACCAGTGACAGCAAAGACACACACTGAAATAAAGTTTTTTTTTATGTTTTCTTCTTTGCTTTCTAATTTTATTATTTTTTATTTTTTTCATGTTTTTCTTGATTATTTGTCTTCATTTTTATATGAATGACATTGTTTCAATTTTTTTTGTTTTATTTTGTCCTTCTTTGTTTCTTCGTTGTTTCCTGTCTTCTTCACCAGTTCCCAAAGCTTTTGCAATCTTCCTTGTCCTCTAGCCTTACTTCTAATCTCTTTTTTTCTTTATTTCACTACATTTCCTGTAACCCCATTTAAACTTACTCTCCTGAGGGTAAAATTGCCATACTAAGAGCATATTTGCTGTATGGTATTTTCTTATTTGTTTTAGATCTAGCTATGTAACTACAAATTCTATTCATAGAGATAAAGATAGCAAATTAATAGTTCTCGCAGTTGGTCATTCTCTAGGGTGCAATTGATGCTGCTATGATCACGGACTGTATTACTTTAACCAAGATGACATAATTATTCTAACCAGTTGTTTTTCTTCTATGCCAAGACTGTGATTGCCTGAGTGTCACAGACATTACTATAGGCCAGTGCCTAAGAACCAGAGACAAGGTCAATTAGGCAACAATTTCTTATTACCGATATATTGAAGAGGCAGGATCTTGCAACAGACTCATAATACAACACCCAGCTGTACCTGGAAGACATCTCTAAGAAGTACTCATTTCCTAAGAATTCTCAGTACTGGCAATAAAGATACCTACTATAAATGATTTAGAAGCGTCAACACAGAAAGTGAACTAAAAAAAAAAAAATTGAAAATGAGAAACCAAGATCATGATGCAACCCCATATATATGCCTAACCAAAGACAAAATATGAAGTGAAACAGTTTGAAAGTCTTCCATTTGATAATCTCTGAAGTGGTAACAACAATAATAATAATACTGGAATTAATAAATTAAATGAATGAGACTCTAGAAAAGATAAAATCAAATAATTTCTCAGATGACTTCAGAGATGACTGGAATGAAAGGGATGATTAATAAATACAAAGAAGATACAGACAAAAATACATAGAGGAAAATGATTGACATCATGAGTGGCCAACATAGGAAAGAAATGGAATCCATGAAACAGATTCAATGGAATATTCAGGAGATGAAAAATTATATCAAAAGCACTTGAAACAGATGAGATAGTATGAGGACCAAATGCCAGAGCTAGAAGATAGAATTTTGCTTATTGATCATGTAAAGAAAGATTTCTTAAACATAGCAAGGGCCATGAAAAATCAATCCAAAAGCTGCTCAATGACACAACGAAGAATAACTTAAGATTGAACTGAGTTGATAAAAAATCAAAAGGAAACACAAATGACATTAAAAAAACCCCTACTAACAGAAATATTAGCAGAAGGCATCCCAAGCATGGATAAGAACTGGGGTAGAGTAGGAGAAGCATGTAGAACTCCAATTAGCTGTAATAAAAAAAATTCTACCCCAAAGAATATAATACTCAGGATTCCAGATATTCAGCACAATAAAAATGTATTAAAAACTGTTACAGAAAGGATACAAATCATAATTATAAAGGAAACCTCATCAGAATTTTAGCAGATTTTTAACACAACCCCTCAAGTCAAGGAGAGCTTGAAGTATTTCAAGCATTAAAAAACCTCTTCTAAATTGATGTGGCCTGAAAAACTATCTTTTAAAATTGAAGGAGGAATACGACACTTTTATGAAAAAGAATACTTGAGGAAATGTATGACTACTTAACCAGCACTCCAAAATGTGTTGAAGGTCATTATAGAAAGAGGTAATGAAGACCACAACTCCATCAATCCCAACAGAATGAATCCAACATACAAGGCAAATAATTAAATAGTGGAAAGAAAGGATATCAATGACAGGAAAATAATATGATATAGACAAGTCAATATATATCAGTTACAACCATCAATATAAATTCCCTCCATTCACCAATCAAAAGAAACAGACTGGCAGAATGGATCAAGAAACAGAGTCCAACAATATGCTGCATAAAAGAAACACATTTAATTCAAAAAATTCAGTTAAAAGAAATTCATAGACTGAAAGTTAATGGATTCAGTTAAAAGAAATTCATAGACTGAAAGCTAATGGATGGAAAACAATACTCCATGTAACAGGATGCCAGAAAAAAAAAAAAAAAAGAAGAGATTGTTATTCTACTTAGATACACAGTGGATTTCAAGCTAAGACTGATCAAGAGAGACAAAGGAAAAAGTTCTCAGAGGAAGATATATCACTTATAAATATGTATGCACTAAGCACCACCACACCCAATTATACAAAACAAACGTCAATGGGCATGAAAAATCAAATAAGTACTAATACAGCTGTAACAGGGAACCTCAATACCTGACTGTAACAAATTGAACAACTAGACAAAAGAAATCAATAAAGAAATATTGAACAGAGCTAAACTTTTGAACAAATAGGTTTGTAGATTTCTATAGTATTATATCCCATATCCTAAGAATATACATTCTCCTTAGCTGTGTACAGGATGTTCTCCAAAATAGATCATATATTAGTTCATATAAATAAATGCAAAGGAATTGATATCATGCCATGCTTATTGTCAGAACTTAGTGCAATGAATCCAGAAATCAGCAGTGAAAGAAATCACAGGAATTTCATAATGACATGGAAATTAAATTACACTCTCCTGTATAATCAATGGGTAAGAGATGAAATTAAAGAAGATGTCAGACAATTTGTACAATTTCGAAATAAAACCAATACAACATACCAGAACTTATGGGACACAATGAAATCAGTCTTACATGGGAAATTTATGGCACTAAATTATTATATCACAAACACGGAGTGAGCTCAAATAAATAACCTAAAGTTGAAACTCAAGTTTCTAGGAAAAAAAAAAAAAAAAGAGAAAGTCAAGCCCAAGCTCTTATGAAGAAGGAAACTTTAAATGTTAGAGCAGAAATTAATGCATTGGAGACTAAGAAAACAATACAATGAATCAATGAATTGAAGACTTGGTTATTTAAAAGGTTAAGTAAAATCTACAAGTCCTTAGCAAATCTTATAAAAAAGTAAACACTCAAATCCATGCAATTAGGCATAAAAAGGATGAAATCACAAAAATATCTGCAGAAATTCAGAAGATCATTAATATCTACTTTGAGAATTTATGTTCTGATAAGATGGAAAACACAGAAGAAATGAACAGATTCCTAGATACATTTGAATTACCAAATCTGAACCAAGAAGATACAGATTCTAATTAACTCGATATTGCTCAATAAAATTGAAGATATAATTAAAAACCTACCAATAAACAAAAACCCAGTTCATTACTGATTCACTGCTGAATTCCACAAGAAGTTTATAGATGATTTAATACCATTATTCCTCAAGTTATTTGTCTTACTTTTCTCTCATTGCTGAGACAAAATTCCTGACACAAAGTTAAGGAAGGAAAGGTTTGTTTAGTTCACAGTTTGTTGAAGTTTCAGTCCATAATCAGCTGGCTCTAAGGCAGAGTGGCATGGCAGAGGGGCAACTTTTTATAGCTGTAGAAGACAGCAAAAACAACAAAAGAGGAGAAGAGTGGACAGCAAGCCTCTTTCTGTCCCTTATATTGTATGCAGGTTACCTGCCCTAGCAGGTATTAGCACTCTAACTCTAGCATTAGACCATGAATCAGTCACCAACTCGAGATGCAGCCACATCCCAAAAGCCTGCTCCCCATGACCTCATTAAGCTTTGGGAAACATCCAAATTGTGTTACCTGGAAGAAAGAGAGCTTCTTTAATGAATGGTGCTGGAAAAACTAGCTTTCCACATGCTGAAGACTAAAACTAGAACATATTTTTTACTATTCACTAAAGTACAATTGAAATGCATCAAAACTCTAAATATGAAAACAAAAAGCTTAACCTGTTGGAAGATAGAACAGGTAGAATTCTTGAACATATAGGTATAGGTAAAGAGTTCATGAGCAAAACTCCAATCATGCAGGAAATACCAGAAAGAATCAACAGCTGGGATCTCATCTTTTTAAAGAGATTTTTCACAGCAAAAGAAATTATCAACAATAAAGAGACAACCCCTAGCATAGGAAAAAAGTTTTGCAGCTGTTCCTCAGACAAATAACTTATATTTAGAATATATAAAGAACTGGAAAAAAATCAAAACCTAAATTTAAAGAACTAATCCAAAAATGGGCATCTAAAATGAATAGATACTTCCAGATGAAGAAATATAAATAGCAAATACGTACATGAAAAAGTTTTGAACTTTTATGATCAATTGAAACATCCAAATTAAAGTAACACTGGGACTCCATCTAACTCGAGAAAAAAATGACAATTATTAAGAACCTAATCAATAACAAATGCTAGTGGGAATGTGGGGAAAAAGGAACACTTCTTCACTGTTTGTGGGAGTATAGACTGGTTCAAGCACTGTGGAAACCAGTGTGGAGATTCCTCAAAAATTAAAATAAGTGTTCCATGTGACCCATGTGTTCCCCTTCATGTTACCTTCCTGAAACAATTAAAAGTCATTAAAATGCTATAGGCCCATATGTGCACCCACTTATAGTGGTAGAGTTTATAATAGCTAAATCTTTGAAGCAACTCAAATGCCCATCAACCAATGAATGGATAAAGATGTGGTTCTTTTATATAGTAAAGCACTATTCTGCCATAAAGGACAAATGAGACATATCTAGGTAAACTGATGCATCTTAAGAACATTATTACTATGTGAATTAAATTGGATACACATGCTTAAATATAACAGGTCTTTTTCAGGTATGAGAAACTGAAAATGTAAATAAGACCATAATGTATGATGGATACTATGAAATAGGAAGAAAATTTTCACAAATGGTAAGGGAACTACAGAGGGAAGAGATAGAAAGGGGAAAAAAGGAAAAGAAAAACAAAAGAAAATAGTAAGAAAAAATAGAAACAAAGCCTTTGTAAATAAGAAAATGAAGAAAGGTTAAAGGGAGGGAACAGAAAAGGGAAGAAAATAATCAAGATATAACACGTACAAGTACAAATTTCTTATGAATGCCATTATTATGTATACCTAAACTATAACAATAAAATTAACTTTAAAAATATTCCCAATGGGCACCAATTAAATTGGCAATAAAATTGTTAAAATGCCTTTGCTAAACTTGCCATACATCCACACCCCTTCATACTGACATGCAACGACTTGTTTTATATATAAATGAACAAAGGATAAGCAGACAGTCCCACAGAGGTCTGCCCAGCAACCGCTGATCCAGGATCTAACTTATTAATCGTTTGTGTTTATGTAAAAATTTTTAGGTAGTCATTTGGATGATTTCTGTATTTCATCACTAATTGATAAAATGATAGTTGTCATAATTTTGGAGAGAAAGAAGATGATTATTTATGCCATGAAGAATGAAGTCTTGGCTGGTCAACTGTGCGTATGTGTGGCAAGTAAAAACAAAAGAAAAAGTTTACGTGTAAACTGCTAAGTGTGAATCATCGTGCAGTATTGTGTGTCTGAAGGGTGGTAATGCTTTCTTTAGACTTCTTTTTCCAATTAACAAATCTATTGCTAGATATTCACATACTGAGTTTTGCACTCCTTTTCAGAGAGGTCTCATGGTTGGTTGGGACTGGTGGACAGGACTAGCTCAGGATATTCTGTATTTCTGAGCCTGCCTTCCGCTGTTTAGAGCTGCCTTATCCACTCGTGTATCCTAAGTCAAGCCTGTGAGAGGATCAGTCACACACCAGTAGGATTTTGTAAGATTTTTTGTTTGCTTAGGAATAAATTTCAGAATGTCATTGTTACTTCTACGCACTTTATTTTTCTAACTGAATTTTATCTGATAATCATTTCTTGACTTTTGTTCTTCCAAACAGTTCCTTAAACTCTGTCTTGCAAACTTAGGAACTTTGCAAATTTGGTCAAGGACTGGCTAAAGACTTTTTCCAGGTTTTCAGGCCACATGGTCTCTGTTCCAATTACTGAAGATGGCTGCTGTAGCAACAGCCAAGATGGAAAGGCTGGATGCACCAGTGGTCCTCGAATCTTTAATTACAGAACAGAACAGGTCTCTTTGGGGGAGGCTGGCATCTGGCCCACAGGTTATAGTTTATGGAGCATTCCTAATGGTATGTTTTCTTGCTCTTGCTTTCTTTCCCAGAGACTATCCAGTCACAAACTGTACCCTTTCTTGAACTCTACATGAGTCAATCTCTCAAACATGATTCCATTGGTTGTAGAAGTGTAGAATCTTACATCAGGCATCCAGCAGACAAGAAAACTCTGCCTATGAGTGAACAAGTTGAAGCCTTTTATAAATTTGCTAACAGCCACGCCAGTATCCGTGGCAACTATTTTCTGCACACCCCCTACAACTGTGTATTTACTGAATGGTTTGCATCCCTTATATCTCTTAACCTGTCTGCCCCATAGTGTTCAGAAACAAGTGTTAGAATCCCAGTTTATGGGAGAGACATCTGGGGCTTTCTGAAATTACAATAAGAATTTTATCTGATCATGGATCAGATTAGATCACAGATCAGATTAGATTCCATTCCTGCCTTTTCTAGGGGCTATTGGAGAACAGTAATCTAGATTCATGATCCTAATTCATAGTCTTTATGCTGTTGTGGTTCATTTGGATTAACTCTTTCATTTCTTTGAACAGTACTACAAATTTCATATATATTTTTAATTCTTACTAACAAATGTGTGCAGCATAAAAAAAAAATGCATGACCTTTCACCAAAAGTGTGAATCAGGAACTCTGAAATGGTTAGCATTATGTTTAAAGCTACAGGGCCAGTTAGGGTCAGAGTCTGACAAGAAAACAGTCTTTTGACTTTACATTCATGGTTTTCCAGTGGCAGCCACCCCTCACCCCTCACCCCTACCTTTAGTCTTTTCTTTGCAGTCAGTTGAGGCAGAGGAGGGAAATATCGCCATGCTAAGGGGAAACTGCATCACTAAACTTATGGTCCATAGTATATAACGGTGTGTGGTACCTCTGCATCCTGACCTAGGACAACAGCAGAGACCGTGTGCATTGGAGTTGATACTGGCCAGCAAGAGCTATGAGAGAGGATCTAAGGACAGCTGGACTTGCATCACAGTCACATTTCTGTTTTGAACCCACATCGCTTGCCATGAGGCCAAGTGATGGATGACGCTTGCTTCAAAGGAGAATGATGCTATCATCTTACACAGTACTCTTGTGGATATACAACCAGGCTTTGTCAGAGAGAAGACACATGACAATGTACACTGAGCACCTCTAATATCTCTAACATTTGCTCATCAGTTCTAATAACTAGTAGTGGCTCTCCCATTTAAATATAAAAATGGAGCTTCATTACTTTATTAATAATATCATAATTATTCTTTGGTATTTTCAAATTCATTATGTTTGATGGAGCTTTTACAGTCAAGGACGTCTCCTTGCCGTTTGCATTTTTAATTTTCTCAGTACATAAAAGCCTAGCAGAAAATGGGCCTTAATTCCCCCAGAGCCTGCCCAGATACCTTGGGGAGGATATCTGGTCTTTCTCACTAAATGATAATATTTACTCATTATGCCTATGTTCATCAATAGTGATTGATTTTTTGTTGTCATGTATTTCTTTTTTTTTTTTTTTTTTTTTGCTGGAGTGACTTCAGTCTTTCGATAAAATTAATGCTAGCTCAATAGCCAAGCTTTTAAGCTACTCATAATTTCCCTTTAAAATTCATGTTTCTGAGTAACAAAGCAGAGATTGTTCCTAAGAAGCAGCATTCAGCACATCCTTCTCAAAAGGACATAATATTAATAAAATTTGCACACATGGTTTTAAAAGGTGATTAGTCTTATTCTCTTTGAAGAGTGCCAGAGGGAATATATTTGACCGGCTCACAAAGCAGAAATAGTGTTTGGAAAATTTATTTTTTTAAAAAAAGTATTAAAATAGTGCATGCAATTTATTTTTTATAAATACATTGTCCATTATTGTCCAAATTACAGTGTGAACTCATCTGGTGATGATTTATATGCTATTTAAGTAGCACTGATATTATCAAGTGATATCAGATTTAATTAGCAAAAAGCAGATTTTACCAACATTGACCTTGGTTGAGGAGGAATGGAAAAAAAGAAACTCTGGAGATAAGGAGATAACAATTGATGGATAGAACATTATTCTATTTGAGAAAATGGAAAATGGTAAAAGCATTTAGAAATTGAATTCATGACCTGCAAAACAAGATCAAATTAAAAACTGTCAGACTAGTAAAAAATCTCTCAATGTGTGAAAGCAGGAGAACATTCTAGTTCTGAAATGTAAATGAGTAGTTAGAAATGTCTGAACTCAAAACTGGTTTTCTTAATACAAGAAAAATGGGAAAGTGAATGAAAGAGGAAAAAAAAAGTAAGTATATATATACTAGATCTAAATTGATGGTAATGTTGGAACTGAGTTAAATTGTTAGCAATGGCATAAACTAAGTTAATTACACATTCACAAGGAAAATGATTTTCTACCTGTGTTATGTAAAAAGAATGGAAATTACTACTTAAGGAATTGCAAGACGTTTTAACCTGTGATTATATGAAGTATAGTATAGTCTACTACACGCCTTAAGCATTGTCTTGTGTATGGTAGTTGCTCAGAAATTATTTACTGAAAAAAGTGTAGGGTTATTAAAATAAAATTTGAAGATAAACAATAATCAATGGCAGTGTTGTCATATTTCCAGTGAGTCTGTGAAAACAAACTAGATAATATTTTTTAAGGTTTCAGAGAAAAACAGAGAAAGAGTACTAACAATACTGTGGATTTTCATAGTTACAGGAAATCCTACAACAATTTCCCTGAGCTCTGACTTACCTCTGTGCCCTGTGATGATAATAAAGAAGTAGGATTATTAAAAATACCATAAAGAAATCCTAAGGATATAAACTACAACTAAGAGGGCAAATGATCTTAATTCACCAATTCTAGAGAGACTTGAACATAAAATAAATAGATTCTTCATTCTAGTGAATTCCAAAGATGGGCCAAATGGGTCTGAATATTGAGCTGATATTAGTCAGACAGCAATGACAATAGTATTATGTTTAAAACACAATCATACTTTAAAATCTCACAGCTCACAATTCATTAGAGGGTAGATATCAAATCATTGGTGGATAAAGATATTGAGCCTCACCAAATTTTATTCAGTCATTCATTTGACTAATATTTACTGAACATTTACTGTTTGCTAAGATTTTTGCCAGAAACTCAAGATATAAGAATGAGGATTTGCTGTCACGGAGCTTACAGCTTATGAAAGAAGCACTAGTTAATTAGCTACATACATTTTGTATACTTGAAAAATGAGAGGATTTTTAAGAAAGCAAAAGAGTGTATCTCCAGCTGATCTCAAAATAAATTTAATTTTTGAATAAAAGACTGAACAGATTTGAAGAGCCAGGGAAAGCCCTCCCTGATAAAACCATTGGAGTGCTGGTACAAAAATGATAACCATTCCACCAGAGAAGGGTAGAAGATAGAATATAGGCAAAGGACCTGTGGCAGGACAGAGAATGGCACGACTCTGTTCAGAAGATCTCTGTTCACCCATTGACTTTGATGTCAGATCTTACCGCTTCTATCAGATTTTCCAAGTGGCTCAGGTGAATATATCTGATGTCTTCTCCTCAAAGAATAAGAGTCCTTATAGCAAACCAATAATATCATGCAAATATTAAATACTATTTATAAGCATCGCTATACCTTTCTTTACATCCATATTTACTTTTTGGCAGCTCACTTTTGTGAGTCAAAGAAAATTTAGACAAGATTCATTATACTGTTACAGATCTTCATTAGTGTATTTAAAACACTAATATTTAAAATTCACATAGAATGAATGAAATGAAAATGAATAAACAAAAATAAAATGAAATGAAAAATAAACAAAGATTAAAACAAAAACATATGAGAATGTCCTTATCCTCTAAAAGCAAACTGGTGGAATTTGGAAGCTTCCAATGTCAACAATAACTTTTAGGTAGCAAAAAGTGCCAGGATGAAAGCTCAGGGTGGTATTTCAAGTGAAAAAGCTCTTAGCTGAAGGTAGACATCGAAAGGCATAGTGAACCCAGCAGCCCATTACCGCCCATACTGTGTCTTCTCTACACCCCAGCCTTCTGCTTTCTTCATTTCAAATTCCACTTAATTTTTGTAAAATACAAGAGAGTTAAGCACTATGATTGGCTACCATTATTAAAAGTTAGTATTAGAGTGCGCAAGTAACTAAGTACTCCACAACTTCCATGAGATTGATTGGATATCCATTTGCGTATGACACATATATAAATAAACTTATTCCCCTAATAAGATGATGCTAAACATATTGGTCTATTATATCCTTTCCATCTTTGACTATCATTCATGCTAGTACATAAATGTCAAGTCTATTTTTGCTTTAACTGCTTCATCATATTAATACATAATCTGTGTTCAAGTCTTCATCGCATTAAACCAGTGTTGAACAGCTCTACCGCTCAGTCAGCTTCCTTGCCTGAAAAACGGGGATAATTATCTATAAAACGGGGATAAGTATCTATATATTATAAAATTTAAAAATTAAGCTATATTACAAATTAAATTGCAGGATGTGCTGCAGATAAATAATAAAAACTCCATGAAGGTGATATACGGCTGAGAATATTATTTATGTTTTTTTTCCCTCCCAGTACCGAGGATTGAACTCATGACCTCACGCTTGCCAGGCAGGTGTTTATGCCACTGAGCTAAATCCTTGGCCCAGGATGTTACTTACATTATTTGTATTGCTATCATTTCATCAGTTCCACTAGAACATATTATTTATAACTATAAACAACAATGCAATAGATATTGCTATATTTATCTTTGTGCATGCATTTCTAGCCCTTCCTTTAAGATTAATTTCTAGAAATTAAATTAAAATACCAAAAGATCTGTGCATGTAAAATGCTGAGGCATATGATTAGATGGTGCTTCTAAAAGGCTGTGTAGGTTCATTTATCTATGTCTAACAACAATTCTCCACATCCTTAACAGCATTAAAATGTTTGGATGATTACAAGTGAGCCTGGTTTAAATTCTACCCCTGACTTCAAAATGAATATTCTTTATAGCCTGTTTTCTTATAATGTTGCAGATATTTAAAACAATAATAAAAAGAAAGTGAAATAGTGTTTGGAGACCATAAAAAACGAGTTTTCCAACTGTGAATCTTACGGCTATTGATTAAGACAGTGTCTGGGGAATAGTTAAATAATACTTCTGGGGTGGGGGGCCTTGGTTTCTAAGTAAAAAATTCAGGAAAAAAGCCAATTATGTTTAATTTCCCACAATACGTCTCTGCAACCATCTGTGAGAGTGATAATGCTCTTTTTCAAGGAGAAACAGTTGCAGAAAAAAGAGGTTTTAGGGAATAACTCAATATATATTTCTTATTCTTCAATTAGCTCTTCGCTAATAGGATGCTGTGACATATAAAAATGACTGACTAATGTTTGAAGCACCAATGCTAAACAAAATAAAGATCCATGACCTAAAATGAAATGCAATTCTCAGTCATAACTATGTTATATTGTGTACTTGATAATATTATTCCACTTTCACCTTGTTCGTGGATGACTGGACAGAGTTAAGGAGAATTCTATTATAAAATTATTTGTATAATAACATATTATAATTTAAATGATAAAGGAAAAGGAAAAGCTACCCCATAAGAATAAAACTAAATAGGATGGTTCCTAAAATACTTACTATAGAGATTTTTATTCTTTCAAATTTTGTTTCCCCACCAGTAACTGTTCTTTAAATACTTTGGTATTTTTTTCTTGGGTTTAGCTCTGTATCTAACAAGTCTCTAGATTTGGTCTATATGGCAAATATTTAGATTCCATCCCTCCCTGCATAGAAGTAGGACAGTTCCCTAGAAGCTGCCTCTGTGGCAGAAAGAGATGAGTGCACAAAGAACAATACCGTAAATTACAGGATCGAGTCTTTCAGTGAACACATGCTCCAACTGGACATTAAAATTCAGCTCTATAATGGTGCTACAAACAACATTCTTGGAAAAAAAATCACAATACACTCCAAATTATGTGAAACATTTGGTTTGCAAAGACAAGTGTGTGTGTGTGGTTTTTTTTTTTTTTTTTTTAAATCCCCTGTAAAATTTCCTAGAAGCACAATTTATGCCCTAACATGTTTAAGGGGTAAGGTTGTCCCCAGCAACAGCAGCTTTTGTTCAGCATTTCTGGCTTTGGATGGATTCATGGACCGTTTGCAATCAGCGTTGAAATGCAGGCTCCAGTGAAAACTGTGAGAAGCTGAAAAATGTTACATGCATAATTCATAGTTTCTTCATCACTGGATGTATGTCTGTGTGAGGATTCAGGGTTACATTGCTCTCCTAGTTCACTGAATGTATGATTTCAGATACAGTCAACATTCTTTTATTCAGGTTTTTGGAAAAAAAAAAAAAAAAAAAAAAAAAAAGGACCTCACATACGTTTGCATTAAAAGGAAGATTTTCTGGACGGAATTCTTAATTAACTCTCCAAAGTTTTAACCATTATCTATGGAGCTGTAAATGACTTGATTTCTGTGTTATGCTCTAATTCTATTGCACATTGTTTTGGCTTTTTGTGTTTGTTTGTTTCCTTCCTCCACTTCTCAGCTATGATGGCCTCCTGAATACTCTTAGAACATTCCATACTAATTTCTGTTTCAAGATGTCTTGAACCTGAATCTTCTTTCCAACTGTTGTACACAGACCATGATGCCTGATAGCATTGTTTGTTTGGCATCTTTTGGCCGGACTCCTCTTTCAGGGCCTTGCCTGTGGCCCTCTGGAAGTCGCTCACAAGAGAGCGACTGCTTCTCTCAGAGAAGAGGAGCCAGCATTAAGTTCTTTGGCCACCTTGTCCCAGAAATGGCCTTTCGCCAGCAATGGGCTGTTCATTCAAAGCAAATTTCTGAGCCCAACCTACTTGCAAAGGATGAGGGCTACAAAAAGGCATAACCATCCGTAAGGAGGAGTCACTGGGGCCTTGGTGGAACCAGCCACTCAGGCCCAGAGTGAAACTGCAACTTTGTGAAACACTGGCCCAGAGGTCATCAGCTAGACTGCCTGCCTGTGTGAGCTGCAGAAGCTGTGAGCAATAAAGATGGACTTTTTCAAGTTTCAAAGCAAATGGTTATGCAAAAAGGGGTAAGTACTAAATCCCTAAAACTAGTCTCCTTCTTAGTCTGTGTGTCAGGCATTTGCCCTCTGTTCATTCCTCAGCTTCCAAGTCCCTTACTTAGAAATATCTCTCTAATCCTCCCTTAGGAAGTACGTGCCCCCTCACCCTTTATTCTCTACTTAAATGTTTGTTTCTTTACTGCATTACAGAGCAGCGTAGTTTTCTTTCTGTTTATGGTGAGATAGAGTCACTGATTGCTCCCCGTGACCAATAAGGAGAGAACCTCTGGAAAGACGCTGAGATAGCTAAGCTTGCTCATGCTCGTTCTCTCTCTCTACACACCACACACACACACACACACACACACACACACACACACACACACACTCACACACCCCAAGGGAGAGATATATACATGTATATTTGTGATATCAGATAGGTTTTTTTCTACATTTAATCACTCATAAGAAAAGATGCTTACAATTCCACTTTATTTGGTTGTATATAGTGAAAAATTAAACCATAGTGTTAGGTGTCTTTATACATATGTCTAGTTTCTCTCTATCATATGAAGAATATGTCCAGTCAACATAGCAGATCTCTTTTTTCCAACATAGATAAAATGCATGTGTACTAGATGAACTTAACTTTTCAATTACACTGGTAATATGATTTTAGATTTGATGATAGATGCAATACTACAGATTTTATGATTTTAATACAGTACTCATATCTACCAAAGTTAGAATAAATGTCAAATATTATCTGTACTTTACACTAAAGGCATTTAAGAATTTCTTTTAATTACTTTCTATTCCTATCTAAATAGAACTGACAAACTCTTTAGCACTCTTCACTAACAGTTCAATCTCTGTTTTTTGAACACATCCTACCACTGTCTCTGTTACATAAATTTTAATTTGCCTTAATGGACTATGAAAGCTCCTGAATGGAGCATTTCTTGTATTCTTCTTACAGATACATGCTTTGCGGAATATCTCCACTCCAAACTGCCTTTATCATTTACCATGCACCTAGCTGAATTTTCATTATTGCCATGAAATCTCTATTCCTTTTGTTCCATATGTATGTTCACATATGGAAAAAAAATCAGGACAATGTTTCATGCATTTAATTGATATCACCAACAGAATTCTATAGTCAGTTGTTGGCATCTGACAACTACATTAGTTTTTCTGGATGATATTAATCTCTGCAGGAAAATTCTTGCATTCATTTTTCTACCTTACCTTGGGGCTGGTATACAATTCTGTAATCAAAAGGTTTTGACTTAATACTGGATACACTGAATTGAGGCATATTTCATTATCATGTTCAACCATAGTGCTCAGATATATACTCACAAAGCTAATGCAATGCCTTGTACATAAGTAGAAGCAAAAATATTAATGAATCAGAGAATAATTCACTTTACTTCTTATAAAAAGTACAACAAAGAGATATGGGGTCCAGGAGAGAGAGAGAGAGAGAGAAAGAGAGAGAGAGAGAGAGAGAGAGAGAGAGAGAGATGCGGATAAGCCGCTAGCTTTGTCTAAAGAGGGGCTCCTTACTTGTTACTTTTTTTATGCTAGAGATTGGACCCAGGGCCTCAGGAACGCTGGGAAAGTGCTCTATGCCTGAGCTGCACCATAAACTCTTGGCTTTCACCTCTTCCAGATACATGCATACACAGATATATACATACACACACACACACACACACACACATACACACACACACTCTTTGAGAAAAATAGTAATATGATCATCACAGGAAACTTATGATGACTAGCCTTGTATTTCCATTCCCTCCTGATTTTATAATTTTTCTTATTTTAAATAAGACCTATCAACATCAACAACTCAAACACAGTTATGACTGTAAATTTCTAAATTTAAGCTTTTATTGGCAAAACTGAGAAGAGAGAAGTTGTGTCAACTGATTAGATGCAGCTACTTTTAAACAGTCATTGGATTTTTATAAGTTCTTAAATTTTCCAAGTATTTTTCACTCTATACTTGCACAGGAAAAAAAAAGAAACTCAATTCACAGAATGTCAAGCCATTAAAATGTCATGAAAGTAGAAAATTTCAGAAACAAACATTCTATTTTAAGGCTGAGGGACCTTGGCAATAAAAGCCTCCAAATTTAAATGACTGATTCAACAACAAACTCTATTTTGAAGGGCAGGGTAAAAGTTTATGGAGGTGTGGAGACTGCCAGATGGGCACAATCAGCAGTAATAATATGCACGAACATATGTGTGTCAGTTCCTTTGAGCTGCAGTAACAAAATACTGTAAAGTACATAAGTTATAAAACATTGAAATTTATTGTGGGTTCTAAGATGATCCATTTATAATGAGGGGATTTTTTTTGGGTTACAGATGACTGACTTCTCCTGGGGTCATTAAGGCAGGAAAAGAGAACATTCTTTCTCAGAATACTTGAGAAAGGGCTCTTATCTCACACATGGGGCCTCCCCCCTTATAATTTAATCACCTTCAAAGTGCACCACCTCATAACATCACCTTGATGATTAGAATGTTAGCGTAAGAATGCTAATGTATGATCTTGATGATTAGAATGTTAACATATGGTTTTATTAAATCTATTTCAATAAGCATGCACAATATTCATATAAATGTTGATACATTCATGTATAATGGTGTGAATATTGGAAAAAGAAAACATTATATGACATACTCTTAGATTCTGCAAGCCTATATTTTCTGTTCTAAGATATAATGCTGGTAAAAGTATGCATTTTTCAAAAACCTAAAATCTGAGTCAAGTTTAAGAAGAACTCTTTATTTGGCATACATAGTATGATATTATTCTTCAGGAAGAATTAGCTCATTATAATCACCATAGGACAAGGCTCAAAGTGAATGTGCAAATATCAAGATGAACTGCTGAAGCATTTTTTTTTCAGAAAAGTCAACGGAACTCCTTGAGTAAAAAAGCTTTTGCATACCACAGGTTTTTATTTGAAAATGCAATTTTAAAATTGCATGGTCCTTAAACAGCTACAACAGTAAGGAAGAAAAATCAGAGACTATCTATAAAGCAAAGACATTATTAAGAGTGCAATGCAGAGCTCACCAACAGACTCTATGATTGGGGGTAGGAGAATAAAGGATATTAAAGAAAGGGGCTTAGAATGAAAAACTACACCAAAATGTGCCAGGCAAGCATTCTTGGGAAGAGCCAAGTTAAATGGCAGTGATACTGTCTGGGACAAGTGAGTTTTGCTTTCAAACTTCTTTGTTAGTGTTTTAGTTGGGTGTGCTATCCCAGACACTGCTTGTCCATATGTTACAAGCATTACTAATTACCTTCCTGGACCCCTGTCTATGTGTTAGCGACTGCACTCAAGATTTCTTTTCAAATTAATATCTCTGGAAGAAAAGATATTGGTCATTTTTATATCTAATTCTATGAAAAGTAGAGCTGTTTTTATTCCTGTGCAACTCATTTTGACCCTCCTTTGCCAGTTTCACTGTAACATAATTATGCTCTATTCTTTCACATTTCTCATTAATGGGAAAGATTAAAAAGAAATGGACATTGGTGAACAGGTCAACCTTTCTCTGTCCAAAATTCTGACTTCACTTTTATGAATCTCCTTCCCTCTATTGTCTACTTGAGGAATACAAGAAGAAGCATGAAGTATGATCCTCAAGACAAACATTATTATGTAATACTGAAAATATTAAAAGGTCTTATGGTGACAAAAGACAGGTTTCTTTCTCATCAGTCTAATTAGTCAACAAGAGACAAAGATAAAAGAAGAATCACTTTCTTTTGAAAATGCATAAGCTGAAGAAATATGTAACCTATTATTTTATTCATCTCTACTACATTGTCATTCTTCTTTTCAAAACAAGAAATACGAAAATTCTATTTACTGAAAAGAAGGAAAGTATTCTAGAGTTTACATTAAAGTCCTTGCTCTGATTTACTGAACACAATGAGACACCTAACCTTTTGATTAGAAAGTATCCATTCATGCTTGACTATGACAATTATTAGTAATGATTTCAAATGAAGACCCTTTGTTATTGTAATTTTGAACTGATGTGGAAGATACAAATATCTCCCGGAAAAGAACAACAAGACATTCAGTGGTTTTTATTTTAAAACATCCTGATTCTTTGTTCTGTTTCTAAATAAAGTCTCTGAAAATAGAACTTCAGTTATAACACACAATTCACCATAGCCTGAAAGCCAAGTGAAACTGGCATTAAAACAGGAAAGACAATTCTAAAAAACCAACCTAGCAACCAACCAAATAATAAAAATAATAATGATGATGATGATGATGATGATGATGATGATGATGATGACAAGAAGCTACATACAAAACTTGGCAAATAAACTGTTTACTAAGGGAGGCTACTTTTTAAGGGACAGATGAGTACTACCATGGTGTGAATGTCTACGACTTTCTAAAGTTTGTACAATAAATTCCACACCTGCAAGCTGATGCGAGCTGGAAACACTGGAAAGTGATGAGACCATCAGTTCAGGGTGTTTATTAGTGGGCTTGCTGCTTTTACAAATTGCTAAGAAATTTTCCCTGCTCTTTATAATACAAAAGCATGCTGAAAGAAGTCTCCATATATGACGAAGATGGCCCTCACTGTTTGTTGACACCTCGACATTGGGCTTCCCTGCCCCTAGAACTGTTAGAAATGAATCTCTGTTGTGTCTAAGCTGGCATTTTGTTATAGCAGCCCAACTGGACTAAGAAGGGCACCAATGGCTACTTCAGTGTTCTCTCAGTGTTGACCTGACTACTGCGCACACATAAATTCTTTATTTTAGGATCACTCTACTGGCAGTTCTTTCTGTGTATTCTTATTTTGCACTTCTCTCTTGGAAGTCATTCGTAACTGTTGATTGAAATATGACTAGCCAGGAATAAAGTTGCCTCTGCCACTGCTTTGGAAACTTTAATGGACTTGGGAGTAAGCTCGTGGTCTTGTAAGAATGCAGTTCCTGGACCACACTTTGAATAGTGTATCTCTGTGTACTGTTTTGGCATAGGAGAAAAGCAGTGTTACAAACACTCAAATAGAAAAGTACTAGCATTGCCATGTTCTGCAATTAAAGTGTGGGCCAAAGATTTCATTTGTTATGATTCACAAAGCCCTGGGAAGAAAAGAAGCGACAGCAAATTTGATGATAAACTCTTGACGTTGGTAATTTGATAACCTTAAGAAAAATCTATTTCTCCAAGTATAATATTTTATTAATATCTGGAGAACTAAATAATAATAATTTATAATAAAAACATGATAATTAAATGATATATTGTATCAAAGAGACTTGTACATAGTAAGAGCTGAGTAGACATTATTCATTGACTACTGATATTGCTAATAATATTAGTCATCTCTATCTCACTATGATAAAAATGGAATATTAAAGATTGCAAGAGGAATCTAATCCATTGTACTTATTATACAGGTGAGGAAATTGAAGCCTGGAAAGGTAGAAGTGACATGTCTGTGATCACATAACAAATCAATAACAGAACTAATCTGATCTTTTCAAATATAAGTATTTAATTTACTTATTCATTCATCATGCCTTTGAGTGTCAACTATCTGTCAACTGCTGTGGCAGCAACACTAAACGGGAACAGAAGACGCTGTCTTCACAAAACCTGCAGAAATTATTTTTCACAGTAGTCATTTAAATAATTATACAGAAAATTGCTATGCTAAAAAATTGCTACAATAGAGAAATGCCTTAAATGCAAATAGAAGATTTCATGTAGAAATAGACAAGTATGACTTTTTTATGAAAGAGGAAGAAATTTAGGCACAAAGACTGGCACCTGCAAAAGCAATAATCAAGCTGTCATGCTGGCTGGAGCTGGGCAAGGAGGCCAGTTTCCTCCTACCAAGGAGAATTCTTACAAACATGCAAATGGATGAGCCTACCTGGTAACGAATACTGAGCCAACAGAGACCCAAGCTCTGTTTTGTCTTTTTCTTGCCATGTATAATGTTTTATGACTGTTGAATTAGTTATACACTTTTAGTAGTTGGGACATTGCACATAAATATTAGGATTTTAGCTTCTCATGAAAATTCTAAAAATCGTAACATACCCAATATGTCATTCATAGAGCAAAACTCAGAATTAAATGATAGTGGTTCTTTTAAAAATGGCTTCTATGGGCAGAGGATTTAGCTCAGTAGGACAATATCTGCCTCTTAGGCATGAGGTTGTAAGTTCAATCCCTGGTACCAATAAATAAATAAATAAATAAATAAATAAATAAATAAAGAAGCCTTCTATATTTTCCAGATTCAACTTTTTCAATAAGTATACCTAAACTGGTTAGGCCTTTTAAATTTATGATCAAACTAATCCATGTATTAAACTTTTTATAGTGTTAACATTCAACAGCATTGATCTGTTTAGGACCTGGGTTTCTTATGTAGTGGATAGTATACCAAAGTGACAAATACTATATTCCAAACATTACCTCCATTGATCAAGTTTAATCACTGACACCAAGAACTCATGTTGTGGACACAAGTCCTCTGAGAGTTTTGATCAGTATCTAAAAAGCCAAAGTTGCAACTTAATTTTTTTTTAGACATGATTGGCTCCTTTTATTTATGGCTATAAATAGAAACCAAGAGTTACTATTAAGCCAGGCACAGGGGTACATTCTGTATCTCAGCCCTCAAAAGGCTGAAGCAGGAAGATCACTGCAAGTTTGAGGACAGCTTAGGTCACATAGTGAGTTCAAGGCTGACCTGAACTACATAGAAATCCGTGCCTCAAAAGAATTACTAATAAACTATCATACATAAGAAATTTTTAAAAATTAAAAGTAAATAATTGTTTATTCACAGTAATATTCTCTACATAATTACAAAGAGTAAACATAAAGTAAACCCCTGCATAAAACTGCTGTCCAAAAATAGGCGTAGAAAAGAGCTCTAATGTGCAAAAACATGACAAAGATAGAGTGTAAAAAATAGCTGCATACACTAAGTGCTGAAACATATTTGCAGTGAATAAAAGTGCCTTCAGATATTCATGTGGCTGTTCAAAATCTTGAACACAATTCCCCAAACTTGTTCATTTTTATGAAACCATCAAATTCTTCTAAGCTATTTAAAACCATAAGGGACATTTTACTGGGGATTTTTATATAAATGTATAAAACATGTTTATTTATTCATCTGATTTTTTTCAGGAGTTAAAACTTATAGTGTGCTTTGTGAAGGTATCATATTTATTTATTTAACAAAACCTTTAGAAAAATAATATGAAAATATATTAATGATATAATTTCGTAAATTTGTTGGCATACAATATAGGTGAAGATGATATACATTTTAGGTAGCATTACAACAGGTTTCTGAAATTCAATGATCACAGAGAACTGTCAGTATTCTTTTTGTTTATTGCTTTTTTTTTTTTTTTTTGCTTTCTTTGTGGTGGATAAATTGCCTACCACTTGCTATTAGTTACATTTATTGTAAAGATCCATTATTTTTGTTAATATTTGATAGGTTATTTTTGATGCTATTAAAATGGAAAAGAGTAGTGATTTTAAGAAGTAACACATGTAGTATTTCATACTACCTTGCTATCAATTTTAATAAATTTATTGTCATAATTTACATTGTACATTACTCATTTTAAGAGTACAACTAAAATATTTCTATTAAGCATATTCTTTTGTAACCATAACAGAGATGCAGTTTTAGAATATTTTTGTCACCCTGTTAAAATCTTTGAACTTAGTTAATTCCCATTCCTAGATCTAACCCAGAGAATCATTCCTCCATTTTTAGTGTCTATACTGGTCAGCTTTCCATTGCTGGGCCAAAATACCTGACACATACACACCAAAGAAGAAGAGATCTACCAGAATAAAGCTCATTCTGTGAGAGATTTCAGTGTATTGTTAGTTGGTTCCATAAATGTCCTGGTGGAAGGGAATGTAGCAAGGCAGCTCACTCCATGGAGGACAGGAACCCAACCACAGGAGAACACCAGGGAAGAAGAGGTCAGGGAGCAGATACAGTCTTCAAGATAACTCCCCCATGATTCACCCAGGCATATCCAGAAGCATCTCTAATCTGTGCATCTGTCAAGTCAATCAAGCTGACAACCAAGTTTAACTGTCACATCTCACTCCTTGTCAAATTAACACCCAAATACACCAGCTTAAACCATATTTACTCTCCAAATAAGGACATCAAAGTCTTACCTAAAAAATAGGATGATGCATCTTGCTCGTGTAAACCCTAAAATGCACACATTCCTTCCTTGAAGTCTCAGCCACTGCAGTATCGCTTAAAAATCCTGAGTTCAAATTAGCTGTGACTCAAAGAAAACTCTTCTCTGTGAACCTCAATACAATTCAACAAGAATGTTACTAAATCTCAAAATAAAATGGAACAGGGTAAATCATCTCATTTTCTTTGGTATAAATATAATATTAGACAAGAATAAGACCAAGCCAAGACCTAAAGTCTACAGGACAAACAGTCTGTAGTTTCATGGTGGGATCTAGACCATGTCATGATGAGATGTGGGTTCCATATGGCTTAAGCTATGCTGGCTGATCCTTTTTGTTTTTCAGTACACAGCCTTCCTTTTGGGCTGGCTCTACTCTAGGCTTGTGAGATTTCTTATCAAATATTCCTTGTTTCTGGCATCTCCGAATTTTTAGGGTCTTGACCTCATTCTCACAACTTCACATATGACATTCTCAGAGTGCCCTACAAAAGTCTCTAACCCTGTTATATATTTTTGCCCCACTTCTTAGTCTTTTCTTTGAAAAAAAGTTAAGACCTTGGAAGTTCAAAACCCAAGTGTTCTGCATGCCTGGAATACCAGCATCACAGGAACAACATCAAATTTTGGGTCCAAGCTGAGGCGTACATGGGGCACCTTGAGCTACTGCAGCATTTAAAAGAAAATCCTGAGGAACTAATCCCACAGATGGGCGCTCTCTGGCTTTAGAATTTTTTTTTCTCAAATAAAAGATGTATACTTTTGCATGCTGGAACTGGTGATGGGTAGGATTTGCTCATTCCTGAGATGCCTAGCATCTTTCCTCCTGTCCTAGTTCAAAGCACTTAGTTTCTTTGCTATGGTCCTAACTCTCTGGCAATCAACCATCTCCTTTAGGCCCAAATTTAGATAAGGTTACTTCTGAGCCACGATTTAAGGATTTCAAATATTTCTGCTTTCCTTTTGGCTCCTGATTTTCACTATAAATGGCCAAAAGTACACAATCATGCCCACGCTCTGCCCTAAGTGCTGAAATGCCTTGAAATTTCCTCCACAAGATCAGTTAGTCTGCCATCTTTAAGTGCAACATTACACACAATCATGGGACATGAACAAAATGTACACACAATTTTCTACTGTTTTGTCTTGCCAATGTGTATTAAACATGGCCTCTACTCTAATACCCAATAGAGTCCTGATTCTAATCTGAAACCTCATGAGCCTAGCCTTGACTGTCTAGATTCCTATTGGAATCATGGTATTCTGAGTTCCAACCAGAATTGTTTATCAGGCACTGTGTATTGAATTTTAGGCTTTTGATAACTTCTCCAAATTTAGTTAAACTATACCTGGTAACCAGTTCCAAAACTTTCTCAAGGTACAGTCATAGCAACAACCCAAAATCAGTAAAAAATCTGTGTTGGTAAATTATTTTTGAAATGAAATATATAACACCCACAATTTAAAGAAGGAAACTTTGAGTCTGGATTACGGTTTCAGAGATATCTTTATGAGTGGATGGCATTAAGGCAGAAACATCATGGCTGAAAAGAAGGGTGGAACAAAACTGCTCATTTGATGGTGACTGAGAAGTAGTGCACAGGAGAGTAACACCAGAAAGGAAAGGGCCAAGGACCAGATATAGCCCTTCGCACCCTAAGGGTGGCACCCTTAGCACCCACCCAGACACATTCCAAAGTGTACATACTGCTTTCCGGTATCTCTCAAGCCAATCAAGCTGATACTCAAGCTTTATCATCACAGTGCCCATTGATTTGCTGTTTCTGGTCATGTTGTATAAAGCTACACGTATAATTTGTGGTCCTTTGCACCCAGATGCTTAACATTAACATCATTCTTTAGGCTCATCAGTTTTGTACCATGTTTTAGTACTTTTTTGTGATTAAAAACATACCATATTCTGTTTATCCATTTACTAATCTACATATCTACCTTACTTTTTCATGTAATTCACAATATTTTAAAACTATTCTTTTTCAACTCTACTTACAATGCTGTAGGTTTCAGAAATGATAATCTTAATTGCTTTGCTAATGGAGAGGAATGTGAAATATGTATCTGGACAGATATTTACTTTAAGTTGTTCAGGGCCTGATGACTTCTCAGGCTGTAAGCTGTCGTATTTTTCTGGCACTGAATATTTAACCAATGGCCATGCCAACCCATGTTTAATTTTGAGACAAGATCTTACTGAGTCCCTTAAATTGCCCACACTGGGGTAGATGTTGCTATCTTCCTGCCTCAGCCTTCTGGATTTCTTACAGGTATGTACCACCACTTTTGAATAATACAACCCAGTGAGTTACCAATTAACCAAATAAGTCATAATTTAATTGTGATTTAAAGTTTTCTACAAATTTTGCAGAATACAAGTTACAATTATTCTAGCCTCTATTGCATAACCAAGGCCAAGAGCTTGAGCCACAGGGAAGAGATTTGGGGAAAGACTTACAAATGGAAAAATCTATTAATAAAAAGGCCATGCTTAAAGACACAGTCTACTTTTCTTGCAGAGGTCAGAAGAAGCTGTTGTTTAGCAAATCCTTAATGGTTTATGAACACACAGAAAGCTAATCCCTGGCTACTTAAAAATGTCAAGTTCATGTGATGGCAAAAAGAAATGTTATATTGCTTATGGATTTGTGAAAAGCAGAAAAAAAGGAAAGAGAAATATAAAACATTTTGTTGTATATTCTAACAGGGTTTGGAAGACATTTCATTCTGTTTATAATCAAAATGCTGATATTGGATGACATATACTCAGAATATATAAACAGAGAAGAGAGAAGCAAAAAAAGGTGCAGAAGATTAAGCAGAGTATTGTATAATTTATGAACCCCTGGAAAATGATAGAGTATAACAGAAAACAACTGAGACTCATTATCTGTGCACTACATGGAAAACAGAAACTACTCAAGTAGCACTCAGATATGTTTTCATTGTAAGCTCAATACACTTACTTTGCAATTAGGTTTTTGCCCTTAAAATCATATACTGCATGAATTTAAAATGAGAAAATGTTTTCTGCACATTCTGCTCCCTGCTTTTTTTTTTTTTTTTTTCTTTTAGAGCAAAGGAAATCCTGGAAAGGAAAGTCAACATCAGATTCTCCATACTTCCTTGACATGATTTTCAATGAAGTTTCACATCAATGGTTTTATTTTCTCTGGACTAAGTCTAAGTTCTTAACATTTGTAAGTAGTAAAACCTCTGCTTCATTAAACAAAGTCCTTGGAACACAACAAATCTCGAAGCCATAGGTCAGGGGTGGTACTTCTGGCATGGCACTCTCATTGGAATTGCTAGAAAGAGAAATGGAGTCTTGTGGGTGTGAAGTTAATAGCATCATTTCATGGAGACTTGGAAATATTTTATTACTTTTAGCAGTTAGTTTGCTTTGGGATCAAGAGTTTTGATACTTTATTTTTGAAGATATATAAATCTCTCTGTGTTTAAGGGGAAATAATTCTATTATCTAGAAAGCTCCTGTGAGATTCTGACTCTATTTTTATTCTAGGGTCCTGGTAACACAGAAAATGTTACTTTCATTAAACCACTCTATAATTTCTTGGCATGAAAATGTTTTAGTAGGTTTCTCAAAACAGTCCAGCAAGATATGGGAAATAAGTTTCTGAAAATGATAATGTGCATATTGTTTCTTAATGATGTTTCTGTACTCAAGAGCTGTGGATTAAATAATTTCTCTAGTCATCCCACAAACATGTACTGAACCCGGTTATGTTATATGCCAGGCACAAAAGGATGGAGCTGAGAATAAAGAAACAAAAATCACTGCCTCAGCTGGACTCTATTCTAACTAGAAGACTGTAAGACAAGTAAAAATGTATAGTATGTTAAAGAGTGACTAAAGATAAAAGAAAGACATACATGAAGGAAAGGATATATAGAAAGTTGGGGTAATGCAAAATATGGCTGTCATGGTTTATGTCGTTGGCTCCCAGGCCTCAAGCACTTACATTATGCATCTGTGATTAGTTCATTGTACAGTACTTGGATAGGGGATGTGAGTACTACACTGACCTAGGGATGGAGAGAGGATATAATGTAATGGCAGGAAAAAGATGTGTCACCCTCTTTTGCCAGTTTCTGCCTTGCCATTTGCAGCTGCCATAAACTGTGGTCCTGCCATGCCACCCTACCTTGGAGCCAACTGAGTATGGACTAAAACCTTCAAAAACTGTAAGAAATAAACCTTTCCTTTCCCAACTTGGTGCATTAGGTATTTTGTCTCAGCAATGAGTAAAAAATAATTAAGACAATGGCAGAAGTATAGTGATGTCCTGGTAACAGGGTGAGGAAGTTGACCCTAGAAATGTCCATAAGGAAAACATTAATTTATAAAGACTATGTGTAGTAGTCAGCCTTTTGTCTCTGGGACTAAATGCCTGAGAACTGCAATGTAAAGAAGGAGAGTTGTTGGGAGGCAGAGTGTAGATGGTGGATAGAAAGCAGTTGGCTACAGAGGCTCCCTGAGATTGTCAACTTAGAATTCAACATTCAGAGAATGGGGAGCTCCAAACAGAGGGAGATGAATACTCTCGTCCCAAGAAGAAACTAAAGTGAGAAGAACTAATCAAACATACAGTCCTGGTGCTATTATTGGGACAGCTAAACGTTCAGTGCTCCCACCACAGCAGGCGACTTGCCGAACTGTCCAAGGTCCCACCACTTTGACTCACTGGAGGCACAGTCACACTGAGGTTGGGGGTCAGCCAGCCAAATGGAGAGCTGAGCTGGTGGTGAGCCTGCATCAACCTGTATAAGTGATGGGAGTGGAGCCATTCCACAGAAAGAAGGGCTCTGCCGGATAACATTCTGGGACCGGGAAGGACTGGCAAGTACAAGGGGCAGCAGTGACTTTAGTCAGTGGTTCCCTTCCTGAATGGGATTGGTGGAGTGAGCTAGGGCTGGGTCACAGGGCATGGCTGAGACTCAATGGGTTATCCAAAATCAATTCCCTATGGTGGCCATGCACACTAATGCAGTGAAGCCTCAGAAGTTTGACTGACCTGGAGAAGAGGCAGTGCACAGTAACACAGTGCAGGCCTCAGCAGCTTGACTGATCTGGAGGGGAGGTTGTTTGCCACCCACCAGTATACTGCAGTGGGAAGTGTCACCTAGCCAGCATGCTTCAGAAGAATTGTAACCAACAAAGAAAGAAGCTGGGGCCTCCTGGAAGAAACAAAAAAGATAGGAAGAGGAAGCAACAAGAGAAAGTCTCCAGGTCCCAACCCTGAGAACATTGACCCAGGTAAATACAAAGGAGAATGAGAACAGCAAACAAGTAATATCAGACACCACACCAGTGGACATAAAGAGATATCTTCGGGATCTCATAGATGAGTTCAAAAGTAAAATATTTAGCCAAGTAAAGCAATATATAAGAAGATTAATAAAAGAGATGCTAAGCACCCCTTAAGCAGGATGGAAGAAGGGAGCAACTCAAACAAAGGAAAGAACCATTTGATGAAGAATATAAAGAAAATATAGAATATATGGAGCAGATTCAAAGAGATTACCAGGAAATTAAAAACTCTATGTAAACATGGCAAATCTGCTTGAAAGAAACTAGGGATAGATTATCCAAACTGAAGGACAGTTTTTCAATGTGGGATTATGAAAGGAAAAACTTTTTAAAAATAACAAGGAAACAAGAAGTAACAATACAAAGGCTACAAGATGACAAGAGGATCTATCACTTGAGAATAAAGAATGTTAATGAAGCAGCAGGGGTACAAATAAAGGAACTACAAAGGCTATTCACAGAAATAATTAAGGAAAACTTCCCAAACATAGGAAAAAAATGATATTCAGATGTATGAGGCATACAGAACTCCAGCCACCTACAACCAAAACAGAGCTACACCCAGGCATATAATAATCAAGATCCCAGAAATTCAATATAAGAATAGAATATTAAAAGCTGTTAGAGACAAGAAACAGATAACCTATACAGGAAGGTCCTTCAGAATAATGGCAGACTTCTCAACACAAACCATCAGGTTAAGAAAAGCCTGGAGCAAAATATTCCAAGCCCTGAAAGAAAAATAACCTCTAGCCCAGGTTGATATACCCTGAAAATTTGTGTCTAGAAATTAATGGAGAAACAAATTGCTTCCAAGACTTTCCCAAGAGGAACTTGGGGAATTTGCAACCAGCAATCCAACTCTATAGAGAAGAATACTGCAGGGCATTCTAGAGAGAGAGAAATACTAGGATTCCATGAACAGTGGCAGAGAGACCTCAATGAATGGAGCAAAAAAAACAGAATGAAGAAGATAAGTAGACAACTAATGACAAACAAAGAGCATAACAGAATGAGGCAGAGAGGGTTGGTTATAATTTCTAATATAGATGTCCTTGATACACTAAATTAAAACAAAAAAAGTAGAACCACATGTAGAGTAGATCAGGAGGTAGGGTCCACTGAGATGCTATTTGTAGGAAATATAATTAACATAAAAAGAGTACATGGACTGAAAATCAAATATGAGAAATCAATGCTCTATGTAACAGAGAACCAGAGTAATAGGGCCAACTAGACCAGTATTTGTGGATAGGTTGGAAATACAGGCTTTAACAGGCAAATGTATACAATTAGAGATTAAGTCCAAGAGAGAGCAGGTTTGAAACCACTTAGGTAAACAGCAGGTTGCCCCCCCCCCAATTTAAATCGAAGGGTTTTGGTGAAAGGGAAGTGAAAGGGGAGGGAGAGTCTTAAAATACATGGCAGAAGATATTGTTAATAGTGTATCAGGATTTAAAAACCACACCACTTGCACCACTCTGCTTAGATAGATTTTATTCTGTCCCAATTGTCTACTTGCATTAGATTTGAGGGCATAGACAACTATCCCCAAAACATCAGGATATAACACAGTAATCACCTTTAATTTCCTATTACCTTAATCTAGAGCCCTGTGTGACTTATACTGTTTTATCATGACTGATATTAGTTAAATCTGGTTTGATTGCTGTTTGGTTTTGACAGATTTTATTCAAAACTGATACGACTGATAGTATCAAGTCTGAGAGTATAGGCAAACATCCCGAAGATGACAAGACTCTAAGATATACATTCCGGTTTGAAAACTGCCTGTTTTTGAATACTATATACAAAGTTGTGTTTTTATTAGTACTGTTATGTACTGATATATTCAATTGTACTATGTCTGATGATATAGCCAATTCTATTGAAAATAACAAGAGACAACACAGGAACTATGGTAGAACTCCTTGTGCAACGGTCTTATATGTCTTTTTCATTTCATGTGTTTATAGGAATATGTTTTGTTTTGCCTTACTTTGTTTCATTTCTCCCTCTAACCTAGAAAGGATAGAAATAAATGTTAAGACTCATGCATGTGTAGAATCTATAAACAGTTTACAAGAACTTATGACACATGATGAAATGAACAGATACTTTGAAGGAAAAGAGACACTAAAGTACCCAGCGCTGATCCTGGAGTGTCATAATGTGAAACCCAGCAAGAGTATTATTCTTCGTTCAGAATGATATTAGACTGCTTGGGTTTGTTCAATCTCAACATCATTGAAGATATGGATAACTGCATGTATGTTTAAGTGTATAGTATTGATAACCATATTTCTAAGTTTTGTTGGATCGTTGAGCAGAATTGGGTGCAATCTCACTGTTTGAATCCCCACTTTATATGCTCCACTTTAGTATCTTGAATAACTATTTGTAAGAGGACAATCTGTAATCATCAAACTAGTGATTTTTACTGTTTATTTTTTTCTTTAAAGTATGTACTATTTCTACCTGTTTTCTGTTTTGTTTAGTCTTTCTTTAAATTTTTTTTTAAAGACCAAAAAAAAAAAAAAAAAAAAGGAGAGTTGTAATTGGATCATGGCTTCAGAAATTCCAGTCCATGCTGAACTGCTACTAAAGCAGATGAGGCACAATGGAGGACAGCTACCCAACGGTGTCAGCCAGAGAACAGAGCAGTGAAACAGCACTAAAAAGAGTCAGGCACCAGAGTAGTACCCAAGGCCACACCTCCACAAAACACCCAGACATACCCTCAAGTGTGGTTTACTGATCTCCTGGGCATCTCTCAAACCAACCAAATTGACAGTCTGGCTTAACAGTCACTTCTTGTAGACCCCCTGAAGCAGAAATGTGATTGATAAATTTAGCCTATATATCCATAATTGAACTACAGCTCTATCACCTTGGTTCAGCCCCTAACATCTCTATCCTGGATTATTGCAATGCTAGACACTTCTTAGTCCCCATACTTGAGGTTGAGCACACCTTGGCTACCACAGGGTGAAAGAGCTTAGATAAATATAAAAGAGACCTCCAGCAGTGATGCCATTCAAATAGCTATGTACCATTGGAATTAATACAGATGTTTGCACAGAAATACCATGTTGGTTGCTGATACTTAAAGCCACATATATAGGTGAATTATTTTGAAAATACAGATAGAAAAGAATAGGGGTCTGTGGGCTTCTTATTGGTACATTCCAAAATGCAGAGGTCAGAGACGCAAGAATCACTTGCAGAAAACTGAGAAAGAACCATGAAAAATATTAAGAAAAGCCAGAGAACTGTGCTACATCACAGTCCACAGAGACAGCTCTGTAGGTTTCATTTGCAGCTCTAACTCAAAAGTCACCTGCCCCCCTCCCACACCCCATGGGACTCACTACAGGGTGCAGGTACAATTATTCATTTGTCACCCAAATCAGTACTGTTTTGTTTTTGAACTCTTCAGAATTATCCAAAATCAATGAGACACCTTGTCTTTTTTGTATGATAGCTTACATGTTTTTTTTTTTTTTTTCAAAGTATTCCAGTGTCCTCATTTTTGTATCATTACTGTTGTTCAGGACACCCATCTTGGTCCAGCGATAATGAAAACGCTTCCCAATCTCACTCCTTATATCTAATTCCAAGTAATACGCAGGCTGATCTACCTAAAAGCAACTCTAACAAAGAAGTGCATCAGTCACTTTTTTGTTGCTTTCTAGTGAAGACTAAATTCTAAGCCCTCGGTTCATTTCTCAAGTTTCATGATTTCCTTTACTGACCACATAAACTGTGAACATTTATTCTAGCTTTTGGTTCCCTGGAGTTTTCAGATGTCTCTTGTTGTGTCTCCACATTGTTCACCTGGCACAGAACTCTACTCTTCCCAGCTTCACCACCCTCCTCCTGTTCACATTTTCAGATCTCAGTTTCAACAGAACCTTCCTCAGGAGTGCAGGACACCAACACTCCTTATCTGGAATTTTTGACTCTCTTCTTAGTTTCTTATTTTTGCAATAACCACATTGATGTTTCTTGACTTTTTAATTGGTTTAAATCCTTATCCTGACCACTAGCAGTGTCATTCTTGTGCATTGTACTTGCTGTGTTCCCAAAATGCTGTCAGAAAATATTGTGAGTTTTCCACAATTCACTGCTACATAAATGAATAGACGGGATCTCACTTGCTTTCTGCCCACCTCTCTGAACCACAGAGCTTTCAGTCTTTTACAAAGTTTTCTTCTTTTGTCCTAAGTCGGGGGTCCTAAAGAGGTGTTTCTTAGAAACACACATGGTCTGCCAGAACTAGACATCAACTGAATACTACGGTTGCAAGTCTCTCTCCTCTCATACTGGTGTCTCAACCCTATGAGCACTATGCTATGCTTTCTCCATGCCCAGACAACACCAGACAGGTTCTTGGAAATACTGTGTTTCCACAGTGCCGTATATACCTAGCTGAAATCGGCAAAACATTCACTCTGCCATTTTGGGTCGCAGGGTATTGTAACATGATCCAAACAGAATTGTCTTTGGCCTGTTTTCTTCATTACCAATGTACAGTTATCTAATCACTTTTTAACTGTGACTCATATTTGCTTCTTAGCGAACAGGCTGGAGAACAAACTTTAGGCCATTCTATTTGTTTCTTTTTTTCTTTCCAAGTCTCTAGATATGTGGAAATAAAGATTTCTACTCATAAATTCCCTGCCTATTCTCAATCCAAACTAACTGCAAGTGAAACAGTATACACTGAGGTCTAGAGGAGTGTGGACTATTCCAATATCAGCTTGAACCAGAAAACTATAGTCACTCTGCCTCCTCTGGAGATCCTCAGAAAAACAGACTTGAGTGGTTCATTTGAGATATAATGTGAAGCCTGGACTCATTATTAACTTTGTATTATTGTGGCCTATTTAGATACAAAATATTTAAAAAGATAAAAATATCATACTTCTGTTGTCTAGGAAAGCTTTTACTAGCACTCAACACCTCCCACAAAATATTCTTGGTAATGTTCCCCACAGTAATCCATGTCTCACATTTGTTTCAATATTCACTTCCTTTGGCCAATGAAATCATTTCTTATCTGTTTTTCCAAGTCATTGTGTATATATATATATATTTCTCTTAGTCTCCCTTCTTTCCTTTCATTCTCTCCTCCCTTTCCCTTTTCTTCCTCTCTTCTCTTTCCTTTTTCCCCTTTTCTCTTTCCTTTTATGTTCTTTGCCTCACACAGGACAGGACACCACCTGAGGTGGACCTTACCCCTCCTGGACACTTGTTTGTCTAAGTCGCCCAGGCCGGTCTCGTATCTGTCATTCCTGTTCTCACACTTCCAAGCAGCTGGAATTACAGGTTTTGCCACCACGCCTGGCTTTGCTTTATTCCCTCCATAAAACAATGCCACGTGTTTTAGACAACTATCAGAAAACACTTCACTTTTCACTTCTTTAGTTTCATTTTTTCTTCACTTATATGATGAGCCACACAAAACTGTAGATTTTCACTATTTTATATTGGTCTCCCTCCCAAAATGTGGAGAAGCACATTGACAACTTAACTATTAAGACCTCCTTACCATATTTATCACAAAATATAATCTTTAGTGTTGTGGCTTGTACTGTACTCCTTTTATCCTTTTATTAAACTGTTTCCATCTGCATCTTTGAACACTTAGTTTTTTTTTTTTTTTTTTTTTTTTTTTTTTTTTTTTTTTTTTTTTTTTTTTTTTAATGAAACTCTTCCTGATGATTTTCTAAATCACATTTAGGCCATACAGCTCTTTGAAATTATTTTATCTTAGTACCATATGATTGCCTATTTTGTAATGTTTATTATACATGTTTTGCTCCCATCAACTGACTTTCTGCCTTTTAAGTCTTATTGTAACTAATAACAAGTGACTCTTTAATTTATTTTATGTGAATCCTATCACAAGTTCTATCTAAGAGCTAAACACCAAATATGTGGTTAACATATTTTTGCTGATAGATATATTGAAGAACACAAAAAATCCAAATATCAATATTCAATTAAGTATCATCATCCTTATTAAACCAAAGTATTATGCTATTAAAAATTTACAACACTTCTTCAGCACATGGTTGACTTCTCAGATTTACATACAATCTTTTTTTTTTCCTTAAAATATTTAGCATAGTATTCAAGTCAGGAAGAATAATTTCCAGATCATTCCATGAGTAAATATAATTTACATAGAACTAGTTTTGGTGATTATCACCATATTTCTTATTAGATCCACCTTCTGATCATTTAAAAAATATCTTAACTCGGCTTGCCTGCTGGAAATTTTCCTCATTAAATTGATTTTCTTCAGTGGAAATTTTGAGTACTGCAAAATTCATAATAAACACTCAGAGAATATTCAAACCAGGCAAATTAGTAAGTTGTGACCTAGTATTAGCTCCTAAAGGCCACTTTGTCTTATCCCGAATCTTGGAGGCTATTTTTAATTTGGAGGTAGAAGGTGAAATAAAGGAAAGGTCCTGATTTGTTCTAAAATATTTCTGGAGTTTGCAGAATGGCTCTCCAGTGAGGAGCCACCAGAGCCTGCCAATCTTATAGTGGGTCTCAAGAGCCTATTGAAGCGCCAGCTTAAAGCTTTGAACATAATATTTATTGGCACAGAGTGTCTTCTAACTGCACTTCAACTCTAATACTATATAATGCTAAGTCTCAACTGTGCTCCAGTTCACTGATATCACAGCTTCAGCATTTGCATATTTCCATTTGATTAGCTATCATAGGAAATGTTCAGTAATAGTGAATTTCCAGCTAAGCCTTTGGTTTCCCCCCTAACCTTGGTAAGAACTAAGAGATGGTTGATGCTCCATCTTGGGAGCATCATTTTGTTCTTTATATTTTTAATCACAAAATGTTTTTGGTTGCTTTGACTAAACATACTAATTATTCACAACATTTGTATTGCAGGGTGACAAGAGAGCACCAGTTTTTCCAAAATCTGTGACTTTTTAAAGATTGCTTATGGTGAGAAAATTTTTATACACAAATTATTTCATTAATAAGAAGACAGACATGATAAAATGGCAAGTCATCCATTTCCTATGGATGCAACCATATGTCAAAGTAGATTAATTAGCAAATAAATGATGCTCTGCAATTTAAACAAAGAATAAGTATTATTATTAAGTACTATTAAGAAGCTAATTTAAGAAGGACAAAGTATGAGCTAAGTCTAAGTGATGATGATATTTTCCAGTGTAGAAAAGATATAAAATATTATGAAGTACTATTCAGGTGTTAATTTTAAGGAGGAGGAAATGCAACTCTCATTTATTATAGTGTGTATTTTAGGTATGTGTATACACAGATATATGTATGTGTGTGGAAGGGCTTGTTTGTTGCTTGTGTGCTTATGTATTTATTTATATTTTTAGTGCAATTCAATTTCTTAGTTTATTCCCTATCTCAGGATATGGACCAGAGATAAACATCATCATTCAGTGCACTTATATTGCATTGCTTACTAGGGGTTATGACTTTGGCCTCTAATTCTAGAATGCCTGAGAGGAATATGGCCTAGAGAATGCTGTTTGTAAGGGCTTAAGTGTTCACAATGCTTCCCTGATTGACTAAGTCAGTGACACATGAAATTTGACCAGACTTCTACAGTCACACTGATGACAAAAGACATTTAGACAGAAATTGTGATGCTGCTGTCTTGTCATGAGAGCTACTACTCATTTGAGCAATTCAACTGCTGCCCATGCTGTGGGAGTTTGCAGTTATCTGAGCTGTGCGGTTTTGCCATTTTTGTAGCCCTTCACTTAAACTTAAGCCTCATTTTTGTGAAATTGGGAAACAATAGATATGTATTAGGACACACAGACCAACGTTGAATGTAAAGGCTACTGATGTTTAAATACTTCTAAATATTTTTTTTTAATTTAGTGAAGACTAGAAGCATTCTTGTAATTTTAGAATCTAGTCTTCAAATTGGGCAGTGTTTATGGAAAATGAACGGCAGCTGCTACCACACATAACCCTGTGGTACTGTGACACTAGGACATCCTGAGCCTCAAAATCAGTGCCTGCTTAGTCAGTGAGGTCTTTCTATACCACTGCTAAGTGATTCCTCTGACTTTTCAATCTCTGACCTTTCAGCTCCGAGCAATTCTTCATTCCTCTGGTCTCTCTTTCTCCGTTTGAGTCACTTCTGAATTCCAATCTTATTACTCACCCACGGTTCTCAGGCTGAAGTAAAGTGGATGAGGAAACAGATGGCAGATTGATAGACTCCTAAGAATGAATGCCGCCACGTTTTTATTCCCTCTTTCAATTCTTTCTTATAGTCCTTAGATTGCTACAATATTCCTGAGACATTACATAGGAAGATATGAATTGATAGGCTTATTTCCCCTCCAAAGACTCATGTGTTAAAAGGCTTGGTCCCTTGCAAGGTGCTACTGGAAGCTGGTGGAATATTTAAGAGGGGAAGACAGTGGGAAGTCCTTAGATTACCAGGGCCCTCTGTTTGAAGGGAATAATGGGCCCTGGGATTTTACATTATTGTTCCATAGATGCTGAGATCAATGTTTTTTTGGGTTTTTTTTTTTTCCCCCATGACATGCTCTTCTCCATTGTTTGAAGCACTCACACCAGATGCCTAAAAGCGATGGATCTGCCTGATGATGTATTGTAACCTCAAAAACTATAAACTGAAATAAATGTGTTTTGTGTATGCCCTGATTGATTTAGGCATTTGTTTCAGTGCCATAAAGCTTACTAATACAGGAGTCTCGTATATGAATCCATAGACCAAGCCCTATGTTTAGAGTAAATGAGAAGAGTGGCTGTGAGAAGTGTTTGAGACTTAGAAGCAAACATAGTGGAATTTGCTTCCCAAAAGAGTGGATGAGGAACAAGAAACAATAAATCCATATGTCATTGTTCGTATGCCTGAAGGAGCCTCATTGCATTACCTGTCCAGTGTGTTTAAGGGACTAACATTAATAAGCTGGAAACATCTGATCAAAAGGGGATCCCCAGAGATGGACTGTGTGCAGGCTCAACCTGGACAGCAGATGACGAACCTGGGTAAATGACAGACCACGACATTACTAGTCCCTGTCTGCAACACTGGTAGTCCTACCACCGTATGCATCTCAAAGGTTTACACAGGTTCTGAGAACTCACATGAAGACCACAGAGGAAGAGGCAGGAAGTCTAACCTTTAGCTGGGTTCAAACGTCACCTAACAGTTTGATTAGAAATTAAGCTGGGCTCTTAAAAAATAAATGATGTGACATTTGCTCCCCATTTTGGTAGTTAGCTTGCAATCTTTATCAGTTACCTATACAAGAGCCGGTCTTTTGAAAATCACATTTCTGTTGAATATAGAAGAGCATCTTTACTTATTTATTTATTTTGTGGTACCTGGGGTCGAACTCATGACCTCATGTTTGCCAGGCAGGCGCTTATGCCACAGAGTTAAATCCCCAGCCCTGAGCATACTTAATTAGATGACATTTGCACATGGGAAATAAAATAGAGGGGAACAAATTATAACATTACATTTCTGGCTATATGCCATGAGCATTTCAGTCTGTTAGATGTTGATAAATATTTAACATTTTCATGAATACTATATAATAAGTAATATTATCCCCATTTCACAGAACAGAGAACCAAGGCAGAGCGAGCCCAAGGCAAATGGAGCCCATGATTCAGAGTGATAAAATCAAGACTTAGTGATATGTTCATATATATATTCACAGGTCTTGAAGTCTTTTTTAAATTCCCCACTTAACAGAGTCTTCTTAATTTAATGATGAGATAATGGGAGGGTATTCACACACACACACACACACACACAGATTTTTTTCTCCTGAATCATGAAGTAAATTGCCTACATTCTGCATTTGTCTTTAACTCTAAACATAAAAGACACTGATAACTAAATTTTAAAAATCTTTCTTCATTTTCATACCAAGAACACTGTTAAATATATTTAATTATGTGTTTGAAATCTGACTTTTAAAGTTTGAAAGGACTAAGTAAGGAATAGAAGAGTTTAAAAGTAGCATAAATCCAATTGCAGAAAACTTTCATGTTACATATATTAGTTCTATGTAATATCATACTGAGAGACAGATATTATCTCTAGGTTCAAATTAGACATTCAGGCATAAAAAAAGCATATGGAACCTAAATTTAAGTGTTTAGACTTTGTTTTATTGCTATTTTCTTAAATCGTAAAATGTTGCAAAGGCTATTTGGTCATCAGCCATTTGAATTCAGGTTAACAATAAATAACAGATAATAAGGAAGAAAATCTCAGAAATCAGTGACACTTTGAAAATCTTGTTTAACAGAATTAGTGTTAGATTTAATGGAAACAAATTTGTTATTTACATAATCCAGAGGTGACAAATAACAACATGCAATTGTGAGTCAAGTAAGAAAAATTGTTACTTTAATCCAAAACATTCTACAAATCAATCAACACAACAAATTATCAGCGTGATAATATATTCAACACATTTGACATTTACATTAATTGGAGGTAATGAAGAAAATATTTTTTGTTGTTTGTTGGATGAAGTTAAATGGGCTGGAAATGCATATGAATAAAACATCATTATTCCTCTCACTGTACACCTGTTCAAATTTCTATTGACAATTTGATATTTTTATTAGAGGCCGAATGGAAAGTTGACAAGCACAAATGACAATTTCTTTCCAATCACAGGATAAAAGTAAACAAACAGTGTTTTTGCCCAGCTCTCTTAAACCCCAGCACTATGACAAGTGCTTAACTAGCCCCCAAACACTGCCACTTAGTCATGACTTTTGGTTTTATAAATTATTTACAGTTTGCTAGGTACGAGGCTGGTGGAAAATGCCTTTCTTAGCTGCTTGATTGACAATATAATTATACTCTGTTTTTGTTTTAAGCACTGTTATGCAGGATTGTAATGCCATAAAAAGTAAATAGGAATTTTATGAGCTTTTAACTTTGACAAGGTCATGCTGAAGCATACCAGAGAGATGTCATGAAAAGCCATAGCCATTATTAGCTGTGTCCTATAAGTGCCTTCGCACCTCGAAGCTCCGTTTGGGCTAAAATATGTATTCACCGCTGTCCACCTCAGCAGAGGATATGAGGGGATGAGGTGAGTGGCGTGAGAAGCAGTCAGACTTGGTCTTTACAATTTCCTTTCTCTCTTTATGTGAAGTCTTGTTAACAAGTTGAATTTTTAGAATAAAATAGGAACAGTTTCAGGTTTGATTTTATTTTTGGTCAGACACTATATCTATGAGAGCTTATTGCCTTCTTGTCCCATTAGCCAATTTTTGATGATTTTCTGATTTATAAGTGCGCTGTAGTGGTGGTGGTGATGGTGGCGGTGGTGCAGAAGAGCATCAGTCATTGTTATAATATGGAAATCCCCAGGGTCATTGCCCCGAGCTTTGAACTCTCAAATGGTGCCCCAAATTTACCTCAGAATAAATGCCTACTCTTTTATAAACTGCAATGGGATCTTTAAAGTAAACAGAACAGATGGGGTTTTAAGGTCTTTCCCAAAAGGCTCATACACCACACCAAACTCGATTTATCTAACTTGGCAGGCAGGGAATTCTGCATCCAGCCAGTTGGGATTTGAACCAGTGGTTCTAGCTGATTGTGTACCCAAAAGTTGTTCTTTATGTGCAATACAGCCTGGAGGTTAGTTCAAAAAAGTTCTTTGTGTTTTCAAAATTAGCTTCCTTTGCATAGTGCATTTTTCAGCAATTTTAGCTTCAACTTATTTTAATCTCTGAATACTGTGACGATATCCTGAGTCCTTGGAATCAGCTCCCTTTCCATATCACCACCAAGATGAGTATTTTCTTATTTGATTTATGCGTCCTGTTCCAGCTTTGCTATTGGGACAACATATTTTTTCATTTCTTTTCAGTCGTTTATTCTTTGTGCTCAGCCTCCATGACCACTCCAAGAAAATGAGAAAGGAGCTCCACATGAGGGTGGTGGCATTGGCAGGGTACAAATGTCACTTCAGCCTTTCTTGTCAACTTGTGTTCGTAATGCTGCCTATCTTGGCTGAGAGTGAGTGAACTCGCAGCAGCAAGTCTTTTGATCCATCCTCGAGGACTAAACTGCTCTGAGTAATGACCTATTCCATTTTTCCCCCTTGGAATACATATTGCAAGATTCCCAGGAAAATATTGTTTCGACTCAGTTGTAATTCAAGATTAACATAAATGCAAGGCAGAAGCCTTGGGGTTCTGGGTACCTTAAATGAGAAAATGAATGTGAGTCAGATTTAAACTTCTGAAAATTGTTTGGGTTCGCATGCTTTCAAAATCCTGCTGGAAAGTGAATGTATGCAGTAAAAGCAACAGAAATGTCACAGGCCTCATATGGATGTCTGCAGAGGAAAACATTTACTTTTATAATATTCAGTCTGGAAAAACAAATTTGTTTTCTGTGAGGTAGTGGTTACATGACACTGTAATAATCTGATTACTTGTGAAACTGAATTTTCCTCCTCTTTCTGCTCTTGAGTTGATTGATTTAAAGTCTTCTTTGTCTCTACAGTATAAACAGCAGGGGACAGACAGATCAGTACCTTTTCTCATTTGGAACTGGTAGGAACATTCAGACATCATTTGGTATTACTGATTTATGGGGGGGGAGTCATGAAGTACTTCTTCAGATAAAGTGGCAAAATTCCTGCAGAAAGGTAAAAGACACCTTGCTCTAGATGTCTACTGACTACCAGAGTTATAATAGTATCAGATATTTTATCAAGTGTCAGAATATGCACAAATATCCTGCTTTATATATAATTACATATGAGTGTGTGTGATATTTATATGAATATGTAAATGTATATATGAGTGCATATATATACATTATATATCCATAATACATACACAGTATCTTATGTGGTTTGCTATATGTGTACTTATTCAAACTGGCTTATATAGAATTATAAATAAAATATTAAGCTCATTTTACTAGGTTTTTATGTAGTAACTTGTGGATCGTAATTATTCAAAGTATATCCTTAGTAAGACATGTTCAAATAATTTTGCAATATATATATATATATATATATATATATATATATGAAGACATTTTTAAGATAATAGCCTTCATCCCTTTTCTTCATGGAAGAGGAAGACTTGCTGATGAACTGATACACATATTGGTAAAATATTTAAATTATCTAATTTCTACCTACTAGATAAATACATACAGAGAAACTCTGGCTCTGTTTTGCATACTATCAAACAGTTTGAGCACATTTAAAACTTGGCAGGACTTTGCCAGCCTACAGTTGGGTAGTGGCAATAAGTTTTCTATGATCAGAACACTAAATCAGTTTTTCTTATCTGTCCTTTTAATCATTACATATAAACTTCTTTCATTAAGAAGAAGTATAACTTCTTAACTATTTAACTGGCTTAGGATTATGTACATATGTACTTATTTATTTCTTCATTTAGGTACCGAGGCTTCGTGCTTGCCAGACAGGCACTGTACCACTGAGCTATATGCCCTGCTTTTTCTCTTCATTTCAATGCAGAAAGATTATCTGAAATGATTAAAAAGTCACTTTTAACAGGAGCTAAATACTGACCATCTGCATGGATGGTTCCATCTCTCAGCTCTCCGCATATGCTCCCTTGTCAAGGGGTTTTCAGTGATTCAGAATTGTTTCCAAAAAAGAAAATAAAATCACTTGTACTTGATTCATGAAAATATTATCAAAGTCTTACTTGTGAACAATGCCCCATAAAATAGAGATAATTTTGTAAACTTTTGTCAGATCAACAGTGTGAAAATTAAACCGTGTTGACCTGACACCCAAGTTAACTCCATCAGCATGTGTTTATTGAATGCTTGCTCTCTTTTAGCTCTTTATGTGAATGCAATAGAGAAAAACTATTTCTGACTCTTTCCTCATGAAGTTGGACCCAAAAGAGCAAACAGTCATCCAACTTTGTAACTAAATTATTTAATACCTGTATAAAAGCTAGCAAGTTTGGAAGATAGTTTTTCCCATTTTTATGCATCTCAGAATCCTTTGCTGTGCTTTGAGAAGTACAGATGCCAGGACCTGTCCTCTAGGATTCCTGTATATGTAGATTAAGGACTAATTCTGGTTATTTCTACTTTAAACAAACCAGTTAAATAAAGTTCAAGAATAGTTGGTCCAAAATACAAGTCTTAATGTTGTTTATATTCTTTGCTTCTTCTCCTTTTTTGAACATCGAATACAGTAAGAAGGATAATGTATTTTATAAACATTAACTTTTGTATATAAATTAATGGGACAATTTAGAGACTGACCAAAAGTTGAGTCTATTTTGGTCTCTGGATTTAAAAAGCTTATTATACTCCTGTAATCGCCACTCGATATTTTTATTATCTTGAATGATCCTTATTTTAGCTTTTAGATGGTATATTTGTGAAGTTTTAAGAAAAGAAATTACTACTGTCAACTCTAGAAACAGTGATAGAATGAGGGTTTCAAATAGGATTCCGCTAAAACATTTATACTGTGCTGAAAGCCGTGTATTTCCAGGTACCAACTTTCTGTTCAGAATGACCTCAGTATTATCAGCCACGATGGCACTTGTTGCTCAGATTATACTTTTTATTTACAGATTATACTATCAAACCACAATGTGCAGAACCAAATAAAGATTTCTTTCATCACTAAATAGATTAAGAGGGATGTATTCCTCTCTACTATGGCCAACTTAATGAAGTGTCCATTGCTGACCTGAAGTTTGAGCAAAGGGTGTACTAATGTATTGATTACCTTACATCTTTTAGGGCCTTCCTGGAGTTAGAATCAGGGGGCAAAAGACTGATTGAGTAGAGGAGTAAGGCAGTAGATTTTGGGACAACCACTCCAGTGTCAAATATAAAAGAAAATGTGATGAGATGAATTTGAGAAATTTCCTTAAGCTAGAGTATAACATTAACTCTAGCTCTTGCTAGGATGTTTCCATTCTTACCCTGGCATAATTTTCTTCAAATTATGAGACTCAAGAAGAAAACTCACATTAACATTGGAAAAACAAGTATGATTCTCCAATTCTTCTGCACCTGGCTGTTTAATTTCACAAAGTGGCAGGGCAGTGGTACTAAGTGCTATCACATTTACTTACAGGGCACATACAGGATCACAGTCACTTAGTCCTATAAACCAGAGAGCAAGTAACAATGCTATTAATTTTGTAAAAGTGTCCATGGGGTACATAGAAAACCATATAGCTAAACATGGACCACACAGTAACACAGGATGTAAAGCTACATTAAAGGAAATGGCAGTAGGGGATGGTTTAATGACAAACTGCACAGGGCTGAATCATTTTAAGTTTAAGAGCAATGCATCAGCAACAATCAACAATTTCAATTCACTCCTATTGGCTTCTGACACTCAGAAGCCTTCTGAGTGTCTTAGGTGGGGAGACGCAGGCAAACTCATGGATTAGCTTAACTGTGGCCACTGGTAGTATCATACAGAACTGCAGTGCACTACTAGGAGCATGAGGAAAAATATTCTTCCTAAGTTTTACTTAAAAAAATAAGCAACAAAATGTTCACAAGGAAAAGATTCTAGATGTGCATCACTCCAGTATTTTACATAAAGTAGAAACTGCTCTAAGCATGGTGGTTATGAGCTTGGGTTTTGGAGTCTGTTCTGACTGGAAATGTGATGAACATGATAGGAAGAATAACAGAATTTGACCCTACACATTGCTGTGAGACATAAAGGAGGTAATGTTCATCTCATGCCATGCCTACAGATTAAGTGTAGGGAAACTATAGTTATTTTAATATACCTTTATTCTTATATTCCCTCTTTATGGTTAATGAATCACCTTACTACTTTTAGTAATGCATATGATAATCACCGTAATTCCTATAATGAAGACATAAATCAAATCATTACACTCAGCCCCATAGTCAAAATTACTATCTCAGTGACGAGTTCTATACATTTTAGGGCAGTAGTATAAAGCACACAGTCAAAAGGGTATAAGAGTGTTGTTTGCCTTGAACTGCATTCCTCCATCTCCATCAAGTATTAAAAATTCCCTTTGAGTCTGAACCCTGCAGACTCTGCCAGCTTTTCTTCAGCAGATGAAAACACAAACCACCAATTCTCAGACAGGTACACTCAGTGAATGAATTATCACTAATGATACTATTCTAACTAGGAGAATCTGTGTCCAAATAAAGGGGGACCATCTCTATCCAGCTCTGTCTTCAGCATTTTGGCAAACGTGGCTCAATTGCTAGAGCTTTTGAAGAAAAGCTAGAAACCAATTTTTAAAACATAAACCATACTCGCTGGAACATTTAGAAAGAAAATAGAATATAGAAATCAAATAACAATGTGTACAAGCCAGAGGCAGTTTGTGGGTTCCACTTTTCTCCATCTGTTCTTCGAGAATCACACAAGAGTAAAATTAAGATCTGTTTTATCAGGGTTCTTCTTTGTGCCATGTTATCTCATTGCACCTGCTGTGGCTTCTTGCATTTTTAATCCTAAAGCTTAACCCACTCCTTCTGATCTGTAGATTTTCAGCCATCAGAATGATGGTATCTTTCAATAACTTTCCAGTTGGGGACAACTCAGTATTGGCCAGGAGTAGCACTGAAAAACAATGCTAGTATTTTAAAGTGGCTGGATATACAAAAGTAGGATAGATAGAGACAATAGGACAGGCAACAGTGGATAAATCTCCTAAGCATATTGTGTAAATTCATCCCTCTAGACAGAACACCCTGAAAAGATAAGGGTACTCTTTAAATTTTGCCAAATTAATTTGTGATTACCCTCAGCAAAATTGACTTCATGTCACTGCTTGAGTTCAGCAACTATTTACATAGCATCTTCAAAACTTCTGAACTTAGAGAGAAGCCAGAAATTTGCATTTCATGGTTTACTGATTTTAACAATATTTGTTATTTAAATATTAGTACTCCCTTAAAACCAAAAAAGAAATACATGGATCCACCTCCACCCAATCATGTATGTCATTGCCTGTTCTCTAATTTCAAACCTTAACACTTGACTTTATTTTATATTTTGTATTTTTCCTCGCAGCATGTGTTTCAGATTGTTCTCTTAGACTCTTTTTTAGATGCACCAATTTAACTCAAGCACATATCAGAGTGATGTTTACCCATTCCATTTCTTAAACCTTATCTTTGAGGAGTGACATAGCTTTATGTTGTCCCAGTTCTACTTTGAACTACCATTTTTGGGTCCAGGATCACACTGAGTGTTAACTTTGCAAACTCTAAATGAGATACCTTCAGTCTCACCTTTCCAGTTCTGATCCTAACAACTCATTGCCAAAGACGCGTGCTTTGAAAAAATCCTTTACAACTGGTATTTCTATTCTCTGGCAGGCAGTTACTTCTGTCAAATTTACTAAATATAAGACTATTGGCAAACATAAAATAATTACAGTCCTGTATCAGTAAACACACAACTGGTGCACAATATCATAAATAAATATGACCCTCATAAAGCTACTGCAAATTTCAAAGCTGAGTATAAAACGTACCGGCAACGGTAAATACAAGATTAGTGAAATTTTCATAATTGCACTATTTTGTTAGGAAATTAAGGAATTTTCAAAGTGAATCACTCTAAATGTTATATTTAATACATGCATACTCTTAAAAAAACACCCTCAGCAAATGAATAAATGCATCAGTGAAAGCAATACATCTTCCAGAGTTAAATTTGTGCTTATATGATGTACAGTGATTTTACTTGCATGTACATATTTAATAGGTATATAATCTTCTAGTTTGAATGAGAGTCATCATATATGCAGGCTCCAAGAATTGGCAAAGAAGATAAACATTAAATTGAGTTTAAATGTTCTTCAAAATTGATTATAGCAAATTACCCAAACTAAAGCTATATTTAGAAGTAAACCCAGGAAATCTTGTTTTGGCAGACGATCTAGGTCTCCTGACTAAAGATGTACAAATTCATCCCCAAGGGCTGAGAAGAGTGCTTTTGAGACAAGCAGCACAACTATGAAGAGCCTATTGATTCAGTATCACAGTCAGAACTATACACCAGTAAATTCTGCATATTGGTCTAAAGCTTCAGTTTCAAGTAAGTTCTATTTCCCATAACTCGACACTGTAGACATATTTTTATGACTGTTTATTGATCCATAATTGCCCATAGTGAAATCTTTCTTTTGGTTAGCACAGGTTTAAGCACTGCATCTAAAATTCCAACAATTATTTCTCTTTACAAACTCCTTAAAAAATCCTTACATTCTCTGGGTATTCCTACATATTATTCATCTTTACAGAGTATATCAATATTTCTATGAGTCAAATTGTTTGGTATGTGTAACAGGTTAGGTGTTCAGATAGCATTAAGAATATAGTTAGCACTCTTTGCAATTAAAATGTATGAAGAGTTGATTTTATTTCTTTATTCCAGTGTTTAGTTTCTTCAAAGCTGTTAGCAGACAACTTCTGAGGTCTGTGAATGACAATGAAAATGCATGGTAACAGGATTCAAGTAGTCATAACCTGGCAGGAAATGTATATGAAACCAATCATACATTAATTAGACAACAAATCCTACTTTTATCCTACCAATAGTAAAATTTATAATAAGAACTAACAGTGGTTACTGATTACTATGTGTAATGATCCATAGAAGGATATTCATTCTTCTATGATGTGATCACTGTGGTGCATTATCTGAGTACTTCATAGGTACGTGTTATTTAGGAATGAGGGAAAAGAGAATTGATAATTTAGAACATTATTTATTAGGAAGTATGAGATCAGTAATTTAAACCCAGGAGAGCTGAGTCTAAGTCATTGGTACTTGTTTACTGTAAAACTTGGATGGTGGGCCAACTAATTAGAAGGTTTGAATAACTTCATATAAAAGGCATTTTTTCTTTTCTTTTTTTTTTTTTTAAATAACTTATAATAAGTACCTATTACGGACCAGGCGCTAAGCGAGATGATTGAAGCATACATACAAAAAAGACATAGCGCTTTCCCTGACAGAGTTCACAAATTAGTATGGAAAAGGATCTCATTTAAAAAAGAAGAAATGATTGCTAGAGGTAAGGGCAGTAATAGAGACATATGGAGTGGGGGCCACAGGGAGTCAGACACCTGCTCGGATGGGTGAGCGATGGCTTTGCAAGGAAAAGACAAGTCCTACTGAGACCTGAAGAATCAGAAGGAACTGCCAGATGGCCCGAGTGAAGTTCATCTGCGGCTCAGCATGTGGAAAGTCACAGAAGTTTGAAATGCCGTTGTGTATATGGGTGAATCTGGGCTGTGGTAAAAGTGTTCAGGACTTCTTGGGCTGAGTCAAGCAGGACAAAATGTAATCCTTTATTGTCCTTCCCCTGAAGGACCACAATACTTTAGTCTGTGGCATGTAAAACTAGGGAGAAACTAATATATTGGAAAAACATCAGATAGGTGATTTTAAAATAGGACAGTGGGATTTTTCTGAGGTTCATGGAGGAGGAAGACGTTCCACAGCAGACAGCAAGAAATGAAAACAGAATGACACTGTGTGCTGCATTTAAGAAAAGAAAGGAGTGACAAAATGTGAGAAATATGGGAACTGAGAGTTAAAAAGTTGAGGAGAATAAAATTTAGGTTATCTTCATTCGATTCCAACAACAGGAACTTTTGTTCCACAAGACATAGCCAGAAGGGTAGCAGGGTCATATCTGGATTTTTGAAAGACACATGTAGAGAAAATCAAGAGGAGTGATTGTGGACAGACAGCCAGACTTCACAGACATCACATGACAGACAGACATTGCATTTTGTGATGGTTTAGGTGTAAAGAACAAGAAATGAAGCAGCAGGTAATAAGGAAAGAGGACAGTGACTCTGAAAGAATTCCATGTAGAAATACGACGCTTTTATAAAGAAAAGGATGCCCATGGTGAGGATAGGATAGAGTCAAAGATTATTTTAAAGTCTGTGTTCCTGTATGTGTGTTTGTGTGACTGGTTGGTACTGGGGACTGAACACAGGGCCTTCACACTAAGCTACTTTCTTGGCCATTTTTTATAGTTTTATTTTGAGCCAGGGGCTAGTTATATCACTAGGTTTCCCAGGCTAGGCTCAGATTATGTATTCTTCCTGTGAATTATCTTGTAACATTTGTTACCTGTAGATGAGCTCTTTCCTCAAATAGCTTGTATGTTTAAATTCAAGGTAGATCACATCTTTGATAAGCAGGACCTGAAGCTAGCTGACAAAGGTGAACGCCCACAGAACAGGGGAGTTCTCAGCAACAGGCGAGACGCAGATAGGGTGATAAGCCAGACTTGGGGGTATCAGTAACTAGGGATATGGGAAACATAAATGATAGCGTAGTGATTTTATTTTAGATGGTACTGAAATTTCACAAAAGCCTTAACTTCTTGGTAAAATTTTAGTTCTGGAGCAAAGAATCAGAACAAAGATAGAAATGGAGGGGAAGACAGGTGAGGTGGTAGGCAGTGTCATCATCACACGGAGGAAAATGAAAACAAGCTGTGGATCGGAAGGGGAAGCATCAGTAACGTCCTTACCTGGTAGTGATAAACTCTGGCTTGTGGATCATTGCATCTGCTAAAGCACAGGCAAAAATCCTACAGTTTACAGAGAGCTAAACCTGAAGTATAACTCACAACTCTATACAAGACCAAAGACAGGGGGATTATAAATAAGGCTCTGTATGAACAGAAGTTTTTGCAAGGAAAGGAGAGGGACTTATTCTTTACTGAACTTCTATTTCTGTGATAGGAACTGCGGCATTAGTAACAATATTGAGACATCAATTTTATTATTATTACTACTTCACACTGTTGGAAAACTAATATTCCTAGTAATAACTTGTGTCAACTCAGAGAACTAATTGGTGGGTGAGCTATGAATATTCAGTTTAATTCCAAAGTCAAAAAAGATTCAGTGCTTTTTCCTCCCTGGAGAAGTACACAAGGGCAACTTCTAAATGCTTCACGGGACGGTGGGAGAGAGAGAGAGAGCAAGTTGACAAATAATACTTTTCAATCAAAGAAAGTTGTTCTGTTTCTCAGCCTGAAGATAAGTTAAATATTCTCTCCACAAAGGATAAACGCAGGAATGTATTGCTCTGCTCATTTCCCCTGTTCCCTGGTCTTCACTCTTGCCCTCCTGCCCTCTTTGTAAGCAGACTTCCCTTTCTCTATGGACTGGAGCCCACGTAAGTACTGATTGCTTCATCTTCTCTCTGCCTGCAATCAGAGGAGCAACTGGACAACACGCCTGGATTTATTCAGAACTAGTAAGGGGCAGAGGGTCAATTGAGCGAGAGCCTTCCAGGTCTGTAGAAACCATATGTAAAACCAAATCCACAAATCATTGAATGTCATTAGGTCAGGAGCAGAGATTTCTTTTTGTCACTTCGCTATGTGAGCTCCAACCCCTGCAATTCTTTTGAGAGCTTCCTTCTGGCAATCAGATCAAGATGGCCCAAAGAGTAGCACAACCAGAGTGGCATGAGGTGGGACCTGACCATCTGCTGAACAGGCCAGCAGCTGGGTGCCTCTGTGATGCTTTCATAATGTTTATGTCACAGGACTATCCTTGCCCTAAGACAAACAAACTGGCTTTTGTAGAGGCAAAAATAACTCATTACTTAATAAAATGTTAAAATCGATCAACTACAAAAATACACACTAAATGTAGCAAGAAGATCTCACACATTCATTCAAGAAAAAGATGATCCTTCATGTCTTTACTACTTTAAACTTTGTAGAAAATTAATATTTTCTGACTAATTTATCGGGAATCTGAGTCACATACTATGAATTGATGTTTTTCTTATACACCTAACATATTTTGTTTTAGACAATTGTGCTTTCCTGTCCCTGGGTTGAATGCAGTGTGATTTATTAAACACTCTAATGCAGCTTTTTGATAAACTAGGAACTGTCTCATGTAAAGGATGAGCTTTATTTTTTAAAGACACAGACTTATTTGTATTTTATTGTGAAGGAATTCTAAGTCATCAAGAGTCATGATGCAGAGAGGCCAGGTTGAGGTGCTGAATTTGTTTGTATCATAAATTTTCAATGGCTTCTTTGGAGGGTGGTCTTTTCTTTTTACATCAAAAAAGATTCATAGCTTCCAGGGCAGTATTTTATACCTAAAAAAAATCTGAAGACAAAAAATAATTTGTATAGCTTTGAAGGAGATTCAAAAGACAATATACAGTAAGGATGACAAGTAGTCAATCTTTTTAATTGTTAAGCAGTTCACACATTTTGAAATATAATGAAAATAACTGTATCAGTCAGGGTTTTACTAGAGAAACAGATACAACACAACATATTCAAATGTATAAGAAATTACAGATGGGCTTAAGATGCTCAGCCAGAGTTGGATAAGGACGCGTGCAGAGGGTGTCTGCACACTGAAGGCTGAAAGAGTCCGTCCAAGCTCTGGTGCTCACAGTGCGCCAGATAAGTTCTTATCAGGAGGCTGATGGATTTGCAGGGGAAACCTAAAGAGTCTATGACAGCAGGCTGAATAGTCTATGCTGGAAGTTGGAACAACCCAAGGCAGAAGCTGAATAATCTGAACTAGAAGTGAGGAGATGATGTCTTAGCTGAAGGCAAAGACTAGCACTCCTCTGAACAACAGAAGTCAGTCCAGCCTTCCTCATTTTGCTTTATATTGTCCAGGCTACGAGCCAACCTAGAGTGGTACCTCTGCACCCTAGTGTGTAGAATTGCTGAGCTTAGTTAAGCTTTTAAACTTCTCAAGTTGACACAATCAATCAACCACTACACTAACCATGCTATTAATGTAATTCAGAATACACAAAGGGAAAAAACACTATCCTGAGTACTGAAGAGCATTAAGTAAGGGTTCCTTTAAAATCTGAGGAGGAGTCATTAGGATGGGATTTCTCCTCACGTACACACACCACACGCTGCAAGAAAAGAAAGCAGACTTCTAGACTTTAAATAAAAGGCACAAGGTGAAAATCAGTGGAAAGCAAACCAACCACAAGATATTTTCTCTGTATTTCATTTTTAGTCTTAAATCTCCAGAAACTTAGACAATGATCTTAATTGGCGATACTTTAAAAAATTAAAGAATTACCAGCTTCATTGATGGGAAGGAGAAAAAAGCAGGTAGAAAGATGTTAAAAATTTGTAGAAAAACTAGATGCAAGGTTATTTGACATACAGAAATAATAATTGAGTTTTAGGGAGTCCAGGACCCTCAACCAACAACAGTATGACTTCTTAGTGCTAACACAATATCCCTGTAGCAGAAAAGCAGAGCAAAGATCAATATGGAGAAAAAATAAGAATCACACAAGGCAGATATGTATGTATGGCACGTTTCTCAGATGCAGGATTTTTCCTTCCCAACAGGAAGGAAAGACATCTTAGTTATGCTCTCAGACATTGTGATGAGATCCTCATTTCCTGCATGCTGGGGTTGTGGAATAAGGACAACAAAGACAAATATCTTTTCAGTGCAATCTCTGTAGTTTTCAGTTCAAGAATCCTGAAACTCAGTTCTGGCCCAATCTCTTCCTAAGCCTCTGACCTCAGACAACTCATGTGACTTTCTACACTTATGTGCTGTCATCTGTAAAATGAGAAAAATAATCTTCTCACAAGATTTACAAGTTAATTTGGGGCATTGCCTGAGATCTTGTAAGAGCTCAATAAATGAGAGAAGGAAGGTAGTAAGAAGACTGTAATCACATGGCTCATTGGAACAGTGGATTGTTAAACTGACTTAGGATGATGACTAAGGCGTGAGAATTGACTTCAGTCTCAGCAGAACTTTTTTAGATTGCCTGTTAAGTTCAGTGCAATGCTTTCGAGAGGTGGAACAGGATTTTTAAAAGGTTCTAGGGAGAAAACAAAGCTAGACAGTGATATGGTCTGTTTACCTCATTTCACCATTTCTTCTGCTCTTTCTGGTTGTTGCCCCAGGTACTGATTCTGCCCTTGCTTAGAAACCATACTGTGACAGTCCCATGGATCAAGCACACAACTCTGCCAGTTCCTTCATGATTTTGTGGTTCTCAATAATTTAGAGTTTTATTCCACCAATTTTAGACAACAAAGCAGAGCAGATGTTACAATGGCCTGTAAACTACACTTGATCTGAAAATGCATTATGTTGCATGTTACAATTACTTTTAAACAAAATAGTGATTCCTATGGAATTTCTAGTGTTTCTTGGAAAAGAAAATTGAATGATCTGACTTCAGAATCCCTAAGAATAATTATTGGCTCAACCTGAGCAGAGGTATAGAAGACACCGCTGACCAAGAGTTTATTCCTCCTTCTTTCTGAAAGAACTACACATGCTACAACACACAGCTTCCTACAGACTTGAAACCAGGAAAAGTGACTTCTGTGGTTTCTAAATTTTCCTTTGCACCAAAAAGTTGTTCCTACAAAGATATATGGTCAAATTTGAGCCAATAAGAGTTGGAGATATTCTAGTGCTTATAGAAAGGGCCTTCTTCCCACAATTCCTGAGAAATTTCCCTTTCTGTCATTTTCCCTTCTTCTAGATACTCTTGATTATAACTATGAGGCCTAACTGCTGTAGTTACCTTGTTGCCATCCTGAAGACAAAATCCTACAAAATGGAGAACAAAGCCAGGCAAATTTCATGGAAACGAGGAATCAGAAAAAAAGCAATTCATAATCCCACATTACCTTTAGGCTTATTACTATCATGTGAGCCATGAGCTCTTTCACTTCAATCATTAATAATCATTTAATTAGGAGGGCACCAACCACCCTTTAATGACTAATATTCACTAAGCTAATTGACCCTACACATATATCTGCACAGCACTGTCTGTCCATACGTGGGACCTCTTTTGCATTATTCCTCTTAATGTTTGAGTTTGTGTCTCCTTATACAGATACAGGCTGAAACTACCCTGGAACAGGAAAACATTGGGCTTGGTATGTCTTAAAAATCCGAGTGAACTATGGTAACTGGTGGCCTACCCTTCTTTTAGCAAAGGGAATAGCAGAGGTGATTCTCTCATGAAACACCTCCCACTTTCCTATTTATGGATAAGATTTCTGTACAGAGGATAACACAAAATAACACTAAAACGAGAGGCTCTTTGATCAATCTGCTTAAGTGTAAATTCTAGTCTTTCAGCTTGTCATCTGCTTAACTTTCAGTGAGTGACAACTTTGAAAGACTTAATATTCTTATATGAGAAACTGGGATAATTGTATCATACTAGCTGGGAAAATCTGATCAGCATTTTAAAAATTAACCTTTTATGCCCAAGAAATACTGCCTTTACATATTATCATAGCTGATTAAAGGTTTTATATTTTTCATGTTTTAAGAACAAATATTTATGAGATTTCTCTGCAGTGCATCAGAATATATATTTAAGAATTTTATTTGAGGATGGATACCTTGGAGAACTTCTGTACATATTTCCCAAACTTATGGGAAAGTCTCCATTTAGATTTAAATTTCCTAGAAAACAACGTCTCCTCAGAAAAGAAATGGATAAAGAATGCATTTATTTGGTATGTTGATTCAAGTAATCAAAAAGAATATTATTCTACCCAAAAGGCAGGAAATAAATTGGAAGTCACCACTAATCCACTGAACTTTGTTGCTGGAATCATTCAGAAGCTTAGCTCAGGGTCTTTTTGCATACTTTTATTTAACAAAACCTTTTCAGTCATTAAATTAATGTACACACATTGAACAGAATATAAATTAAACTTTTTTGAGACTGCTACATTTGTTCTCAAGGTTTTAACTAAAAAGAGGTGTGGCCTGAATTAGAAAAACTAATTTTACTTCCTATCTTTTGCTTACATTTACCGGGTATATTCATTTTATCACACTCAGAAGAAAGTGAAAATTGAAGTTCTGGATTGTTCATTTGAGTCTCAGGCCTAATATGATAAAAGTAATTTCTCTGACTGTTTAAAGGCTTACATATCATGACAAACATAATAGTCATTTCTTATTTTCTCTATTTTTATTGTAGTAAAATGCATATAAGATTACTTTTATTGGTTTAACTACATTTGAGTGTTGAGTTCAGTGGATTTAAGGACACTTGCACCAGTGCACAACAATCACTGCCGTCCTTCTACGTCTTTCTATAGGATTCCTTTGATCCTATAAAATTGAAATTCTACCGCTATAAAACAATAACTCTCCAATTCCTGCTGTCTGAATGACAACACTGGGGGTAGACTGATAAGTAGTTAACCTTGGAGAGGAGGATATGGTATAATTGCTTACAACCAGTGCTCTGAAAATAAACAGCAGTATCCTTGATGACACAAAGACCAACCAGATATTGGAAAAAAGTAAAAAATAAAATTGCTAATAGCAACAACTATGCCACTCTGGTAATAGCAAGAAAATTAGCAATAATAATGATAGAGTAAGAAACAAACTGCACATTGACATAACATAAGAAGCATATCATTCTTTACCATAGGAGAGAGGTCTGTAATTTTAATATATCTACAATTCATAGGCCACATAGAGTATAATTCTACTAAATGCAACTTTATAACCTTTAGCAATTGAAAATAATGCAACAATAATAGCATAGTGTTACGTAAATATCTAAATATTTAATAGCTTAATTAAATACTAGTAAAGATGAATCAGTGAGGAATTTGACAATAAAGAAAAGGAACAAGTGAAGAAGAAAAGTGAGATAAAGAATCCCATTAAGGAATAAACAAGTAAATTAATAGAATATTACATAAAGATAGCAGAAGAGAACAAAAAAGAAGAAAGAGAAAAACGCAGAGAACAAAATTTTTTTAAAAAGAAGGAAAAAAAGAGAAGGTAAAGAAAACTATGCAACCCTCTAGAAAAAAAATCAGTGAAAAAGAAAGAAAAAAAGAATAAAAGAAAAGAAAGAAAAAGAGCCCACAATGAAATCCCTGTGTGTTTTGAATGAGTGACTTTTCACAGTCTGCTGTCTTAGAATCCACCTAATACGGTGGGGAATATTGAGTCACTAGTAAGACCTATCTTGCATCCACACTCCTGTTCTTATGTGTAAAAGCTGATCTCTGCCCTACCTTTCTCACTGGCCACGGCTGATCTATGTTTTCCACTTTTAGAGTTGCACCCTCATAGGCAGTTCCTGGTTTTCACAATTGTCTGTGTGGCCCAAGTCACAGTTTCTTGGGCTTAGCTTCACAGTCTGTGGATTTTTAAGGTCCCCGGCTCATTAAAGGCTGTGAAATATCCTTGTTCACCTGTTACACAGGAAAAATCCAACAGACCACTGAGCTCTGTGGTGCACGGAAGCATCAAGCAGAGGTTTACACTGTCTGTTAGACTTCATGGTCTGAAGCCCTCTGAAAGCCACATAGGCCAGTCTGGCTTCTCACCATGGAAGCCAGGACCCTGTGTGCTTCCCAACTTCAGCTTGACCTTCTCAGAGAAGGCCTTTGTCTAGCCTATACCCTGCCTACAATTGTCTCTCGTGGCTGTTCCCACCCAATCCCTGTGGTAAGGTGATACCGGGACTGCTGAAATACACTTGTTCTATAGTTGTGCTATGCCTCAATCCTCAAATTTTACCTTTTCCCAACAGCTATTTTTTTTTCTTCCATAAATGGCTGTTGATCAAACCCTTTCAAATATAGTGGATGCTGCACTGGATTTTTTCCCCAAGTCTAGCCTGCTATGTGGAAGGAACCATTTTCAGAATGAAATCCTGTGCTGTTCTTGCAATCTGCAGTAGTTGTGGGCTTTCCTTGGGGCTAGTGCAGCTGGCTCAGCACATACTTCTCTCTGCCAATCATTTCCGGGGTCAGCTTCAATCAGCAGACATGGTTGCTCCTCCACGGGAGTCCGCGTGCGCTTTCCACAGCCTTTCCCTATGTTGCACTGCATTTTCTCATCTTATCTGTAGTTTCTAGTTTCTCTCAGTTTCCTATTCATTTTTGGTAATTTTTTTCTTCATTTACTTGTTATTTTCTGGTCTTCATCCCATGGTTGGAGAGCCTATAGCTTGCTTCTAGTCTCTGCTTTGCCATTTCTAATCTTCAAAGTTCCATTTTTAATTAATTTCATTATACGGTGTTTGGTGAGAATCTTAACTTCATTGAATGTAGATATCCAGAATCCCCAGCATCAATTGTCAAAGAAATTGCTGCCTTTCGCTGGATAGAATTTGGAACCTTGTCAAAAATAATTTGGCATTAACATGGCATTGTTAATTTCTGGTTCACAATTTGATTTCTTTGTTCTATTTGTCTATCTTTATGCCACTGTTTTGATGATTATAGCCTTGTGGTTAAGTTTTCACATTTGACTATGAGAGTTATATAGCTTTCAGATTCTTTGTTTGATTGATATTGCTATTCATTGTTCCTCGTATTTTGAAATTTTTTTCTATTATGGAAAAAAAAATTGGTATTTTGATAGGGCATGCAAAAGTCCACAAATTATTGAGGGTACTATTGACATTTTGGCACTATTAAGTCTTTCCATCTATGAATGTGGGATGTTTTGCATTAATTTACACATCTGTATTGCATAAATCTTTCATATGTGTTATGGATTGTGTCTGGATGTCCCTCCAAATCCTCATATGTTCATTAGGGAGGGCTTTTCAGACGCAGCTGAATCTAGAGTTTGTGATTGGTTCATTGTCTAGTGCTGGGATTGGGGGTGTGAGTCTTACGTCTTCTTAGGGTGGATAGCCTACATATAAGGGAAGGAAAGAGACTTGCTCTCTCCTAACCTCCCCTTCACTCTCCCCCCTACTTCTCTTTTCCTCTCCTCTTCCTTTTGTTGCTTTTTCTGTCTTTTACCACCGTGAACGGTTGTCCCTGTGTCACATCACTTTTCCTTGGATCCAGCTGATTATGGACTAAAATCTCTAGAGAGCTCAATTAACCATTCCTTTTTGAATTTTGGGTGTTGAGATTTTTGTCCCAGCAATGAGAAAAGCTAAGACAAATAATATCAACATGTATGATGAAGGTGTTTGGGAATCAGTGGGGAAGGAGGGAGGTAAAGGAAAAGTGACAGGGATTGAAAATTTTTAAAAAAGATGTAATATGTACATGTAAACATTCCCATGATGACTATAATTTCCATGAATTGCAATCATGTACTAATAAAAATAAATTTTAAATTATATAATTATTTTATGGGGCAGCACTCTCATGAATGGACTAAGCGTGTTACCTTGTAGGTCAATCAGGCATCTTAGGAGTGGTTTAGCTATAAAAAAAATGAGAGTATGGCTTCCTTCTCCTTGTTTTTTTCTGTCTTTCTCTATTCTCACTCTTTCATCATGAGATGATGTTATGTTACAGAGAAGCAAGAAAAATTTTCACATTACATAGCTCCTCAAATTTGGATTTCACGCCCTCCAGAATGATGAGACAAACTTGCCTTTATTGTTTATAATTTACTCTGTCTATATTATTCTGCTTCTGTCTATGGCAGCAGCAGAAAATGCACTGCGACATTTACTGAACTTATTACTTGTAAGAGTATGTATGTATATGTGTGTATATGAAATAATTAAGATTTCCTACATATCTGCAACCCAGAAAGTGCTTCACTTCCTTCTGACTTGTATGAAATTTCTTTTTGTTGCACAATTTCCCTGCCAGTACATACAGTACTGTGCAACACTGAGCAGAAGTGCTTAAAGTGAGCATCCTTGTTAGTCAATTTATACCAGTCTGATATAGGAACAATTTGGGTTATGACCAGAATTGTAGTTTTAACTTATGATCAAAGTTTTGAGTTATGACCCTAGTGTAGCCACTTGTGTTTGTAGATTCTGTCAGATACAGACTGAGCTCTTAAGGAGTCCAGAAGGAACATTACAACATCCTTCCCTGTATGGGGTTAACTGAGAAATCGTGGGCCAATGTCTCTCTAAGGATGCTGAGAACTGCACGCAGATAGAAAAGAGACTTTGAAAGCTCTGTAGAGAAGCCTGAGTCTTCAATTGACAACCTGAGTTACAACTAGGCCTCAGGAACTGATTTCATGTCAAGGGTCCACTGCACCTAATTTTAGATGAAAAACAACTTACTTACTGAGTATGATGTTTGCTATGGGTTTTCCATACAATTTTGAATATTTTACAATCTCTACGTGCTAGATTTAAATTCTGCTTATTCATAGTGTTTATAACCATTTTAATGTTCTCATTCCTTTAGATTCTTAGAATTTTGCTGGGGATTTTCACATCGATGTCCTGGTCTATAGCTGTCTTATAGTGTTTTGTCTAACTTTGGGATCCAAGCAATTTATTTTGAATGAATTTAGAATGTCCTTTCCCTTCAATTTTTTTCCAGAAAAATTTGAGAAGTATTAATGTTGTTCTTTAAAGGTTTGATCCAATTCATTGGTAAAGCAAAGTTCATGTGTTTTAATTAATGAGATTTTTGATGTCTGATTCCAACTTCTCACTAGTTGAAGATGTATCTCTTTGTACTAATTTATTAATGGTCTACACTTTGTAGTTTTTATATGTCAAAAAATGAGCATATATCATGTAGGTGGTCCAATATATTAAAACACATCCATTGGTCATAGATCTTTGCTACCATTTTTTAAATTTCTGTAGAAACCGCAATAATGTTCTCTATCTCATATTTGACTTTAATGTTCTGAGCAATTGGCTTTTTAAATGACCTAATAAAGCTAAATTTGTCAATCTTACTTGCATTTCCAAAGACACAAATTTTGCTTTCTTGAATTTTCTCTATTCTTTTCAATTCTCTATTCCAGTTACCTGTTATTTCCTTTCTGCTGTTAGCTTAAATTTCAGTTACTTAATATATAAAGGTAGAGTACTGATTTTAGATCTTTTATGTTTTGTAAAGCAAGCAATCATTAGCTGTAAATTTATCTTAACATTGCTGCTTTGGCTCTGCTCTACGTGTTTTAGTTCATTGTGTTTTATTTCCACTTGACTCTAAATATTTTCCAAATTCTCTTGTGATTTTCTTTGACACATAGGGTGTTATAACTGTGTTAAATTTTTGAATTTTCTAGACTTCTTTCTGTTTCATATCTATAACATTGTGCCTTCAAAGAGGCAGGATATCTAACTTTTCAAAACCTATTGTGACTTAACTTGTGTTCAGCCACGGGGTGCATCCTAAAATATGCCCATGTGACCTTTAGAAGAATGCATTTGTCCATATTCTGATGTTGTTGGGCAGTGTCTGTTAGGTCAAATGGTTTATCATGTTCTTCAAATCTTGATTCCTTGCTTATTTTCTGTTTTGTTGCTTTTTGTAATGTAGACGGTAGAGTTGGGCACAGTGATGCATGACTGTAATGCCAGGACTAGGAGAGGCTGAGGTAGGAAGACTGCCACAAGTTCAAGGCCAGAGTGAGCTACACGGTGAATCCAGATCACTCTGAATTACATAGGGAGACTCTATCTCAAAAAACAAACATATAAAACAAATAGAAAGTGGGGAACTAAAGTCTCCTATTGTACAGGAGACCTCTGTTTCATTCATTATTTCTGTCATTTATTTTGTCAAACATCATTTGTTTGATTTATTTGATGGACTCATATTAGGTGTAGAAATTTTTACAATTGTTATATCTTGTTGGTGGATTAAAATTTTACCGATATATAATATGTATATATGATACACTTTCTTGCCTCTTTTAAACTTTTTTGGTTTAAAGTCTATTTTGTTGCTATCATTATCACTACTTGTGATTACTGTTGGTTACTGTTTGAGTAGAATATTAGTTTCCATAATTTTAAATTTTACCCTAATTTACCCTTGGATCTGAAGTAAGTTTCTCATTAATAGCATACAGGTATGTCACTTTTTGAAACCCATTCTATTAAATGCTTCTTTTTAATTAGAGAATTTAATCAATTTGAATGTAAGATCATTTCTGAAAAGGAGCGAGTTACTCCTGTTATTTCACTGGTTTTCTTTTTCTTTTCCCTTTTTAGTCTCTTATTTCCTGCTTTACTGTCTTCTATTGTGTACAAGTGATGTTCTTTGTAGTGAAATATTTAAATTTTCTCTCATTTTCTTTTGTATGTATTCTTTAGTTACTCTCATTATGGTTACCACGGGGACTTCATTCAACATCGGAAAGTTCTAACACCCTCATTTGAATTTATCTGGTCTAAGGTTAAACAATATATTAAAAACTCCTGTCCTTTAATACCTCTGTCCTCACCCCTTTCAGTTGATATCACACAATAAAGCCTCTATAATTGTATTTAAAACCATAAACTAAGATTTTTATAAGCACTAGTCTCTTAAATGATATAGAAAACCAGATACAGAATTTTCAACCAGAAAATATTCACTTTCAGTTCAATAATTTGAAAAATTTCTTAGTTTCTTAAATCATGTTGTAAGCAGTGGAATTACAAACCATAGTTACAGTGACACTCTCATAATTGTGTATCTATTTATCTTATTGAAATCATTTTTGCAAACAGATTTCTGTTGCTATGTTTCTTTCCTTTCAAGCTTCAGGACAACTTTTAGCATTTCTGGTAGGACAGGTTTAATATATATATATATATATATATATATATATATATATATATGAATATCTCAATGTTTCTCACTTTTAATAAGCATTATTTTGTGGACATAGGATATTTGTTGACAGCCTGTTATGGTTTGAGAACTGGTGGTCAAACTTAACGCCAGCTGGATTACATCAGCATGCATTGAGAGAAGATGCTCCAACGAGGAGGGTTGCCAGGATAAATAGGTGGAGAAGAAAGGAGGTGCGAGAGTTTTGAGGCATTAAGGAGGCATTGTGGGTTCTCCTAGACAGAGTTGCTGTCTGAGCTGTTGGTTTTCCTGGAGAAGCTTTGGTCTTCACATGGAGCATTGCTTCCTGGCTCCGGAGGGGAAGACATGTGCTGCTTGGTCTCCAGGATGAACTCATCACACTGCTTCCTGGCATGTACCCAACTGTGCTTGTCTTTGGAGGAGGTTGGGGCCTTCTTATCACTGAGGACGGCTGTGGTGCCTTTTAGGATAGCCCTCATCTTTGTTGTGAGTGTGACTTCCCGGCTCCAGTGTAGAATCCTCATCCCACTAGCACAGCTCCTTCATCCTGCGGCATAGACTTTCTGGCTTCCACTGCTGACCCTTGGGTCTTTCCGGCACGGATCCGTAAAAGAGACTGGCATGAGTCCTTCTTGTGGGCTCTGGGCTTCCAGTTGGACTCGTGGGAGGCAATGTCCTGAGTTCTGGGTTTTTATCTGGACTCATGTGGGACATGTGTGGTGGGGTTTAGACCTTTCACTAAATAAACTATGTCTTTGGTGTTGTGGATAAACTTCCTGCATTTTCCAGTGTTAACTCCCGGTGACCATTATAAAAATTTTATAAACTCCATGTCCTGATCTGAATTGTTCTCTGTGTACAACCCCTGACTACAACACAGCCTTTTTTTCATAAGTGATAAGAAATCTGCTGATAATCTTATTGAGAATCTCTGACAGGTCAAGAGTTGTTTTTTATTATGGTTTTTAAAAACTGCTCTTTGTGTTTTATCCTAGAGTTTGATTATCCTGTAAGTTACTGAGCTCATTCTGCTTGGAGCAGTTAGCTTCTCAATATTTATGTTCATGTTTTTAAAGGGAATTTTTCAGGCAACATTGCTTCATAAAATCTCTCTGTCCCTTGCTTTATCTTCAACTTCTGAGGTTTCCATAATGTGCACACTGATCATGTGATGGCACCTAGAGGTCTCTTAGACTCTGGTTATTTTGTTTAATCTTTTCCTCCCTGCTCCTCTGACGTGTTAATATCCATTGTCTACTTCTGAATTCTTCTTTCTGCTTATTCAAATCTACAAAAAGACCTTAATAAAATTATTCATTTTAGTTATCAAACTTTTCATCTTCAGAATTTCTTTTATATTTCTTTTTAAGGTTTTTTTAAATCTCTTTTTTAGTAGTTCCAGTAGTTTGTGCATACTACATTTACTAGTCTTTTATAATATACTTCTTTTTAGTTCTCTGAGCAACACTGAGACAGTAATTTTCAAGTCTTGGTCTAGTAGACCAAGCCTTCGTCAGGAAGTTTGTTTGTTTTGTTGGTTGGTTGAGTTTTTGTTGTTGCTTTCTTTCCTTTAGACCATAGATCTGTGTCTTTTTATGTCTTGTGATATGTTTCTTGTGACACTTTTAGTGAAAATTGGATGTTGGTTTCTAATAATGTGGTTACTCTAGAAACTAAATTCTTTCCTTTCACTTCAGTTTCCTCTCTTTTGCTTTATTTTAATTTATTTCTTCTTGTTGTTTGGAATGTATCAATACTAAGGATCATTTTTAGGTTTAAAATTAAGATATTGTCATGTGTTTCCTGAGACTGTGATAGCTCTTCTACATGCAAGGTGTCTTTTTAATTTCCTCATTTATGCTATTATATATCTAATTGTCAGTATTCCCCAAATGGGAAAAAGAAAACTACCTAGCTAACCTTTCAAATTCTTTAAAAATAATTTTGATCAGTGGGGGAGAAGCAAGCTGAAATAGTACTATTCAGACAATAGCAGTCACTGTCCTGATGTCTACAGTTCTCTGAGAAGAAGTAGCAATCCATGAGCAAAGCACAGTTCTCAGGCCTCTTTAAGAGCAGGCTCCTTTTGCTCACCCTGGCTTCAGCAAGCTCTATGCAAGCTATTGAGATGGGTCATAGGTAGCTTTCTTTATGCAAAGAGGTGTAATTGCATAAAATTTACCTCATCTTACATCTAAGTATTCCCCTAGGAGGTAGATACCTTCAATAGATTCCAAAGATCCATGAGAGTTGTAGAAGACCAATTTTGCCCACATAATTCTCTAGGTGGGGATTTAGATTACTGGTGCTTCTTGTTCCATATCCCCATATTCTTACTGTTATGGATTAAAAACTCCTGGTTAAATTAATACTAGGTGAATTAAATCAGGACAGTGCTGCGCGTAGATGGCCTGCTTGCGGAAAGTTGCCAGCATAAATACAGACTTGGAGAAGAGCAAGGTGCTGTGGATTTCTCTAAGTGTTTCTGTTTGAGCCATTGGCTTTCCTGGAGGAGTTCATCATGACTAGATTCTCCAGTATGACTTTGACTATTGTCATGGAAGGAGCTCAGGACCTTGTTGGTGAGAGTGGCTGTGGTTCACTTTGGGGGAGCTCTGGTCATTACACTGACCATTGCTTCCTGGTTCTGTTTACTCTCCAGGAGGAACTCGTTATGCTGGATTTCCGCTATTCTCGACTATTCTTATCGTCAGAGGAGCTTGGGACCTCCGTGTCACTGAGGATGGCTGTGTTGCTTTTAAGGACAGACCTGGTCTTTATTATGAGTGTGACTCCTCAGCTCCAGTGTAGAACCCTCAACCTATCAGCATAGCTCCTTCACCCTGCTGGCATGGACTTTCTAGCTTCCACCACTGACCTTTGGGTTTTCCCAGCACAGATCAATAAAACAGACTGGAGTGAGTCCTTCTTGTGGACTTTAGCCATCCAGTTGGACATGTGGGAGGTGTTGTCATGGACTTTAGGTTCTCATCCGGACTTACGTAGGACATTGCTGTGGGATCCAGGCCCTTGGCTAATATCCTGTGTTTTTAGGGCTGTGGACAGATTTCCTGTACTTTCTTGTGTTTAATCTGGGTGACCATCATAAATAATACCAATTCTTTGTCCTGATTCTAATTGTTCTCCTCACAATCCCTGACTACAATGCTTACCATCCATTCCTTAATTATTGGATAAAATGATTTAATGTATCATTGAAAATTTTACAAATGAGAGAATGCAAATTACCATATATAGGAATGTAACTATTTTTTTTTTTGACACAGTGTATACTGGCCTTGAATTCATGTATGTAGCCTCAAGCTGGCCTCAAATTCACAGTGATCCTCTTGCCTCAGCCTCCCAGGTGCTGGGAGGGATTACAAGAGTTTGCCAACATGCACAGCTGAAATGTAGCAGATATTAACCTATTATTCTTTTAAAGAACCTGGTGACTTTTTACTGATGTGTGATTTACATGCTGTATAATTTACTGGTATATAATACAGTCAGTTAAAGCAAATATATACACTTAATAGTCTACATTACTATTAACTCATTTATTACTTCCCATTATCCAGAATGATCTCTCATGCACCTGTACACCCAGGTTCCTTCTCTCACACTAAACAACCATTTTTTTTCTCAGTTACTACAATTTTGCTTTGATCTCAAAGTTAATAGAACTGAATGTGTAGATAAACAAGCTATTAAATTGGAATTGTTTCCTCCAGTTTTTCTTTTACAATTAACTCATTGCTAAAGCTTCTGTCTTATATGTCTCACAAACACCCATCTGTTGAAGACCTCATCTCTAACTACTACTGGGAAATGGTACAAACTCTCAAAAGTCAGACCTAAGGCAGGAGTCAGGTTGCTGGAGTATGATTGTGAGTGTGATATTGGGATCTTTAAAACTTTTCTCTCGGCAATGTGCTCTGGTCCAGTGCAGCGAGCTGCTGGGCACGGACATCTGTAACTTTAGATGCTGATGCTTGGACTCTAGCTCTTTCCGGCAAGCCAGATGGTACTTTCTCCAACTGCGGATCCTGGATCCTTTCCTGCATGTTTGCAGCCTCCTAGGAGTGCGAGGAGCCAGCAGCACACTATCCCTCGGAGGCTGCCAGGGCCCATCCCAGGGCCCTTCTCAGGGTCCATGCTGGGACCCATCCCAGCACAGCGCAGGCCAGGTGCCTTGGATTCCACACCACCTTGGGCTCTGACTCCACTCCCCTGTCAGCCCCGATCTGCTGGCTCTGTGGCTGCTTCAGGTCCTGGCTCTTCAGGCAGCTTGTGGCTGGCATTGTCAAAAACTGTAGTGGAAGCTCAGCTCATGGTCTGGGCTGGCCCAAGTTAGCTTCTCTCCAGCAGTCAGCTCTGCAATGTGGGCACCTGGAAGGGTGACCCTCTATTTAAATCCGGGAAAGTGAGTGGCTGGAGGCGAGTATTCACGCACCATCCTGAGCCCCAAGAGAGTTTAAGATCATCTCTCCCAGTGGTCAAGGAACTGCCCATCTTCCAGCCACCTAGACTAGACTAAGTTTTGTGGGAGGTTTTTATGGCAAGTTTGGAGCCCAACTAGATTATGCCCAGTGACCTTCTTCAGTCAGGGGAATTGAACGCACTTGAAGAAAGTTCCAGAGCTTTGGTCCTTGCCTGGAGAGAGTTTTAGACCATCATCCACAGTGGTTATTTGCTCACCAGAGGTGGCATGGGAGGTCCTGTGGCCTTACTGGACCATGCTGAGCAGCGTCGATTCAGTCCCAGGAGCTGAGGGCATAGAAGAAAATTTCCAACAGGCTCAAGGGCAGCCTTGGAACAACACTTGAAAAAAGGAAATATAGGAAAATGACAAAACAAAAGACCAAAATGCAATCTCAAAACTCCAGCCCATCCCAAGCAAGCTTAGGAGCCATGTACGTAGAAGAAAATATATGCCATACCTATGAAATAGCTGAAATAATAGCAACTGAAATAAAGAAGCAACTCCAGGAAACTTTAAAGTAATTCAACCTAGAAATAATCTCCCAGGTAAACGAGGAAATGATAAAAAGTAATGAAAGAGATGCTGAACACATTTAAAGAAGACACAGTTAAAAAATTAGAGGAACAAAACAAAAAACATACCTGGATGAACAATATAAGAAACAAACAAAATACATGAAGCAGATGCAAAGAGATATATAGGAAAGCAAAAATTCCATTGAAAGTTGACAACACTGCTTAAATAAAAGTAAAATAGAATTTCAGACCTCAAAGACAAGATTGCAGCTAGTGAACAGAAAAGGAAAGATCTTTTAAAAATAACAAGAAACCAAGAAATAACAGTTCAACAGCTATAACATGATACAAAGGAAAACAATATAAGATTGATAAGGATAAATGAAAAATAAGGGGACAATACAAACGATATCAAGACGATATTTAGAGAAATAATAGCTGAAAATTTCCAAAATATGAGAATGGAAACTGACATCAGGATCAGTGAAGCACATAGAACTCCATATAGCCATAACCAAAATAAACTACACCCAGGCATATAATAATCACCATCCCAGAAATCCAACATAAGAATAGAATATTAAAAGCTATTAGAGAGAAAAGGGAGATCATATATAAATGAAAACCCATCAGAATCATAGCAGACTTCTCAGCACAAACTTATTAAAGTCAAGAAGAGCATGGAGTGAAGTGTTTAAGATCCTAAAGGAAAAATGATTTCCAAACAAGACTGATGTACCCTGCAAAACTGTCATTTTAATGGATAGAGAAATAAGATACTTCCATGACAAAGAAAAGCTGAAGAACTTAATGATCACCAAGCTAACCCTGCAAAAAATATTGAAAGACAGTTTAGATACACTTAAGAAAAAAACACTAAGCAAAGCAGACAATTAAATAGAATGGAAAGCTAAATGCACAACAGCAGAAAGATAACATGTCAACCATAAACCAATATATAACAGTTATAACCATTAATGTAAATGGTCTCAATGCACCAATTAAAAGAAACAGACTGGCAGAATGGATCAAGAAACAACATTCAACCATATGCTGTCTACAAGAAATACGCCTAACCCAAAAGGAAACTCATATACTTGAAAGTCAAAGGATGGAAAACAATATTTCATGCAACAGGAACCCAAAAAAGCAGGGGTACCTATTCTGTTTGCAGACAATGTGAACTTCACACCAAGAATGATCAGAAGAGATAAAGAATATCATTACATACTGATTAGGGGAAAACTTCCAGAGGAAAAGATAACAAGCTTAAATATATATGCACCAAATTCCAGAGCACCCAGTTATGCAAAGCAAGTATTAGTAGAAATGAGAAATCAAATAAGCAATAACAGGATCAGAACACGAGACCTTAATACACCATTGACACCAAGGGACAGATCAGCCAGACAGAAAATCATCAAAGAAATCACAGAACTGAATCATACCTGTGAGCAATGGACTTGATAGACATATACAGAGTATTCCAATCAAAAACATCAGAATATACATTCTTCTCAGCAGTACGTGGGACATTATATAAAACAGACCATATACTAGCCCACAGAACATTTTTAAATAAATGCAACAGAGTTGAATTTATCCATGCATGTTATCAGATCATAGCACCTTGAAACTAGAAATTAATGATAAAAGAAACTGCAAAAAATGCCACAAACACATGGAAATTGAATAATACACTCTTGAGCAATCAGTGGGTCACAGGAAAATTAAAGACAAAATTAAACAATATCTACAAACAAACAAAAATACAAATACAACTTACTGGAATCTGTGGGATGTAATGAAAGCTGTCCTCAGAGGAAAATTTATTGCATAGAGTTCCCACATCAGGAAAACAGAATGAATACAAATAAACAACCTGATGCTACACAAAATATCTAGAAAAAGAAGAGCAAGTCAAGCCCGAAGACAAAAGAAGGGAGAAAATTATAAAAGTCAGAGCAGAAATTAATGCAATAGAGACTAAGAAAACAAGCCAAAGAATCAATGAATCAGAGTTAGTTTTTTAAAATAATAAATAAAATTGATAAGCCCCCAGCCAACCTTATTTTAAAAAGGGAAGAAAAAGCTCAAATTCATGCAATAAGGAATGAAAAAGGTGAAATTACTACAGACTCTGTAGAAATACAGAAGATCATCAACACCTATTTAAAAAACCTCTACTCTCATAGGTTTGACAACATAGAAGAAATGGACAGATTCCTCAAAACTTGTGAAGTCCCAAAGCTGGCTCAACAAGATGTAAAACTGCTGAATAACCCAATTTATATTAATGAAATTGAAACTGTAATTAAGTCCTCACCTACAAAGAAGAGCCCAGACCCAGACAGATTCACTGTGGATTTCTACAAGAAATACAAAGAAGATTTAATACCAACACTCCTCAAACTCTTCAATGAAATTGAAAGGGAATCAATCCTTCCTAAGTCATTCCTGGAGGCAAATATTAATCTAGTACAAAAACCTGATAAAGACCCAACTAAAAAAGAGAAGTACAGGCCAATCTCCCTAATGAACACAGATGCAAAAATCCTCAATAAAATATTGGCAAATAGGATGCAGCAAATCATCAAGAAGATTATACACCATGACCAACTAGGATTAATCCCAGGCATGCAGGGATGGTTCAATATATGTAAATCTACCATATCTATCAAGTCAAAGGAAGAATCACACGATCATTTCTATATATGCTGAAAAAGCTTTTGATAAGGTCTAACATTCAAACATGATAAGAACCTTACAAAAAACTGGAATAGATGGCCTTTTCCTCAATATAATAAGGGCTATCTATGTCAAACTAACAACCAGCATCATATTAAATGGCCAAAAAGTGAATTCCTTTACCTTAAAATCAGGCACAAGACAAGGATGTTCCTTATCATCACTCCTATTCAACATAGTACTGGAAATACTAACCAAAGCAATTAGATAGAATTGAAAGCTAAATGCACAACAGCTTTCCTATGAAGAGTAAGTTAATTATCTTTATTTCCAGATAACATGATACTCTATATAGGAAAATAATAAGTTAATCATCTTTATTTGCAGATGACATGATACTCTACATAGAAGTCCCTAAAACTCCATTGAAGTCTCCTAGATATAATAAATAAATTTAGCAGTGTAGGTAGATACAAAATCAATACTCAAAAATCAATATCATTTCTATACACTAATAACAAAATCATTGAGAAATAAGAGAAGTCACACCCTTCACACAGCATCCAAAACAATGAAATACTAAGGAATTAATTTCATGAAAGAGGTAAAAACTTTATACAGGGAAAATTATAACACCCTGAAAAAAGAAATTGAAGAGGATCTCAGAAAATGGAAAGACATCCCTTGCTCATGGATAGGAAGAACAAACATTGTGAAAATGGCCATTGTCCCAAACTCTTATACAGACTCAATGCAATCCCAATAAAAACACCATCAACATACCTCATAGATCTCGAGGATTACTCCTAAAATTCGTCTAGAACCAGAAGAGACTTAGAATAGCAAAGACAATTCTAAGTAGCAAAGGCAAGGCAGGAGGTATCACAATCCCTGACTTGAAGTTATACTACAAAGCAACTGTAGTAAAATCAACATGGTAATGGAATCAAAACAGATCTGAAGATGAATGGAATACATTAGAAGATACAACCACACCTACAAACACACTCAACCACCTTATCTTTGATAAAGGGGCCAAACATGTTCACTAGAAGAATGACAGTCCCTTTAATTAAATAGTGCTTGAAAAATTGGCTCTCCATATGCTGAAAACCAAAACTAGACCCATGCCTGTCACCATGTGCTAAACTAAAATCTAAATAGATCACAGATCTGAATATTAAAACAGAAACACTAAATCTGTTGAAAGACCAAGTTAGTAAAAATCTTGAAGACATAGGGGTAGGTAGAGAATTCATGAACAGGAATCAAACGGCATGGGAAATACTTCCCAGAATCACTAACTGGGACCACCTCTTATTAAAATTTTTTGCATGTCCAAAGAAATCTCCAGCATAGTGAAAAGAAATACCCATAAATTGGGAAAAAAACTGTCCTTCAGCAAAGGACTTCTGTTTAAAACATACAAAGAATTAAAAAAAAATTAAACCCCCCAAAGTCAAAGATCCAATCCAAAAATAGGCATCTGAGATGAATACACACTTCTCAGATGAAGAAATACAAATGGCAAATAAATACATGAAAAAATATTCATCATCATTACTAACTAGAGAAATGCAATTTAAAACCAAACTGAGATTTCATCTCACTCCTGAAGATTGACCAGGATCAAGAAAACTACCAACAACAAAACCTGGAGAGGATGGGGGAAAAAGGAACTCTCCTGCACTTTTGGTGGGGAATGTGGACTGGTGCAACCATTGTGGAGGTCAGTCTGGGGATTTCTCAAAAAGCTGGGATTGGAAGTCCCATTTTATCCAGCTATTATGCATCTGGACATATTCCCAGAAGAACTGAAAACATCATACCACAGTGATATATGTGCAGCCATGTTTATAGCGGCACAATTTGTAATAGTAAGATCTTGGAATCAATCTAAGTGTCCATCAATTGAGGAATGGATATAAAAGTTGTGGTATTTTTATACAACAGAGTACTACTCAGCTATAAAGAATGATCACATTGAGATATTTATAAATAAATGCACGGAACTTGAGACCATACTCATAAGCGAAATAAATCAAACTCTTATGTATAAATACCATATAGTCTCCTTAGTGTAAGAATTGATAGGAATACATAAAAGTATATGGTAATCATGATTCCCTATTATATTGTTTTGAAGCCTTATAATGTTTTAATTCATTGGTTGGAATGGTTTTATCCTGGGTTGTTTGATGTTATTGTCTGTGATGGTATGAACAGGTATTTTGAAGAAAACAAGACATTATAATAGCCAGTGCTGATTTGATATCATCTTATTTTGACATCCTACCATCCTTTTGTTCTTCCGTCTCCATTGGTTCTATCATGTTGTACCTTACTGGATTTAATTATGTGTGATAGTATAAACAAAATGTTTTATGGACAGGGAGATAATATAGTAACTGTTGTTCATTTTCTGTTATTTGGTTCTGAATACCCTGTAATACTTTCATTCTCTTGAATGGTTTTATACTATTTTGTTATGTTTGATGCTATAGTGTCTGAAGGTATACTCAAATATTTCAAGGAAAGAGACACTGTGGTAGCTACTATTATGTCAGGTTGTCTTGTGGTGAAATACTATGTTGCTTAAATTGTTCTGATCTGTTTTGTTATGTTCCCTTTTATTTTAATCTTTTAAAAATACTTTTTTAAAAAAACTTTTCTCTCTGTGTTTTTTTTAAATCATAGGCATAGACAAGGACTTTGTGAATAGAAATCCAAAGCAATGAAGAAGGCACTGAGAATCAACAAAGATAATCATATAAAATTAAAAATATTTGCACAGAAAAACAGCCAACCAAGTGAAAAAAAATGTCTTACAGAATGGGAAAAAGTCTTTGCCAGCTATTCCTCTAGCTAAGCACTAATATCTAGAATATGTAAAGAATTAAAAGGAAAATTAGTCCTCCCAAGATAAAGACCTAACAAAAAGTGGCCAAGGAAAATGTATGGAAACACCACAGAGGAAGAATTACAACAGGGAAGTAAATAAACAAAGAAATGTTCAACACTGCTGGCCATTAGAGAAATGTAAATAAAAACCAAAACCAAGATTCTGTCCTATACAGAAGGAATGGATTTCATCAAGAAATCAAACAAAAATGAATGAGGGTGAGGCTGAGGGGGAAAGGGATCCCTTCTATTTTGTTGGTGGGAATGTAAGTTCATAAAACCACCATGGAAATCAGGATGGGTTTCCTCAAAAACTAAAACTAGAAACTCCATTTCAGCCAGCTACTCTCCTGTTACGTATATTCCTAAAAGAGTTAAAAATATTCTATTACAGTGACATATAATACACATTTTTATTGTACTCCAAAATAATTTAATCTTGGAAGCAGTCTATCTCTCTATCAACAGATGAATAGAATAATAATAGGTATTATATACAATGGAACACTACTCTGCCTTAAAGAAAGATAAGTCGACTTCCAAAGAACATGGCAGATAGATAACAGCAGCTACAGAGGCTCTCTGAGATACTCAGCTTAGAATCCAGGAATGGTGCAGTGTGAGGAGTCCTTACCAAGGGGAGATATACCCCGCTGACCCAGGAATGAACTAAGCTGAGAGAAACTAACTGGGAATACACTCCTGGTGCTATAACTGGAACAGATAAAATCTCAGCTCTTCGAAGCTGGAACCTGTGCCTCTGGAAATCACGATTTGAATTTCCAGCCACCACTGCTGCATCCCAATCAGCACAGCAGGGAGAGAGACGCGAAAGCTCTGAGAGCAGGAATCAGCGAATGGAGTTGAAAGCGGGACTGGTGGGGAGCCCTGCATCGACTTGTGGTGATTTAAAAGAACAGGGACCCTTCCATAGGCTAGGAGGCTCCAAAAGAGGACATTCTGGGACCAGGCAGACTAGCCGGAATAGGGCGCTGCAGTGACTTTAGTTGCATATTCCCCTCTCAAGCAGGATTGGTGCGGAGCACTTGGCCTAGGTGATGCCGCGGACTAAGACCCAGTAGGCTAGCCCAAACCAGGTCCCAGCACCTGGCGGTGCACTCTACCAGTGGAGCCTTCACTAGGTTGACCCGGAAGGGTGGGCCCAGCAGAGGCTGACCAGGTCTGTGTCTCCCTAGTACACTGCAATCGGCGGGAATACCTAGCCAGTGCAATTCAAACAAACTGTAACTGTCAAAGAAAAAAATTGGGCCTCCTATATACGTTTGCATGGAAGGAACAAAAAGTATGGGAAGAGGGAGCAACAAGAAAGGGTCCTCAGTCCCCAGTCCTGAGAACACTGATCCAGGAAAGGTAAATGTAAAGGAGAATGAGGACAGAAAACATGCCATATCCAACACGGCAACAATAGACATAAAGCGATATGTCTGGAGGCTCACAGACGAGTTCAAAAGTGAAGTATTTAATGAAATAAAGTAAGATATAAGTAGAATAGTTAGAGAAATGCTAAGCAATGCGCCCCCCCAATAAAAACAGATGGTGGAATGGAAGAACAGAAAAAAAAAAAAAAAAGGAGAATTGCTTGATGGAGAAAATAGAGAAAACATAGAATATGTGAAGCAGGTTCAAAGAGATTACCAGAAAACTAAAAATTCTATCGAAAGCTGGCATAACAGCTTGAAAGAAACTAACAATAGATTTTCTGAACTGGAGGGCAGATTTGTAATGTGGCAGCATGAAATGAAAAACTTCTTAAAAATAACAAGAAAACAAACAGCAATAATACAAAGGCTAGAAGATGATTAGAGAATCTATAACTTAAGAATTAAGAACATAAAAGAAGAAGTAGGTACACAAACAAATGGACTACAAAAGCTATTCGCAGAAATAATCCAGGAGAATTTCCCTAATTTAGCAAAAGGTAAAGATACTCAGATGTATGAGGCATACAGGACCCCAGCTACCTACAACCCAAACAGAGCTAAACCCAGGCATATGATAATCAAAATTCCAGAAATCCAATATAAGAACAGAATATTAAAAGCCATCAGAGATGAGAAATAGATCACTTACAAAGGAACGCCCATCAGAATTACAGCAGACTTCTCAGCACAAACCATCAAATCACGAAGAGCATGGGGGGAAATAATTCAAGCTTTGAAAGATAATAACTTCCAGCCAAGATTGATATATCCTGCCCAACTGTCCCTAGATAGTGATGGAAAAACAAGGTGCTTCCAGGATAAAGAGGTACTAGGGGAATTTGCAACCACCAATTCAACTCTACAGAGAATACTGCAGGATATTCTAAAAAAGAAAAATACCAAGATTCCAAAGCAGTGGCAGAGAGGCCACAATGAATGGAGCAGAAAGCGAAATGAAGAAGACAAACTAACAACTAGTGACAGAAAAAAAGCTCAACAGAAATGAGGCAGAGAAGGCTGGATGGTAGGAATTTTGGAGCTATTTTGGAGAAAACAAGACATCATAATAGCTAGTGCTGATTTAATATCATCTTGTTTTGAAGTCCCATCAAGCTTTTGTTCTTCTGTCTCCAATGGTCTTAACATGTTGTATCTTATTGGATTTTATTATATGTGATAATATAAACAAAAGCTTTTATAGGCAAGGAGATTATACAGAAACCATTGTTCATTTTCTGTTAGTTGATTCTAAATACCCTGTAATAGTGTCATTCTCTTGAATGGTTTTACATTGTCTTGATATGTTTGATGTTAGAGTATATGAAGTTATAATCAAAGATTTCAAGGAAAGAGACACTATGGTAACTACTTTTATGTCGGGATATCTTGTGGTGAAACACTATTTTGCTTAAATGGTTATGTTTTGACCTGTGCTCTTTTGTTGTTATGCCCTCTTTTATCTCAATCTCCTTTTTTTATTACTTTTTTATCTTTTTAATTAAAGAAAAATAAATAATAGTAGGATATATTATAGTAACCCACTTTGATTTCCTATTAACTTGATTTGAAATCCTGTATTGCTCTTATCATCTTGTTTTGACTGATTTTCCTCTATTCTCTTTTGCTTGATAGTACCAAGTTCGAGAGTATAGGCACCAACTCTGAAGACAATAATATTCATTATGACACCCATTCTGGTTGACTACTATCTTCTTATGAAGTTCTGTAATTTCTCCAATGTTTTGGTTTTATTGGTTTTGTTCTTTACTGTTTTGTTCAATTTTATTATAACTGATGATATAGGCAATTCTTTTTAAGATAGCAAGAGGCACTATGGTAACCATTGTTGATCACCTTGTATTTTGTTTTTACATTATGTATTATGTCCATCCTTTTGATTTGACTGACTCTGTTCTGCTATGTCACATTTGGTTTTACTCTCTTAAAAAAAAAGTAGTAAGAACTTTGGGAGTAATAAAACCCAAAATGTGTAATTGTCATTGTACAAAAGAGAGGAAAAGAAAGTGCTCTAAAGTATATAACTGCATGTATATATAAGATAGATAACCATATTACTGAGTTTTGTTGGATCATTGAACAGAACTGTTTGCAGTCTCATTGTTTGAATGTCCACTTTATATGCTTTAATTTTGTAACTTGAACAACAATTTCTAAGATAACAATATGTAATCTATTAACTAGTGATTTCCTACTGCTTATTTTTTCTGAAATTCTGTATAAGTTGTACCCTTTTTCTGTTTTTTTTCTTTTTCTTCTTAAATTAAAAAAGAAAGATAAGTCATTTATAATATAATGAGATCATAATGCTAAGTGTAGTAAATCAGGCATAAAAATTAAATATCTCACAGTTTCTCTTATTTGAGAATCCCAAATTGTAAATAATGTGCAAAATAATGTTAGGTAATAGGAAGGAGAGAGATAGATCTTTCTCAAATTAGAAAGGAATCAAAAGACAGAGAGAGATTAAGAGGGGAGGGTAAGGGAATGAAAAGAGGAATTGAAATGTGTAACTCCATAGACCAACTCTATATAATGTAAACAGTATGCACTGCAAACATGCACTAATAAAAAGTAACAAAAAAGAGAACATCTCTTTAGGAAAAGACTACGTATGTGTGAATGTGTATGCTTGTGCGTATACTCACAATTTCTCCTTTATTCCTAATAGTTCTGAAATTTAATGGATTAATGGAAATGAAAACATGAAAACCAACCCGATGCTTTCTTATAAAAACAATTATCATATTTCTATCTATAAAAAGTCAGAAACTTGGCCATAGATTTAGCTCAGTGGTATATGCACCTGCCTAGCAAGTGCGAGGTCAGGAGTTCTATCCCAGGTCCAAAAAAAAAAAAAAAAAAAAAGCCAGAAACTCTCTATGATGCAACAGAACCATCCCTCTTATTTCAATTTCACATATACATTTTTAAAAAATTCAAGGTAATTTCCCCATGATCAATTATATACAAATATTTGAAAAGCCTTAATGCTATGATATGATGCAAGTTCTGGAGATGATAACTTTTCCAGCCTTGTTTTCCATGGGAGAGATTTGGTTGTGTAACTCTGAGGCTGAGCATATTGTTTTACCTTCCTCAACCAACACTTTCTATGTTACACTCTGAATTAACTTTAAAATGTCAAGTATAAAATGCTAGTTCTACAACTTTTTGACTCTGAGGAATGAGGCATTATCATTGCATGCATCAACATATTTACAGGTGATAAAATTTCACCTTTCAGATTTCAAATTGGCTCAAGAGCTAGGACTGTAGTATTGTGATTATCAAATAAGCAGAAAAGCAGCGTGAACTATGGAGAACAAAACCTGCGGTCCTCATTATGAAATCAGTGCGATTGCTCCATTCCAGACGACATTTATACAACCCAAGGAGCATTTCAATAAATATCCGAACTAAACTAGAAGAACAACCTGGGAGATGGTGATAATGAACTCGTGATATTAGTGGTTAAATGCAGAAGTGGAGAAAAAAGGACAGAGGTCTAATTACCTATTATAACAAAGGACTGTCCTGGAAGGAGGTAACCTGCAAATCAAAACTGCCGTAGTTAGGGACAGAATTTAAAATAGCATTCTTGTCCTTGAGAACTTACAATCTGGTCTGTCAAGAGGATGTCAGAAATCTAACTTTCTAGCTATTTTACAGTATCAACAAAAACCAACTTCTCTCACTATTGAACAGGAAGGGATGAAGAGACAATAAACAGGACATGTGTGTTCATTTTATTAGTAATCAAGAACGTTAGTCTTTATTCTCCTGACACTCATGTCTAATTCATATTTACAGTTAGCATGACTGTATTAAAAAACATGTCTTCCAGTGAATAAATGTTTAGCGGTTCACTCTTCAAGCTTTCTGCAATAAAACAAGGATTATGCATTACTCACACAGAGGATGATATAATTATAATGCAAACTACTATCAAAACTAAAGGTTCACATATGCACTTAGGAGACATATGCCACTTAGATTTATTCACTATATATCCATACTTTCAGAAACATACTCTTTGGAAATACAGAACTACCATAGATAATTCATATTAGAAATTTCTAAATGTTTTTATTTCTAAAGAGAGCTGATAATAGATTTTATTTCATTTCTTTTGTTTATTTCATTTTAGTGCAGAACTGAGGATTAACCCCAATGCCTCAAAATGAGCTACATCCGCAGTCCTTTTTAGTTTTTATTTTGAGACAGCATCTCCCTAAGTTGCTTAGACTGGGCTTGAACTTCTTTTCTTCTCTGTCAGATTCTCAGAGTATTAGGATTACATGAGTGTTCCCCCATATCCAGCTTTCTTTTCCATTTTAGAGGCTAAGACTGGATCAAAAGATACTCACATTTCTGATTCAGTGTCATGCAGTACCTTTGTTATTCTTTACTGAAACAGGGATTACATTAGAAGCTTGAGGTGACGCTCTCAAGTGGATATCAAATTCAACTCTCAACCCTTAGGCCCATTTCTTGGACCCTCACTTAAAATGCTTTCAAACTAATCAGATTCAAAAGTTAAATTTCAATAACAAACTTATCTGTCATTTGCTTACAAGTGCAGAGGGACAGGAAAAAACCAGGGCTCTAATTCTCTTCCTCCCAGAGAGGAGAGTCAGCCTTGTCAATGCAGCTCAAAAGGAATATTGTGTAGCTAGCTACAACTGGATCCTGTTGTTAACTTTTCAAAAATTCCATTAGCTTGGTAAACATTGTTGTTTTTAAAAATTAAATTATGTTACTTGTAATGAAATTAATTATATGAAAAACAAAGTTCACATATCCTTTAAGATGAACATTTTTGTTATTCAATACTCTAGGTAGCCATAAAAAATTTCTGCAAAGTTATCAAAGTTCTTGAGGTTAGAAGTGTGATATTAAGTTATACCAATGTTCTTTTTATGACTCGAGGGGAGGAAACATTTTTGTTTCTTTAAATTCCTGCTGATTGCTGATAACCCTTAGCGTTCCTTGGTGTTGGTAGTTTAAATCCAGGCTCCGCCTTTAATTCACAGAGCATTTTCTGTGTTTCTTCCTGGCATGGACTTTCCTCATAATCTAGGCAGAAAATTTACTCCTGACCCTAATCTAGAATGTCCTGGTAGCAACTGAATGAAATCCTCAAAGATATTATTTCTAAAAGCAGGCACATTCACAGGCACCAGAGCTTATGGAGCTTCATATCTTTCATAGGGAGATAGATTTTTAACCTATGGAATTTAACACCTGGTTTAATACATTTTACTTTTGTGTTAAATTGTTTTATTTTATGTCCATAACTTGTGTAGGTATATTGTGTAAGCAGTATACAACAATGAGCAATTCTCTAAAACTTTTATTTTTTTGTATTATACACATTGCACGAAAACAGTTAATGCAGAAATAATTTCATTCTGGAAATCAGCAAACACTACAAATCAGGGCTGATTCATCATTTTGTTGACTATATGCATATTCTGTACAGGCCACAGAATAAATAATTTCAATTGTGTATGCCACTGAATTTTTAAAAAATACTCAAATTTCCTCATATCATAAAACCAGATACAAATAACACATAACAACTTATAGTATTCCCATTAAACTTGATCTATAAAAACAGATGTGAGGCCAAAATACCATTCAGGCCTTGGTCACTTGACCTTAGTCTAAGCTGGGAAGGGGGAAAAACTTATGTCAGGCTGTAGCAGTTGATTATTATTAGTACAAAGGACATGAAAGAAATATTATTTTGGTATATCAAAACAGTTATTTGATTCACGAAAGAAGTTAATTGTTCACATCTTCAAAGGATTGTGAAGTTGAAAGATAACATTTAATTTTACTTATTAATATAGGTAAAAATATAAAAACATGTTCATTTCAATACCACTAAAATAATACATCACTTGAGACCAATAAATTGTCTACAGATAGCAGAGTTTTGCAAATATTAAGAAAACATTACAAGAATTACAAGAATCAACCAGCCACATAGAATCTACAATAGAGTTTACTGCATTTATTTTTCTCATTTGTAATTGGTGTCCTACACATTATGGCATTCATACCCAGGGACTTTGTATTCTGAGGAATTGGTCACTAAAATTGTGTCATAATAGTTTTTCCAACAACACCTAGGTTTGTAAATATTTCTGTAAATACTAGCACACATATGGGAAATTTCACTGTGTGAGTACTTCTCAAATGGTTGCTCTAAATCAAAGATATGAAAACCGAGTAAAATATTAAAAACTTTCATAACTGCCTAAGATTGGCCAGTGTTCTCAGTGATATTCCACCAACATTAATGTGTATACTCAGGAAATAACCTCCCCACAAAAAAAAAAAAGACAAAAAAACTCTGCATCACTTTGATGATAAAACTTCAGATTTATGTTACGTTATTCATTTTATTCTTCTACAAATTTAGGTAAAACATGCCACATATCCTGTAGAAGTGACTTAAATCTGCAAGGCCTTGAATTTCTGACACCCTGCCCAGGATAGCATGCACCTGTCTTACCATCTGTAGAGCTAGGCAATCTTTGGAGCTGGGTTCGGAGCTTTATCTGCTTTGTAATTGTTATTGATTCATTTGTGTGTTTAGCCTAAATTCCATTTGTTCATATGTAAAATTGAATAAAGTATCAGAAAACCCTCTGAGGTATCAGTGTGCCCCTGCAGTGTAAAAATTTCAGAATTAAAGGAAGTACTCCACAAGGAATAAGGGGCCAGTAAATACGTCCTATTGCCATTGTTCCTACATATTTTTTCACTAAAATAATGATAAATTTTTCCAGGAGGCCTTAATTTTCTAAGAACCCATGAAGTTTGCAACAGTTTTACTAGTTAGGTTCTTAAAATGCCACCTATAAAATAAAATAAACATAATTCGGTGATTCATTTTTTTCCCAAAGTCATTGTAATATACAAGCCACAGGACTGTTCCTCGTGGTACCATTCCATAAAATTCTTCATGACAGAAGCTGTTAGGGTCTCGAATAATTGCATCCATGCATGCAGGCATCTATGCTGGCTAGTGTCAGGAACTAGAAATGCATGTTGAATTCTATCTAATGGAGATCACTCCATGTAAAATAAAGCCATCAGCGAAGAAGTGGTTATGGCATGATCATTTTTACTTTTTGTGCCATGTTCCTGTAGTACTGTCAACAAACATAAATTTTAATCTCCACAAAGAGAGTTTCTGTAAACTGTATGTCACACTAATGCTTTTATTTTGCATGGTTCTTTTCCCCAGAGAAATTCTTTTTACCTTTATTTCTTTACCACAATTGTAATTCATTTCTGACTGGCAGGCTGACAAATCCATTCAATCTCTCTGTATCATCATACACAGTCATTGATTATTTCAACATATTTTAGCTCCATCATTTTCCTTTTTAATATAAATAATGTTCTCATTGTCTGCACCAATGACTTTCGATATACACGTATCCAATTCAAAAGGAAGTGCTACATGCCCCATTTATTAAGCTTGCTATGTCTAATTTAAATTTGGTAGTTTAACTTTGGACAGCTGATTGAAATCCTTTTCTCATCACCAAAAATATACTTTAGAATTTAAATTTTATCAGCATAAGTACAGTGGTTTTAAAGACCAATGTGGCCTGTCTAGGCATAATAACTGAGCAAAAAATGTTGAGATACAAGCAGTTTTAAATTAAATATTATGTCAGATTAGACCAATCCCCAAATTGGAAAAGGTTCCTAATGTTTGACTAGATTGGTGGATAAAAGAATATATATATAGTATTTTTTCTTTAAATCTTTTCTCATTTTTCATTTTGAAAATATTCTAACCATGTTCCTGAAGGCCATATTAAAGATTTGTATTCATCTCGATTTCTGATTAATTTATGAGCATCATCCTTTCTGCCACTTGCTTCCCTGCAGGCTTGCATAGCCTCACCAGCAGTAACTGACTTCCTTTCCTGGGATCATACTGAGAATGGAGACCAAGATATGTGCAAAATTATACTCTATGTGGAAACCGCGTCTATCTTTTATCACATTGCATTGCAAGGACATTGTTCACCTAAGCTCCTGCACGGTTTTAGAAATGCAGTTCACACTTGTTGAATGAAAAAATTAACAAAACATAAAGAAAATATTGGATTATGGTCTTATTTCTTAAATTTCATCATAGTAACTTAAAAATCTTCTTAAGTGGGTCAACTCACTTTCTGCATTGCCAATCACCTTCTCCCTTTCTCTCACATTTTCATCTGAAAATGATTTATTCTTTGCTGAAGTGTCACTCTGATCATGAACTTCAAGATATTGCGTACACAAGTGACTTTTAAAATGGAAGAAAAAGAACTAGTATTTAGGATATCATTTTACTAATGCTTTAAAATATATTTTAGTTTGGTGCTTAACACAATTAAAATAAAAAGTTAGCCTAGTTTTAAACAAAGTTTTCTGACAAAACCCACAATACTAATTTTATGGTAAGCCTCATAAATTTTCTGCAGTTGATAGTTTTTCTTCTGATGTCTCTCTCTCTCTCTCTCTCTCTCTCTCTCTCTCTCTCTCTCTCTCTCTCTCTCTCTCTCTCTTTCTCTCTCTTTTTTCTTTTTTTTGTACCAGGAATTGAATTCAGTATCTTGTCAGGCAGGTGCCGTGCCCCTGAGCTATATCCCTAGCCCTCTTATTGTTTTTGTAAGTATTTGTCCACACTGTGAGCATGATACCAAATCATAAGAAAGTAACTACTATCTTTAACTTTTATTGTTTTGGAGTCCTCCAAGATAATCCTGTTTTCATGGGTTCAAAAAGCAAATTGTTTACTGATCTCAACTCTTCTTAGATGTTTTCAATTGCGAAGTCTTTACAATTTGGTTGTAGTTATGTTACTTTTCTTCTATGCAGTTTAAAGCTTAGATCCAAACTGTAAAGCATCATATGAGAAAAGCGATAAACTACAATGAACAATTGTGTAATTGGAAATGTATGCCTAAATAATTCAAACATTATAATACTATATAAATTCTAACATGATTCTTAGTTATTTCTAAGCATGACAATGTCTATGTTTTATTTTTATTATATGACACAAAAGGAAAATAAAATAGACAAACTTTTTAAATTTAGTAATCCTTATAGCAATCCTTAAAAACTGGGAATTAATGTTGAGTTAATATTAAAAAAAATTCTAATAATCTAATAAATTTAGTCATTTTTAAACTGATATTTCTGAAGGATTTTTGAGAAATAATTCCCTTTTTTTGTACCAAGAATGAAATTCAGGACCTGTACTTACCAGGCAGGTGCTTGTGCCACTGGGCCTCCTTCTCAAGAATTTTTAATAGAAATTAATTTATTAGCATATCTTTTTGTTATTGTACTTACTATTCACTACTGACTTCCCTTGAACAACTGACAACTACCAATATTGTGGACACGCCATAAAAATAGATATTTTGCCCTATCTTGGCCTGAATTCAATAATATTGCACATTATTTAACAATTGAAGGTATAAGTAATCCTCTTATTCACACTGTTGAACAGCATCAGGGAGCATCATATTTGTTACTCTTTAATGTCCTGTATCTCTACCGTAACTAATGGAGATTATTTCTCGTAAACCGAGCAGGGAAGGCATTCCTGTAGAGTGTGCCATTTCCAGACAATGTTCTCTTAATTTTTTAATGCAACTATTATTGTGATTTATAATTGCATCGAAAGTTCTCCGTAATCATTTTCAGGATATGTTCATTGTTATTAGTGAAATCCTTGGAAGGGATGTTGCATAAAACTATTTAATAATACAACATTTTTCTGTAAAAGGTGTAACCTTCAATTTATTTTTACAGATAAGATTTATGTCTGCAAACTTTAAAGACTCTTCTATACCTTAATAACTTTAAATTGAAGGAGTGTTAAATTTAAGAACAATTTTTTTTTATCATTTGTCTTATGAATAAACACCAGGGATCCATTTTCTTCAGTCATAATTATGAAGTGTTTTCTAACATCAGAATACACACATTTGTGTCTTTGATGTAGTTTATAGACACTGTAAGTGGTTCATGTCTTCCCTTTCGCTACTCTAATAAGATTAAAACTTTTTGCTGAATAATAAATACTAATTGGGAAGAGGATATCCAAATGTGTTTTCCCTAACTACTACACTAGGTTGACTTAAAAATGATTAGTAGCTTTCTGGAAGACAGCAGAAATATTTTATTAAGAGAAAAGAAAATATGTCCAAACTATATAGGATCTTCAAGTAGGAAATTCAGCAGGAAGACTCTCCACTGGACTCTGCCTATAGAGTCTGTCACCAACATGGAAGGAGCTTACTGTGTACACATTTCACTCCTGCATCTATGTCCCAAGGACAACTGATTGACAAGCCTCTGTCATATGAATTATATATACTTCTTGATTTATAATAGTACAATAATTGTAAAATAAAATCTCAACAAATTCTTCCTCTTCACTCTAAATTGTTTAAAATCGGTTTGAAATATGGCGAAAGCTTGAACACTACTTTCCACAAATCCAAATATTTTAAGAGAAAATATCCTTTGAACTAGATTTAGAAACATTAAGTATTACTTTGGAAATAAATATTTATTTCCCATTACTTTTAACAAATTCCAGAGGTGGAACTTGAAGGTAAATTTCTACTACAAATTAGAATTATTTACTTTTATAAATATTTATTCATTACATACAAAATTAATTAAAGAATAACATGAAAATTAAAAATTGGGAGTGGATACTGGACACTTTGTTTAAGAAAATAAAATAATGGGATCAAACCAGTTAGATGCATTAGCCATAGAAATATTAGTTGGAGTCAACATAATTATTTTTTAAATATCAAACATCTTAGGGTTATCCTTTCTGGCAATAGTAATCTACAAGGAAGACAGTGAATCCAAGTGAACTAATCAAACTGTAACATTAATTATTAGAAAACCTGTCGGACGCTAGATGTACATATAATGCATTATAAGAGAGTATAAATGCCTGTTTATACTATTAGAGGGCATTTGCTGCTAGATACACAACCAGACATTGTAATATTTGGAAACCATTTCTAATTTTATTACTAAGAAGTCAGCAATGCATTCATAACAGCTAATCATAAAAGAGCAGCACAATATGTGTGTCCAAATTCTAACAGAAAAAAAAAAAAACTGTAGGAGATAAAGAGTTACCTTAGAGGGAAAAGAATTTTAAAAAATGAGTATATGTCACCAAGTTGTATTTCTTAGTCTTTTTCTAAAGAGAGTATTAATCATGGAATTGAGGGTGGAGAGAGAAACAAGTGGACAGAAAGGAAACAGCATATTAACATGAACTCTGCTGAACATTACAAATGCCCAAGGGTGTACTAATTAATGTTAACCAGTTTTCTTGGGCATGTGTAGATTTATGGGACAATCCCCATCTTTACTCATTAATTTGAAAGGGACCATGAAAAGCCACCTACTATGTATACTATGGGATATTTTGTACTGCTATTTAATTCAGAACTTGAGTTAAACATTCAGAACGTCGATATGCATTCTAGTAAACTATTATTTAAATGTCATCAGACATTCAAATGTAAATTTTCACTCACATTCATTTCAACCATAAAAATATTGCTTAAAAATTTCTCTGCTTCCATCTACAGCTTGTGGATAAAGACTGTAGACACGCTCAGTGTTTACTCCAGGTTAATTACTTGTGGTGGTCATACCTCATCTTGGCACTCCTTGCTACATAATTTATAATGTACTACTTAATTTACAATCTGGCTAGATGGTCTTTGTTGTGTAGGGAGACTCAGATGGAGCATATTTCATTATCTTAGCTCCTAGAAGAACACTGTGGAGATTGAAATGGGTTTAAGTTGGCAAGGCGAGTATCGTGCTAGGCTTCAAAATGACAGAGTCCAGGTGCTTTTAGCTAAATCAGACACAGGATCTTGCCAAAATCTGCCCAATATAAAATTCCTTGGCTACACATGGATATCATCATACACAGCGCTTGCCTCTACTACTGGGAAAACTGGACATTTTTAAGAGATAAGGGATTAAGAACTTCAGTTATTGCTTCAAAGTGAGAATAAGAAATGAATAGGAAATTCTGTTTTCAAATATTGCAAACTAAATTATTCAGGTCTTGCATTCATTTCTGTAACTTCTCAGGCTTCAAACTCTCTTATGTAACATTTTTAAAGCAAGTACATCTCCCTCAGATGTCCTGTAATTTTCCTCTTGACAAATAAAGCAGGCGGAAAACAGTTGCTTGTGGCTTTCAGCATGTAACCATGCACTCTGGGACCAGTCTCATGGATCTAGGCACCCCAACATGTGGGTTTGTTTAGCAGATATTCAAACTCTTCTTAAATCGCATTTTTAGTAGTGGTAGCCATTCACCTACATCCTTAAATCTACAAGCAGTGGCAGGGATGGGATCAGCTCTGGACCATCATATATAAAGGAAGGAGGAAAATACATATCTAATTAAAATTTCTTCAAGAAGTCATTTATAGAATGGGCTCAAGATGATTGAGAACTTCAAACATGTGGACAATGTAATAACAGTATTTGGAAACAGAAGCCGATTCTCTGAGATTTCCAGGGCTGATAGCAAGAGAGCAGAAGACCTATTCTACGTGGGCAAAGCACCAAAATGTGTGTCTTTGGCAGAGGGAAAAAGCAAGTAGGAAAACAAAAGGAAAAGAAAGAAATTTCAGGCAGAGAGAGGAGATAGGGAGAATTTGGCCATTTTGGTTGCAGTATCAGGAGAAATAAGGAAAAAAATCTTTGAAAGAAATTTTAAGTATTATTACAAGTAAGTGTTTAAAGATGAAATTTCTACTGCTATAGAGTGTAGTTTTATGACGAGGATGAACATCAGTTTCAACATGCAAAGATTTTCTTAAAATACCTCATGAAAACCTAAGCCCCCTAGAAATTTTACACAAATTTTGTTGAAAATTCTGCTATTTCAGAGAATGTGGAATCGTACTTGGAATCATACCAATGCTTTCTAGAATGTAAGAGGCAGCGTTTATCTGAAAAAGAGCAAACTAGCACTTACACTGTGTGTACAGATCTTTAGGGTATGGGAATGGAGGCAGGCGGAGACATCTAAGAAGGTGGGGCTGTGGGACCCTGGAAACTCCTACTATTTTCAAATGGATCTGCTGCACCTTTGCAATATTTGGGCCATCTGAAAATGTAAGCTCAATATTGCTGGAACTACTCACTTTTTTTTTTCAATTGAAGTTCCAAATCTAGATATTTAGATAAAAGTCTCTTCAATTCCCCCAAAATATTCTTTTGAGCCAGAAACAGACACCCCTCTGGAAACACTGCCATATGTATAAGGTGAAAGGTTATTCTTTCATTAAACCAAAGAAAACAATGTGTAAATCAGCTATTTGTTCAACTTATCAATGACATACATGCAAACTATTAACTTTCCTCCTTATTAAACTATAGCTCCCATATGACAGTTCACAATGGTGTTGGAGATAATACATCCATTTTCAGGAAGCATAAGAGGCTTGACAATGTCATCAGTAGTACAGTTCTCTGAGTCGTAGGTATAACCTTCTTCTCCACAAAGGCCCAAGGCATGAAGCAGTCATTTCTTGTGGTAGTTCCTATATACTACCTTCTGGTAGTTTAAATATATAGCACTGGGATAACCTCAGACATGTGGTCTTAACTAGTATAAAGTCATGGATATATAGAATTTTTCTGATTGTTCATTTGCCTATCTAAAAATTCCTGTTTTGGAAGATGAATGCAACAAAAATTGAAGGAGGCACAACACAAATGCATTAGTACTAGATCCTTGGTGGTGAACCTATTGCACTCATGCCGCAGTGGGATACGAGATTCAAAGCTCTAACAGATTCACCGTCACTTTCCTAGACAGTGACTGTACTAACGGAACTCCCCTACCATTCTCACAACCTTTAAAATGCTCACCATAATGAAAATAATCCATTGTTAATTTCACTCAATTTGTTTGTTGGTGACTCAACTTATTTGTTGGTAGCAATGAAGTTCAAACATTTAAGTAAACATATAGAAGTACTTTTTAAAATATTTTTGAAAAATTTATTTTTATTAAGGAATATTTCAAAAGTAGAGATAGAGTAAATGATATATGGATACCTATGTACCCACCACCTAGACTCAGGAAATATTAACATACTGCCATATTAATTCTTTCTTGAAGAAGCTTTTAGGTAACAACTCAAGATGCAGAAAATCATAAAGGAACTGAATTTTTTAAAGATGAAGGAAGTTTAAAATCCTATACTTTATACAACCTCTGTTGCCCCAAACTTTTAATGTTCCACTAATTGGTGACCTGGCAAGATTCAGTAAGATATTGATAATCAGAGGTTAATAAGCACTATTTTTAAGTCCATGAATACTCTAACTACAGGCCATAGATGAAATCTTTATACTCCATCCTTCAAATTCATTTGTTCACCTAATCCTCAGAGTGATGGCTTGGAGGTGAAGCTTTGCAGAGATGATTTATTTAGGAAACCAGAGTCCGAGTGAATCAGTGTAAGGCTGTTATAAATGCAAGTACAGAGACCTCCCTGCATGCCTTAGCATGGAGGAGAACACAGTAAAGCTGATGCGAGGGATCTTACCACACACTGGACCACTGGCACTATGATTTAGGCTTTTCACCCTCCACCACTGTGAGAAATACATTTCTCTGATCGATAAGCTACCTAGCTCCTGATACTTAGTTATTGCAGCTTTATAGACATCCATACCGCCCCAAAATTTAAATTCTGTAAAATAAGGAAAATGCATCTGTAATATAACTATACTCTTTCCTCCTCCTTCCTTCCTTTATTGCTTTTTCTTCCTCTCTTTTATCTTTTAATAGACTCCAACACATTTCAACTTCATAGAAAAACAGAAACTAAGTGATGCAGAAACAGAATTGCATTATAATCAGCTATATTTTATGATATTTTGCATCTTCACTTGAATATGGGTCACATTCAGATGCCAAGCCTGATACTAACGTGTGATTTTAAGTAATACTTTGCCATAGTGGATTAAACATAATAACATCTACACAGAAAAATGATTCACGATTATGAGAAAGGAATTCACCCAGAGTGTCTCTTGCTTCTCTGGCCATGATCCACTCAAACAATATCGAACAGTGTGGTTATTGCAACGCAGAAAACACAGGTCTTCAAATTTCAGGGACAAGTGAGGCAGTTCTGTGCAGCACAGCGAAAGGAAGCATTTCAATTTTCCCCTTGAAAGATGCAATTTGTCTAATTTATCTGAGACACAAGCCCCCAAGATCATCTGAACGAGTTTCACACAATGTATTCTACAACTTCAAAAGGAAAAAACTAAATGTGATGTGACTTACCCTGACCTCCTTTCCAGTAGCTTCTCCTTTCATTCACTCATTTCTAAAGAAAGAGAAAGCAAGAAGCACTTATTGTTCATGGACCCTACCAGTTATACAGTTTAATCCAGGATGAAATTCAAATTAGCTATTGAATGGCAGTATTATTTTTTGTTTCCTTCCTTGTCTCTGCTTTGCCTGCTTGCTTACTTTTTTTTCTTTCTTTCATCTTTCACAAGTTATTGGAAATTGTGGTAATGTTTGTTATCATTAACCATTACGTTACCAGTGGTACACTAAAGTAGATCAGGACACAGCCATTTAGGAAATCTAGACAGCTCCTCTTTCCCTCAGAATCCATCTGTCTAAATTTTGAGTTGAAGATAGTATTTGGATCTGCATTACATTTTGGTGTTTAAAAATCCTTTCACTACACTAAAAAAGAGAGCACATGAACTTTCTTTCTTTTTTCTGTTATTTACTTAGGTCGATCCTCATATCTGTGTTTATTCTTATTTTAAATATGTCATCTCTATTTTAAGTTAGAGGGAACAATCAGATAGCAAAATTTAGTATGAACAATGTAAAACGAATAGTAGAGATTTCATCTGACAGACAAGTATCCTTCTCTTGCAAAATAAACTGAGTATAACAGAAAAAGAGCTGAGCCTGGACGTTAAAGAAGAATGAGTTAAGCATGGAAATTGCATTCTATTTATTTTGAACACTTTCAGATATTAATAAATCAGAGAAAAAGTTTTGATACCTAGTGTAATTCCTTACAAACTTAGAAATAAGGAAAGCCTGCAATTTGTTAACTGGAAGCTCGACCCTCATGTAATTGCAATTTTATTTAAGTCAAAGTTGAGCACCCTCATGGGGCCTCACTGCTATCCACATAACAAGTCACTGCTGGCAAAGACCCTAGTCTTTAGCCACTGGGCAAAACACACTAAAACAACAGCACAATAAGAAGTTGGCACCAACACTTGTTTCTATCACATGTAGTCACAGTGAAAGCTATAACAACAAGTTAGGAAAACACTGAATGAATATGAAATACTTGATTAGGAAGCTATTAGACCTTTTGTTCATAGCAGCTTGTTACCAGAGCAGTACTGACAATCTGCAGTACCTGGAGGTGTCCATTCATGCACAGACCCTTGGTGATGAGAATTCATCACCCTTTTCTTGGGACTTGCTGATAAGGAGGATGAGTAGTTTAGTCACCTTCCCACTCTATATGATTCAAGTGGTCTGCCGTGAAAACAGCTTTTCAGGAAGCGAGCACCTCCTCTGCACTCTCATGGTCACGTGGTTCAGTTTTCATGTCCTTTGCAGTCCTGGCCAGTGTTCTTTTGAGGGACTCTGGCTCTGAACTTTCAGAAGGAATGTGTTGTTCTACATTATCACCAGAAGCTCTATACATCAAGGACAAAAAACTTCAAGTGATGAAGGTTCAAATGCATTTCTAATCTTTACAGTCTTTCAGTAGTTATGTTTTAAAACAAGGAAGCATAATTTATTTCTGATGAAACCGAATTGCTCAGCTCTCTGCTAATAGGATCCTCAGGGCAAAACGGGTAAAGATAGAGTCATCATAAAAAAGTAGAAAACTTCGGGATTTTTTTTTCAAATTGAAATTGACACTAAATTAATAATTATGTTTGCACTGATTACTTCCCATTTATGACAAATTTCTTACATTTAATAAATGGGATGATGAACTGGATTGAACCAGATGTTAGAAAATGTTTCACAGTACCGTTTTAAATAGTTTGGATGCCCATTCATTCCTATTTTGATAAGAAAGTGAACAAGTTGTATGCAGATGTCAAGCTCACTGAAATTCTTTTACCCATTCTATTTACTGTTTCTTCTTTCAAGATTCAAGTTGACTGGTTGTCAAATGTTTTCCACCAAAAACAGTGAAGACCTTTCCATGTCAGCCCCAGAAGGGTAGAAAAAGATTCATCTGGTGCAAACGTGTTTTGAGCGCAGTCTTGAAGATTGATTTTCTAATCATCCTTATAATCAGAAGAGTGCTTAATATCTTTAACTGTCATTCCAGGGGGATAAAGCAGTGTTCTATGCTAAGGATTAATCACTAGAGCAATGGAGATCCATCTGCCGAATTATCCAGCAATGAAGATGCCTTTACTAAGGATAATACTAAAACTGTTTTGGGTTCTTTGTCAATGTTACTGCATTCACATTATCTTCTCTTGAAAACAATGAAAGGGAAGACACAGAAACAGTGCGTTAAAGTAGATGACACGGAGCAAAGCCTTCAGGCAAGCTTCGTGTTCCCTCCTGTGAAAGGATCACCATTTATTATCACTCATTAAAATTTAATTTTATATGGCATCTTTAAAAGGTCATTTTTTAAAATGGGATATTGTAGACATTAGTGACTAGTTAATTACCACAAAACAATGTTCATAGATTTATTGTTTTTAAGCTATTATTAAGGAAGAACCTTAAAAAAAAAAACAACAAATTACTTTCCTCTTAGAGAGCAAGACTGTTCTGCTTTCTAAGTAATTTAATTTGCACAATATTTTCAGTTGATTTTTGCTCTAGAAGCACCTTGGAAACATAATTAGAAATGGAAAATCATTAGCATACAAAGGTTTTAATCCTATAGCTTAACTATGACAAGTTTAAACCAAGACCGAGACAGTTAAATACAAACATTAGAATAAAAGTGGGAAGTTTAACTCAACATCTTTTCTTTACATTACTGCAATCAAAATCTATTTTCCTTGCACTGAATCTTATTAGAGGCCATGCTTGCCCTGATTTCTGATCTGAAGTGGTTTCATGTTGCAGTACAATTTTAATAAATATTAATGCTTATAATAGCGATATAAAATAAGCTCTGTGTGTTCCAAAGGAACAAAGAAAAATCTTACCACCAAAATGTTCAGGTACTTTATGTACATATTATAATTTAATCCTGTAGGAACACATTGGGATAGAAGCTGTGCCACTTAGGAAAAAAGAAAACTGAGATTAGGAAAGATAAGCGACAAATGTTAAAACCATACAAGGAGATGGAAGTTTAATGCCAGTTAAAGTACTAACCCAGATCTCCGTAATTCCAAAGGAATTTCAGTAACCAAGGATATCTCCTAAAGAAAACTGTGCCTATCTGTATTACAACAGGGGTCAGCCACTTTTTCCTTTAAGTGAAAGACAGTAAACACTTTTTGCTCCCCAGGACACATAATCTCTGTATTGATAACTCACTTTCGTCAGTGCAGCACAAGAGCAGCTGGACATGAAATGTAAGCAACAGGTGAGCAGTGTCTCATTAAAACTTTAATTATAAAAATTAGAAGCGGGAACCAGACTTAGTCAAAAGGCCAGTTTTCCCTGTAGTAAGGCAAAGGTATGTGAAGTATTATTCATATAGCTTTGCATAAAAAATACCTAAAAAGGAAAAGAGTAACTAATAAGGGTATTAAAAATAATACTAGTGCACCATATAGATTCTTTCTAAAAAATAGTAGCTAATATTTATAATGAATTTATTAGGTGTTTGGTACTTTGCATGGAAAGATTCATTTACAGTTCACAATTTTCCTGCTACTTGCTATTTTCATTCATTTTAGGAGATAAGGGCATTGAAGAATAAAAAATTAATTCATCAATATAACCCAGCTACTAAGTGGGGCATCCAGAATTCAAATTATAAAAGTATATAATACACACAAGGAGCTCAATAATTAATTTAATTAATTATTGGATGAATCAGTATAAAAAGAAGGAAGGGAAGAAAGATTTTTTTAAAAAGAAAAATTAAAAAAAAAATAGACATAGATCTTTTTCAAATGGGAAGATTTGGAGGGTATAGGGAGGGATGGGAAAGAAAATAGACCTAAGATGTGTTATATACATGTGCAAATGCCCCATAAGTAACCTTTACGTATGGCAAAGATGTACTAATAAAAGGACATAATTAATAGGAAAAACCATGTTGTATCTTACTGGATTTTATTATACGTGATCGTACGAACAAAAACTTTTATAGACAAGATAACATAAAATCATTGTTCGTTTTTTGTTAGTTGGTTCTAAATACCCTGTAATACTTTCATTCTCTTGAATGGTTTTACATTGTCTTGATATGTTTGATGCTATAGTATATGAAGTTATACTCAAATATTTCAAGGAAAGAGACACTATGGTAACTACTGTTATGTTGGATTATCTTGGGGTGAAACACTATATTGCTTAAATTGTTCTGTTATAACCTGTGCTGTTGTGTTGGTACGTCCTCTTTTACCTCAACCTCCTTTTTTATTTACTTTTTTCAATTAAGGGAAAACTAAATTTAAAAAATAGCAGGATATATTATAGAAACCATTTTGATTTCCTATTAACTTGATTTGAAGCCTTATATTGCTCTCACCATCTTGTTTTGACTGATTTTACTCTATTCTGTTTTGCTTGATAGTAACAAGTATGAGGGTATAGGCAACTACTTTGAAGACAATAAGATTGACTATGATGCCCATTCTTGTTTGAATGTTACCTTGTTTTGAAGTCCTGCAATGTCTCCAATATTTTGGTTTTATTGGTTTTGTTCTGTACTGTTTTGTTCAGTTTTATTATAACTGATGATATAGGCAATTCTTTTTTAAAATAGCTAGAGGCATTATGGTAACCATTTTTGATCACCTTGTATCCTGTTTTGGCATCATATACTATGTCCATCCTTTGATTTGACTGACTCTGTTTTGTTTTGTTACATTTGGTTTTATTCTCTTCAAAAAAAGTAATAAGAACTGTGGAAGTAATAAAACCCAAAATGTGTAATTGTTATTGCAAAAAAGAGAGGAAAAGTAAGTGCCCTAAAGGATGTAAATGCATGTATATTTAAGCATATATGATAGATAACTATATTACTGAGTTTTTGTTGGATCACTGAACATAACCGTTTGCAGTCTCACTGTTTGAATGTCTACTTTGAATGCTTTAATTTTGTAACTTGACCAACTATTTCTAAGATGACCATATGTAATCTATTAACTAGTGATTTCCTACTCTTTATTTTTTTTGAAATTCTGTATTACTTGTACCTTTTTTTGTTTTTTTCTTTTTCTCTTTAAATAAATTTTTTAAAAAATATGAAAAATCATGCCTAGCTATTTTAAAATAGAAATAAATATCTTGTCTATTTATAAAATATCTTCCAAATCATCTAGTCTTACACAAGCGAAGACAACTTAATTTAAAAAGGCAAATAAAGGAAATACTAATCTACTATTGAGTATATATGTATATATTTGTGTTAATCAAACTATTTGTCTTATTTTTATTAGCATTGATCTTTAGATAAGTAGGTAGGAAGTTCCACATGTAACTGGCAAATGTATGTTTGTCGTAAACATACAGAAAGGGAAAGAGGATGCAAAGGTGAGAGAAGCAGAAAATGGAGATTTGAATTGGGGAAATCTGATGAGAAGAGAATCAAAACTAAGCTCTTTTGTTCAACAAGCATTCAGTAATAATGTATGTTCAGTATTAATATATGTTCACCACTGAGCTATGTCCTACTATATGCTAATTTAAAGAAATAAAACAATCGGGACTGGTTCATGTATAAGGCTGATGACATACAATGGGTTAATATAAAATAAACACCACATAAGACGAGGATTACAATTTTTAAAATTTTATTTAAAGAGAAAAAGACAAAAAAAAAAAAAAAAAAAAAAAAAAAACCAGAAAAAGAGTACCGGTTATACAGAATTAAAAAAAAAAAAAAAAAAAAAAAAAAAAAAGAGTAGGAAATCACTAGTTAATAGATTACATATTGTCATCTTAGAATTAGTTGGTCAAGTTACAAAATTAAAGCATACAAAGTGGACATTCAAACAGTGAGACTGCAAACTGTTCTGTTTAGTGATCCAACAAAAACACAGTAATATGGTTATCTATCGTATACGCTTAAACATACATGCAGTTATATTCTTTAGAGCACTTTCCCCCTCTCTTTTTTACAATGACAATTAAACATTTTGGATTTTATTACTCTCACAGTACTTATTACATTTTTTAAAGATAATAAACTAATGTGACATAACAAAATAGAGTCAGTCAAATCAAAAGGAAGGATATAGTACATGATGTAAAAACAGAATACAAGGTGATCAAGAATGGTTACCATAATGCCTTTTGCTATCTTAAAAAAAAATTGCCTATATCATCAGGTATAACATAGTTGAATAAAATAGTACAGAACAAAACCAATAAAACCAAAACATTGCAGACATTACAGGACTTCAAAAGAAAATAATAGTCAAACCATAATGGGCATCATAGTGAATCTTATTGTCTTCACAATTGTTGCCTATGCTCTCAAACTTGGTACTATTAAGCAAAACAGAAAAGAGAAAAGTCAGTCAAAACAAGATGGTGAGAGCAATACAGGATTTCAGGTCAAGTTAATAAATCAAAGAGGGTTACTATAATATATCCTGCTATTTTTTATTTTTCCCATAATTAAAAAGATAAAAATAATAAATAATAAAAAGGAGATTGAGATAAAAGAGGACGTAACAACAATACAGCACAGGCCAGAACATAACCATTTAAGCAAAATAGTGTTTCACCACAAGATATCCTGAGATAAAACTAGTTACCATAGTGTCTTTTTTCTGAAATCTTTGAGTATAACTTGGTATACTGTAGCATCAAATATATCAAGACAATGTAAAACCATTCAAGAGAATGACAGTATTACATAGTATTTAGAACCAACTAACAGAAAATGAACAATGGTTTCTGTATAATCTCCTTTTGTATAAAAGTTTTTGTTAATATTATCACATATAATAAAATCCAATAAGATAAAACATTTTTTTTTTGTCTTTTTCATTTTTATCGGTACCGGGGATTGAACTCACAACCGCCTGCTTGCAAGGCAGGTGCTTATGTCGCTGAGCTAAATCCCCAGCCCAAGATAAAACATTTTAAGACTGATGGAGACAGAAGAACAAAAGCTTGATGAGACTTCAAAACAAGATGATATTAAATCAGCACTAGATATTATGATGTCTTGTTTTCTCCAAAATAGCTATTAATACCACCCAACCTTCTCTGCCTCATTTCTTTTGAGCTTTTATTGTCATTAATTGTCAGTTTGTCTTCTTCATTTGCTTTCTGCTCTATTCATTGTGGCCTCTCTGCCATTGTTGTGAAATCCTGATATTTTTCTCTTTTAGAATGTCCTGCAGTATTCTCTGTAGAGTTAAATTGGTGGTTGCAAATTCCCCAAGTTCCTCTTTATCCTGGAAGCACCTTGTTTCTCCATTAATTTCTAGGGACAGTTTTGCAGGATATGTCAGTCCTGGCTGGAGGTTATTGTCTTTCAAAGCTTGAATTATTTTAGCCTATGATCTTCATGATTTGATGGTTTGTGCTGAGAAGTCTGCTGTAATTCTGATGGGTGTTCCCTTGTAAGTGATCTGCTTCTTGTCTCTGACAGCTTTTAATATTCTGTTCTTATATTGGATTTATGGAATTTTGATTATTATATGCCTGGGTGTAGTTCTGTTTGGCTTGTAGGTGCCAGGGATCCTGTTTGCCTCATAGATCTGAGTATCTTTACCTTTTCCCATATTAGGGAATTTCTCCTTGATTATTTCTGTGACTAGCCTTTGCAGTTCATTTGTTTGTATCCCTGCTTCTTCCTTTACATTCTTAAGTTATAGATCCTGCTATCATCTTCTAGCCTTTGTAGTATTACTGCTTGTTTCCTTGTTATTTTTAAGAAGTTTTTCCTTTCATGCTCCCACATTACAAATCTGTCCTCCAGTTCAGATAATCTATCCTTCGTTTCTTTCAAGCTGTTATGCCAGCTTTCAATATAGTTTTTAGTTTCCTGGTAATCTCTTTGAACTTGCTTCATATATTCTACATTTTCTCTCTTTTCTCCATCAAAAAATTCTCCCCTTTTTTTCTTTTCTTCCATTCTACCATCTGTTTTTTTCTTGGGAGGTGCTTAGCATTTCTTTAACTATTCTACTTATATCTTGCTTTACTTGGTTAAATACTTCACTTTTGAACTCGTCTCTGAGGTCCCAGAGATATCCCTTTATGTCTATCAGTGCTGTGCCTGATATTGCATGTTTTCTGTCCTCATTGTCCTTTGCATTTACCTTTCCTGGATCAGTGTTCTCAGGATTGGGGACTGAGGACCCATTCTTGTTGCTCCCTCTTCCCATACTTTTTGTTACTTCTATAAAAGTGTATATAGGAAGCCTAGTTTCCTTCTTTGTTGGTTACAGTTTTTTTGAATCGCACTGGCTAGGTGTTCACACCCACTGCAGTGTACTAGGGAGACACAGACCTGGACAGCCTATGCTGGGTTGCCCATCGAGGTCAGTCAACCTGCTGAAGGCTTCACTGCATTAGGGTGCACTGCCAAGTGCAAGAACCTGGTTTGGGCTAGCCTACTGGGTCTTAGTCCAAGGTGTTACCAAGGTCAAGTGCTCCCCACCAATCCCGCTTGAGAGGGGAATATGTGACTGAAGTCACTGCAGCGTCCTGTTCCAACTAGTCTGCCCAGTCCCAGAATGTCCTCTGTTGGAGCCTCCCAGTCTATGGAAGGGTGCCTGTTGCTCTTGCTCACTGCAGTTTGATGCAGGGCTCCCAACCATCTCTGCTCTCAATTCAGTTCACCAATTTATGCTCTCAGAGCTTTCACATCTCTATCCCTGCTGCACCACTTCAGATGCAACAGCGGCAGCAGGAAATTCAAGCCACAGTTTCTAGAGGCGTGGTTCCAGCTTTGGCACTGAGACTTTCGCTGTTCCAGTCATAGCACTGGGATTGCATTTCCAGTTGGTTTCTCTCAGCTTAGTTCATTCCTGGGTTGGCAGGGTATACATCTCCCTGCTTAGGACTCCTCACACTGCACCATTCCTGGAATCTAAGCTGGCTATCTCAGAGAGCCTCCATAGCTGCTATTATCTATCCACCATGTTCTCCCGGAAGTCTGAGGTTTAGAGTTAATGGCAAGTGCCACAAATAAGAAGATATGTCCCCCATGAGAGTATATGAGGATTTAATTTAGATTGAGGATCTAGGAAAGTATCCTTGAATAAAGGATATCTAACTTGAGAGTTACAGAAGACAAAAATTATCTGAATGATGACTAGGAATAATACCATTTTTGGCAAATGACAACAGAAGAAACCATTATTTATCAACAGGAAAGATTATGAAGGATTTAAAGAACACTCATTATAAAATATCCCTGAATTGTGATAAGAATGGCAGAGAATCACCACTGGATAGGGTATTTCAACAGGGTTTGTTAATTATATTAAGAATTTGAGAGGTTGTTTAATTTTTTTTTTAACTTTCCAGATTTTCTTGTGAGTTTTATGGAAAACAAAACTTTTAAGCAATGGAAAGAAATATATTATTTACGTTGCCGAAAACAGGCTGGCAGAATCTGAGGTAGAATTCTCACAATATCTAAGAGTGACGCATGTTACAAAGTCTAGAAAACAGATGATCCTGGCAAAGACTAATGAATTAATAGTGAGCATTGGACAAATGTATATTTGGAGATGGAATGTTGGCAGACATTTTTGGACTAGATAGAGCAAATAAAAAAACAATAAAATGTCAAAGACTAGTAGAATGAAAAAGGAAATGTAAGCATAAAACATACATTTAAGTTTCAGATACAGGCAAGATCTTAAAGCAGAGACATCATGAAGCAGTGGTTCCATAAACCTAGCTCTCAAAGAGGTGGTCAGTGAGTGACAGACAGCACATGTGCTAATTGTTTGAATGATGTTAAGTCATGGGTGGAAAGATCACTGAGGGAAAGACTTCAGAAAAAAGAAAAAACTTCAATATTTTAGTGTGTGGCAAAAGAGTAAATTGGGAAAGAAACTGAGAGAGAGTAGTTAGAAAGGAAAAGAAAGCCAAGGAATTTTAGTGTTATGGAGATTCAAAATCAGTATTTTTAAGGAGGAGATGTGGAGTCAAACGAGGTAGTACATACATGCTTCCAGCAAGCACTCTGAGAAGCTGAAATGGGAGGATTGTTAATTGGAACTGAGCCTGGATACCTTAGTAATTCAACACGCTCCTGTCTCTAAATAAAAAATGAAAAATAAAAAGAGCTGAAAGGAGCTAGTTCAAAGGTCCTGAGTTTCATATCCAACAGCACATAAAAAAGGAGGCATCAGTTACTATAAAAAATGTGGTGAGAAGTGAAACAAGTTGGAAACTGAGAAGTGTCCTTTAATTTCCAACGTGGAGATCATCAGTGTCTAAACACAGCTGTTGTCAGAGACACAAGTCCCAAAATAAGGCCAGCGTGGGTAAGATAACGATGGTAAGGGGATAACTGGATGTAGACAGCACTTTTTTAAAACTTCAGGATGAACTAAAATAGGGATAATTTGTAAAAGAATGAAAAGGCAAGTACAGTGATTGCTTACGTTTAAGTGTTGAGACTAGGTAAGAAGGAAAGAGTAACAATTCCTCTATGTGGATAAGAGTAAAGTTGGATACGAGAAATACAATCTAATGCCTTATAACACAGTAGGATGATGATGGTTGACAAAAATTGAGCTAATGTTTCAAAGTAGCTGGCAAGGAGTTTTTGAATGTTTTGAAGACAAAATCATGACACACTTGAGGTGATGGGCGTGCCAATTATGCCATACTGATCATTGCACATTAAACAACACCACACTCCACAGATCTCCACAAACACTTTGTATCTTTAGAAAAATAAACCTACAGAGGAAAAACAAATGACGTACATCAAGACAAGAAGAACACCAGGGTTAGCAAACAGCACAACATCCAAATTCAATTGACATTGGAAGAACAACAGTAATCAATGGCTTTTATTCTAGAGGTTGTCATAGGACACCTGAAAAGTTGGTCCCCTCTAATAATTGAAGGGTGGTATGGGTTACACATTCTCACTTCCTCCTAGTATTTACGGGTGCAGTTGATTAAGCTTAGGACACTACACAGTAGCAGCATAACTTGCATTTCCCATCCGGCAGGTTCTGTCAGTAGATTCATTGTCAGGACAGACAAGTTGGCTCTAGACTGTGATTACACTACTTTGAATGTTTATATGGAAACTCTATCCAGATCATGAATTGTTACAATGAGCTGTATCACCCAATGATCCACAACTTCTTTTTGCATTCTTAACACCTGCAGAACTAAGCTGTTACACAAATCAGGGAAGCATAGATAGTCCTTAGGAATTACTTCTTGAATTAAAATGGAGTGTTACAGACCAGACCACTACTTTTAGCTGCTTTCTCTTTTCATTTTGCTTTACTAAGTCCTGCAATTTGCCTTTTATTCCTTAGTTTATCTGACAAAAATTTAGAAAGTACTTAGTGTACCTTAGTGACTAGAAAATCAAACAAGACAGCCCTTTTCTAGTTTGCATTAAGTTTGTGTTCTAGAGAGGGAGACACACGTTGTATTTATTTTGTAACATTCTTTGAAATTTTCAGTCACTTGGAACTCCCAGCAACCTTGAGAGGAAGGTGGAATAAATGCTTAATGTCACTTTAAAGGTAAATGGAAACAGATAGGTTGATAAAACTGCAGTGCATCAAGGCATAATGCAGTAGTTCTCCAAGTCTTGTCTCTCAACACAGCCAAGTGAAATTGGGTTAAAATGCAAATTCTCTGACTCCATTCCAGACCTAATATATCCAGAAACCTAGGATAGAGACCAACAATCTATGTACCAAAACCTCTAGGTAATTCTGATGTATGCTTAAATTTAACGATCTTGGGAATAAAAGAAAGTTACAAGACTAGACTGAAAGACTCTGCAGTGGGTAATGAAAGCTTGGGAAACCTGTTTAATTGTTTGGACTCTGCTCCCTAAAAAGTTTTTATCTTGCCTCTTTCCATAAAAAAAGTCTACCCCGGAGATCACAAAGTCTAATATCCATGGGGATCAAGTGGGTGATATCAATGAGTGAACAGTCAGAAACAAGGCAAGGAAAACCACCCTCATTATTCGTATTAAATGTTACTCTCTTTTTATAGTTCTTGAAAGTTTAGCAAGAACTATGGGGCAAGAGGGAAACACAGGAAGTTACAAATAAGAAAGGAAGAAGTCGAATTATCCTCATTTGAAAATGATAGATCCCATATTTAGAAGACCCTAAAGACCTATAAATGACTTTTAGAGCTGACTAATGAATTCAGCAAAGTAGCAGGACTGAAAATCAACACTGAAAAATCAAAACCTTCATTATCCACTAATCATGAAGTAGTTGAAATCAGGAAAATAATTCTATTCATAATAGCTTCAAATAAATTTGTTTTTAAAATCCTATAGGTTAATCTAATCAAAGAGATGAAAATCTCTGTAGTGAAAATTTCAAAACACTGAAGAAATTAAAGAAGATGCCAGAACATGTTAAGACTGGCAGTATTCATGGATGAAGAGAACTAATATTGTTCTAGTGGTCATTACCAAAAATTATCTACAAATTCAGTACAGTCCTTGTCAAAAATGCCAATGACTTTCTTCACAAAACTGGAAAAAACAATCTTAAAATTCTTATGAAAACATGAAAGATTCAGAATAGCTACACCAACCCTAAGCAAAAAGAACAAGTCTGGAGGTCTCATATTACCAAATCAGAAATTATAAAACAAAGGTTTAGTAACAAAAACATCTTGTTTCTGGCATAAAAACTGACATTCAAAAAAATGGGACAGTAAAAAGAATTCAGAAAGAAAAAAACAAAACAAAACAACAACAACAAAAACATCTAACCACAACCACTTGAATCTGGTCAAAAGAGCCAAAAATCTAAGTCAGAGAATAGACAACCTCCCTAACAAAAGATGCAAGGAAAATTAAATATCTGTAAAAGACTAAAACTAAATTCCTGTTTCTCACCTGTACATTAATGAATTCAAAATGAACCCAAGTTCAAGTTATAAGAACGGGATCTTTCAATTGGATAAAAAATAGCAGAAGGAAAATTCTTGAAGCCATAGACAAAGACTTCCAGAATAGGATTGCAATTATAAAGAAAATAATAGCAAGAACCAACAATAAGACTAAATGAAATTAAAATGCTTCTGTACAACTAGGGAAATAATTAACAGAGTCAAGAGAGAGCCTAGAAAATGCCAAAAAATCCTTTGCTAGCCAGACTCCCAATCAAGGATTAATATCTAGGAAAAAAGTCAGTAAAACTTAACTCCAAGCAATCAAAAAGCCCAAACAATACATGGGTATAAGAATCTGATGCTTCTCAAAAGAAGGGGCACACATGATCAACAAGGATATTTTTAAAAAGTGTTTAACATTTTTAAGCATCAGGGAAATGCAAATTAGATGGAGATTTTGTCTCATGGCAGTCAGGATGGTTATCATCAAGAATACAAAAACGGTAAACGGTGGTGCGGATATGAAGGCAAAGGAACACATTTTCACTGCTGGTGGGAATGTAAATTAGTACAGTCACTATGGAAATCAGTGTGGAGGTTCCTCAAAAAATAAGTTACCATTCCTTGAAAACGATCAAAATGAAACCCTCTTAATCAGTACAACCAATTAAGAAAAAATACTCTTACTTTAAGATAAACATAAGAGAAAAGAAGAGTTTAAATGAGCTGGTTGCAACCTTAGCTGTTGAGAGACAACAGTTACAGGAACTGTAGAGAACTTGAAACAATAAAACTGGAAAATATTTCCAGGAAATCTGAATTTTGGTATGAGTGTGATTTATTAGTGATGAGCGGTAGGGAGCGGCTTTGAATAGCTGCTGCTGCCCTGCCCCTCCTGCCTGAGGGCATTTTGTGTGTCAGCCTACATTTCCCATGATCCTCATGTCCGCCTACATTACCCATAATCTTCTCCTGCTTACGTCATATATCCGAATGTGATGATGACCTATCAGATAACACTCTGTGCCCTCTTCCTGCCCTTGGCCCGCCCCTCACCCTATATAAGTTGTAGCCATTTTGAAAATAAATGAGACTCGATTGGAATCGCATCCTGTCTCCATCTCTCTTTTCTCTTGCCCTGACCCCATCCCCTGTCCCTTCTCCAGGTGAGACCCACGGACTGGTCCACAGGCTGGATCAATGAGCAAACAGTATAACCTAGGAGAGTATGTGAATGCAAAACTAGAGACAAGGAGAGAAACAGAAGCAGAGATTGAGACTGAGAGATCTGTGAGTTAAAGAGGCTGGAAAGACTGGCTGAGTGAACTCTACCTGGACTTTGATGTCCACTTAAGGAAAGTTAATACATTCCTGGATCAAACTAAGACTATGGTAAGAAGGGAATGATTAGCAGGCAGGGCAGAAATAGTAGAGTTCTGTAATTAACTCCTGACATGATGGCCTTGATCAAGATCATAGAGCTGACAACCAGCAGAATTATACATATTAAGCCATACGTGGTGTGGTACATATCTGTAATCCCAGCACTTGGGAGGCTGAGGCAGGAGGATGGCCCTGAATTTGATGCCATCCTGGGGTACATACCTTGTGGGCTACATAGTGAATTTGATGTCATCCTGGGCTATGTAGTGAGTACAAAAATAGCCTAAAGTGTATAGCAAGACAATGTTTAAAAAAAGTCAAATTACACATACTACTGCCAGTTAAGAAAGCCAGCTTTGAGTCTCCCCAAATGGAATACACTTCAATTTTTGGTGCTTTTACATATTCCTGCAGGACTTCATGTGTCAAAGGGACAGAATTCACCAACCTAGAAATGAAATTCTGGTTAAAACAAGCAATCTCACTAGGTTCAGCAAGCCAGTCTCGAAATGACAGAGAACAGTTTAAAACATTGGGCAGTGTAATATGTGTTAAATAGGAAGATAAGACAAAAACATGAGGCAGAGGCCCTTACCTGATGAATAAGACAAAATTCACCAGTAAAAATAGGACAATGAAACACTGAATAACTATTTTCCTCCTGTTTAAATATACTGCATAATGTTTCTCTTGGGCTTCAGAAGATAACAATCACCATCAAGTGAACAGACAACTTTTAGCTCTTTTTAGAAAAACCACCAACACTATAGAAAAAATATCTAAGTATTTATATTACTTTAACAGAATCATCAATAGCAGATGACTACATAGCATATGGAAAAACAGAAAAAAGTGAAGCATTTTTAAAGGATATCTCATTAATCAAGAACTCATATTTTACAAGAGTACTAAGGAAACCCCACTGACATTAAAAAATATAAAATGCAGGAATATTTAGAAGAGAGGAGCTCAAAGGCCCCCAAGATAAAGCAATGATGGAATGAAAAACATATATTCTTGATCTGTACCCATGATATATATGTATTGAAATGTCACACTCTACATCACCAAAGTATACAAAAATAACTTTAAATACCTTGTTTAACAACAAAAGTAAAGTTATTCTTTTTCACTACCATTTGTTTAAATTACATTACATGAGACTGTTATAAATCAAATGTGTTAGATTTCCAAACGCTGCCTACTTAGATGCATTTCTGAATGCCACTGCTTGTACTAATTTTAACAATTTTACATATCATGGCAAAATGACCTGAACCTTGGTAAAAACGACCGTATTGAAAAATTGTTTCTCTACTAGCATGAGGAAAAAAAAGTGGCAAGAAAATTCTCGCACAGGTGCTGTTTTATGCTATTTGATTTACCTCTCAACTTTATTCAGGGAACGGAGAATGGAAGACAGTTTCCAAGTGAGAACAGTATCTGCCCGTGGCAGCCTTTTGGCTGCAGGGTTCCCATCAGCTGGCCACAGAGTGGGGTCTCCCAGTGTACTTGCTAAGGGTCTCTGCTCCTGGTGTATCTTCCTTTGTAGTAATGTAGACCTTCTCCAAGTTTTAATAGTTCAACTTAAGATTTTTTGGTCATACAAGAATATGAAAGCAATATGAATCTATCAGCAATTTTGAACTTTGACTTTTTCTTGGGCTGGCAGTCTGATGATGACGTGTGGGCCGCTCTCTCACCCATGCTAGGTGGCAGCGATGGGTCTCCACTCCCACTCAGCTGCGTGACCATGAGGGGAAAAGGTTGACATCATACGGGATACAGTGCGATCAAGACTTGATAGTCTGTAGTTATGTGTATCCTACGTGCTTTAAATTAAGGATGTTTTCCATTTACAATGGTTTATTGGGACATTGTCTGTTAAACTGAGGACTGTCTTTTGCTAGCAGACTTGTATATAAGGCCACACCTCTGCAGTGTCTTTCTAAAATTACGGTAGGCAGAAGTAGGTATTTTTTCCTCCTTCCATGGCACTCTGTCTCTCTGTCTATTTGGTATCTTTCTCATCATATTATAAACTGTTTACTAAGCTATCTTCTAATTTGGACTAAGTATTTTAATTTATCTACCTCATCTTCTAACCCCGAGCATTTATAAGAATATTGGCTTATAAAATTCTCACTAAATAACAGAACGAGTGATAAAAATTTCAGGCTGATTTTAAAAGATGCATTTCATTGGTTGAAGGTTAAAGTTTCACTTTAGCAATTGAGTTTGGTAATTTATGGGTCACTCTATAGGATCTGGGTATACAGCTACATGTGGAAATTTCCATTTCTTATTCATGCAAAGATAAGCACAAAAAGAAAATCTGTAAATCTACTCCATCCTGGAAAAGTAGTCAACTCAAAGGTTTAATCTACCTCTAAGAATTGCTCCACAGAGGTTTTGAAATTAATACTCAGATTCTTCTGGAATGTAGCACAGCATATTTTTTTATTAGGATCTTGGTATTTCTAGGACTGCGATTTGCATCTGGTTTTACACTACAAATGCAGCTATATATAGGAGCATGGTTAGGCTCTTATATTCTTGGCTTAAGAAGGATGAAGACTATTTTGAGAATTTAGCCCTTTTCACACTCGTTATTTTCAATAAATTTAGCTCTATTTTATAGTACCTTTATCTTTAGATAGCAGTGCTGAATTAAGGCGACTTTCTCTTTTTACGTACTTGGTATATCTTGTCAATACTTCTACTTTCAAAATGTATTCTTCAGATAATAACTATTGTCCCTTCTGTTAAAGTTACTTTAAAAATATTTTGTCATGACAATGTTCCTATTTTTGTCCCTTACGTGTATATTCATATGTATATACACATTTATACTGTAAATGCCTGCGGCACCAAAAAATGACACACAATTTGAACAAAAAGGGTGAGAAATTGCAGATCTCTGTCATTTCTTGTGAGGAAAAAGATAGAAAATTGCCTGAAAAACGCAGAAAAGTTGCAGGAGATGTTCAGCAATTGCAGGGGGATTGCTGCCTCATGAGGCGTTTTTCCTTATTATTTTTTATTGTTAAGTAGACCGTGTAGTGCTCTGTTTATGAGTTTGCATTTGTTCCTTGCTTTCTGATCCACACAGAAAATCTAGTGACTGTCATCGCCTTCAGAAGATCTTAGACAGTTTCAAGAGAGGGTGACATGGATCCCTCATGCATCTGCGAGAGAATAGAGAGCCATGGGTGAACAGCCTACGCCTGGTTCTTAAAGACAAATATGCTAGAGTAATCACAGTTTCGTTGTTCTGAGCCATTCATGCCATTGGTTTAAGAACTGTAAAGAAAACACATAAAACATCCCTGTCCTACTGTGAAATAAAAGGGAATCTTTATTTTGTCAGCTTTAATTTCCTGCATTCACTACCTTCTCATTTTGTTATATGCATCTTTCAGTGTTTACTGGTCAGGCCTAGTCACATTTACCTCATGTATCATTTTCTGATATTCAGATTCTCCCTAGTGCTTCCTCTAATGACAAGTCCAGTCTTCTGTTGGGACACAATTACACTCATGTTGCTAATTTCTTAATTTCCCTGCCTCTAGTCTGTCTCTTTAGTGCAAAGTATCACTTGAAAGTAAATGAGATTTTTTTGTTGTTTTTAAGCCGTCAACTGTCCTGCTGCTCAATTTCCAGCTGAAGTTATAATCTTCTGTTTGGGATACCACAGTTGATTACTGCAGAAATGACTGTAATACTCATTATCCACCATTTGTTGGAAGAGTGGAGGAAGGCTATGATTAGATAAAAATTGGCTTGCATTTTGCTTCAAACTTCTCCAACGTTCCTTTAAGGACTTAATCAAAATTTTGCTGTGGGTGTTTCTGAACTTTTTCTTCTTCACTTGCTCAGTCAGTAAAAATATAGTAGATAGAATTATTAACTGCATTATTTATCACTGCAGGAATCCGTAACATTTTCCAGAGAAGTTAGCAGGACTTTCTACTGCTGACCAAGTGTCCACTGCAACTTGACACTACGCATAGTCATGTGACTTACTTTGACCAGCACACTTGAAATGTGCTTATATACTGGACTTCCTGTCTTGCACTTTTTTCTGGCTTCAGTAGAAGAACTCGTCCTATACTAGGATGCAGGCACAAGGAACAGGGGACACATAGGAGCACATTTAGGCTTAGTAGACACTTGGCCACAATTCCCTGCCTTCACACTACAACTTGTGAACTTTCATGACTCTGAGAAACAAATATTATGAACTCCATGTATGCCATCAGCTAACATTTATAAAATACTCGCTGAATGTAGAAATATATATTCTGGTATCATAAACTATCTGTTGAATGTGTAAACATTACTCTGGAAAATTCTAATAGGATGCTAAAGTACTCATTTATTTCATCACATCCCAAACATTTATTAAGAACTTTCTAAGTCGCAGAAACTATTCCAGGGCCTGGAAAATCAAAGATTAAAACAGCACAAATTAGTTGACAACAATCACAAGACCTAGAAGTCCTACTTAAAAACAAAAGAGAGCTCTGTACATTTACACCCTGGAACTGTGGCTGAATTTTATATAACATAAGAGTTTGAATCTTAATCTATCTTGTTAGAATTCTAGGGTCAGAATCCAGGTTTACTGTCTTCATCCATCATTTGCCTTAATTCTGTTACTTGTAAGGGGCCGATAATTAACACACTCAGGAAAATGTCTAATATGTTACAAACTCAATGTGAGTTATTATTATCATTATCATTATGAATATCAACAGAAGCGTTAGGGATGAGGTAGTCAACATTTCCTTCAGTCTGATGTGTGTAAAGTCATGTACGTACTGAGCTAAAATCCAAGAGGGGTTAGAAAAGAATAAAGGAAGACTTCATTTTTTTATTTAAAAAATAAAACAAAAAGGATAAAAATTGTATGGAATTTCAAAAAAGAAATAAGAAATTAACACTAATATGTTGTGTATTGTTGTTTTGTAATTAGTTGTTCAGATATAAGATTTTGGCATAAAAATGATCAATCAGACAATGAAAACACAAACTGTTCTTTTCAATGAACAGAGATTAATAGAAAATAGTATAGTTATCTTACTTGTGTATATTTACACACACACACACACACACACACAAATCTTTTTCTCTTCTCTTTTTTCTCTTTTCCTTGTCCCATTTTTCTTCCTTTTGAACACTTTATTTCCCTTTAGTTTTCGCAATATCTGCTGTACATTTTGGATCTTATTTTTCTTTTACACTGGGAGCCTACCAAAATCATTCATATGAAAAAGCCAGTAATTAGAGAAGTGGCAAAGAATGGTAACTAATAGAAATCATGTAGTATGCACTTTATCCAAACCAATTAAAACAGATTGCTTTCATGTCCACATAACCATTCCACTTGACCAATTAAGGGTTTTCACCTGTGTGGTGACATTTGTCTCACTCATGCTGAGAACAACTTTGTAAATTCAGTCTTGGTAGCTATAATTGAAAAGGGAAAATTTGTATTTATTCCTTGATAACTTGACATAATTGGACAACAAAATGATATAACTATTCAAATTGCATATACTACTCCATGGTCATACTTCTGTCTTTTGGAAACAAAAATTTAATTCTATTTCCACAGTATGCCTTATTTACACATTTCAGACTTCAATGAGTATCTGTAAGGCAGAACTTACACTACACCAAGTTTCTAGATTAACCAAAGTAGTTCAATTGCATATAACATATTCACGAGAGGGACCCAGAATTTGCTTTTTATAAAAGTTGAATATGTATAATGAAAATAATTATAGTAAGATGATACACAGCCTAATATGCACATATGGCTGGAACCAGAGGAGGGACAGTACCCAGGAGCTGCTCAGGTGACAGTGAAGGTGGTTCAGATCAAGGTGCAGCAGGAGTATAGGGACTGGCTAGTAATATACATACAGAAGCTATAAATTGTGTGTGTGTGTGTGTGTGTGTGTGTGTGTGTGTGTATGAAATTTTGTTTTGATTATGAAGGGCACCTTGACATTATACATCAATTTTAACAATTTGCTTAACCTTTAACCTAGATATATAACTTGTAGTTACAGTATGAAATATATGCATAAGTACACAAATAAGCTGAACACAAGCCAGGTACTCATCAGTGTGAGTTAAAAGCACTGGCTTAAAACTCTGCAAAAGTTTTATGAAAACCAGGTCGAATTCGATTAGTGAAGTAGAAACGTTTCAATCACTGGACAAAAAAGTAGATTTCTAAATAATATGTAAATGGTATATATTTGTTTCATTTTTATTTTGTAAATAAAATATTTTTAATTTCTCAGTTCTGAGAGATAAGAATCCAAGATTAAGGCATCAAATATTTTGTTTCTTCTAAATTTTATCTCCTTTAGAACTATTCATTTACATATGCATATACAAAATATTTATTCTCCATCAAGGTGTATATGCATACATGCATAGAAAATGATTTTAAAGGGTATTCACAACTATGATTATTTCCAAGGAATCTGTTATGGTAGATAACTACAACAGATAGAAACCCTCAAAACTTCCATTCAATACTAAATATTGTTATAATGTCAATGCTTCTCAGTTTAATCTATAGATTCAATACTGTTATCAAACAAAATATCACTAGGTTTTTCATAAAATCTCACAAAATAATTCTGAATTCATAAAATCAAAGAGGCTAGACTAACTGAACTCATTTTCAGAAAGAAAAATTGAAGGAGAGACAAAGAATGTGAATAATATAAAAAAAAACAGTCCACAGTCTTCATAAATAGGTCTTCAGTTATGATAAACTCCGAGCTAAGAAATGTGGAAAGACAATGTATTGGTGAAAGAACGGTATTTAAAAGGGATGATGCATCATTTGAACAATCTGTATGTAAAAATGGAATTTCAACTCATGGCATACATATACATACTCCAAAAGTATCACAGTCAAAAATAAAAAACATAGCAAAGAAAAAAAAAAAAGAAAAGAAAAATTTGTGACCTCACACAACTATCTCTTAGATGTGACATCCAAAGTATGATTCTAAAAATGATACAAAAGTTAAAAGTTTGAAATTAAATTTTCTTCAAAAGATAGAGACATACAAAGACAAATTTCACACAGAGGACATATTTACAAATTGTATGTTTGGTGAATGCCATACAGCCAAAAAGAGGAAGACACTGGAAACTCAGTAATACAAAACAAGAACAGATAACTCATTAAGAAAGAAAAATGAACAGCTGATAGCATACAAGAATATGTGTAATTATTCTTAGAGAAATGCAAATTTAAATTACAATGGGAACCTATAATACATCTGTTAGAGTAGCTAAAATGGGCAAAGACTCTCTCTACCCAGCTCTGGTAGAGATAATGCTGAAATTGCAGAGGATAATACTTATCTTATACAAAAGATATTGAAGGAAGAATATAGGAACCAAAAACCACATGAGACAGGAAACACACCGTAATGTGGAAACTTGCTAAATCAGAAATTGGGATACAAGCTAACTTGCTCCTTTTAGAGGCCTGCATCAAATTCAATTTAGTTCTATATTCCATAAAGTAATTCACTTACTATTAATGATGACTGATTAGATTGTATTCATATTTTTATTGTTATAAACACTAATGTAGTGAACATCTTCATAGATACGCCTTTACAATTCTCAAAATGTTTAGCTGCTCAGACCATCATGTGATCATATATATGCTCTCATATTGGCTGTGGGGGACAGCATAGTGTGAGTAATCACTGTGCATGATCCCAGTAATTAAAAAAATATTTAGGTTCCTTCCAATTACATGCAAATCCAAAAGACTGCCTCGGAAGCTCTGCAATATATATTATATTGTGAGAAAAATTCTTGTAAACCACAGAATATCTGCATTAGGAAAAATATTTCTCAGCCTCAACATGTATACTTACATTCACGTGAAAATTCCATGCAGTAATAATACTTCTGGACTGAGAAGAGTGAAGAAAAACATATCACCACCAAAACCAGTACCAGTGCTGTGATTTTTTTCTAAGCTTACATTTTGAATAGTAACTTGTGTGCTAGGTACATATGTTTTCTGACTGTGTCTGCTAAGCCGTAAATGAGGCGATTGCTGTTTTATAGATAACCAAATCTAGGTGCAAAGTACTTCAATAATTTTCCAAAAGTATTTAGCTGGTAGGGAAAGTGTTCAATCATATCTTCTCTGATAGAAAATTGTTAGTCACTACTTTACTGCTGTATTTAACCTAAATTAACATTTGGAATGTCAATTCCCAAAAATAAGAAATGCATTATGTAAGGATGGAACGATTACATGATGAAACATTCTGTAGACATTTGAAACTTATATTCATGACTCATTAACTCAAATAAAACTAACTATAATGATCTAAATTTTGTTCCAAACAGAGAGTGTAGGAGAAGACAGAGACATTTACATATTGTTCCAAATCATTTTTTCTCTTCATTTTACTCATTTTCAGGATTTAAGAGTATTGTTAGCTGTATTTATTCTGGATCTTATAAACATCACTTGAATCCTGTCTTTTCTTACTTCATCATAGGAAATCTGCAGGTCATCAGTTCACCCAAATTAGGTAGACTATAGGGGAGGATTCAAGAGAACAGAATGCTGAGTGATTATGGAAAACAGCTGCTACTAATATGAAGCATGCATATAGTATAAATAAAGAACATTTGGGTATCAAGGTAGCAGCAGAGCCTAGAACACAGGAAATATGCACCAAAATCATATTTTCTTCTTTAATTTTGATAGAACATTGCTTAGTTCTTCTTTGTGCTTTCTCTGAATTATTTCTGTAAAAAATGTCTGATTCTTATATAGTTATTTAAATTTTTAAAAGTTGTCTATTCAGATTTTTTAGTTATTTATCATGATGGACTCTCAGAAAATTGTTTCATTGCTTTTTGAGAATTTTTCAGATTTCTTTCTCAGCATTATATAAGTTTCATTTTTCTGCTATGCTTTACTATTATTTGAGGTTTTAAAAATATGTACTATTCAATATTTATGTCTTTCTTGGATCATATAATTTTCCTTTCCATTCCATATTTTGATGAGTTCTTTAAATATTCCAAAATGTATGTGGTGTATTTCAAGTTTTGTTTGAAAGCTATGACTATGTCTTACTTTAAGTTTTGATTGAAAGCTATGACTATGACTTACTATAAGTTACATTAACTACATAAAGATATTTTTATTTTTATTTATTTTTTTCTTTTTGAGACAAAGTATCATTATGTAGACTAAACTGGCCTGGCACCCATGATAATCCTCCTGTTTCAGCCTCCTGAGTGCTGAGATTTGAGACAAGGGCCACCATATTTGGTCATACAGATATTTTTATACAAGAAACTTATCTTACAGGTTTTAAACCTGTACATATGTCCAAGTATAACTGTGACCTCCAAAATATTCAAAAATTTATGCCTGTGGACATAAAAATCTTGATTATAGGTCTCGTGTTTTATTAAGGAACTATTCAAGCACTTGACAAGTTCAGTGTGAGGGGCAAGTGAGAGGGGAAGTGAATATTAATAAGTAGAAGGTTCAGTCAATACTATATCAAATGGGTCTCTAGAAGACTCTGAACACCATGCATTGATTACTAACACTTCTTTCAATCAGTTAGCAGATAAATTTATATTTCATGAAAAGTAATCTTTAAGTGATTTCTCTCACTGAACCAGTATTTAGCTATTTTAAGTCCTGTCTGCATTTATGGATGTGCATAGATACGGTTGTATCAGATCATTGGTTTTCAAAGAAAGAGACAAGATGGAGAAAAGCAAACATGAGTCACAATCAGGAGAAGAAAGTCATTTATCAGCTGTGTTTCTGTTTTCATGAGCTGTGACACCAAACAATAGCTCAAACTTGCATAATTCTGGACTCAGCCTAAAGATGCAACATCTGAAAACCTGTCGCTCTCTGAGAATCTTTTAGTTTATAGGAGATTGAAGAACAATAATCTCTCATCAAAAACATGGATGATATCAAAAATCATGGCTCTTGATTTATCTGTATCACTCTGTTGCCAGGAGTATCTCAAAACAGTTCAAGTTCACCTTTTTCAAAGCATCATAGTACTGAATTTACAAATATCCCCACTGTTTCAGAAGTAAAATAAAGCCAGCACCATCTCAAGGAAACATTTAAATGTAATCTTTGAAAAATTAACTGCCTTTTAAGAAAAAATATCCTGCAGTAATCCTTTAGGGAGAGGAGTGTTTAGGGCTGAAGATTTTCTAGTAAATTTTAACAAAAACCTTTCTATCTTGTAAAAACTATTCACTGTTTCAAGACAAGCATCTGTCCTCACCCTGTTTCACAAATTGAAAATCAACATGGAAACTAAACCATTTTAATGGTCTCTAGTCCCAGAACCCCACAGTGACTTTAGCTGTAACCTTACCTAGATTTATTCTTAAAACTGGTGATTAGCTCTATTTTACACCTTCTCCGTCCTTCATCTGTGTTTCCTCTTAGGTTGCCATGCATATCAACAGAGCCCCCCCAAAATGGAAGGCAGAAATGATGAGACAAAACAAAATGTCCTTCAGGATGTAGTTTGCAAACTCTTCCTTGTTTTCTGCCTACTGTCGGTTTTAAATAATGCACAAATCAACTTCAATACCATGGAAATAATCAACACAGGATCAAAACCTGGAGTTTCTCGTGGAGCACAAATCAAAAGCTGTAGGAATCCAACAGCTGGAGCCTGTCTCATTATTTTCCTCTTCTTTGATGTGCCTTTCAGCCAAGTATCTTAGAGAATTACTTGCAGATATGTCTATCTACAAATTCTACATTGCTTACATATTATAGTTTCCAACAGAGATAAATACTGTAACTGAGTTCTCATTTTCAAAATAGAACCCCCTCTTTTTTCATCTTCTATTATGCACACAATCTTGTAAATAGCAGAACTGAAAATAAGTTGCATCTAATAAGAGAATCAAGTTTGTTATTGACTCTGAGATGCTAGTTTCCATTAGATCATCCATCATAGCTTTATTATGTGATCAACTGCCTAATTAATTTTGTACTGGAGTATTTAGATAGAACACTGAATGTTTCAGTGGGGTTTTGCTATAATCCTGCACCTGCGGCCTCAGAGATTTAGATATCCTCCTATCATAAGTTTGTACTGTGCCTATAATCACTTCTGCTTCACTAGGATTCCAGCAATTCAGTCCAGTAAAATTCAACAATATTAATTTCAGAAACACCAGAACATTTGCATCTGTGGTATGTTTCTTTGGACTTTAATCAGATCAAAGTCACTGCAAGATATTAAGAGCACTAGATACAATATTTTGTTCAGACAGTTTTAGTGGTTAAATCAGACACTGTTTTGATTTTCTGTGCTTATCTGTTAATATGAACAGATGCAATCATGCTATTGTATAATGACTCTTGATTGCCAGCAGTATTTGATTTTGCAACCGTTCGCTAGTGATAATTAAAGATAACGGGATATCCTATACAGTAATAATTAAAGATGGGTTTGTGGGCTTTATCACATGAATAAATGCCATGCAAGAAGAATTGGTTCTCTAAAGTTCATTATGCAATGCATATTTTTGGAAGGCCAAGTTTGAAAAGTCTTTAAAAACGACATTTATGTGCAATATGCTTAGCTAAACCTGAACTCATTTTAGATTTTTCACTTGTCCTGCTCGCCACATGTTGACATATTGTTCTTTATTCCAGAAAAGATCGCCCAGAATGTGTTTCTTAGAAGACGGTAAAATAGAAGAGTAAAATAAGATGAGATTGTGTATTTCACACACAAATAGGTATTCATAAATGTACATAAAAAGAATATTTAATTAATCTTCATTTGGAGAAAAGATAATAAAACCTGTGACAGCTTGCTTTTATGTACTCTCTGGAAGCAAGGTGACATTTCAGAAGGCAGACAATCCATTTCACAGGATGCGATTTCTCCTAGGACTGATCCTGGAGCAAATCACTTTATTAACTTTTTTTGTTAATTTAAAAGGATGACAATGGCTTTTCTGAAAAGGTAAATCTTAAAGACAGGCCATCACTGGATCCATCTTAGGACACACACCTCTCTTAATGCATGGATTACCAAGGTAGTTGTACTTTAACAAGTGTAAGACATGCAACCAAATTTCACTTTCTGATTAAAAAATACCATCCCTTATCAGAAATTCTAATCATATGGTACTATATTTGTATTTGTTAAGTCTTCCATGCCTAAATAAATATACTTAAATTCTGACAACCAGAACTCTGAGCATCTTATGTGCTGTCCAAGGTCTTACTTGAAAGCATAGACTTGAAGTCTAGACCAAAGGTTTGAGTAATAGCAATATGACCCCTCAGGAACAATTGAGTAAGGCAGAGGTCTTGAAGGTGCCTCATGGCTTCCCTGGTCAAGGGTGCATCCAAACTGTCTGCACTTCATATTTACATTTTATCTCCTTCCTTCTTACCCTTCCCACTGCCTAAGCACCCAGCATTTGATAATGCTGGAGAAGGAAAGGCAGAGAAATAGGCAGAACATGACATGCCTAAAAGAATCAAGATTATATTGAACTTATTAGAAAAGAGTTTTTAATTTTCATTAATGTCTTATGTGGATGGATACTAAACAGAGATCAACTATTAGACTACAACTTTATCAATATTAAATAATTATAATTTTAGAGTATTCTTCTTCCCTAAACCCTATCCTAATTAGATTTCTGACCTACAGTGTATCATTTTCACTAAATTGAAGGACAAATGAAGTATGATTATGCTGAGGTGTCAGCAGGGTGTGGGTTACAGGATCACACCAGATACTAAAATCTGGCATACACACATCCTCCATGATCTTTAAAGTATCTCTAGATTGGAGGATAGGTCTGTCATGGCTACTTTTATCTCATTCCTGGGACAAAATACCGGTCCCGTCAAATTAAGGAAGGGAAGATTTATTTAGCTCAGAGTTGTAGAGGTTTCTGTCCATAATAAGCTGGCTCCAAGGCAGGGTGGCATGGCTGAAAGGCTACAAGTCAAGGTGGCAAAAGCAGCAAGAGCAAAAGAAGAGAATAGGCCTATTGTTCTCTTATATTGTTAGCAGGTTACCCTCCACCACCACCTGTGCTCTTGACTTCTGCCACCTTGAACTGTTGCCCCTCTGCAATGATCACACTGACTTGCAGCCAGCTGATTATGGACTGGAACCTCTACAAACTATGAGCTAAATAAATCTTTTCTTCCTTAATTGTGAGTGTCAGATATTTCATACCAGTAAAAAGAGAAAAGTAGCCAGGCCAAGGACTTTCTGTAATGGAAGAGAATCAAGAGATGGAGGAAGGGGTCAGGGAAAGGGAATTAAAACAGGATGTTTTAAGTACATGTACCAACTCCACACAAGAAAAAGAAATATTATGTACTGCAAACACATATTAATAAAACGAAAAAAATAGATTACTTACAAATATACTGAAAATGCTATGTACATCATTGTGACAATATATTGTTTAGGGAATAATGATGAGGAAAAAAGTCGGTATTTCCATACAGATGAAACTTTTATGAATATATTTGATGTAAAGTTGGGCAAATCAACAGATATAGCACTCATGGGTACAATAAGCAAGCTGCTGCTATGTGTTCTGAAATTATCTGATAAGACAAAGAAATGCCATAAAGAGATATAAAGGGTAAGGAATTTGTAAGAGGCATGATATTCTTCTGTACACAAGATGTGACATACAAGAAAGGGGCTTTCATTTTTAAATCTTTAACTTAAATCTGTGTATAACGGAGTGGTGGTAAATTGCCAGGATCAAAATACAAAAGTAAGTAGGCTTTCAGATATTACGTAGATGACCTTGAAGGTATCACTACACCACATTCAATGGCAGCTCCTGGTTCTGTACAGTGCATATATAAATAAAGCATTGATGGAAATAATCTGAGCGATTAAACACATAACACACTTAGGAGTTCAATACAGATTCTGACAAATATCTGTTCATTTAAAATCAATGATTTCCTTATAGGCAGTATTCTATTTCTCTTAGTGGATTCAGATTTTTAAAATATATATTAAGAGCATTCTTTTTCAAAAGATTTTGAAAATTTTTTGCCAAATATTTTTATTCTTCAAACAGGTAGTTAACAGGCTTAACAAAGGCAGAGTGCAACATTCCAGCAAATCTTCAACTAGTAGAGATTTTTCAGCATAAGGAAGACTGCGCTGCATAGCATGTATTCTGTCGACATGACAAGTGTATGACATAAGGGTTGTGTGTTTTCACAGAGTCCAGAGGAGTGAGCTCTGCTATAGGTCTGGTTTTGAAGGTGCATATTTGATCCAATGCATTTGGTATACTAGAGAATAATTTGAGTGTAATAGGAAGCAGGTTTCTTTTTATATAGATGATTTTATCTATGTAAAATGCTAGGTGAGGACAGAAAACTGCACTCACAGAGCTGACCCAATGTTGAAAGGAACACACAGAGGTTACCAGATACTAAACATGGTCCAGTCTACCATCTCCAGGTGACAAACTCTATGCTTATAGGTTTTATCTGTTTTAATGTCAATAATAAATATAAATATTATTTCTGATTGTTTTTCTAATATTTCTGCCATACTTCCTATTTTTCATTGTGATGTTTGTTATAGCAAAGTACTTTTAAGAAGGTAACATGTTACAGAACTCGCCGACTGATAAAGACCAACATTATCTAACTGTGAATTAAGCATATGTGACAAAATCACTTATTTTTCTATGGTGTTTCTGCAATATAAGCATTTAAGTCATGGTTCTACATATAACATTTGTATTTATTCAAGGTTAGAGGGTACATGTGTAGAGCGCCATACAATTAACATTTTTATGTTGATAGTTTAGCAGTCCATCCTTAATAATTAGCTGGCTCTTGCCTAACATAAACAATAGCTTAGTAACTAAAAATCTCTATATTAAGAAGCAGAATCAAAAGCAGGTTGAGTAATCATAGCCAGTAAGTCCAGCTAACAGCTGTGCTCACATTTCTCCAACATAATAACAATTTTATAATTTATATTTAATAATACAATTTAACAATTTTCAAACTACTTCAGTATTGAAGCTCATCCCCCATTCCCAGAAGTTCATCATAGAGATACTGACTTTCCTTCCTGGCCAGAAGATTTCCTGTTCTCCTGCTCTTACACATTGCTGCCTAATGGGCACGTGCCATTAAGCAGATGCTGCCATTTTCACTGTGGCATTTAAAGGCTTGTCACTAAATTCCACACTGCATAATTAATTTAGATCATGGTTCAGGGTCCAGCCCAGGCACCATTCTCGTTAGTCAACAATATTTCATCTAGTAAGGAAAAACAATTTTAAAACACTTGCATGGTGATTTTCAGTCTACTTAAGAAGTGATATATGTTATGCATCCAAAGCGGTTTCTTGAAGTTGCTGACTGTATGCTAAGATGTGGCTCTATAAAAAAAAAAAAATAGAAAAAGAAGTAATATATGCTTTCCTGTTATTCTTTTTGACGGGGGCTGGAGAAGTCTGAATGTATTTTCTACAATTGAGTTGGATAAAAAGGTGATGTAGGTGTACTGTTCTTTACTTTGTCCTGTGCCTTAGGCATAGAGCAGTTTCTTAAAAAAAAATCTCTGAATGCATTTGTGCTGACAGGATGCCAGTGCCTTTTAATTCCAACTTACACCTTACCTTATAATAGGGTGAAACTGTTTTATGACTTCATGCATGCCCTAGTGGGGTAAGAGTGTAAGGCCTGATTAGCTCATCAGAGCTCCAACTCTCCACCAAGTTACAAAGAGACTGAGCTTTACATCGAGGAAGTAGGTCAGATTTATCACCTGTTTCAATCATTTATTTATATAGTAGGGAAGAGACATAAAGGGGAAGAGAGAGTGTTCATATGGAGAAACAAGTTGACAGACACATTACAAAATTAAGTCTCTTGCTTTGAAATATTCCTTACCTTTTAAGAAAAGAACTGAGTATTACTCTTCAGGGAAGGGACATGGAAACTCCAGGCTGGCCTATGTAAAATGTGATTGTGCTTTTTGTCATAACTGTAAGAACAACTTTTCATAATACATGGTAGAGGACAGTGAACATCGTTCTTTTTAAAGGCAAGCTCAAAAACTAAGTGAAAAAAATGGACTTTAAAGTTGAAGATTTAAATTACGCATGTATTTGCCAGCTGAAAGGTGTTCTCTTATGGTTTTCCACATCACCATCATTCTGCGAAGTCCCCATGGATTTAGATGCTTGTCTTAAATCCTCAGTAGATTATTTTGGGTGAATAATTAGTTCCACACTCAATGTTGCTCTCTTTTGCCCTTGTAGCACATTGATTTCTATTGTGACTGGTGAAAATAATTTAGTTCCAAATGAAAACTTAAAAAACATAGACAAAAAAAAAAAAAAAAAAAAAACATGCCCGTGCTTTTATTTTTTTAGAGGTATATTTATTTGGATTTTGAATGAAAGACAACGGCAATTCAAATAATCTGTGTGTCCTATTCTGGTTAAATCAGTAATGGTGAAAATAAATAAACATGGAGATTTTTTCCACTAAAAATTAGAAAAAAAAAAATATATATATATATATATATTCATATATAATATTTTTCTACCACAAAACACTTTTTATTCCTTGGTCTTCTTTTGCATTTAATTAAAGATGACCCACTAAAAGTCAATCAAAATACCCCAGATTAAAACACTTAACATCTACATTTGCTAATTATTAGAGTTTTGAAGAATTAAAATAAACTAAAGAGAAATGCCATAGAGTCTTATTTCTTAATTAAAACAGATGAATCCTAGATATGCTTTCATGGCCAATCATATAATCTCTAAGGATATACCATAAAAATGAATGCACCCATATATTCCAATTAATGCTGTCATCTTGGCTCACTTACTTGGTGGATTCAGAATGCCAGAATGTTCTAACAACTTCACATACACAGCATGCAATTTGGGCCCATATCTTCACACACTGCTCTTTCCAAATACTGACAGGTGCTCCTAACAGAAAACGACAAGTATATGATAGTTGCAAATAACATCATAAAAAGCTAAGAAAAAAGATAAGAAAAATGCTGTTGTATATTATCGCTTGTAATTATAAAACCAAAACACATCTCCTTTCAAGTGGGAGGGTTGTATATGTCAGCCAGATTTGTGAATGTACATATGTTTTTTTGTTCTGGCCAAATGAGTCCATCATGGTCATGAATGTGAGAAGCTGCCTGTTAAAAAGTGCTAACTTATCCCATTGCCAGTGAAACAGAAGACATTTTCAAGCTCCAAATAAAGTTATTAAGTTATTCATTTGGACAACGTTTCTAAAATAAATTAATATATTTATAGGAGTCAATTAAAATCTCTCATTTCATTCCATCTATTCCACAAACAATTGAAATTCACCATATGTCACAGAACAGTTGCCAGATTATAATCTTAGTTAGGTATTGCACTTTTAAATGAAGAGCAGGCAGATAAGAGGGAGAGAGGAACTGTTAGGAGCAAAATAACTGTAGATCTTTGGGGGACAATGTAGCCAGAAAAATGCATTGCAAGGTAATAGGTTTTTTATTTAAGTGGGTTTCTTCCTCTGACATGTTTTTCTTAGAAAATATATAACTGGTTTCCAATGTAATTGACAAATTCCTTGTCCACCTGGTGTTTATACCCCTTTGGTTGCTATGAGATACTAAAATATAGCGTTCTATTTTGCCATTTCATATATATATATATATATATATATATATATATATATATATATTCTGCTTTCCCATATTCAGTATCTGATTGTTTAGGTTTAATTTTGACCCAATAGTTAGCTTCATTTCTAGGCCATTCATTATTTGGAAATGAAATTGCATTTAATTTTAGTAAAATTATTTGGAACACAATTAAATTTGGAATTTTTAAAAATACTTATTCTTATTCCAACACCGTCCTAGTAAACCCGATATTTAGGTCATAAATTTACAATGCTAACATTTTCTCACCTGACTTTTGTGTCCACTAATGTTTGGCCATGAATGTTTTCAATAATTTCACAGATCAATAAAACTTCCACTGTAGGTTAAAAAGCAAAATCTAAATGGAGAGAATAAAGTATCATTCTATTTGTTAGTAATACTTTGGTGGAAGCCAGAGAAAAACTGGCTAAATGAGCTTTTGGAATGGTGCCTGGCTTTTATTAATTCCTGTCATTTTCCCCTTACTGTCATGAAATATAAAAATGTGATGACTTGAACTTTGGGTCCATTATAGAAGCTGAATTTCTGAATCTATTTGAGGAAAACTATCCTGTAACTAGTGAAATGGAGACACATTATATGCATTTGTTCTTGTATCAATCACTGCATTACTGCCACATACTTCATGAAACAATTATTATTTTAAATCAGGCATTTAAAATACAACTAAGTGATCACTACCTCCAGGAAAAAGACATGTGACCAAGAATGTGGAAAAATAACTGGAATTCACTCTAGTGAGTTATGGGCAAAATCTATGGAATCAGAATGGAGTAAGGCATTTATTCAACTCTGGTGAGAAAGAAAGAAAATGGATCAACACGTCTCTAGTACATGAATTTATTTGTGTTGTAAGCGAAGAGAAAAGAGATTGTTATGAGCCAAAGTATGAAGACACAGAGGAAGGGTACATTAAAGACACTGGCTACTGCAGTTCACTTCTAAGGGGCACGAGCACTCTTGTCTGAATGACCAGTATGCTCTTATTTATAGGTTTGTGATGGGTTTACAGTGAATATTAAAGCTCTCTATAAAGATAAATAGGATTCAACTACATTCTGACAGCAAAAATGTCAGCTAAATGCACAAGAATGTTAGGGGGTCCACTTTAACTAGAACAGTGTGGGTTCACAGCCTGAGGATAAATAACACATGGTAGGAAGTCAGTGTTTGTAAGGGTAGACGATTAGATACACTTTAGATTATAAAAAGCTCAAATTGTGAACTAAGAAAATTAGGTATAATACCAAATAGAACAAAATACAATAAAGGAGTGAACATATAGATGAAGGAAATTAAAATATTTAATAAAGAAAATGGAATGATCAGAGATCTGTTTTATAATGAGAGTAATGTCTTTTTTGTTTGTTTGTTTGTTTTTTTGGTACTAGGGGTCTAACTCATGATCTCACATTTGATCTCACCCTCACCAGGCAGGTATGGTAGTATTCATGCTGTATTAGGATCCATGCATGGATATGGTCTCCATCAATGTTATACTGAGTAAATATACCACACTAGGGAATGTTATACAATATCCAAATATCTGAGCCATAGCTCCTCAAAATAAGAGGCAAATCTTACAATCAAAAAGTAAATTAGTGAAGTCATGAGCAATAAAAGAAAAGCCATATGTTTCAGCTGGGACAAAATTAAAACAACAGGCATAACTAAGCCATGATTAGGTGGTAAAACCAAGGGAAGGATTTCAGCAAATGTCAAGACCACAGTTTCTTTGGCAACAAGGACAAGACAGTGACAGAGGAAAGGGAGAAAGAAGAAACCGAGGATGTAAATCATATATTGATCTGAGTTAGTCCCAGGGATGCTGGTTTTGTGACAATTTATTTAATTGTCATTTCCATTTTATATCTTTATCTCTATGCTATATTTGATATATGATAAAATATACTGACACATATTGAAAATTATATAAGATGTAAATATATACAATGCAATATTTGAATATTTTAAAATGTATTGGAAATAGGAGAGTTTAAAATCTGAGAGACGTGCTAGGTATTTGATTTAAATAATCAAGTAAATTTCTTTTTAACATTTAACCCTGCCATATATGAGCTAAATTGAAAATTATTTCAACTAAATAAAAATAAATTTAACTTTCATTATTAGATAATAGCCAATTTAAATTAAGTCTAGCTTCTTACAGAATTTCTAAAATTTTATTGTTGAGGCCTTATCTCTCCTAACACAAGTTAAATCGAAAGAGGGTTGGCAGCTCTAGGAGAAACAGCACATCAGGCCGGCAGTGCCTAGCACCAGAAAGCAAAAACAGCATGGTTGTTGCAAACTGCAAAAGCAGTGTGCAGTTTTCCCTGAAAGTAAATTCTTCGACATGAAAGGGTAGAGTTGGAAGAGAAATCCACTATAGCACAAGATATTTTTAAGTGTGTTTAACCAGGAGCTATTTCGGAAGGAGTTGAGAGTTTAAGACTGAGCCACAGATTGAATCTATGTCAGGGCTCTATACTCACCCCCTCTAGTGACTGGGTAGGCATTGGCCACGAGAGGCAGTGCGGAGAGAATATGTGCCAGACAGAAACACCTGCACATCTTAAGATCAAGCCAGAAAGAATGAAGTGATCCTTCACCCTAAAGCAAGAGGCTGGTCATGTGTGATTTTCAGGGAGGACTGGCTCTGAGACTGCTGGTACTAACTCCAGCAATAGTTTGACCCGAACCCATCTTCCTGTCAGTATACAACAAACAACTCAGTGGTCTATTTGTTTTCCCCATCTGTGAATGTAATCAAGGATATGTCACAGTTTAAATGGTCACCACAGCTTAGGTTGTATGGACCATAGGCCAGAGGCCATCACAAAATTATAGGCCATAAAGCTAGAGGGGGAAGGCTGCAACTCAGCACACACAGACACACAAGCCTGGGAGAGGCTTGGGTGAAAACAGCACAAGAGTAGACATTATTTGCCAACCATGGCCAGCAGGAAAGGCAGGGCATATACACACACATCGCCCTCATACATACACATACACACAGACGTGAAAATAAAATACCTTTCTGCCCATCTCTGGAGAATTCCAATACTGCAGACTCTGGAAAGAAATCACTCATTCATTCAAAAACATAGAGGGAACTTTTTGAACTCATTCTTCTTTCTTTCTTTTCTTTATTTTTTTATGTCTATCTGTAATTCTTCCTTCTTTGTGGGACTTTATTCTCATTTTTCTGTTTTTTAAATTATTTTCATTTTTCTGTCTTGTTTTCTTCTTTTTCTTGTTTGTCTTTTTCTGTTACTTTTATCTAACTCTAATAATTTCTTTTTACTCCATAACAGGGTCCTTTATCTCACTTTTCTCTTTTCGTTCTCATCCTTTTTTTTTACTTGATTCATTTTTTTCTTTTCCCCCATCACCCTTGTTAATATTACCATTAACCTTAATTAGTCTCTAGATTTTTAAGTTATCCTACACTATTATTATTATTGAATTCGTTTTGTTGTTAATAGAGGTATAGTTTTTGGATTCAGCATGTAGTTAATATATGTTAGTATGTAGCTTGTCTATATAACTGTATAATTGCAGGTAAGTCTTCTATTGTTAGTGGTAGTTCAGATTTTATTGGTTCTCATGATACATCAATATTCAGGTTGTCTGATACTACTATTGTTTCTGGTTTTGTTACTATTGCCAGGTTTCTATTAATTGGTTTATACTATATGCCAATATCTGGTTTGTCTGTTTTGTAAGCAATACTGAAGTTCATTTCTGAAGAACTAGGCCTGAGTCAATTGCACCCCAAATTAATAAAATGTGTGCAGAAAAAAGACAAAGGCCTACAGTTAGTCATGCCCAGAGAACAGCACTGGAAAGCAGAAACCAACTAAATGGATCATACACACACACACACACACACACACACACACACACACACACACATGAGAAAATGAGAAATAAAATTCTTCCAAAATCTCTCAGCTCCTCCACAGCTTATATATTACATAAAAATTTTGGGGAAATCAGTAGCCAAACAATTTAATTATACCAGATGATAAAAGAGGCTACAAAAAGATAAAGGATAAGGATAAGTTGCTTTGCAAGTGCAAAGATGATATAACTAAAAAGATAATGGACATAATAAGCCAAATAATCAGGTAGCTTCAGAAGACTCTAATAAAAATTAGATGAGATAAGTAAAATGATTCAAAACATGAATGATAAGTTTACCAAAGAAGTAAACTCATGAAAAGATACCAAACAGACATTTAGGAGATAAAATATTCTATTAAACTTATGAGCAGCAGAAGTGATAAATGTGAGGACAACATCTCAGATATAGAAGACAGGACTGATGCAGGAAACCATATGCTCAGGGATATCTTAAAAACAAAAAAGGAACATGAAAGATGCATTGGAAAGCTGCCATATGGCACAAAGATGACTAATCTAAGATTATCTGGAATTAGTGAAAAATCAGAATATAGCACAAATGGCATCAAATCTGCTTACTGAAATAGTAACAGATAATTTCCCAACATGAGGAAAGAATTTAACATATAGAAAGCAAGGCCTATGAAACTTCAATTATCCATGATCAGAAAGGAATTTCATGTCACATCCTTGTCAAAATTTTAGAAGTCCAACACAAGGACAAAATCTTAAAATCTGTAAGAAACAAAGAAAAGCATTACTTATCAATGTAAATCAGTTAGAAAGAAAATTTCTCAACACAAATCTTAAAGAACATAAGAGCTTTGAGTGATGTGTTTCAAGCCCTAAAAGACAGTAACTTTCAACCCATTCTACTATATCCTGCAAACTATTAAAACTCATGGAGATGTAAGCTCTTTCTACTACATAAAGAACTTTAAGAAATTCATAAATACCAAAGCAGCATTCCAGAAAATACTCAAGAATATCTTAGAAAAATGAAATCTACAATGCCAAAGCATTTGAATGAAGACATGAAGTAGGGTGAGATATTATGCAAAAGTAGCAAAAATGGAACCTGCAATATGACTGTAATGCAATGATGGGACTGAATCAATGCCTTTCAGTAATGGATAGGGATAGACTCATCAATACAGATCTGCCGGGCAAGTGTGAGATCATGAGTTCAATTTCCTGGTCCATCACACCACACACAAAGAAAACCTTCCAGTAATAACAGTCCGTGTGAATAGTCTCAAATCCCCAAAGAAAAATATATAGATGATTAAACTGAATCAAAAACCGAACCCAAAAATTATGCTGTATATGACAAATACATTTAATTCAAGGAAATCTATAGGATGAAAATCAAATGATGAACAGCTATGAAGCAGGAACCCTGAACACATAGGTGCAGCCATCCTATTAGACGAAATGGACATCAAGCAAAACCTGATCAGGAGAGGCCTGAAAGGTCACTAGATATTGGCTATGAAAACAATTGATCAGTAAGAAAAATAATAACAAATATATATTCTCTAAAAGCCAATATACCCAACTTCATGGCACAACTAATTCTGATTAGAAAATTCATGGGAGCATCAAGAAATAGACAGCTCCACTACACAAAAATTCAACAGAGAAACACTGAAATTTAATCGGGATCTTGGTAAAATAAACATAATAGATATTTGTGGAGCATTCTACCCAACAATGACAGAACACAAATTTTCTCAACAGCACATAGAACTTTCTTAAAATAGACCAGATATTATGCTTTAATGCATTCTTAAGAAAAAATAAAAACTGAAAGTTATTCCATGCACATTATCAGGTCAGATTAAAAGGAAACTAGAAAGCAATGATAAACTACAACATGTATAGTAACAAAATATGTGTAAATTAAACAATACATTCTTAAATTATCCATGGTTCAAAGCAAAAAATCAAAAAAAGAAATTTGACAATTCCTAGAGTCAAATGATAATGCCATTGACATATAACAAAACTTATGGGACAAAAAGAAAGCAAAACTAAAGGTACTTTTATACACATGAATGCCCACATCAAGAAAATAGAATCAAGTTAAAATAACTATGTAAAGATGTATCTATAGTTATTAGACTTATTATTAGATATTATTAGATATCTAATGATGAAATTAAGATTAATCCAAATTCAAAATCTGTACAAGAAATGAAATTATAAAGACGAGAGCAGAAATCATTGAAATTGACACTAAAAAGCAAAATAAAGAATTAATGAATCAAAGAGCTGGTTTTCCAAATAAGTAAAAAATAGACAAACCCTGTGCCAGTCTTACTGATAAAAAGAAAAGACATACACTAAAGCAACTAGAAATGAAAAAAGATGAAATAATAATGGACACTTCTAAACTCTAGAATATTATTAGTAACATCTAAGAAAATATGCAATCCAATAAAGTGAAGAATTCAGAAAAAATAAATAGGTTCCTAGATATGTGTGTATTATTAAAATAGAACAAAATATATAAAATCCATCAATAATTCAATAACAGGAAAAAAAATCGAAGCAGTAATGAAAAAAGCTACCAAATAAACCCAGAACAATTGGATTCACCTTTGAATTCTACAAAAACTTCACTAAGAACGTGATGCCAGTACTCTTCAAACAGTTTAATGAAATTGAAAAAGAAAGAGTACTGGCAAAGTTGTTCTTGGAAGCTAGCATCGTCCTGATTTCAAAACTACACAAGTACTCAACTAAAAGCAAAATCATCAGGTCAATCTCTTTAATGAACATAGATGCTCCAACTGCAACAAGATATCCAAATACGAACACAACAAATGATCAATAAGATCATATATCATGACCACATAAAATTCATGCGAGGGATGCAAGAATGCTTCCACATACACAAATCAATAAATGTGATGCACTATATAAACAGAAGCAAAGAAAAAAAAATATAAGATCATCTCAATAAATGCAGAAAAAGTCTGTGACAAACAGACATCTGTTCATGATAAAAACCAAGAAGAAAATAGATAGAAGGACAATATTTCAATCTGATAAAAGTCATTTATTATGAGACTACTGCCAAAATCATAGTAAATGAAGGAAAATGAAAAATTTTCTTGTACAATTTGGAATGAGACAGGAGTTTCCACTATCACCATTTCTATTCAACATAGTACTAAAAATGTTACTCAGAGAAACCAAGCAAGAGAAAGAATCAAAAGTAATTTATATATAGGGAAAAAATAATCACACTATTATTTGTAGGTGATGTGATGCTCTGCATAGAAGATTCAAAAAATTACATCAAAACTATCTTGGAATTAAGAAATAAATTCAGCAATGAAGAACCATTCAAAATCAAGACACAAATAGTGTGCCTGAATGTCAATAATCAACTCATTGAGCAAAAATTTACCATTCAAAATAGCATCAAGAAAAATTAAGTGCTTAGGAAATATTAACCTAGGAAGTGAAAGACCTCTACAAGGTAAACTGTGGTTCTCTGAAGAGAAGATCGAACGGTCATACCAGAAAATAGAAAGACATCCCCTCTTCCTAGACAGGCAGAAGCAATATTGTCAATACTGACATACTTCTAAACCTGATCTATAGATTCAATACAATTGTAATCAAAATATCAACAGCTTTTTTCACAAAATTATAAAAAATAATACTAAAATTCAAAAGAATCAAAAGAGATCCAGAATAAAAATGCTATCCTGGGCAAGAAGTGCAAACTAGGAGTCATCACAATCCTCGATTTAAAGTTATATTCCAAAGCTATGGTGATAAAAACAGTATGGAACTGAAACAAAAACAGACACAGGGATCAGTGGAATAGAATAGATTGATATGGAAACCTCAGGCACATTCAGTTATTTAACTTTGACAAAAGGGGCCAAGAAACACACTATGGAAAAAGATAGCCTTTTTAACACATGCTGATAGAAAAATGAGCTATACAAGTAGAAAATTGCATCTAGACCTATATCTCTCACCATGAACTAAACCAAACTCAAAATGGGTCATGGATCTAAACATAAAAAACAAAAATCCTTGTTCTGCTGAATGATAAAATAGGTGGTTATATGCAGGCAAGAATTTTCTGATCAGAATGACAAATGCAAAAGAAATAACATCAAGAATCAACGCATGGGATTGTAGTAGATTTAAAAACTTCTGAAAACCAAATTAAATAACCAACCCAGGGAAGAGATAAACTATACAGCAGAGAAACGTTTGATAGTTATTCCTCAGAAAGAAGACTAATGCCTAGATTGTATAACATCTGGAACAAAAAATTAGCTGCCCAAATGAAATAACAAGTGGAAATAAAAGACATCTACGATTAATAGACACTATTCAGTGAAGAAATGCAAATGGTCATATGTAATTTAAAAATGTGCTCAACATCTATGGTCACTAGAGAAATCCAAATTAAAACAACATTAAGATCCCATCTTACTCCAGAAAAAATGGCTGAACATCAAGGAATCAAATAGTGACAAATGCTGATGAGGCTGCAAAGAGAAAGGAGCCCCTCTTCAGGACTGCTGGGAATTCAAACTATTACAGCTACTACTGAAATCAGTACAGAGATTTCTCAAAAACTAAAAATAGTAACTCCATTTGATCCAGCTATTCCCCTTGCAAGCATCTCCCCAAAAGTATTAAAAACATCGTATTACAGTGATACATAGCCAGGTAGCTGCTCAATTAATAGTAGCTAAAGTGGCATATACATTCAGTCCACAGACGAATAGGTAAATGATACAGGCTATTTATACACAATGGAGTACAACTCCGTGATAAAGAAAAACAAATTTGAATCATTTGTAGAAAAAGGGATGCCCTTGTTGACCATAGTTTTAAGTGAATTAGACACAAGAGCTTAAATATTGCATGATTTCTTCTACGTAAGAAATTCAAATATAAATAAAGAGCATATTAAAACATAGATAATAAAAGTAGGAAGACAGACTTTGCAAATGAGACAAGGACCAATAGATAAAAGGAGGCAGGGAGGAGACAGGAAAAGGGAAGGCACAAAAGAATAATCAAAATGTGTTAGGCGCATGCATTGACCTCTCATGATGAAAATAATCATTATGTACTGCAAACACATATTAATAAAAAATTGTAAAAAAACAGTTTTTACTCTGTAATTTCTTACTCAAAGGTTTTCAACATTTTATTACTACTTAAGGAATAAAACTATGCAATTATAAGACAATAAATATTACCTAGACCTTCAGATCATGCAGTGTACATTCAATACTCTACAAATGTGAAAACAGAAATGCCCTGTTGAAAGACTATAGATGTCATGAGTGTCATCTAGAAACTGGATTGTTTTTTTCTCTTGACTAGTATATTATGTTGAATATCAAGTTCCAGGGTTCATAATGTAAGATCTTCTTAACTCAAGTGCTTCCTCTGACTTTTTAAAATAGCGCCAGTCTTCAATATATATACTACTTAGTTGTATAACCATATATATATATAATCATCTTCCTAATATGACTGAGAAAACAATTATGCCTTTGGTTTAACAAGTTGAATAAAACTTTTGATACCATGGTACACATCAATCCTTATAAACTAGAGAACAAAGATCAAATTTACCTAAAACTGAGTATATTGGAAGAGCACAAACTAGCACTCCAAATGAAAGGAGCTTTGTGAATTGTGCCTTAATAACAATAGAACTCAGCAACTTTGGAAGTTAGAGGCAGAAAGAGGTATGAGGAATGCTTTTCAAATTCCCATTCTGATGAGTCAGGGAAGTCATTTTCCCTCTGTCTCTCTTTGCTTAAAATTTAAATATGGAAGGAAGGGGGGTGTTTTGTGTAATTTGAGTAATATGTCCAACTACAGCAAGCTCATAATGATGTTATCTCTATTTATGTTTTTATTCAAACTATAGAAAAGTAGGCATGAGGGAAATTAGTTCGCTGAAGGAGAATAATATCGAGAGATCCTTCCTGAAAGGGAAGAGAGCCCAAGTAACAGATGTCTACCTAAGTCAGCAAGTTATGTGCTTGTGTGAGCCACTGGCGTCTGAATCCAGGGCTTTGCACGTGATAGGAAAGCATGCTACCCTAGATTAACTATGCTCCACCCATCACAAACATCAACTATTCCAAACCAATGAATTAATCCTTCCTACCATATTTTCTTCCCCTAAAATTTCCCACTTTGGAAACAAGTAGCAAAGCCTCATAGTTTACATTGATACAAGTCTCATTCTTACTAAACCACAAATAACCTATTCATGCAATGTCTCTCTAAAAAAACAGTAAGGAACCCCAAAATTTAATTTAAAAATGAATGCCAAAGTAATAATATGATGTCATAGTCTCATAAAGTCATAAACTTTAAAAGAAATGTAAAAGAGAAAGACATAAACCTGTAAACTTTTCAACATAAAAAAGGAAGAGAGAGAGTCTATGCAGGTAATATCTTTCCAAACTCCAGCTTTCAATTTTGACAATAAATAATTTGTTAAGTCATTCAGATCTTGCTATGGTGAATGAGAATCCTGCAAAAGTCACAGCTGCTTTGGCCATCTCCTTCTGCCTTTCAGTGCTGAGGTTTGGACTCTATCCTGTGCAACCACAGCACTCCAGATGGGTCTGGGAACCAAGCCATGAGCCTTGCTCACTCTCCCAACATGATTTTATGGCCGTTTGTTGGAACATTATACAGCACTATAGAGCCTCAATGACATTCTAGCAACAATAATAATGACATATGGCACTGTCTTCATAATCCTTCTATTTGGGAGAAAACAATTTCCTACTTATTTTCTTAAAACACCAGGGCTGAGTGGCTGCTGCAGTGGACACTCAACACTAATGAGCAGTTGCCTATGGTGACCTATTCAGAATGGAAGGCTCACAGTGTGACATTCTGCTTAAGTGGGCTAAATGATTGGACATCAGTCACAGGAGTTTAAAGGTCTGAAGAGATGGCAAAATATTATTAATTCAATATCTCCTTAATGTTAAAAAGGATGGCCATCAGGACCCCTTGACAATTTCTTGGGCTATCAGAATATCTAATTGGAGATTAATCTCTAATAACCTCTTAATACCATTCATAAATTTAAATGAAGCCCAAACAAGAAAGAAATTGTCAGTGCAGTAGTGTCATTTACAGCTAATGCTATGGAAAACCATTTAATCCATTATAGAGACAGAAGGGCCCATTTCCATTTTTGCCCTATTTCTATCTGGCCAGTTAATTATAGTGCTGGCTAAACACTAAAATTAGAAAATAAGGAACTTCTATGTCCAGAATTAACTTCTTCAAAGACTTTCTTTTCTAAAGCCTCATGTTTTAGGCTATCAATACCAAGGGTTCCTTTTCTTATAATTCAAACTATAGTGGACCTTCTTATATATTGAATTTATGCTTCTTTTTATTGTCATCCCTCAAAATATACATATATGCATGACACATGTACACATAAACTATGGAAATAGATCTTTTGTCTTGGTCACTAATATATACTTACGTTGGAAAAGTGCCCTACTCAGTAAGTACATATTTTGACTCATTAAAAAAATGAATGAATGGGTGAATATACATTGAAGCACGATTTCAAAATATATTGTGTGTCACTATCTTGGTTACTTTTCTGAGATAAAAGAAACCCATTGTTGCTGAGACAAAATGCCCCATTCCCCCAATTATGGGACAAAATTATTTAGCTCATAGTTTGTGGAGATTTCAGTCCATAATCAGCTGGCTCCAAGGTAGGGTGTCAAGGCACAGGGAAAACACTTCAAGGACAGAGAAGACAGCAGAAGCAGCAGGAGCAAAATAGGGAGCGGGGATAACAAACTTCTTTTTTTCCTTATTGTAACCAGGCTGCTGCCCTTGGGTGGCTCTAGCATTCGCACCATCTCCAAGCCTTTTATTGCACAAAATTAGGATACTTATAACGTCAGGACACTAGCCCACTACTGAGCCACTTAGTTTACTTCTAAGCTTCTCAAGATGACACAATGAACAACATCCTAGAGGGTAAGGGGTGTCCTCCACACGCTACAATTTAAAACTGCTGAGTTACTTGCTTAGGCTTCTAGACTTCTCAAATTGACACAATGTATCAACCACTATAGTTATATACAGTATTTAATTCTGCCTTACTAAAAACCTTATACTATAGTTTTAAAAGAATGACAAAGAAATGTTTAGATCTCTACCTTACTTTGCATTTCACATAATTCAAGTATATTTGTGAAAGGAGTTCATTTCAGGAACTTTGTAAAAGTGCATATTTATCTCCTAAAGAAAAATTTTTTAAAAAGTTTTCAGTTTTATTGAAGTATCACAAAAGTTTTATAGATTTAAGATATACTATGTAGTATTTCAAGAGAAATTGATCACCACTTTGTTCATCACACATCTATCATCTTACGTATTTACTTTGTGCATACTTTGAAGATGTTTAAGATCTATCCTTAGCATATTTTTCAAGTATACAACGCAGTAATGTTAAGTAAAATCTTTGCAGTACACTAGAAACCTTTAACTTACTTTATGACTGAAATTATGTAATCTTTGGCAAATACCTCCCCAATTTCGTGTTTCAGAGACTCTAGCAACCACAGTTCTATTGTGCTTTTGAGTTTGACTTTTGGATTCCACATATAAGTGAAATAGTGTAAGATTACACAATATTCTTTTCTCTGTCTGACTTACTTCACTTAACAGAAGCCTCCAGTTTCTACCTCTGTTGTCACACATGGCAGAATTTCCGTATTTTTATAGTTGAATAATATCTGATGACAAATTGTGTGTGTGTAATTCATTTACATTGTCTACTCTTCTGAGAAAACATATTAAACAATAAAATGTTAGTATCACACAGACACCCATGCTACCCCGTTGGCTACGTGGGAGGATTGTGGAAGGAGCAGAGCAGTATTAGAAGGAAGCAAAGAACAAATGCAAGGTTATCTCTCAGTGTGATAATATTTGGGAGATTTATGCTTAGGCATTTACAGAGACATAGTTTCTTGGCCACATGCTAGTATGCTTAATTTCCTTCTCCTTTGTTTTCTTTCCCTTTTTATTTTTGTAAATCTTTAATTTTCAAATATTGTTCAGTGTTCCATTTTTAGAATAAGGTACATAATAACAGCACAATGCAAAACACTGGCCAAAGAGCTCTACTCTTTTGGCATCAGCAGAGTTCTTCACTGAGTTTTTGAACCTGCTTATGTCCACTTTTGTCACAAAGGAGAGTTATAATAATGGGACTGGGGAAAACATGTCTTACTCCTAGCTCAGTGTAAAATTCATCAATCAATCAATCAATTAAAATCTAAGAACAAGGAAAAGATACTGTGTAAAGCAGTTGTGGGGATACGACTGTTTCAACAGAGTATGCAAACTGAACCGAGCTATGGGTGAGTCCTGGGCATGCGCTCTAGGAGGCACAACATGGTATGAGACTCAAGAACCAGCACTCTTGGGAGGTCTGGGCATGCTCAGCTAATGAGGCTCTACCTATGTGACGTGGCATGGAAAGCTATCCTCAGTGTTAAAACAGAAGTCAGTAAGTCTGCAGCAATAAAAGCTAGCAGACATGTTCAGCTCTCAGATGATAGAAAGATGACAAGAGGAAAAGAGTCATTTTGTGTGGAAGCAGGGTGAGAATGAACCAGGCAGCCTGAGCAAAGACTGACACCAGTGTTATGAAATCAGATGCACGAGAAAGCACATTAATTCAAGTGGGGGAGGGAGTTAAATACAGTACCGGATTGTAGCATTTAATCCTACAGTAAAGGAACACCATTTAAAAAAAAAAAATATCTGACCAACACTCTATGACTGGTCATCAGAAAGTTAAATTATGTACAACAAAAATTAGATTTTCTTTTCTCTGCACGTGGGAGTTATCGGCTGAGAAACATCTACAGTACATCCAATTGATGCATCTAAGTTAGAATCTAGCTTGTTAGCTTTGTCTTAGGGAACTCTTTCAACCAAAAATTTACTGAAATATCACTGACTGTTTTACTAAATAATATTCTGGAAGCAAAATGAACAAGTCACCAAGGACAAATCATGTCCTCTGGTACATTCTGCATAAATGATTTCGGTTAGCTGCCTTTCATCAAGATTTTCACCAATTAATTCATAAATATTAGCATTTCATTAACTGCACCAATATTAACATTTCATGTCAGTGGGGATTTTTAAGCAAATTTCTAATTACTTTCAAAAAGTAAAACAAGGAAAAGGTTTTTCTAATAATTCTGGTATTAGCAGCACTAGAATTAGCTTTGTCTTGGGTACACATACTTTCTGGTATGAAAATCAATTGCTATGAGTTTTAATGATCAATTTTATGGGTACATGATGAATAACACATACTGCGTGCCATTAATTGGCAGGTGAAATTCAAATGCTTAGGATAAATTTGAGCAGCAATCCATACAGTTTTTGTGAACATTTTTTTTAATCCTAAGAAAATCAAGTCCAGTGAAGTAAAACATTTTCTATGTAATAATTTAAGTAATCAATAATTCAAGTGAATCTCAGCTTTGTTGGAGAATATTTTAATTTTGATGGTTTTTCCAAGAAAAATTTTGTTTTTGTACTATAGGAAAATAAAGCAGTGAAGTTCTTTGAAGAAAATCATTTTATTCCTGATTTTAAGACTCATCCAAACAGGCATTCCACTATTTTGAAGTTTTTTCACTATTCAAAGAAGAAAACATTATGCTAATTTAATTCTTTATTTTTATTTTAAAAAGAATGAACCAAGCAAAATAAAACAGAATAAAGCCAATCAAAACAAACCAGTGTAAAAGACACAGGACTTCAAAACAATATGAAATCAACAGTGGTTACCATAATGCCTCTTATTGTCTGCAAAATAGCTGCAGGTACCTTCAGACATAGTGAAAATCAAACAAAACAGAACAAAATAGAACAATAAAAATGAAACAATGAATGCAATAAAGCACTTCAAAACAAGATACTAGTAACTCCAAAATAGCTAACCATCTTGTTATCTTTGAAATAGCTGTCCATGCCATCAGATATAGTAAAATCAAACAAAACAGAATAAAATCAAACCCAACAAAACAATGAAAGTAATGTAGGACTTTAGAACAAGATAATAGGGAATTAAGGGCTACCACCTTCAGAAGCAGATCCCCCATTCATGCTGTACTGTGTGAGATCCCACATATACGCTGTATTGTGTATTGTTACCCTCTGAATGGATTATCAGACCAGCTGAGTCAGTGAAACAGTAAAACAAACACTACAAGCATTAAATTGTACTTTACCTCAATAGCTATCACTGCAGCCTGTGTTTCACAGGACTGGTGGCTTACAGCAGTGAGGGTGGGGGTAGCTCTTGCTTCCCAACTCTGGTGCTGGGTGGGGCTGGCATCTCGCTCCTCCAGTGGCCCATGGCACTGGTTCCCATCTTGGTGACTTCTTGTTTTCTTTTCCCACAGTCCCTAATTTAATTCTCCTTATATCCAGACTGTTTTTATATCAGACCACATCATATCAAATAAAATGTTTCATTGGTTTAATAATCCCCTAATTCCTATGGTCAAATAAGGTAGGGATCTTGTAAACAATGCCTGAAATTTCAGCTGGCATGTATCATTTTATTTACTTTATTTCTTACTCGACTCATTTTCATTCCTGTGGGGAAATCCTCAAATAATGTAAAACAAAATGTGGTGATAAATACCAAACATAAAGGTAATTTTTGAATTGCACCTGCATTTAACCTAAATTCAGGTTAATTCTTAAGATTGCTGAATTTCCTTAAAATTGGAAATTAATTTATTATTTTCCTGAATTTTTAAAATCAATCATGAAGAAGTAGTTCACATTTTTTCTATTGAAATTTTGAAACAAACCACACATATACTTATGGAATCCACATTTTTATTATCCTGCAACAATGTCAGTCATTCAAGTAGTTGTTCATTATTAGAAACTAATCTTTCCTCAAAATCTGAACCTCCTCCATACATTAAAAAAATCTCAATCATCTTTCATACCATCTCATTCTTTATCATCTTGGGATTACTTTGATCTGTGTTGTGCATTTTTATTTGTATTTATTCTGTCTACTTTCATTTCTCAGAGTAGAGTAGGCACAAAGAGACGAGGATCATGTCTGTGTTTGTTCACTGCTGGTGAGTGAGAAGTACTTTACACATAATTATAAGCGTAAATGCACAGAGCATGGATAAATGAGCACCTCAGTGAAGGATATTTGTTTTCCTCCAGGAAAACTGACTTATACTCAATCTGGTACAGCACCACCGGGAGCGTAACACTGTGGTGCATATTCAAGTTGGATGTTCCTGATTCTCTAGCATCACATTTGATTTAAGAAGACTGGACATAAAAATCAAAACAATAACTTCCATTGAAGGTTTCTGAAATATTGCTTAAGAAGTAAGTCCTGATGACAACAAAATGCACAAACTGCAAAACTCTCCTATATTTAACCAGATCCATAAACACTTCATGTCATTACAGTCACATTTTCCATCTCAAAATCTAAACATAGCTACCTTAAGAAGATGCATTTAACAGCTGCAGAACTGAATTATCATTTTTGCTGCAGGTTATTGGGTAGCAAGTAGACAGAATGGTGCAGAAATTTACAAACATTAATTGAAAATTATAGCTTGGTCAGGTATTATAGAAATCTAATGCTTCTCATTTTTTTCCAATTATTTTTTTCTAGATTTCTCAGGAAGAAAAAGGAAAGAGGCCTGACGTGGGAACCTCAGAGAGTGACTACATCCTTTGGATCAGCCTATTACGAAAAGCCAGCAACTGCCATTCTGATTGACTGAGAGCAACAGAAAACCCCCGAGGCCTTCTGGTTCAGTTGGGATTGTAATGATAGACTAGCAAGATAAAAGCCTGCCAGAACATTAGCTTCAGCTGTATGACAACACCCTCCCCAAGAAGATACAATGCTGTGTGGATGAATATAGATTGAAAATGTGGATCTTGTCAGCAGCACCGATTTCACTCAGAAAGCCCGGACACTGGGAGGAGATTGTGTCTGCTCAGGGTTAGGACTCCAGCTATGTGTGAAAAATTCATTTGCTCAGCTGGAAACACTCGTGTGTCTAGTGGCACTAGTGCTAAGTTGAGTCCCTTGCTTATGTTGAGATGAAGAGGGGTGTGTCCCTATTAAGAGAGGGTAGATACTTCTTGTCCTAAACCTAGAACATCACAGAGGATTCACATACTGCTTAAAATATAAATTTTTTCTTAGGATTCATAAAACCCTCACTTTCCAAACATACTGTGATACCAAACAACAGTTCCTTTTCCTTTCCTCCATACAGCAGACACAGTAGTCATCGTTTTTATTATTTCTCTGATGAATCCTCTCCTTTGGACTCCACATAGCAGAAAATTTACACTCCATTGGTGGAGAGGGAATGGATTTCTCCATTCTTACACTATTCTTCCAAATGGGATGGTTGGAGAAAAAGTGTACAGATTTGTACAGGAAGATGTTAGTGTGGTTAATAATGTTGACTTTGAAATTAGACAGTTGGAGTAGTATTTCTCTAGCTTGGAAGTCTTAAGACAGTCATTTCAACTCCCAACATATCATCCAAATACTGAATGGATTTAATCAAAGAACAAAAAGTGACACATGAACACTCATTCATTTTAGCCAGTGGCATTATTAATGGCATAAATGTGGGGAAAACATCATCATTATCTTCTAGTCATATGTGTTAACATTTTATCTTATGTTCTTAGTATAAGATTGCACTTAAGTATGACAATTAGCAACTCTACACTCTTTTGGAGAAATAAGCCAAGAAGAGCTTTAAAGTTCATTGGAAATTTCTTTCTCTGTCAAATTGGAATGAATGAAACGGCATCTTCCCCTTACAGAAATGATAAGGAAAATTTTCCTCTCTGGCATAACTATCATATTCCGATATTTGGGAGGAAAATGAAACATTTTCATTTAAAAACTACCATTGGACTCAGTACCTATTGGATATATACAATTTAGTCTTATCAATTCAATAATAATTTTTCATCATTATATGATATAAATGAAATTTTTGCACTGTCTTATTCCAGAGAAATGGCTTGCTGTTCCTGAGACTAGGAATAACTGAAGAGAAACATGACTTTTATTTTCAATTTTGATTGATAAATATTTGATGGTACAAAACTTGATGATATTTTGACATCACATAACAGATATGTGCAAAATCTACAGTATTTTATACTTCTCCTTCTATAAATTACTGAACTGGTTGTATGCAGGAACTGATTTTTGAATTTTGAAATTTAATTTAGGATGGAAGTTCATAAATAAATATCTTTGTTTTAGGGAGTTGCTGTGTACTATTTGCATTTAGTCACCATAAAACTTTTTCTTCTCTTTTCCCTTCCATATCAACTCAGTCTTGGTGCCTACGAGCCTTAAATAAAATAGTGAAACATCATTTTATATAGCTGAATTGGTATTTAAATTTTTTTTCAGTCATGTATAAAAGGAAAAAAAATTGAGTTGGCTTCTCATTAACTGATATGTTGAAATAAATAAAGAGAAGGATATCACTTTGTTTTGAACATATTGTGTTTTATATACCTACTTAAACGCTAGCCATCTGGAGATGGTTAGCACACAACTTGTAAATCTGGAATACAGTAGCATGGCATGGATTAAATATATAGAAACTATCACCAGAGGAGACAGTTGAAGCCATATACTTCATATGGATATAAAATTACAATAATGCTTCTTAAATTTTAATGTGTATATATTGGAATCACCTGGGGAGCTCATTAAAATGCAGATTCAATGCATTAGGCCTGGTATATGGGCTCTGTAATTCCAAAGAGCTCACAGGTGGTTGTGCAGCTTCGGGATGGCAGATCATACTTTATGTCAGGTTGTCTTGTGGTGAAACACTATGTTGCGAAGTTGTTCTGTCCTGACCTGTTTTGTTATGTCCTCTTTTATCTTAATCTTTTTTAAAAAATAAAAAAAAATATTAAAAATAGGGACTAGAGGTTAGAGCATCCAAAGGAAAAAGCTATAATAAAAAGTAGAGAGATGTTGCAAGAAGAATCATAAAATACTTCAAAGAGAAGTATGAGAAAGGCTGATATGAATAAATTAAAGAGAAAAGTACGCCAATAAGGAAAATAACACCAGATATCAGTGAAGCAGTTTTTAAGAAATAGGTAGCTAATGGGGTCAAAAAATGTGAAAATTGAAAGCACAAAAGGAAGAAATCAAAATATTATATTTAATAATTAAAATTTCATTAGTTATTTATATATTCTGCCTACGAGTGCTTGTCAGATACATGTACTGTGAATATTTTCTCCCAGTGTATCCCTTGCATAATACAGAACTGAGGATTTTAATTTTTACGTAATGTAAAGCCTCCGTATTTCATTTTATTCATACTATTTATTCAGTCCCATTAGGAAATTTCTGCCTATTGCATTGTTGTAAAATATTTTTCTGTTCTGAGAGTTTTATTTTTTAAGTATCTGTTTCTGTTATGTTTCAACATATACTCCGTTTTGAATTCATTTCTGTACATGTGTGAGGTAGGGGTTTCCTACAATTTAGTAAGAGTAATTATATGAAACTATTAATATGGAGGAAATGTTTGAAAAACATTTTACAAGGGGACAGTAAAATCAAGAAAAATTCCTCAACATTCTTATTCATTAGCAGATGCACTTCATCTCAAAAATCACAATGAGGGTCTGGGGATATATAGCTAAGTGGCAGAGTACTTGCCTAATTTGCTAAAAGCCTGAGTTCGATCTACAGCACCATAAAAATACAAAATAAATGATCAAATAAGCAAACAACAGCAACAAAATCACACTGAGATACTATTACCTGCCTGTCAGAATGGTCAGATTAAAAAGACTGTGAGAATCGTTAAGTTGGCAAGACAATAATGTAATCAGACAATATGTACATTATTTATAAGAAAATATATCAATGCACCTGCCTTAGAAAATACAGTAGCTTGGAAGGTTCTTCTTGCGTTAATAACATATTTACCCTGTGATTCAATTGTTCTATTCCTGCTCTATTCCAACAGTTCTATTCCTGTTCTTTACCCAAAAGAGATGAAGGTATATTCACAAAAAGATTTATGCAAAAACACTTATAGCTGTTTTACTCATAATAATCCTACACTGTAAACAACCCAAAAGCACACACCAGAAAGTGAATGTGTTAATAAATTGAAGAATTCCATGTAATGGAAAGCATCTAGTAGTAAAACTGAAATGAATTACTGCTACTCATCACAACTCAGGGGAAACCCAAAAATAGATTCTTGAGTAAAAGCTGCCAGATACAAAAGAGGATATAAGTATAATTGCATTTATGTGAAATTCTACAACAGGAAAAAAAGTCATCTACTTTGAAAATGTACAAACAGAATATTCCACCCATATCCCCAGGGCCAACAACAGCTTTGATTTCATTCATCACACCTTGTCCTAGTTACTTTATGATTTTTAGAACAAATACCCACCCCCTGTAAGTTTAAGAAGAAGTGGTTTGCTTGGCTCACAATTCACAGAGGTTTTAGTCTATAGTCAGTTGTTTTATCTGCTGTGCATCTGCCATGGCCCCGATGGCACCACAAACCTATCATCCAGGATTGTACATGGATGATACAGTCACCCGCAAAAGCCCCACTGGGAGTGCATAAAGCTTTGGAGGAAATTTTACACATAAACTATGACATAACTAGACCATAGAATCAAGGAGGGTTCTAGGAGGGTGTGTAGGTACAGTATCCACATAGATATGTGGATGACAAAGAAAAAACACTGAAATGCTTCCTCAATGCATAAAGATTATATCTAAATAGAGAAAATGATAAAAAGTTTTTTTAAAAAAGGTAATTTTATTTGGTATTGGTAGCTCCTGGGGCATGAAGGATCAATTTAAGACTTGTAAGTATGGACTGAACATTGGAGAAACTGAACTTTAGAGAAGGAAAAACTCCATAGTTATTTGAAGAATAACGGAATAGTTGTGTTACTGCTGGAAATCAAGAAATGACTGATGAAAATTTTAGAATAATAAGAGAAATTAGTAAGAGTAAGATGAAATAAGAAGAATCAGATGAAGAAAAACTTAAACTGATCCCTAGACCTTACACTCTTGAATCCATGTCAGTTTCAGGAAAAAATAATTTGTATGCTATTTGTATTTATCTATATTTTTTACACATTTATTTTTGTCTTTGTTGCCCATGCTGAGTGTAACTTACCTTACTACAGTTAAAAGCCAAATGTGCATGTGCTTAAAATCAAGTTAGTTTTAGAAATTCCTATGCAAATATAACACCTAGCAAATTTTTTCTGAATTCTCTTTATTAATTTGGTGAAGCACATGCTAGTTGTTGAGAAGACTTGAGAAAAATTTATGATTTAGGCTCAAGAAATACAGATCTGCTGAAAGTTTAAACTTATCAAAACTCAAAAGCTTTTAATGGCACAGGTGTTTTATTATCACGTACAAGTAGTTCCAGCTCCTTTAAAGTTGTCATCCGAATTCTGATAGCATACGTTTCCTATGGCATTTGGTTTTTATGTCCTACTAGATGGAGTAAAAGATGTTTCAGGGCCCACAGAATGTTAAAAGAAAATGTTACCGAAGGTAGTTTACCCTAAAGAATTATAGAAAAGTTCGTGAGATAAAAAGATAGCATAAGATGCAATCAAATCAGAAACAAATCAGGTGTAATGCATAGATAATACCCTGGGAGACTGAAGCAGGAATAGAGTGAGTTTGAGCACAGCTTGGATAACTTAGGGACTTCATAAGACTGCACCGCAAAATATAATTAATTGCTTATTAATTTTTAAAAGGGCTAGTTATATAATCTGGTATAAAGGTCCTGCGTTCAAACCAAAGTACTGAAAAAACAATCAAAACAAGAAAGCAGTAAGATGTGAGGATGATAAAATCCATGCATACCACTAAACATCTTCGATATTTGCTATGTCTGAAAAAAATTAAGAGATTGAGTAAGTTCCACATTTAGCAGTACTCTTTGTGGATATAATACTGTTGAACTCCAGGTCATGCTTGGTCTTCTGCAAGAAACAAGTACAGAAAAAGAACATTTATAATGTTTTTTCACAGAGCCATGCTTTTTATATTCTTTTTTTTATACAGTTTTCCACATTTTTTAGGGGAAGGGAGAGTGTATGTGATGTTCTTTCCTGTTTCTTTATCATTTTGTTCAGATTTTTAGATAGTAAATATATTTAACTTGGCAAAGTCACCCTCATCACTCCAATTCACCAAATCATAGTGGATGTGGGCAGCATATAGACCCAATCAACGGAGTCTTATATAGGATTACTCCAGGTCAAGAAAAATTAGTGTGCCCCAAAACATCTGAAAATGTAAAATTCCTCAGAAAGTTTTTTTTTTTTGAGAAAGGAAATTGGGAATTCTGAAATAAATTGTGGTTAAAGTCCTAGCTTTGAAGCCAGCTCACTGGATTTCAGTGATTCAATTGTTGAAGATTAAATTCTCTCTATGTTTTCTATTACTCATCTATATAATGGGGCGATAATAGTAATTATATCTACTTCTAAGGCTCCTAGAAAGTGTGAAAAAGATACTATAGTACTGTTGGAAAATGTACCTTGACAAAGATGTCACTCAATATATATGACCTGTTATTTCTGAAGTGAAAACATCATTAGCTTCTAGTAGCTGCTCTAACTTACTGATCCCATTATACACACACACACACACACACACACACACACACACACACACACACACAAACACACACCACTGGATTTATGGATTTGTTTTAAAGCATGTTTAATCTCACATAATTTTTGCTCTGAATTTATGACTCTTTAACATATAATTTCAACAAGTGGTATTATTTTTTTCTATGACTACCCTAGAATTCACTTACCACAAGCCTGTCAGAATTCCAGTACTAATACGATTTCAAATTTTAAAGTGTTCTACACATCACACACTAGTTTTCCTGTCTGCTCTCCATGGATACGTTTAAATATGACTTCTCCTAACTCCTGGAATAAAGGAACTCTTCGTTATTAAATGTTAGTGTCTTATTTTCTCCCACAATGTGTCCATTCTACTTATTTTTAGGAGCTCCCTACTTCATTCAGTACAAAGATATGCTACTTTGAAATCTTTAATTATTGATCATGCCATGATCCTAATCTTCTTTTCTCCTTGGTCTGTTCACCAAAGGTTGATTTGTGTCTTCAGTCAAAGTCCACACAGATGAAACTGCTTGTCGATTAATGTACACTTGCCCCTCTCCCACCGACTGATTTATAAAAACCCTCCTGTTCTGCAAAGACTGCCACTTAGGAAGGTTGTTAATCACCACCTGCTTGTTCTGAGTTGTATTGTTCTGCATTGTATCACGCTGCTCGATTGTAAGCTCCATAGGGCACAGCCTTTGTTTGCCATGCCCTGACTATTGTTTGGGGAACTGCACACTGATGGCACTATAGAACAAACAAACAATGGTTTCCCCCACATTCTCCCATTTTAATTGTCAAATGGGTTGGTATAAAAGTACATCTCACACAAAAAGTTGAGTACATAGCCTCTAAAATCTCTAAAATAAGTCACGTGAACCTTAGAGGTTATGCCTATCTTTTTAAAGTACAACTTTTAACTTGTACATTTGTCAATAATTTTTGCTAAAAAACTACCCAAAAAGTAAAGCACGTGCGTCTGATTAATTTCAAGTTCCTTTAGTTCATATGATTCAGGGAAGAACTATCTGGATAGCACGTAGAATGTTGCCCCAAATATACTTGGCACTGCCAGACAGACAGGGGTTGTAAGCAGTCAGGTCTAGGATTTTTTTTTCCAAAATCAGTTCTGTAAATGGTTCCATTCTCAAGAAAAGGTCACAATTAGCACCACGGACAGCAACCAGGCCAGAAGAGTGTGACACTGTGTGTGTGTGTGTGTGTGTGTGTGTGTGTGTGTGTGTGTGTGTGCGTGTGTGTGTGTGTGTGTGTGTGTGTGTGCGCGCGCACAATTGATTTAAAAAAAACAGGAACAATTGGAAAGTAATTTTTATCAAAACATAATTTATTTTTCTAGGAATCTCATACATGGCAAGTGTAGCAGTTCATTCACCTGCCAAGTGTTCTCTTTCTGCCCAGCATCAGTTCCTGTAACACGTCTCATTTGGGATGGTTTCCCTGCATCTCTGGATTTAATGTTTCAATGAACAGAACGTTGATTAAAAAGTGGAACTCTAGATGGACTCTAAGAAATGTCGCTATGACTGATTACATACACGTAAATACTGTAAACATAGAAGCAGATTGCAGGATACTTTGACTTATAAATGGATCCACACAGGTCTAAATACAAGTTTGCTCAATATATGGAGATTATTTTAAACAAATTAATATATTTTTGAAAAGTTTTATAAAGGTTTGAATGATAGTTGATCCTTGAAGACAAAATGACAGAGTATGGAGTTTTCCATAACTTCTGTATCCTGATAAATTCCCAGGCCTTTGTGAAAACAAAGAATTATTAACTCAGTTATTCTAGGGAACAACTTTAGTTCTTTGAATTTTTAAAAGTTCTGTCATCAGATGCTTATAGACTAGGCAACACATCCTGGAAGGGTAAAATGGAGTTAGCAAAATCAAGCCATGATTTTTCACTTGTTTGTTTGGGTTAGACTGTCTATATATTGCCAGACATCTCTTGGTGGACTCTGCAATATTTTTAGCATGGTAAACCTACCATTTCTGAGAAAATGGGCCTTGAGGTGTTTTTCTACTCTAAAATTCATCCTATGCTTACAAATAAGAGGATGAGCTTGCTTCTAGAGTTCCTATCGAAAGATTAACTCAGCTTGCTAAGAACAAAGCACATTTGATTCATTATATATATATATATATATATATATATATATATATATATACACACACACACAACTCAAGCCTATTTCTCAATTGCCTGGCACTGAAGTAACAGCAATGTACAAAGAGAAGGTGGGGTTTTTATTGGAAATTTTGAATTCTGGAAATTTTGTAAAGGAAAAGTAATAAGGAAGAGTATTTGGTACAAAGATTAAATTAAGACTTTAGAAGGGTCTTTAAGCATCCATTCGTGATATGGCCACAAGATCCTGGAGAGTCAAATAAATGATTTTCAGATTCTTTCATAAGATAATAGAGGTTAATTTGAAGAAGTAAATAGTGATTGCAGTATTAACCAATTCAAACCACCTTTACCACTATTTATGGAACTCCTCACACTGACAGATTTATCTGATGCTAAGTGCTCTTCCTTCATCTTTAAAAAAGCATTTTACATAATCCAGCACTACCTATTTTACATATGTGGCATTTTGCTTAGCATTAAAGTAGTTTATTTGGAGAAGATCCTTTACAGACTATTCCTGGGAACAGCCTGCTATCTTCTTCATGTAGCAGTAAAAGATGCAGGGATGCTTGTTTAAATGTGGCTTTTTCTAACAGCTTGTTAAGCCAGAGAGCTGAGGAAGAGTGTAAACATTATTAAAATAGTCTATAGTGCCAAATGCAAGGAAGAAAATGCCAAAAATTGTCCAAAAGTAGCATGGAATTGACAAAAAAATACATACTCCAGTATTTACACTCTTGCTTTACTATGGCTTTGCAAGGCTCGTGCACCAGCCAGCCACATGTTAAAACGTGCACCCCCTCCCTGCCCAGCAGCACTACAGGGAGAACAACAGGTGCTTCTAGGCAGGAAAGACCTACGTGGGCCTCATAACCAACAGAATTGCTTTAAGATTCCTTTTAGTTCTCTCTGTCGCTGTCTTTGTCTCTGTCTCTGTCTCTGTCTCTGTCTCTATCTCTATCTCTCTCAGGCTGTGCCTGTGTCTCTCTGTCTGTCTGTCTGTCTCTCTCTCTCTGTCTCTCTCTGTCTCTTTCTCAAATCTTTGGGATACACATACACACACAGTTGTTTTATAAACCAATTCTCCATCTCCTAAATGAGAGTGAGCAGTGGACACATTTTATGGTTCCTGTAAGAACGAATATAAACAGTTTTGTTTTTTTTTTTGTTTTTTTAATTATGTCAAGTACTTTCAATGCAACTACCTTGTCCTTTGAAAAATACTGGCTTTTCCATACTTGTACACGAACACAGTTCAAATGCAGACCTGAGACAATAGGTAAGTCCTTGGGATTCTGTTTTGAATACTGTCTAGGAGAGGGTGGTAAGAAGCTCAGAAGCTGTTTTCCTAGGCATGAATTTCAGTCTATACCCTCCAGTCTCCTGCAGGTCTGAAGGTTTCGTATGGATGAGGCAGAAATTCACGCGTGCCCTGAAAAAAGATCATGTGATAGTCTGTTTTCCTTGGCGATGGGATATGTAGGTAGTCCCTCCAAGGAGCCTACCCCTGCCTGACAGCTGGTGAGTCTCACGTTACTTGAATTGTTTCTCTCATATTTAACCCAGTTCCAGGCAGTAATTCAAAGGTGCCAGACATGACTCAGCTATTTTAAATTCTGCTTTTTTACTATCGAATCTAAAAGATAAAAGAAAATTTCTGTTTCAGGTTACAAGTTTGGATAACTCACTACAAAATCTCAATTGACTTATAGCAAATCTTATTTTCTGTATTTTTCTTTTTTTGTATCATTTTAAAAATTAAAGTCTTGGCTATTGCAATTTGCTACATGCTTATCCATGATAATTGTCTATGATGGAAATACTGTTATCAGTAAAAGGCCCTTAAATAGTTTTAATCTTTTAGAAGAGCTCAAAAATACGTTAGAGCCAGCATAATTTTGGACACACAATTAACATATGTTGAATGAATGAATAAGTAATGGCAGTGCAATTAATAAAAATACTTTTTAAAGTGTTTATTATATGCCAGGTACTATATTTCATATCTTATTTGCATCATTTTATTTAGAACTATAAGACAACCCTGTGAGTTATGAACATTTTCCCAAAAATATAGCAATAATTTACTCAAGATTCTACAATAAACAGATCAGAAACTATTTATATTTTTTACATAGTCATTGTTATAATATCTTATAAAAAATAGATCTAAGACTCCTCTAGGACTCCTGAAGATGCACAGAGAAAAAAATATTAGTCATGGTATTTAACATTTTATAATACAGTAAGTAAATGAGCAAAGTAAAGAATAACAGTTAATATATAATTGCATATATCTATATATGCATAAGTATTTGTTCACACATACATCCATACATACATCTTTAGATTTGTTTACATATACACATATTCATGCATGTATCATATGATTATAATTCTCTTCCTTTTGTGAACCTGGAGGTAATTATTTGTGTTCTTTTTTGCTTTTCTCTAGTTTTCAAATGTGTACATATATTAATTGCCTTATAAATATTATTAATAACATTTAACAAATTAGAGTTTCAAGTTCAACAGTGAATCAGGAAATGGAGGTAGGATTTCATTAAGAAAAAGAAACAAACTAATCTGAAGATCACATCACATTCAGATCAATGGAAAAGGTAGATAAAGGCACTTAGGGAGAGAAAATAAACCTTTCTGGCAAAGTCAGAGGCAAGAAAACAAGATATATTCCCGAAACAAGCAGAGTCCAATTTTCCATACTATACAGAGGCAAGTACAAAAAAAAAAAAAAAAAGGTTTATACAAAAATGCATCATTACCTTATAATATTTAGGGTGAGAATATGCACCCTAGATATAAATCCCTACACCGATTCCCAAAAAATATATAGAAGTACTTGGAGGTGGAATTAAAAACGAAGATTGAATTCATTTTCCAAATGGCATGTCAATCATTCCAGTCAAGGCCATTATTTACACTCTGCTCCTTTTCTCTACCTTCTTTGAAAAAAAAAAATCCTAATTAATTAAATGGAAGTCAAGTCATAAAGGGCCTTAAATTCTTCATTCTGGCTATATTTTGTCTCCTGTAAAACTTGCCTAACAGTAACAGCAAATTTTTAGTATTGTGATGAGAAAATACTTGGGTCACTGTGTGTCAAGGACTTGAGCACGGTGCCAGGTGCAGCGAAAGCATTCTGAATGGTGACCATTAACAACAGGACTCATTATTTATAGAGAATGAACAGGACCATCACAGACAAAAACGTTTGGTGACGGTTTCAAAGACTTCTTGGAGGAGAGTATTTTCGTTTTCACAGTGCCAAAAAAATCTACACACAATCTACATTTTCTACCTTTAGTCATCCTGCTCATATCATAGGCAAAGGCTCCTGCATAGAAGCCAGAGGCTTATTTAAGCAAAAAGAAAACAAGAAACTAAACATTTTTCAACAAATTCCTAGTTTCTGAGGCCTGTGCTACAAATTGTATACATATTTCTGTATTTAGGCCTTATTGGAATGGGTACTATTTTAAGTCTTATTTCCAAAGTAAAACGAAAGAGGAACCAAAAGAATGCCTAATTTTCCCACAGTTATTGGGTTGCAACATGTTTTTAAAATGAGATTTGCACCTATATTGCACGAATCTGAAATCCATAGATTTCGGGGCTGGGGATTTAGCTCAGTGGCATAAGCACCTGCCTTGCAAGCAGGCAGTCGTGAGTTTGATCCCTGCTACCGATTAAAAAAAAAAAAAAAAAAAAAAAAAAAAAAAAAAACCAAAATCATAGATTTCTATGAGGAGTCAGATTTCCTGGGTACAGAAATATTAGCTCAGGAAACTAGAAACTCGAGTTTTCATTTTTTTTAACCTTTGGCCAAATTATTCATAGCTCTTTATATACATTTGTCAACTGCTAAAGGAAATGATTAAATTCTGTGTTTAACCCTTTCTTTTTTAAATGCTAACAAGTCTGAAAATTGAATGCTACTGATATGGACACTTTTAAAAGGTAAGATCTAATTGGAATGATCAAAATATACAGTGAACTTTTAATTAAAAACAATTATTTAAAAAAAAACACTTTATCTTTAAGCTCCCCTTAAAATACTCTGCGTTTGTTCAAACACTAACCTGTTATTTTCCCCACTTTCTGCAGTAGTTCTGGAAGTTTCCCTTCCTAAGTAAGAGATGACAAACTGTGTGGGGAACACTGCTGCCGAGGAGCATGGAATGGAAAGGCAGACTGCAAAAAAAAAAACATTGCAATGTGTTCTAAACCACCTTCTTCGCTGTATCCACCACCTTGCGACTTCCGAGTTTTCCTAAAGTCAAAATAATTGCAGAAGGTAAACATAGCTAATCATTTCAGGGCCCTGAGGCAGTCACTGCAGTTCAACTAAGACACTCACGAAAGAAGACTTCTAAAACTTCTTCAGACAGTGGCAAGAATATTGGGATTATATGTATGTGAAGTGAGGAGGAGTATTTTGAGGAGACTGATGGCAATGTGCTTTTTTATCGTCATTTTTAAAAATTTAAACATTAACCAGGTATGATTAACCTGCTCTTAGTACTTCAGACATATTATTTCATTAAATCCTCATAGCAGCTTTACCATGTGCATATTGATTAGACACATTATTATTATTATTATTATTATTATTAAACCAAGCATGCAGATGTCAAATAACATGCCCCAGGTCACGTAAATGGTAAAGCAAAGACCTAATGTAGGGGAACTACAGAAACTCTCTAGACCTTCTGTGGTTCAGTAACCATCAGGTACTAAGGACTGAACTCACGGCTGCCTGCTTACAAGGCAGGTGCTTATGCCGCTGAGTTAAATCCCCAGCCCCACCATCAGATCTTTAAGTCAGGTTCTTCAGAGAAAAGCAGTAAAAGAATATATGTTTTATGGGGAAATCTCAAAGATCCAGTGCTTGAGAGCCAATAACCTTTTATAGCCAGAAAAAAAAAAATACTGTATGTTGAATAGCTTGAGGAAGAAAGATTGGGAAAACATGAGAAAGGAAAAAAAGTAAGCAGTTTTCTTAGGTTTTACAAACTCACATATACACATTTTTAAATTTTGCGTTGTAAGCTAAATTTAGAAGCATTCCACTTTTTCTGGTACCAAAACTAAGAAAGTTATGGTTAATTATCCTTCCAAGCCTTCAAGTCTGTTTCTTTTAAATTCTGCTCCCTAGATCAGTAGCATTAGTGTCACATAGCCGCTATAACTGTAAACTAACAGGTTACAACCTTGACCTGCTGAATCAAACGCTGTGGAGGTTTGTTCTAACCATCCAGGTCATCAGTAAACTCCAAAAAGAAGTCCTATGCATGTCAAAATCTGAGAACTACTGCCTTAAAGAATGTGTCTTCTAGGGCTGGGGATTTAGCTCAGCGGCACAAGCAAAAAATGTGTTTTCTAAACATCTGGATAAAACTTTAGAATAGAGATTTTTAATCGAATACAGTCAAAGTATTGTCCATACTGAAAAAAAAAAAGCTGAATAATCCAGTGGAACCATGACATATGATTTTGAGGATCTAATTAGAAACACTGACAGAAAAACATGTGAAAAGCAATTTTCATGTCATGAAGAGGGGATCGCCCACTTTGCAATGTGACCAATTTAGAAAAATGCAAAGGAGATCAAGGTGAAAAAACCTGGGCCATTTTCACCACTTCTTTGCATATCTCTGCGTTGTGAGCTAAGCAGGCCATGGACTAGCACAGGACTATACCTGTTACTTCCTGTACTCACAGGGCCTTTCCAGCCTCCTCAGCCTCTTTGGGTAGCACAGGTCACCTCTTGCTCTGATTCATGCACCAGCTTCTTCTGTACTTCTGTACTCAACACGGCCTTTTAACTTCCATCATTGTTAGTTATCTTTACATATTTTTCCTTCAACCAGTCAAAAAGAACCTCCTTCAAGGTGGGAGAAAGTGCCTTTTACTTTTTCAATTTGTCCCTAATATTCAGCATTCCAGTAGATGCTTAAATAAGTTTGTTGAAAAAATAAATTTCATAACCATTCCCAGTAATTACTGCAAAAATCAGATGAGACTAAGAGAATAGGTTTAGTGCAATATAAAACTCTAAGCAAACATAAGGCATATTTATAATTATTAGTCTTTTCTCTCGTGGTCTCATCTTTTCCATAATTGCACCATCACAAGAAATTAATTAGTGGTAAGTAAAATAGAGAAAATCTGTATATGCAAGACATATTGATTACAGAAATGATACATCAATTTATAGCTCCCTTTTGTATGAAAGCACCATATACATTCAAAGCAAAATGACTCGTAGAATAAGAATATAAAGGATACTTTGAGGTCCTGGGAATATGTATTAGATTATATAGATACTTGACTTAATCTGAATAAAGACCCACAAGTTAATATAGGAAGCAATTAGGATGGTACATGTAAGGTGCATAGCACATATAAAGATCCTGAGGTACTATGGGAGGAAACAACTGCAGAGGATACAGAGGTTGTACAATGCATTAGGCTATGTTAGAGTTTGGATTTATTCTTAAAGAAAAGTCATAAAAGTTATTAAGCAGAAGAATGGCATGAGCAGATTGCTGTCTTAAAGTATCACACTGGACCTTGTAGCTTTTACACATTTGGCTCAGCCCTCACTCTAATATTTTCTTGTGTTTATTGTTACAAATTATTGGGCTTAATATGCAATAAGTACTCATGATCTTTCACAAGTTACACTTATTTCATTTTGCCTGAAAGTTTCTTGTACTATGAAATTTGATAAATAGTTTTAGGTATGAGAGAGATTCCTGTCACATATTTGCTGTCAATTTTTTGTTTAATTTAATGGGTTCAACATTTAAGGGAGTGCCTATTAAAAGATTAAGTGTTGCATACAGACAATTTAATATACATAATATATGATGCTCGCAAACACTATTAGATATATTTACTGATTTTAGATTTTTAAAATTAATATAAATGTATACTACTTAAGTCAAATTTACTCTTACAATTATTTTCGAAATGACAATTTCAAATCTTACACACAAACCCCAGCAGAAGTAGGCATTCTTATTCAATCTTGAAATTAGTAACCATAAAACATGGGTGCTTCCAGCCATTTCTATTACTTGACATCCAATTAAAGCAGTGTTGCAATAAAAAGAAACACAAAAGTCCCTAAGGAAATTTGAGAAATTGTATAGAAAATCTTATGGTACGATCAATAAAACACATTAACTATATAAGCCTTTATTTTATTCTAGACAAATAAATACTTCATTAACATTTTTCCATATTTCACACATAATGCTAAGTTTATTTTCTTCTTTTTTAAAAAAAATGGTTTTGTTTAACTGGAATATTTGCAGATGTTTTACACTATGCTACCTAAATCACACATCTGACACTCCCACATAATGTTCAAGTTCTCCATTGCCACTGAAGCTACAATTACCACCCACTGCAGAAGTTGCTTAATCTGATTAGTAAGAGAACATGTTCTGGTAGCTCTAAGACAGTGCAAAATGTATATGCAATATGATATTTACATTGTATTTTATTATAAGTGGAGAAAACAGCAGAAAGAGAGAACCACGAAGCAATTTAAAAGATCTGAACTGAGGATTGTCCCAAGGTAGTAGAACGGAACCTTCAAGCAGGCCTTCTCAGTTAAAGGCCCTGTGGTACAGGTGTCTAGGAGGAGGATGGCTAGAGAAGGACATGTAAGGTGTACAGTTCCCTGGGCTGTCACAGAGGAATCTCTGGCAAGATCCTCTACTCCACCTTCTGCCCGCATGCCCTAGGTAAGAGGCTCCCTGAGTCAGCGCTATTGAAAATTCTTCGTCATGAGTAATTGTTCTGCGGAAGGCATGGTGTCAGCAGAATTCTTGATCTCTGTGGACTAAACTCTGCCTCCAAGTTTTGCTAAGCAATTACAATGAAAGTAAAGTTAGTCCTGGGTGAAAGCTGCTAATCTACGATTTACCTGTTTAAAGTAAGATACATCTTTGTTTGTTATTTGCCTCCCAATATTAGTAATATCTCATAGGATTATTACAAACACACTCATGGCACCATTTGCTATCAAATAACCGACCAAGCAGATAAGTGAATAACGTGTCCAGTAGGCTCTGACCCACCAGCTTTGACTCTGATGTCCAACTCCCAAAATTGTTTATTTAATAATAATAATAATAATAATAATAATAACAGAATCAACTGAGTGAATAATAGCTATTGTTATAAGAAATTTGTAAAATGGTCATAATGTATTAGGTCGTTTCTAAATAATTTATATACATTTTACTTAAATTATCTATAAAAGACCCTGAGATAATAGTACCTTAATTTTGATATAATCAATATTATATAAATTGATAGATGACCGCATTTAGAAAGCTAAGCAACACTCATCTGAAAACATATCCAAAATTTTGACATCTCCTTCAAGATCCGGCTGCCACTTCCCTCTCTAACTCGGTCACCCACCTTCTAGAATAAGGAAGCTTTCTTTAGTGCAAACAAGGCGGTGTGTAGCAATCTACAGACGCAGTTCCTGTTCTGACACACTTAGCCCCTGGTTTTCCCACTCTCAGATGTGTCTGTTGGTTCCCTGGCTTTGGCCTGGAGCGTGCTTCATTTAATCCCACTAGGTACTGCCTTGTGGGAGTCACTGCATTTGGTTTTTGTTGCAAGTACTAGATTATTTCTTCCTCTTGTTTTTGTTTCTGCTAGGAAAAAAAAAAATGCCACTTTTTAGTCCACTGTTATTTTCCAATGCCTAGAACAATGCTGTCCTCCAAGTGGTCACTGAATATAGGTGATCAACTGACCAAGCGAATGAGTTCAAAATAAGTTAATGTTCCCTCAGCCATCGCTCACTTTCTCCTCTAAGGAATCGCTCACTTTCTCCTTTAAAACTAACACTTAAAGCCCCTGGACCTGTTAGACCACATCTACCTGAAAAGCATCTAGCCCAGTGGTTTCATCAGAGCCCTCATAGGCTCAAGCTATGCATGAAAGTAACTGCATACTTAGGGCTATCACATATTCTGATCTCAGCTAAACTAATATACAGAACTATTATTTGTGATTCCACAGGACACATATTTAAAGAGAGGAAGTTGACTATTAAATTGAAAAATCAAAATTGGATGATTTTGATAAGAATCACAACCAACAACAATGGCCCATGTTTTAAATCCTGTACTAGACCATAGGATTAAAAATGCTAAGCCTTAGCCTCTGTGACTGTTAATAAACTGAGTTCCACCATGTGTAATAAACCTCTTGATGATGCAGTCTATACCTCCCGATGTATTTCACTAGAGGCAAACGGTCATGGCTAAGATTTTTCCATCCTCAAACCCTGGAACAGGCAGTGGCACAATAGTCCACAAATGAGCGAACAGATATGTTTACAATACCAAAAATGCTTCATGAAATATATTTAATTGTACAAAGTTTAACAGCTATTTGCTTAGTGTTCCGTATAGAGGATGAAGCATTCCAGTCAGAAATAATATATAACCTACTGGAACAGGGTATTAAGAACAGCTACCATGTAAACATCCACACCAAAGCCGGATGCTGAATGTCAACATCCCAATATACGTATAACTTCATTTTCTTATCTTTCCTACTGCCTGTGGTTTGTAATTAGTCCACTGGGCAATGACAATATTACGAAAAGTCTATTAATCTAAATTCATAATTTAATTCTGCACTGAAAAACTCTTCACTGGTGGCTAAAGCTTAAATCCTGGAACCTAAACTTAAAAACAAGTGAACAAATAATTGAAAATAAAATTAAACGAAGATCACCTGACAAACATTCTTCTTTAAAAAACAACAGACTATTTCAAACATGGTACTTTGCTTCACCTTTCACCTTGAAAAATGTCCAGTAGTAAATAACACGAAGTGAAATAACTATAATTCTTTCAGATTAACACTCAGTGATGACTTGCAACTTTGTAATTGGATTATATATTATACTACATAAAACTTTGGGCACTGGTCTCTCAAATTGCTTCTATTGCTTACTACCGTCTAAATCTCATTTGAGAACAAAATTATATATCATTTTTATGCTTAAGTATATATTTATGTGCATAGTAATAAAAATGTTTGATGAAAAATACTGTTTAAAAATTAATTTTCCTTAGCCAACACCCTACTACCTATGGATGGGAGAGAAGGTTCCACATCCTCTGTTAATTTATCTTGGGCTCATGTCACTTCGGTCCCATTGCAACAGGAACACTGTCAGATAAAATAATAAATATGTTAAACTATGTACAAAGAGGACATGGTAGATGATAAGTGAACGAAGTCTGAATTTCATTGATGGTTTCCTGTGTGACAATTACAGAGTTAGGCTTTCTAAAAATACCGTCTCATGTAAGCATTCTGAAGGTCCCATGAGATAAAAATAGCATTAATTCAATTTCATTTTTCTAATTAATTCATAAATAAAAGTAACATGTCCACGACACATAATGAGATACTAGAAAAATCAAAATTTAAATCATGTCTTTTATGAAGCCTATCTCCTTATACTGTATTACTTTGAAGCATACAATCAATGAATATTTGTTAAATATCTATCACTTATATGAGGTGCTATGGTGAATTCTTCAAGCTCTACAAAGTTAATGGTTTCTTTATGAACACATATATATGGTTAATTGTTTCTTTATAAGCACATAATTACAATTGAAAGTAAATAACAATATAGATGAAGTAAAGAAATATATTATCAAAATATTTGACATCTTTTGTTACATATAACTTAAAATTTATTATCATTTTTAAAAGCAGAGGAAAAAGATGTCCTATGATGGCCTTACCCATGTTTTTGACATTAGAATTCCTAGTACTGTCAAGAAACAGAAATTATAATGTGACCTTAAATCTTTGCCAGTAACTATTTTGTAAAAGTTTCCTGAGGGTGTACATATACATGTGTTTGTGTAACCTACTGAACAATTCCACCCTTAGTTTTTCATGCTGAATTTTTAAATATAATCCCTCTTGTGGCATAGTGAAGGTCCATCATTTTTTAAAATTTATTTCATTTTATATTTTGGGGTATCATGAAGGAACTCAGGACCTTATGCATTCCAGGTAGGTGCTGTGCCACTGAGCTATATCCCTGGCCCTTGGTCAATCACACAGCTGATCAGTCTTTTATTTACAGAGGTATGAGGTTTGATAGAATACAATGCAATGACAACATTTAAATTGTTTCTTGTGTTTGCCATTAAAAACACTACACTGAACATCCTATGAGTTTATGTAAATGTGCAAAACTATAAATTTCTATCTGTATATTGGCAAATTCATTACAGTAAGATCATTAGATTAAATATTGACTTATAAATAACCAAATATGTATGCTGCTAAGTAAAATTCTAACATATTTATGTAAACAATAAGATGACAATCTGGGTGAATGTTTTAATTCAGCTTAGATGTACTCTGAATTGATAATATTCCACAGATTGGCCATCAAGTTTCAGTCCAATGTACATCAAAATACTTTTAAATTACATGAAAATTATTGTTCTTAAAAATGGAATTAGAAATATAAAATTTTTAGTATGTTTTGATTTACTTTTAACCTGAGATATAAAACAAAAGTCATCTACTTCCTTCACTAGGCCCAAATTGAGGTCTACAATTTTACACATTCATATGCTTTATTTCATTTTCTGAGTTTTTCTGGAAACACGTGTACTTTCTGGTTAATTTTTTTCAAAAAAATTAACTGATATACAATGGTAGTTAATGATAACTGAGTTTCTACTACATGTGAGCTATTGATATAAAAAATGAATTGAGTTATTGATTCTTTACAACAACTCCGAGGTGGAGTTTCATGAGGTAGAATCTAATTGCAAGGAGAAGAAAGGAGCATGTATCCTCCTATCCAGAATTCCAGAGGACTGTTAAGGACTAACCCAGCTCAAGTCAAGAAACTGAGCTAGAAGTACTTATAATATTGAAATTTTCTTTCTTGAGAAGTTGACACAAATAGAGATGCTCCTGTAGTCTGAATAGTGCTCTCTGATGATGTCTCCTGGCATTTACCGAAGATAATTGTGAACTTTGAAAGAACAGCTAATTCTCAATTTAAACAATAGACACAATCTCAATTTTTCCCTCATTTTTAGATTAATCTACTTATCCAGGTAGACTGTCTTGTCTTTGGGAAGCCAAAATCACAAATAGACTTCTTGAAATTTGAAAAAAATAGATACAGTTTAATCAATCTGAAGTTTACTTGTGAAAAAACAATGTATTTTTGTTGAGTCTCATAAAAAATTCCAAACATCTGGAAACTATATACTTAATCATTAAGATCCTTGCTCTTTAATTATATAGTGAACAATTAAAAATAGTCAACATTTTAATGTTAACATATGATGTCTCACAAGTGTTTTAGATTGTTTTTGTGTCTGATCATCAGTTCAGCTGATTTCAGATAACATTGCTGGAGCTTGATATTAACCATCCAACTCCCAGAACTCTAGATATTTTGTATGGTATTCCAAATGGACTAAGATATCATTTTATTTAAATGTCTTTGAATATATAATCTAGTCACATTACCTAAGTCCTTTCAGCTATAACCAGTTTCTAAGAATTGTCTATATTTCCTCCACCTATTTATTCACTCTTCGGTTTTCCCTTAACTCATCTCATCTAGGCTCCAGTGATATTCTGGACCAAATGAATCTTCCTCGAGTCCACAGAAATTTGTAGCTTTTTTGCTTAGAGTTTCATTTCTCCTCTGGGTGCCCCCAGAGTATTCAGTGCTGGTGAAGAGTTCCTTCTTCCAAAAACACTGTATCCTACTGGATGTGACCTTTTCATGATCTAATTTTTTTCTTTTAAATCTGGTGTTTGCTCCTTATCCTCTACAACAGTTGCCTCCTCAAATCAAACTTCAGATGTTGCCATGTCTTAGGGCAGTTCTGGGGAAGTGTTCCCATCTTTTTTATCCAGCTTCCTTCACTTATTAGAACACCTCCAGTGGCTGTAGAGACACTCCAAGAAGCTGCTCTCCTGCATTTGCAAACATATTTCACTCTCTTGCTCCTCTTGCTTCCTCTTACTGAATTTCTGTTCTCCCTAACTATAGTGCTTCAAGGACCTTATACATACTGCTTCTTCAGTGTAATCTGCTATTTATATCTGCAAAATTGTCACTTCCTCAGTAACTCATACCCCTTAAAGTGGCTTTAACATCATACATTTCTCTAAACATTTTCTCTATTAGTAATGTGGTTTTTTTTTAATATCTATCTCTTTCATTAGGCAGATTGTAAGTTTCATTAGAATGTAGGTGTGTTTCATTCATATTGTGGTGGATTAACTAATGGTCAACTTGGAATACCCAGCTGAACTGAATCAGTGTAACGCTGGGTATGGGAGGCCCATCTGAGATTGTTGCCAACAGCATAAAAGGAGAAGTGGAGGGGAAGAGGATGTGTGTTGATTCTCCTGAAGAAGCTTGTCATGCTGTCAGGTTTTCCTGATATGAACTCAGTTGTTCTTATCCTCATAGGAGCTTGGTTCCTCGCTGTTGCTGAGAAAGGATCTGGTTCTCCTTGGTTGGGTGGGTGGGTGAGGGGGCTCTGGTCCTTATTTTGAGCCATGCTTCCTGATTTCAGGGCAGATCCTGCAGCCTGCTGGCACAGATCCTTCATCCAACTGCTGCAGACTTTCTAGCTTCCACCACTGCCTTTGTACCTTCCTAGTGCAGATCCTTGGTACAGATTTGCATTAGAAACTGTTGTGGGCTCCAGGCCTTCAGCTGGATTCTTGCAGAATATTGCCATGGGGTCCAGGCCCTCAGCTGGATTCTTTGGGTCCCTAGTATGTGGACACATCTCCCACACTCTTTTGCACTTGATTATTTAGATGAATATTATAAAACAATTCTATATATTATGTGCTCATATTAAATACTTTCCCTTACAAATCCTTACTATAACAGACTATATAGTGCTGTATATTAGTTAATATTTTTTCTAATTTTATTTAAGGAGAAAAAAACAGAAAAAGGCTACAAGTTATACAGAATTTCAGAAAGAATAAACGGTAGGAAATCACTAGTTAATAGATTACATTTTGTTATCTTAGAAATAGTTGTTCAAGTTACAAAATTAAATCATATAAAGTGGAGTTTCAAACAGTGAGACTGCAAACAGTTTTGTTCAATGATCCAACAAAACTCAGTAATATGGTTATTTATCTTATACACTTAAATATACATGCAGTTATATCCTTTAGAGTACTTTCTTTTCCTCTCTTTTTTACAATGACAATTAAACATTTTGGGTTTTATTTTATTAGTACCACACTTCATATTACATTTTTTTTTAAGAGAGTAAAAACAAATGTGACATAACAGAACAGTCAGTCAAATCAAAAGGATGGACCTAATAGATAATGTAAAAACAAAATACCAGGTGATCAACAATGGTTACCATACTGCCTCTTGCTATCTTAAAAAGAATTGCCTATATCGTCAGTTATAATAAAATTGAACAAAACAGTAAAGAATAAAACCAAAACATTGGAGACATTACAGGACTTTAAAAGAAAATAGTAGTCAACCAGAATGGGCGTCATAATGAATCTTATTTTCTTCACAGTTGTTGCCTATACTTTCGAACTTGGTACTATCAAGCAAAGCAGAATAGGGGCAAATCAGTCAAAACAAAATGGTGAGGGCAATACAGGGTTTCAAATTAAATTAACAGGAAATCAAAATGGGTCACTAAAATGTATCCTGCTATTTTTTTATTTTTCCCTTAATTTAAAAGATAAAAATAAAAAAGTAAGCAATTAAAAAAAGGAGATTGAGATAAAAGAGGGCATAACAACAAAACAGTGCAGGTCAAAGCATAACGATTTAAGCAAAATAGTGTTTCACCACAAGATACCCTGACATAAAAGTAGTTACCATAGTATCTATATTTGTTGACTGAATGAGACCAATAGTGATAATGTAATTCTTTTTCTAATTAGAAATATTTTTTTAAAAATTGTTTAAATTCTGTAAACTAAATAGCAAATCTAATGCAATTATTGTTTAATCTCTGAAGAATAATTCTAAAAGAAATTTCAAAACTCTTTTAACCTACTTCATATGAAACTAAACCATACTATGGATGATGTAAATGACAAAAGAAGAAGGGAACAATTTGTTTTAAAATCTTAACAGCATGCTTAGAAATGTTATATTAGGAAAACATTTCTTAAAAACTTAGAATGACCCATCAAGATAATCTTATTCAATTATTCAGTTGAAAACTATTGATTCTCATGTGTTTAGTTACTATCAGAAATCTCAAGTTACTTATTATATTTCATATTTTTTAATTCTATTGCTTCTGTTTTTATATAACCACTTGACTTAACAGAAACAAGATTATTTTTGAATTTTACTCTTCAAAATTTTTAAATATTTTAATTATTCTAAATTTTCAAAAGCTGTATTTAAAATGATGACTTTCCTTTATATCTAATGTAAGTGGACTGATTTCTTTGTTACTCACTAATTTCTTACTTTTGCTAAGAAATTATGTGTAATTTACTTGCTGAAAAATCTATACATGTTAGGACCATATACTGCAATGATTTTAGTTGTTTTTCAATTGCGATGTAATATAAATGATGCTATTCAGTGTACATGTCTATTGACTTGACAAAAGAAATATTTGTGTATCCATTTATAGGACAAACATGAAGTTATGGAAATATTTCTTTGCTTCTTAAGTACTATATAAATACTTTTTTATTTCTATTCAATTTCTTGATACATTTTTAATAAATATCATTATAGCATTTTGTGAGACAGAATTTTACGTGGCTAGGTAAAGGCAGAAAAATTATTCTATACAATACCATTTGAAAGAAATCAGTTATCCTAAGGGAATGCTGGGAACAGTATTTAATCACAGTCTTCTCTATTTAATATAGTCCCACTGGGCCATTGCTGGGGGAGACTATATAAATTTGTGTAAAAGTCAACCTCTCTAAGAAGAAAATCAAAAGCAAGAAAACATGCTAACCTTTCTTGAATCTAACCTTCAAAATAAGTAATTCCTATATGAAGCCTCTAAGATCTATTATTGATTTTTAGCTTACATTTTGCTTGATTTTCATATATATTTTAGTATATAAATTACCTGTCAACATATGACACAGGCAAATTTCACATAAAATTAAGAATTTCTGTTTTCTCTTACAAAACAAATCAGTAGCACGTCTCCTCCTGGGTCTCTATTTTCACTTGGTAATAATGACGTAGAATAGATAGGTCAAGAGTTCTGTTTGTTACAAACCTGACATGGCCTGATCTGTGTATGCATCAGCTCTTAGGACCATGAGTTGGCAGCCATGCTTAACAGGACATGAGGAAGACAAATAGCAGCAATGAGCGCGACTGCCACCTACCACCTTTGCACCACATGAGTGTCGCTGAAAAATATCCAGGAATGGTGGAGCTGGTACCAAGAACGTCAAAAGTTTGCTATAGGGACCCTTCATCAGCTAGGAAAAAAGAAACAAGAACGGAGAACAGAACAAGCAGCTTTGTTGGATTTTCTGGTTTTAATACTATTGCTTTTCACACTGCAGTCCCTGGGACAGAATAGACCTCTATGAATTCTTCATTATCTTATGACTGAGAGGATCACAGAGTACAGTGAATGTTATTTTCTTCATCTTGAAGTACATACTGCAACTTATAATCCAAATTTTTAAAAAGAAAAATGTTATCTTATTTTTGTGCCCTCAAAATATGAAACAAAGCAAACTAGTTATATGATGAAAACATTAAAAATTTAAATAGAAACATTTATAAGATTGGATTAATATTTAAACTGCTTGCCAAAAGTTTTTAGACTGCATATTGGAAGTACATTCTAAAGCACCTCAGGCATCTATTTGAAGGTGCTGTGACCATATTTACTACAGAATGCAAAGTGATTTTTCAGGCCAGAGTTTACCTTATCAGTGATGCCATATTGATACTTTCTAAGTTAGGACTCCATGAGGTTGTAGTTCTCTCAACACATATGTGAGGGTGAGCACACACATTCGTATGTGTCTGTATGTGTGCACATGCTCCTGCAGACCCATGTGAGCTGGTTGCTTATGCAATTCAAGGAATCACTTCGTGGGGCTTGAATGCCAGGCTTGTGGAAAACTTTAACCAAAGATTCCCAGCTAAGCTGTATACAAGCTGCTGAACTACAGGCACTGTGAGAGAGAACATCTTCACCCCTCGAATTTCTAGGTTTTAGTTCAGTTGTTAAGCAGTTAATTTGCAAAATTACTAAAGCATGGGTAATACAATTGCTTCTCATTGAGAGGAATACACAACACACACAGTTGCACACACACTTACACACACCAACCTGAGATAGTTTCCTTCCTAGTTGTTGCTTTTAAAATGCCCTATGTTTTAAAATATGATGCATTTGTTTTTTATAAGCTTACATTTAACAAAATTATTCAAAGCTCACAAGATGTTTAAAGATAGTCTTCAATTAATGAAATAACAAAAGTTTGACGATGAGCCCCAATTTCTCTATCATTTTCACATTTCTGTTATCATATTTTGTGTAAAATACTGTAGATATATACCTACAACATTTCTCTAAACCTTTCTCTAAATAACTGTGGAAAGTTTTAAATGTGAAGACTATGAGCTATTCACTTTCACATGTACTCATTTATTATACCAATAGTGGGTATCAAACCCTATCGGGTGAAGCATGAGCCAAGTATTTACCTTTGGAACAATAGTTCAGCTAGATTGCACAAATGGATTTAGATGAAGAAACTGGTTACCAAAAGGGCAAGATAAGTGCTGTTAAAATAAAATTTAAAAAAAAAATTACAGTTTGTTCCACAAGTTAAAACTGCATGCATATACTACAGAAGCTTCCTTGTAATCTAGGAAGCTGTCTCAGGATCAAGGTAATATAATTCCCTAAACTGGTATGGCTTTTAACAGGACTGATGCCTACAGACAGTGGCCTTGAAGGCACGATCTGAAACCTGACAGACATTTGATACTACAAAGAGAAGAAATTGCCTCTTTACCAACAGTATTCTCTATAGCTTCACATCTCCTTCCATTTACAGAAAATACTTCAAATCATTCTTCAGATCAGGCCATCCCAGGACCAGAACCACAATTTATATTATCTATCACATTTTCTTAAGAAAATTTCTATGAATTACTATTAATTCCAATAGAACTTTAAGTAGTTGACCAACTGCTTGTATGCTGCTTCATTTTATAGCTGAAAAATTGTCAATATTTCAATTAAAGATGAAGAAAAGGTACAGTACATTTCAGTTGCTTATGTAAACTTACACAACATTTCACAGTTGGAATCAGTCAAAATCTTTATGGATCAGTCAAATCTCATTGTACTCAACTTGATACTTGTTTGTAATACCTCATCACATCAAGACATATGCTATAATTTCCACTAACAGGAAGTTGAAAGGATAAGTACTATATGAGATTACTAAGTCATCATCCAAAAAAAAAAAAAAAAGTCATTGTTCACTAGAATGGTGAGTCAGAAATTCAATCTTGAGAAATAACAAGTCCTGTACAAAGAAATACTTGGTTAGAACAAGTACTGTGAAATATAGTTTAACAGTGTTAGCATTGTTAATTCTAAATTTTAGTAGAAAGTAATACACATGGAAACACAAATGTGACCTCATTCCAGAAATTTAAATATCATGTCAAGGATCTATGCTGAGTTTTCTTTCTTTATCATGATCACCAAAACTTAATATACAATGTGTTTCTGGATACTTGATCTCCCATGAATCACTCTCTAAATTAATCTAGACAAGAAACTAAAATAAATGTCCTCTTCTATTTTTCCATTATCTTATAGTAATTTGTGAAAATCACAATTGTTGCTTTGTGTCCTCAATCTCCAACATAGGCGCTTCCTAGAGAAGGTACTTGATAGTTTTCTCAGACTGCAGGACACTGGAAGATTTTCTCCCTCGTCTGGCATAGGGGTGCTTTCTATCACCCAAAACTGCCTGACTGATGCAGAGGAGTAACACACCAGTCATAATATTGAACAATATCACTCCTTGTCTCTTAGCTCAATTGATGTGATGAGGGGTGAGAGCTGCCATGAGATGAGTTGGAGTGAAAGCCTTCTATTTTGCAGGATTATGTGGCTATAACTGAGTAAAAATGATCTATCTGAGTCTTAACAGTAAATTATAAAATTGATAGTCAAGAAGGTCACATAAGTTACTTTACACCAAGAGAAACAGATAAAGAAAATGGAGGATGTAGACAATAAGAAACAAGATTGTGACCATTAACCGGCTTGTGCTGAATGTTGCAATTTTGACATTTTGACATGAAATTGATAGACGGAACCTAAAACATTCAAGGAACAATCATTTAAAAAGAAAAGGTTTTGTTACATTCCACTGTTGTGTGCCTTTACATAAATGGAACAATAGGCATAAGGCAATTAATATGGCAGGTCAATTTGCTCTGAATAAGAAACAGCTAGCAGATGGATAAAGCTCATTTCTGGGGTCTGTGAGCAAATGCAAAGCAGGCCAGCAAGCAGAGTGGGATGTACCCTCCTTGCGGACAGCACCACCCAATAAACTTGTAGCCTAGGTGTATAAAAAAGGGAAAGAAAAAGGGAGGGTGCTCAGTTTTGAAAAGCTCCAGTCTCCTTGAGCATGGGCGTCCTTTGCCATACAGCCTTTGCATATGTATTTCCAGGTTCTTCAACCTTCTAACCTGTACTTGTACAGACAACCTTTTAGTAAGCTTTCAGGAAGCCATCCCTGCACTGGCGCTGCATCCTTGAAACCTCTTGTTTTGTGTGTTCCATTTTCTTGGGCTAAACAACAATTGGATCAACTTTCTAGCTCCACATAGAGCCATTGCAAACATCCAGCCTCTGGTCCTGCAAGCCTACTTAATAAATCTCACTCAGAAATGTGTATTTATATATAATTAAGTTCCTTGAAAGAATGCTAATTGAGCTGGTGGCTGGGGTGAGTCTGCTCTCCATTCAGAGCCTGGGAGACTGTGTTAAGATCATTGCTCCCAGAGCTCAAGGACTTGCCCAGAGCCCAGCCACACTAGGCTGTGCTTGCCTGGCAGGTTTCAGGCCTGCCCAGGACATGCCTAGAGACCTTCTCTGGAACAGGGAACGAGGAAACTCATCTGGCAGCTGGGGTATGACTGTGTGCCATCCCGAGCCCAGGGCATTGTGTTAAGATCATTGCTCCCAGATCTCAAGGACCTGCCTAGAGCACAGCCACACTAGACTCACCTTGGGAATTTTTGCAACCTGAGTAGATTACCCACAGCAACATTCAATTATGAGAGTGGAGAGCAGGTGAAGTGAGTTTCAGGCCATTGGTCTTTGCCTGGGGAGAATTTTAGCCCATCATCCACAGTGGGTAGGTGTCTTCCCAGCTACCTGGAACACTGACGGTAGCACCGAAAGGCCTGAGAACCTGACTGGACCATGCTCAACAACCTCCATTCAGTCCCAGGAGCCTAGGGAATAGGGGATGATTTCCAATACATCCAGGGGAAGCCTTAGAAAAATACTTGAAACACAGAAATATAGTAAAATGTCAAAAAAAAAAAAAAGACCAAAATGCAATCTCAACCCTCTGGCCCATCCTGAGAAAGCTTAGGAGCCATGTACATAGAAGAAAATATATGCCATATACCTGAAATGCCTGTAATAACAGCAACTGAAATAAAGAGGCAACTCCAAGAAGTTTTAAAGGGATTCAAACTAGAAATAATCTCCTAGGTAATAGAAGAAATAATAAAACTAATGAAAGTGATGCTGAATACAGCTAAAGAAGACACAGTTAAAAAATTAGAGGAACAAAACAAAAAGAAAGAATCCCTGGATGAACAATTTAAGAAGGAAACAATGCAAGAAGCAGATTCAAAGAGATATACAGGAAATCAAAAATTCCATTAAAAGTTGTTAAAAGTGAATCAATGAAAGTGAAGATAGAATTTCAGACTCAAAGACAAGAATGCAGCTAGTGAACAGGAAAGGAAAGATTTAAAAAAAAAAAAAACAAGGAATCAGGAAATAACAATTCAACATCTGCAAGATGCTGCAAAGAAAAACAACATAAGATTAATAGGGATAAATGAAAAAGAAGGAAAAAACACAAATTATATCAAAAGGCTATTCACAGAAGTCATATCTGAAAATTTCCCAAACATGAGAATGGAAACTGACATTAGGATTAGTGAAGCATATAAAACTCCAAATAGCCAAAAACAAAATAAAACTACACTCAGATATATAATAATCACCATTCCAGAAATCCAACATAAGAACAGAATACTAAAAGCTGTCAGAGAGAAAAGACAGATGACCTATAAAGGAAAGCCTATCAGAATCACAGCAGACTTCTCAACACAAACAATGAAGTCAAGAAGAGCATGGAGTGAAATATTTCATATCTTAAAGAAAAATGATTTTCAACCTAGACTGATGTACCCTGCAAAACTGTACTTCAAAATGGATGGAGAAATAATATACTTCCATGACAAAGAACAGCTGAAGAACTTCATGATCACCAAGCCAACCCTGCAAAGAATACTGAAAGGCAATTTAGATACACTTAGGAAAAAAACAACTAAGCAAAGCAGAAAATTAAACAGAACAGAAAGATAAAGATGCAACAGCAGAAAGATAACATGTCAACAATAAACCAACATATAACAGTTATAACCATTAATATATATGGATTCAATGCACCAAGAAACAGACTGGCAGAATGGATTAAGAAATCCAACCATATGCTATAGACCAGAAACACATCTAAGTATCCAAAAGGATACTCACAGACTGAAAGTCAAAGGATGGAAAACAATATTTCATGCAACAGAAACCCCCAAAAAAGAAGCAGTAGCTATTCTGTTTGCAGACAATGTGAACCTCAAACCAATAATGATTAGAAGAGATAAAGAAGATCATTACATACTGTTTAGGGGAAAACTTCAAGAGGAAGGGATAACTATCTTAAATATATATGCAACAAATTCCAGAGCACTCAGTTATATAAAACAAGTATTAACAGAAATGAAAAACCAAATTAGCAGTAAGACAATTATAACTGGAGATCTTAACACACCATTGACACCAAGGGACAAATCAAACAAACAGAAAATCAGCAAAGAAATAGCAGAACTGAGGGGCTGGGGATTTAGCTCAGCAGCATAAGTGCTTGCCTTGCAAGTGTGTGGTTGTGAGTTCGATCCCCAGTACCGATAAAAAAAGAAAACGACAAAAAAAAAAAAAGAAAGAAAGAAAGAAAGAAAGAAATAACAGAACTGAATCATACCTAAGAACAAATGGACTTGATAGACATATACAGAGTGTTCCATCCAACAACATCAGAATACACATTCTTCTCAGCAGTACATGGATCATTCTCTAAAATAGACCATATATTAGCTCACAGAGAATATTTAAATAAATGCAAAAGAGTTGAAATTACCCCTTGCATGTTGTTCGATCATAGCGCCATGAAATTAGAAATTAATGATAAAGGATACTGCAACAATCCCACAAACACATGGAAACTGAATAACACAATCTTGAGTAATCAGTGGGTCACAGGGGAAATTAAAGAGAAAATAATTACCGATAAGCAAAAGAAAATACAAATACAATTTACCAGAATCTGTGGGATGCAATGAAAGCTGTCCTATGAGGAAAACTTATTGCACTGAGTTCCCATATCAGGAAAATAAAATAAATACAAATAAACAACCTGATGTTACACCTGAAACATCTAGAAAAGAACAAGTCAATCCCAAAGCCAAAAGAAGAGAGGAAATTATAAAAATCAGAGCAGAAATTAATGCAATAGAAACTAAGAAAACATTCCAAAGAATCAATGAATAAAAGAGTTGGTTCTTTGAAAGAATAAATAAAACTGTTAAGCCCCTAGCCAACCTTATTTTAAAAAGGGAATTGAAAGCTGAAATTTCTGCAATAAGGAATGAAAAAGGCGAAATCATTACAGACTCTGTAGAAATAGAGAAGATCATCAACACCTATTTTGAAAACCTCTTCTCTCATATGTCTGATAACATAGAAGAAATAGACAGATTCCTAGAAACATATGAAGTACCAAAGCTAGGTAAGAAGATGTAAAACTTCTGAATAACTCAATCTCAATTAATGAAATTGAAAACATAATTAAGTCTTTAACTACAAAGAAGAGCCCAGGCCCAGATGGATTCACTGCAGAATTCTACAAGAAGTACAAAGACTTAATGCCAACACTCCTCAAATTCTTCAAAATTGAAAGGGACACAGTCCTTCCTAAGTCATTCCTGGACACAAATATTATGTAGTACCAAAACTGGAGAAAAACCCAACACAAAAAGAAAACTACAGACCAATCTCTGTAATGAATACAGATGTAAAATACAATGCAGCAAATCATCAAGAAGATTATACACCATGACCAAGTGGGATTCATCCCATACATACAGGGATGTTTCAACATATGTAAATCAATTAATGTAATCCACCATATCAATAAAACCAAAAGTAAGAATCACATGATCATTTCTATAGATGCAGAAAAAGCTTTTGATAAGGTACAATATTCATTTATGATAAGAACCTTACAGAAAAATGGTATAGATTGTCTTTACCTCAATATAATAAAGGCCATCTATGACAAACCAACAGCCAGTATCATACTAAATGGCCAAAAATTGAAGGTCTTTACTTTAAAATCAGGCACAAGACAAGGATGTCCCTTATCACCACTCCTATTTAATATAGTACTGAAAATGTTAGTCAGAGCAATTAGACAAGAGAGAGAAATAAAAGAGGTAAAGATAGGAAAATAAGAAGTTAAATTATCATTATTTGCAGATGACATGATACTCTACATAGAAGACCCCAAAAACTCCACTGAAAGACTCTTAGATATAATAAATAAATTCAGCAATGTAGCCGGACACAAAATCAATACTCAAAAATCAATAGCATTCCTATACACTAACAAGATCACTGAGAGAGAAATAGAGAAGCCACACATTTCACACTAGCAACCAGAAAAAAAAAAAAAAAAGAAATATTTAGGAATTACTCTCAGGAAAGAAGTGAAAGAACTATACAAGGAAAATTATAATACGCTGAAAAAAGAAATTAAAGAGGATCTCAGAAAGTGGAAAGACATCCCTTGCTTATGGATAGGAAGAATAAATATTGTGAAAATGGCCATTCTCCCAAAACTGTTACACAGATTCAATGCTATCTCAATAAAAATATCATCAACATACCTCATAGATCTAGACTAATCACTCCTAAAATTTATCTGCAGCAAGAAGAGACCTAGAATAGCAAAGACAGTTCTAAGCAGCGAAGGCCAGGCAGGAGGCATCACAATACCTGACTTAAAGTTATACTACAAAGCAACCATAGTAAAATCAACATGGTACTGGAATCAAAACAGAGTCGAAGATCAATAGAATAGATTAGAAGATACAACCAAACTGCAAACACACTCAACCACCTTATTTTTTATAAAGGAGCCAAGCAGGTTCGCTAGAAGAATGACAGTCTCTTTAATAAATGGTGTTGGAAAAAATGGTTCTCCATATGCTGAAAACTAAAACTAGACTCATGCCTATCACCATGTACTAAACTAAAACCTAAATGGATCAAAGATCTGAATAATAAAACAGAAACACTAAATCCATTGGAAGACAAATTGGGAAAAACTTTGAAGACATAGGAGTACGTAGAGAATTCATGAACAGGACTCAAACCGCACGGGAAATACTTCTCAGAATCAATAACTGGGATCACTTCTTATTAAAAACTTTCTGCATGTCAAACAAAATCTCCAACATAGTGAAAAGAAAACCCACAAATTAGGAAAAAACTTAGTGAACTGTTCCTCAGACAAAGGACTTTTGTCGAAAACATATAAAGAATTAAAAAAAAAAAAAAAAAAAAAAAAAACAGACCTCCAAAATTCAAAGATCCAATCCAAAAATGGGCATCTGAGACGAATACACAGTTCTCAGATGAAGAAATACAAATGGCAAATAAATACATGAAAAAAAGTTTATCATCATTACTCATTAGAGAAATGTGAATTAAAACCACACTGAAATTCCATCTCACTCTTGAAAGAATGGCCAGGGTCAAGAAAACCACCAATAACAAATGTTGGAGAGGCTGTGGGGAAAAAGGAACTCTCTTGCTGTGGGTAGGAGTGTAGATTGTGTTAGTCAGTCTGGAAATTCCTCAAAAAGCTGGGATAGGAAGTGCCACTTGTTCCAGCTATTCCACTTCTAGGCATATTCCCCGAAGAACTGAAAGTATCATAGCACAGTGATATATGTGCATCCATGTTTATAGCAGCACAATTTGTAATAGCCAGATCTTGGAAACAAATTAAGCATCCATCAGCTGAGGAATGGATAAAAATGTTGTGGTATTTTGATAGAATGGAGTACTACTCAGCTATAAAGAATGATCACATTGAGATATTTATAACTAAATGGGCGCAGCTTGAGACCATACTCATCAGTGAAATAAATCAAACCCACATGTATAAATACCAAAAAGTTTCCCTAGTGTAAGAAATGATAACAATGCATAAAAGTATATGGCAATCATGATCTTCATTATATTGCTTTGAAGCCTTATAATGTTTTCATTCATTAATTGTAATGGTTATATTTTGGGCTGTTTGATTTTATTGTCTATGATGGTATGAACAGCTATTTTGGAGAAAACAAGACATCATAATTGCTAGTACTGATTTAATATCACCTTGTTTTGAAATCCCATCAAGCTTTTGTTCTTCTGTCTCCATTGGTCTTAACATGTTGTATCTTATTGGATTTTATTATATGTGATAGTATAAACAAAACAATTTTATAGACAAGGAGATAACATAGAAAGCATTGTTCGTTTTCTGTTAGTCGGTTCTAAATACCCTGTAATACTTTCATTCTCTTTAATAATTTTACATTGTCTTTATAGGTTTGATGCTACAGTATACGAAGTTATACTCAAATATTTCAAGGAAAGAGGCACTATGGTAACTCCTGTTATGTCAGGTTATCTTGTGGTGAAACACTATGTTGCTTAAATTGTTATGTTCTGACCTGTGCTTTTGTGTTGTTATGTCCTCTTTTATCTCAATCTCCTTTTTTATTATTATTTTTTTATTTTTATCTTTTTAATTAAGGGAAAAGTAAATAAAAAATAGCAGGATATATTATAGTAATTCACTTTGATTTCCTATTAACTTGATTTGAATCCCTGTATTGCTCTCACCATCTTGTTTTGACTGATTTTACTCTATTTTGTTTTGCTTCATAGTATTAAGTTTGAGGGTATAGGCAATTACTTTGAAGACCCACAGCCAGCCATCTGGAAACTCTTCATGTGATCCTGTAAACCTGCCTCATCAATTCTCTTTCATATTTATACATGTGTTTTGCATTGATTCTATTCTTCTAGAGAACCCTAACTAATACAAGACAGTAACAAGTGAAAAAGAAAATAAATAAACACACTTCATGGATTTCTTAAAGTTCTATATACTCTTCTACTAGTTGGTTTCTGAATCTTGGCTACATTTCTAACCTTCACTTCCCCAAAACATTGCTGAATTTCTGTAATTTCTATAACACAGATTCCTTGTTTGGCTTAAGCAAAGCACATAGCAACACATACCGAACACCCAAAATCTTACAAGAACTTCACAAATCCTGCACACCCAAAATACCAGCCAAAGCCTCTAACTGGTAAGTCACTCCCACTCTGATGTTATGGTTTCTTCCCACTTTTGACAACTTGGATCCACAAATGGTTGCAGCCAATGTTAGCAAAGACTCTGGCAATAGCTACATGTTTAGACAAGGCCTCAGGCAATGTCTCAAAACAGTATCACGTTAAGAACCACAGAAAACACTTGAGGTTTTCAGCTTGGAAAACATGTAAGTCCAAAGGTAAATTATCTGTCTGTAAATTATGTAACAAAATGTTTAACTAAATACTTTATGTGGAATCTTATTTTTCTTAATGCAAGGCCATTAAAATAGTTTCTTCAGAAAGTAGTGAGTTCCTTAACATTGGAGGTATTCCAATGCTTTCTTTACACAATATGTGTAGTAAAAAGTATTCAAGCATCAAATCCATCAAATCAAATGAGTAGCTGCTTTACCTCAAAATTCTCTCCCAATTATACCATTCTATAATTCACCAACTTCTTCCAAATGTCTATAAATTATAAAGACAATGCCAATATCTCCACAATTAATATCTTTTTTAAAACTGTCTTTATTGTAGTACCAGCCAAAACTTTCTGATGGACAAGCACTATGAATATATACAAGGGGATAATATTTGCCAATTGTGTGGCCTGATCCTCAAATACAGGAAAAAAGCTCTTTAAAGATAGGCTTTTGTTAAGATCAGTTGTTATAAAACGACAGAGTACATGATATTTCAAACACAGGTTCAGTCATGATGACATCATATGTGATTGGCATCTTCACTGAATCATCAAGCCTGAAATAGGAATATCACAATGCAAAAAAGTTTTGCTATCACATGCTTTATTGTTGTAGACAAGGTCACAAGGCTCACTAGAAACTTAAAATCTTTTAAATGCCTTCTTCTTTCTTTTTAAAACTGTTTATAATCTAGACATTCACAGATGGCTTCCTTTTTACAAATTTATAATGCAGTTCCTGTGACAGGGGCACATTATAACCAACAGAGCAAACCAATGAAAATACAGAATCAATTGCTCAGTTCCTTTCAGCTGGATGCTCTGCTGGCCTACGTTCCTTTCTGTTCCAGACTGTGGCAGGAATCACAGCCCAGACAAACTGTGCCGTTGTCTCTCAACATTGCTTTCCTCTGAATTCCAGAGCCAAAGAAGTTCCATTTCCTTTATTCTTTGTACCTTATTTAAGATTAGCCATGTGTAGTGGTCTTACGTGTCTTCCCCCAAGCATATAACTAAAGGAATTAGAAAAGCTTTATGGTAATTGACAAGCAAAGAATCACCAATAGATTCTCAGTATAACAGGAAACACAAGTAGGAAGGAGAAAATGGCATCTTCATGCTGCTCCAAAAACTCCCAAATTGTGTAACAGCTGAAAGGAAAGGGGCCTCCATTATTATACAAAAGAGAAAAGGTAAATGAGAAAATATTGAGATCAAATATTAAATTTCCCCAGTGAGGCACTGGTGGCCACTGTGTGGCTCCAATATGTGAGAGTGAGAACACAGTACAGCATCTCCAAGCGGTGATCTAGGGAGAATGCATTACCACCATCTAATAAATAAAGGAATGTTTAAACGATCCACAGTAACAATTTTTTTTTTAAACATGGGGTTTATACTTCAAAAATTTTCAATGCACATGCCTGTAATCCCAGCACTTGTGAGAGTTCGCTTGGAGTTCAAGGTGAGCCTGGGCGCTACACAGGGAGATTCCATCTCAAAAAACAAAATGAGAGAGAGAGAGAGAGAGAGAGAGAGAGAGAGACAAGGAGGAAGAAAAGAGAAAGACTGAAAGAGATCGAGAGAGTGAGAGAGAGCAGTAACAACTAAATGCAATACCTGTAAGCTGCATCTATTACTGATGGGAAAAAGTGCTAAAATGAACAGTGCGAGATCAACTGAATAAACTGAATATGCATTGTGATCTAGAAAAAGCTATTGCTTCAACATAAATTTATGAAGTTGGGAACTTTAAAGAGATTAAGAGAATATACTTGTTCTTAAAAATCATCCTAAGGAATTTATGACTAAAAGGCCATGGTGCAAGAAAATAACCTTCTACTGGGTCAGGCAAAATAATTTTGCGTATCTATCTGTATCTATCAATATAGAGAGAGAGTAAAAAAGAAAAAGTGTATGTCGAGAAAGGAAACAAAAACAGTAAGTAAGGAAGGTATCAAACAGAGAAATTAATGTGAAAGTTTTACAGATATTCTTTGTAATTCTTTTTTATAATTTTAGACTTGAAATGATGTCAAATAAAAAGTAAAATCTAAAAGATAACTCCAAAGCAAAAAAATTCTTGAATCTTTGAGCTATTTAATGCTCAAATAAAAGTTGTTTGTATTGATTTCCCATATCTTATAATAAAATATATTTACCTACAAGGTTCCCTCCCCAGCACAGACAGCATTTTCAGTCTCAAAGGTCTTACACTCTTATTGAGGTATTCAGAAATATTATTTAAAAATGAGGCTAACAATTTTGTGTCTCAAATAAATGCTAAGTGAAAGATACATGTGATAGCAATGCACACTAATTATCTAATTGAAATTCTACTTTTTATAATTCCTGTCCTCTTTTTGAGCTCAAATGAGTTAGTGGAAAAAGAAAGAACTCTTATTCTTTGTTAAGCCCATGTTTATTTGAAAGTAATACTAAAATATTCTCTCTCCCTCTCTTCTATAGCAGGATAAACTCAACTTTCTGAAATCTGTCTGCCTTGTTCCTATCAGACTCCTCTCTCAAGAGTGCATGCTGAGCAGCTGTCATGGGTGCAGGCCTGAAAACTAACAAAAGATGCTTTACCGGGACTCTTCTGTTTGTGTTACATTCCTGCTGTAGGCTTCAACTCATTACTTTGGGATTCATTTTATCCATCAGAGCTCACAATCATTTCAACGGTGTTAAGAATAACATCTATTTTTCGGTTTAGCCAACAACTTCGTGAAATAAGCTGATACAAGTTCATTTTTCCACTAATTATCCTCCTACATTCATCATGTATGATTTTGGCATACTTGTCAATATATGGTTTTGAGTATTTCCCTTCAATTAGCATATTGAAAACTTAACTTTCAAGTTAAAGCTGACCCCAAAATAACACAAAATGATATTGCATTCATTTTCACTACTCATAAAAGAGATCTTTTCCTTTGTAGTGCTAGGGATCTAATCCTAAGGTCTCACACTCGCTAGGCAAGTGCTCTACCACTGAACTATAATCTCCCCAAAGGCAACATTTGAAAAACTAGATGCTATTTTTGCTTTCAAAATAATTATTCTTCTTAGAATAATAGAAAAGTAACAAAATAGAAGCACATCAAATATTAGGGGAAAATTCATTACATATTTTAGCATCACTGTTGAGTAATCTAGAAGGCATGTCCATCTTTCTGTGATAGGTATATCAAGATTACAACCTCAAAATTCAAGTACTCTAGAGTAATTTGCCAGCATTTCAAAAGTTTGTCAATTAATTTGTGAGATTTTTTTTTTTTTTTTTGCCTCACACTTGCCAGGTAGGCACTGTGCCACTGAGCCACATCCCCAGCCCAATATGTGAAATGTTCTAGTGTTAGATATTACATGAGTTTACAAGAACCTTGTCAATTTATGTATTTCTGCTTGTAAGAATCTTAATGTTTTATTGAATTTTTGATGCTGGTAAATTGACCCTTCTTCCTTTGCTCCATTTCCTAATGGAAGTAAGTGAGAAGTAATTCCTTACTGACTGTCCACTGTCCATCAAATAAGAATAGGATACCTGAGTTTCCACGGCTCTCTTTTAGAAAGTGCTTCTGTTTGATGTGCCCTGCTGACTCCTCCTTTTACCTATATTATAATGTGTCTTTGTTCTTTCTTTAATATAGTAATATAAACATGGGTGAAAAAGTCTGATCTCTTACTCGTTCATCCATTGGTTTAATCATTAATGTATACATGCAACTTATTTACTCATCCTATGCAGTCACAATCAAAGGTTAAAACAACAACACAAAAAAGTGTGCTTGCTTTCTTTTCCAGTACTCTAAGTCTCCCAATTAGAGGCAGCAGCTGCTTTTTGATTTCAAGTTTGTAGCCAGCCAGAATGATCTGTTTAAAATGTAAAAAAGATAAATTGGAAAGAACAATTAAAGGTGTTTATTGCTAATGAATTATTTGCATGCTGTGAGAGCCCACCAGAAAAGAAATGAGAGCTAAAAAAAAAAAAAAATGGGCTGAGTTTAGGCACTACCCAATCCCCCACTTTTAGGGTCCCCCTGGTTGCACATGGATCCAAGGGCATTCATCAGTATAAAGTCCACCAGTTAGCACTTGCCATCAAGGAGAGACTGTCAGTATTGAGTCTAATGAGTTATTACTAATGACAGGTAGTTCCTGGCAACAGCTGGTAGCATTTACCTAGAATGAGAAAAGTACAAATGAGCTCTATGACAATCTGTATCTGCTGCAGTAAAAAATACAGGAGAGAGCAGAAGAAAGAGACTGAAGATGTGGAGAGAAATACAGCACAAGCCAGCCTAAGGTGCACTCTATTTCCTGCACTTGCTGTGGGCTACTCGCTAGAGTGGCTTTGGTAGGTCAATTAACAAAACATTTGGAGAGAAATGTGCTTCTTTGGATAACACACACACACACACACACACACACACACACACACCTTTTATAAGAACTTTCTGGACTATCCAGTTGAAAATATTTTCTCAGTGAAGATTTCAAAGTCCTGTTCCAGGACTGAAACTTTGTTCTATAACCTTCTAAAATTATTACTTAAAGCACAGAGATCAGCAACTTTTAAAGGCTCAAAGATTACCAGCACACTGCAGCAAATTGTGTCTACTGTGGCCTTTTATTTTGATTTCTTCAATAGAGTACGATCTCCTTTAGACCACTTTCTTTTTTAGATCACTTATTATTCATACTTGTTTCCCAAGGACCCAAGTGTCCTATAAGGGTAGATTGCTATTTCCTGAATCATTCATTGGTGGATTACTCTCTTGCCAATCAATGTCTTACTTTTTGTAGTAACTTAGTGGACAATTACTATAGTGATACAGAAATCAAATAGACTATCTTCTGTCTTTTAAAGAATCATTTAGGAGTTTTATTTACTGCTTCATTATTCAGTTTATGTTTGATCTCCTACTCTAGCTTTATATTTTTGACACCAAAAGAACTCCAGACAATATCACGATTTCCAGTCACTGTCATGATGTGTGAGCTATTAATGATAATATTTCTATGTTTAAGACATTATCCTGGAATTCCTGCTTATCATTTTCCATAACATATTTGTATAAGTCTGCTCGCAGATGTGACAAAAAATAATGTGCAAAGTAAATAACTACAAATACTTCTAATAGATAATGATAACATTTATAAAATTATGAGTGGTATCTTCCTTCAACAGATTTTTAGTACATTCTTTATGGAACTATATTATTATTTATGGAGAAAAATCTTATTTAAGAAAGAGATGAATGTAGGTAATTTTTAATATTCTTTATGAATTCAATATCCCTCATGTTTTACTATATTAGAATGGAAAATATTAGTTTTTTTGTGTTATACAAAATTTCAACGTGGCAGCATATAACTATTTAAACATTTTATTTCTTTAGGATTTTGCAGAGCAAAAGCTGAGTCTGTTTACTCATTATCCCTTTTGAGATAAGACCACATGGAAATCAGTTACTAATAATACTATTTGATTTTACCTTATGGGGCAAACTTTCAAAAAGGTGCTGATGAAAGAAAGTATTCTATGCCATTTCACAAAATCACTTAACCAATTTAATGTTAGATAATGATTACTTATAAGATAAAAGCCTAAGAGAGAAGCTAACAGAGAGCCTCTGTTTTAACATTTTCATCCCATGAGACCCTAAAATGCGAATAAAGGAAAATCACGAAGGAGCTTTTGGACGGTAATTTTACCCAAAGTCAGTGAGATAGAATCTTTAGAGTATTTCATCCTACAAAATAATAATTCCACCCAAATGCCTGTAAAAATAGATTGTCTTACTGTCACTAAGATGTTTTGAAACAGGAATAAAATCATGAGAGAACAAAGAAAGTTGGAAAGGACTCGGGCCTTAAATCAATCTGGTAAATACATAAAGAATGCATTTTAGTTCTTACTATACTGTGATTTTCATGAACACTGATTCATATCAAAGAAAATTAGTTAATAGTCAATTTTAGGAGACAAAGTAAAATTCTAGGTGATCAAAGGTATTTGTTTACTTCAATGTTAAATATTTCAGTGACAATGTGGAATAGAAAACTATCACCTTTTCTACTTCCTACCTTTAACTTAAACAGCTTTATAGTATTTTTGTTTTCAGTTCAAATAATTTAAAAGGTGTTCAAACATCATGAAGCAGCTACGAGATAGCAACACACACACACACACACACACACACACACACACACACACACACACATCGACATCCTAAAGGATGAAAGAGTTTGGAAATACAGAAATAAATGTCTTAATGTCAGAGAATTTAGATGTGCTCTTTAAATAAAAGATCAAGTGACAAGAAGGATAGAAAACATAGGTTCATTAAGAAAAATTTATAAAGAATTCCAAATCTTCCAGAAAATCTTCTGTCACATTTTCATTGTTTCTGTACAAATACTAAATAATTTCATTCACTCTCGAGTAACATCGATATTTTTATGACTTCAAGGAGTAGATACAAAGGGCTGAACATGTCAAGTTTTTCTCCTGATATTCTGGTAATTTAAAATTCTTCCTCAACTTGACAAAATCATCTCCACTGAAACCTACCTGGACTCAGTTAATTCTGTGTGGCTCTTAAGAGACATAAAAAACACTCTGAGTCTTTAAGATGTTCTGCAGAGATTGAACTGACCCAAAGTGATAAGATAATAGCACAGGCTAAATAGAATCAATAGTCAAATTATACAGTGTAAAAGAAAAGCACTTTGCTTCTATACATTGCTGTAACAACATCATAAGATGGGGGATGGAGAGGTACGCAGTTTCAATAACCTTGTCCTCTTACAGGCAAACAAGCAGGTTATTGGGGGTTCAGAAAACAATACCCTGAAGTAAGATACCAGTCATGAAGAGGGAAAAAGGCTCAAATGCTTTCTTGTGCCCTTTCTTCTCCCATACAGTCCATAAAATCTAGAAATCTTTTTCATCGAATCCAGCCATAACATCTAAAAGAATTACTCTCACCTTGCCCTCCCACTCTGTTTAAGGGCTAACCATAAGCAAATCCTCAGATGGAGAAGAGATTATAAGAACTTCATTCCAGCAGAGGTCTGGTTCTATACTCATGCTATTTTTCCAGTTAATGTCCCCCCAAAATCCAAGTATCTACAACATTGTCCCCAGTCTTTGGCACTCTTAGGAGCTGGTAGATACTTAAAAAGTGGGGCCAACTGGAAGGAAACAAAATCACTGAAGGAATACCCTTGAAGGGAGTGTGGGATCTTAGCACCTCTTCTGCCTCCTCTTTCTTTTCCTTTCCATCATGAATTAAATATCCTCTCTACCATATACCCCTTGTCTTGTGGGGATGCCTTGTCACAGATCCAAAGGCAAGGAATGGGGCCAAATAACCATAGATAGAAAACTCAAATGAACCTTAAAAGTAAACTTATCTTGAGTGTTTTTGTAGCAGGAATCTAAGCTAACTAACACACCTGATGTGTTGTCTACTTTTCTCTCCTTGCTGAAATGAAATACCCAACACCCCAAATTTAGGAAGGAAAGGTTTATTTAGCTCATAGTATATGGAGGTTTCTGTCTATAATCAGGTGGCTCCAAGGTAACGTGGCATGGCACAGAGGCATCTGTTGATGGCAGCGGAAGATGGAAAAAATAACAAGAGTGAAAAAGGAGCAGTGAGAGAGCAAGTCTCTTTCCTTCCCTTATATTATATGTAAGCTACCCATCCCAGGGTGGCTGTAGCACTAACATCCATAACCCCAGCAATGGACCATGAATCAGTAACAAATTCTAGAAGCTTTCGCCCATAGCTGCATAAGACTTTGTGGGGACATCTAGATACAAACCATAACACCTGGGAAAATGAATGCCATAATGAGAAACAAAAATTTTGGACAGACTTCACCAGGTTTACTCTCTCAGTCTGTGACCATTCAGTTGCTCCTTTATGTGCAAACACATATTATTTATCAGTACATGTTTGCAGTACATAGTGATAACATTCATGATGGGGAGTTGGGATATACACTTAACACATCTTAATTATTTTTAGTTCCCCTTCCTCCTCTTTCCATCTTTTGGTCCCTTTCCCACTTGTGGAAGACATAGCACCCTGTTTCCTATCACTTATGTTTGGTTTTGCCCTTTCAATTATGTATGCTTCAAAGTTTCTCATGTCAGGGAAATCATGTGGCATTTAAACTTGGCATGTTTGACTTGTTTTATTTAACATCATGGTCTCAAGTTTCAACCACATTTCTACATGTTTGTCTGTTCTTCATTAAATCTACACATAAAAATATTTTTCCTGAGACATTGGGTCTTATTTTTCTGAAGGTACATAAAACTTGGATTACATGAGTTTGTTATTGCTTTCTCTGGAGATCCATCTTTGTCCTTTTTTATTTCAAACCTAGCCAGGCGCCCTAGGTGGTTAAGAAAACTTACACTCCTTAGTTATTTTCCAGACTTACAATGTTTTCAGATTATTAAGGGTGGAAAGGAGAAGGAACTGAGGGACATTTTAAAATCACTTCAGAGACTACATACTTATTGTAAAGAGTCTCAGGAAATCCTTGCTTGTCCAGGTGCCTTGGGTTCTCTGGAACTACTCTTTGCTTTTCAAATGCTGTTTAGGAACAAGTCCTCGCATGCCACTGGTCACTCTTCCTGCTGACAATTCTGACCTTTATTAATTCAGATCTACTCAGTCTCCACTACTGATCTGTCAGTGCTGACACTTCGTCACACTCTGATTTTGCAGAGAGAATGTTGAAAGGGTTCATAGGCCAGTTCACTGGTTGACTTGATATGACAGAGAAAATAATAATAATAATAATAATAATAATAATAATAATAATAATACTCCAGAGCAGCCTCATTTCCTGTCTATATTTAAATGCAGGTTAAATTGAAGTTGCATTGAGGATTACACATGTGTCCCCAAGAGTTCTCAAGATGAATATCAGACTTACTATGGGAATAGTTATACTATTTGTATGCTTGTATAAATTGCTTTTCATGAGTAAATTTCCTGGTTTGCCCTTTTCGGCTGAAATATGTCCCTCGTTGCAAGAAAATGCAATAAAGCAATGCAGTGTGTTTTTTTAATCTGTGGAAAGTTGAAAAGGTTACATGCTGTGTGTGTGTTTTCTGTTCTCAGACTACACAAATACATTCCATGAGACAAAACAAGCCAAAAACTCAGCGCAATTTAACAGATCCCTGTGTCTTTGTTATCCCTACTCTATAGTTTTCTAGCAAGGAATGCATAAAAGTAACTTTGCAGAGAGGAGCAGCAGCATGTTTTTGTAAATTTCAATTGGCAATCAAGACCTTAAGCCTTTTCTATGCAGAGAAACTAAAAATGAGTGGTGTTTACCCTTTGAGATTAAGTTATCATACTCCAGCATTTAGATTCAGTGCTGTTTAACCAATAACTTGCTGACATTCACTTGAAACAGGTATTTTGCATCATCATTTTCCTATCTCATAGTTACAATATGATTATTGCAAAATAGGCATCCTTCACTGATCACCCTTTTATTAGATTATGCACTCTTAATTATTATATGTTATTAATATCCAATTTGAATCATCTACCAACTTCAGTCATTTTTTATATAAGCAGGTCATGTTGGAAAGACTGAGACAGTATAATTTTCTGCCAAATGAAACTGAATTTCAGAAGGATGTGCTATCACATTGAGACATAGCAAAGACCGTGAAAAAATAGCCTGACTCAGGACAGACAGCAAATATCAGAGAAGCCATGCGAACTATGTGAACACAGCAAGCTAGAGGCAAGGTCAGAGACTGGATGCAGAGTCTCCCTACTTTACCTGCTAGGACACAATCTCCAAAATCAATTCTGATTTAGAGATAGGTACAAAGAAAAAGAAAGCCAAAACCTAATGAATTTTTAGTTTACTAAAAAAAAAAAAAAATGTTAAAAATCTTTCCTAAAGCCATTAAGTTAAACCTCACTTCACAAGTTTAGTTCAAGAATTTAGAGGTATAAACCTTTGAAATGAAAATAAAATACTTCAAACTGTCCTTAAAGCTGAGTCTTGGAAAAAGGAAATGGTGATCAGCGTCTTTCTTACAACTTTTTTTCACCTTTACTTCTACTTATATGAGATAGAAAACTGAGTCAAAAGCAAGGACCCTGAATGGTTCCATGACATTCATTGTTGTGGAGTATGCTATGATCAACAGCTAAGTTAGACATAAATATATACAGTCAGAGAGGAACCTGACTCTCAACGAAGTCAACAGAAAAAACAAAGACACCAAAATTGTGGCTGGAGGTGCATTTGAAGAAGGTCAGTTCTCAAGGTAAAGATACAGTGGCCAGGCTATGTATCATCATAAAAGACAGGCAATAATGAGATTATAGTGTAAGTATCACCTTCTGGTCCAATAGGTCCAGTTAGGCAGCAGTGGCCCAACTGGGTCACCAGAGCATGTGGCCCCAACCCTTCCCAAAAATGTCTTTTCTCCTTCTACGTACCCTTGCTACATGACTCCTTCCCCTATTGGATCCATATTAGCTAAGCAGCTATATGTGTAATCACATAGGTTAATAGTGGTCTGATCCATTTGTTCCCACCTTATAGCTTTACAGTATAAATTATCCCTGGCAAATAAACTAGGTACCAGCTTGTTCAAGACTCCCTCCCCAGAAATTCAGGAGTTATTCTTCTCTCCTTATTTCTAATAAAACTCTTGCAACTTTTCTTTTTGTTTTACAACTTCATTTCTTGAGGTTGTGGTATATTTGACATCTGACTCCTATAGCAGTATGACATCCCTGGCTGAAACTGATCTAGGAATATCTTTAAGTTCCTTCACAGTGTTCTTGTTTTCTTAATCCAGAAAAAAATTATCCAGATGTCGTGCATAAGCAATATGTGTCTCATATGTAAATTCTAGTTCAGAGACAAAAATGTTTGGAAATGTAATTTGCTTGCATGCATGTATGTATATGTGTATGTATGTGTCAATAACTGAGTTACAAATACCACTAAAAAAGCAGAAATTTTGATATTCTAAAACTTTTGTTTCATTTGGATCCCTACAGAGAAAATACTGTACTAAAGAGTTTTGTAGTGATAATTCATGTGAGAAAATAGGTGGTACCTTTGACATATCTGGTAGTGTATGATTCCCTTTCTTAAAATGTCATACAACCTTCCTATGTTACTACAACAGGGAACACAGTCCTACTATCTCTGGCATAAATTATATATCCTCAAGCACATGAACAAAGATATATATGGAATATATGTATTTTTCAGAATGATAAAATGATTACAAAATTCTAAGAGAGAGAGAGAGAGAGGGAGAGGGAGAGGGAGAGGGAGAGAGAGAGAGAGAGAGAGAGAGAGAGAGAGAGAGAGAGAGAGAGATTGTCTGATTAATTTATTGATTGAAAGGAAAAACCCTGAACCCTAGGGATTATTGATAGAGGAAGGCTGCCATGTCAGGAATGGTGCCTGGCATCTCTCAGAGAGTACAAGTTCTAGAATTTAAGAACACCTAGCAAGATTCAAGAAACAAAAACCACCAGATTTTCTTGGACTTGGGCATTGTAGTGAACTTACAAAACATATGAGCACTATTATTTGCATAAATTGTCAACTGCTGTACTGGATAAAAGAAAAAGCCCACCTTTCAGCAGAACAATTGTTACAAATAGCTTCCTATTTGCAAATTGATTCTGCACCCAAACAAAACTGTGCTTTATTTTAACCTTGCTTATGATTTCTTAGTTTACAAGTGGTAGGGTTATTTAATAGAGTGGGGGAAAAGGCAAAGAAAGGCAAAGATTTTCAAGTACTTAAACTTGTTAGCAGTGCTATATTTATGAGTATATATATGATCTGCTAATCTCAAATCATTACTACCTTTTCACTAAAGCAATTTTTCAAGTGTGTAAATTTGACAGCCTATTTTTAGAAGAATAAGACAATCAATTATTTATTTTTAAAATTAATTTAACATATTTACATGTAAATCAATCTGCTCCCAGATTTTACTGAGTTGGACAAATATTCACTTAAAGCATTTGTACATATAAAATTCAATGCAGAAGTTTTTAATGATTGATTCCTGTTAGCACTTTTACCACTGGAAAATGTAAATAAGTACTGTTTTCAAAAGAATTCTTGCTTCTCTAAACTACATTAAATTTCTATATTGTATCTTGTCTTCACAAAGTTTTGCATTTTTAGCTAATTTTTCATGAAGCTATGATATACCATAACATACAACCCCAGCATAATTATAAAAGGAAATGTCATTTAACCACATCTCATCTCTTGAAAATCATGGTAAAGTTACGCCCTTCTGTTGCTATGATAATTTATTTAGTGTAGGGATCTCAATGTTTACTTCAAAGAAAAATAGTACCAGCTGATGCATCATTGCAAATGGAATAACACGATTAACCTAAATCTGGGTAGGATTCCCAGCAAAAAATCTTAATGGATAGTTGCATGTTTAAGATATTTAGATGTTTTAGAATAAGAAATACTTACCTATGCCCAAACACATTTTTTACACATATTGGAACCTAGAATCTTTTCGTTTTACTTACAGCTAAAATATCTTGTAACACATTTTTGAAAACTATCCTGATATAATACAATATTATATAAAAACTCGACCCTTCTGGGTAAACATCTATACCATTTGGGATTATCATTCAGCCATGGTATTTTCCTTCTCATGACTGTAATGTACTGAATTTTAGAGTTTTAACATATCAAATAGAAGAATTTAATAAGATTCCTAGAACGTTTACTTTTTTTTTTTTTGGATGGAACTTGCAACCTTGTACTTGCCAGGCAAGCACTATGCCACTGAGATAAATCCCCAGCCCAGGACATCCTTGAAAAAAACAAAATAAGCTGTGATCTCAGTACTTCAGGAGACTGAGGCAGAAGCACTGTGGATTCCAGATAAGCCTAGGTAATATAGTGATTTCATGAGACTTTAAAAAACAAAACAGAACCTAAATGTCTTGGATGTAGCTCAGTGCCAATGTCCTAAATTTCAACTGATAAAAAATAATAACTTGTTAATAAGTTCTGAACATTCCCTCGAAATTGTGTGATTCTTTAAGTCTGCAACTTTTCAAAGATTTTTCACCACTACTGAAAAATAACAACAGAGAGGAGTCATGAAAGAAACTCAATCATAAGCCTGCTTTGTATTTAATTACAATCATCATCTTTTAATTTAGTGTGTGCAATAGGGTAAGAAGCAAGAATTTGCTTTAAATCATTCATAAAAGCTGTCCATACATCATCAGAGTCATCAGCACTGCCTCAATTCTATACTTTGCCCTTCTGCACACAACTGAACATGACATTAAATAATAATGTCTAATTAATGGAAACCTATCCATTTTGTTGAAGAAAGTCACATACATTTCTAGACTCCTAAGAGTGCCCATTTTCAACACTGAAAACTCATCTCAATTCATTGCCAAGATGTTCACAGCCCTATCATATGACACTCAGTTGAAATTTCACATACGACATTTCTACCAAAGTTGATAGCAAAGGATCTGCTGGAGTTGGCATGCAAATACATTTAAGAAAATTTCCTCATCTCAGAGTTTCGGGAAATCATTAAAACTATTTTATTTTACATTAAATAAACACCACTGTTCAACTTTTCATGCAGTTTTCTCCACACATCTTCAATGCAGGATGATTAGGTGTTAATATTAATGTGGCGCTTTAGGGAAGATAAAGAAAATAATGAAATCACAGAGAGGATTGGCACTGCTGAGAAGATGAAGACATTTATGAACAGGAGTGTGCAGTAATTTTGTCACAAAACTTTTACTACGGAACACCTCTGCTTCAGTAAAGAATGTAGATTTTTCTTTAAAAGAACTATATTTATTCTCTACAAAATAAATAGAAAAATAAATAATATTTGCATTAATTATCAGGAAAATCTGAATTTCAACTCCAGAAAATATTTTTCAACTTTAAATTGCGTTATGTGAAATTAATTGCTTTCTCAGGTACTGCTGTCCCACACTTTAATGGTGATATATTTTAAGGGTAGTTTGTCTTGATATTGATAGACCCCATTTAACTTAACTAGTTAGAAATATTAAGACATAGTCTATATAAGGAATCTGATAAAATCTCTTTAACAGTATTCAAAAGGATATCCAAAGAGATAATGTATAAACTGATATAACATTTTAAAAAGGTTATGTTGAGACAAATAAGTCATCTTGAATTTAAAAAGAAGGCATACATATTTTGCAAATGTGGAATATGAAAATCAGAATTTCTTTAACATACAGAATGATTATTAATCATGTATTAAAAAAAACTAAATAGAAAAATTCCTAAACTGCATGAGGAACTTGGATTCCAATGAAATTATGACAGGATCAGCATCACACAGTTGGGTAATTGCAGAAATTCATATGAGCCATTGGTTTCCTGATTTCTCACGTATAACCACCTTTTATACACAAACTTACTGATTCTGAACAACTGAGAATCATGAAAACTATGACTCAGAATTTTTAAAGCCTACATTATACTTAAGCCCATAAGTAAAAACAAAAGTATATAGAGAATGCATATTTTATATAGAGAGAAATGAGAATTATCGTGGATCTCAAGTATATAAACTACATATATTTTATTCTCCATTAATGAGGATGAAAGATTCTTGGGGGTTAAATAAGAACACAATTTCGTTATATTCTCAAAACAAAGGCTATGGAGAGATGAGGGATCCCCATTTGAATATTCCTTGGGAATTTTAAAATGATACAGTGCCCACCTGAGTCAACAAAGCTCAGTTTTTGACTGCAATTACTAAACGTTGTTATAAGGCATAATACTCTGACAGTTCCATGAAAGCAAATACACCCCTGATATTTCTCCCTTTCGCCAGGTTCATAAGTATAGGGAGTAAGGAAAAAAGCTTTCGATTAAACATAACTTTCTGATTTACTACATTTCCTGCCACAAGAGCAGAGAATAAATGAGCAATTATGACCATGGCCTCCAGTGTCCCTGTGGCTAATGACCTCAGTTTTCTAAACCTTTCTGGATAGAAACCCAAGTGGGGATGGGGAGAGAGAAAGTGACAGTTAAAAAGCAGCTAAGTGGTTTCTAACTCTCAAGTGTCAGAAACTTCAATACTGTATTTCTTTAGGCAGAATGTTCCTTTGTTCTTCAAAAGCCATCTAACTGAGCCTTTTAGTTATGCAAATGGAAAGCAAATACTCTCTTTGGAAATGGAGATGTGGCTCTGAAGGTGGAAAGCTCTTGTGTGAGTGAAGATGTAAAAGTTGTCATTTGGAGATTTCTAAGGAGAAAACGCCTCACCAAGGAGACTGACTCACCTTTTTGGATGAGTCTCTGGACGGCAGACAGGGGGTGGACACTGTAGATGGACATAAACTCTTCTCCTAAAACAGCATGCAAATCTGGCCGCTAAAGATAATGTTTTGGGGTTTAGGACATGACGTGTGGCCCAGAGTTGCCTGCTGTTTGAATTCAAAACCAGGTTCAGTCTTGCACAAAGTATCATTACTTTTATTGCTATAAGGTCTGCATTCTTCTTGTAGTTTAAGAATCACATTTTTTAAAAATCTCTACATTCTTCTTGGTTCTTATATTCACTCGTCCCACAAACATCGTTTTAGGCTTCTTTGGGGTCTTTGTTGTTTACTTCAACTTTTGTTTATATATTTATATGTAAGTATTTTATGTTCTATGTCTCATAATTGTGAGATCTGAAGTTTTAGGGAGCCACATCATTACTGACTGACTTTCTTTCATAATACAATGATTTCCGGGAATATCTGGGGATATTTCAATGGATGCACATATCTGGTTATCTGTAAGAAAATCTGAATGATTAAATTGATAATGTTGGATTCAAATATTCTTCGAATTCAATATTTTTTTTTTTTCCTAAAAATCGAGCGAGGGCCGCTGCTGACTTGGTAGAATCAGCCACTGTCATGGCTTTGTCAGGCAGCCCCAAGCTTAGTATCAATCCAGGAGGAGCTCCCAACTCACAACCTTTGTTTTGGTCCATTGCCTGCTTTTCTTCCTCTTCCCTTGGTCCCTTGGAGATTGCTTTAAGGCCTGGATCCCTCAACAAAATAATGATATTATTTCACGAAAATCTTGAAATTTTTAAGGGAGACTCTCAGGAGACCTGCTTTGCCGTGTAAATAGAAGAAAAGTCCACTTTTTTTTTCCTCATTGGTGAAATAATTATCTAGAATTTCTTCCATTTAGGTAGAGACACGTTTACAAAAAGCCCAAGATAAATGAATAGAATGGATATGTGTAACTTCCAGATCACTTGCTTAAAGACATATTATTAAGCTTGGCCTGCTTACCCTTCTAGTCCCAAAGACTTTGCCTGCTACAAGAAAAAAAAAAAAAAAAAAAAAAAAAAAAAGGAAGAAATGGAGTGTCAGGGAGCTATTCAAGGAAGGAAGCTTCCTCAGAGGAACTTACTGTTCATAATGACCTCTCTAGGTTGATAATGATCTCAGTCAGTAAGGAAACTTACCTGATCTCAATGTCACATGAAAAAGAAAACAATCCCCTCTTTTGTTTGAATCTCTGTATTCTTTGACCACCTAGACCAGCCACTTCTCATCCTAAATGTGTACTGCATGTTCAGGGGTAACAGGACTAAATACCCTAAAAACTCCAAGGCAAGAAAAATGTTAACTTCTACAAATTCTCTAATCTTGGAAGTGAAGACTGTAATTGAAATTGAAATAAAGAAATGAATACCTAGGGGAAAAAGAAAGAAAGCAGAGAGAAGGGGGCATAAAGAGTTTAAATGTGACAGAAAACTGAAAAAAAAAGTCTATCTTATCTTTGCCAATGGGGGGGGGGAGTTGTAATTACCCAGTAAGATAAAAGCTGTTGAATTTGTAGCAATGGAAATATTAAGACAAATTAAATACCAAGCTTATCTCTGCTCTGTGCTATCAATATTTTATACTAAACATCTGTTCCTTGTATCTCATCTCAGAAACGCTTCTACACTTTATCAGCACAAGCACAGCTTTTCAAAGAAAATTAAGCTAAACCGTTTTCACTTAATCACCAATTGATCACAACACGCAGAATGCCACATATTGATCTCTGAGAGCCCCATTTTTCCCAATTCAAAAAAAAAAAAAAAAAAGCATATTGGAGGAAGCACTTGATTTGCAATCAGAACAAACTGGTTAGGCTGACACTTCTGACATATTTTAAGTAGGAAGTATTTTAGTGATTAAAAAGATGCAACAATATGTATTTTCAGTGAGATGGAAATAGGCGATTTCCAACTTTTAGTTCAGACTCTTTTAGCGACAGACCATAGACACCCTCTAGGACCCTGCACGTTTGTCAAGGAGTACCAGGGAGAGGAACATTGTTTAATCTTCCAGGACACAATGGCATTCCTATCCAGCATGCCAGATCAGTAACGGAGAAACGGTCTTTCTTGCTGAAATTTGGTCAAAGCCATTACCAGCAGGTGGCCCTTGTGCAAATTTCCCTTCCACTCCAGGAACTATGGGTTTAAATGCCTGTGCGACTTAGGTGGTGAATAGAAATACGTGAGGAAAAATGGTTTAAAGAAAGATAATGTCCCATTCAGGAGACTGTTGTTGACTGCTCCATAGCATGTTAATGTTTTGTTTGTTTTGGTCTATAAAACAGTCTCATTAATTAAATAAATAAAGGCAAAAACTTCACACTATTTTTTGAGTCTTGGTATGTATGGGCCAGACAAAACGGTTTTGGATTTGATCCCTTATTGCTAAGTTTTAAAACTCTGTCCTAGTACCATGTAATCTATATATAACAAAAGAAAATAGGAACCAATAATGAGGAAGCAAGACAAGCCAGTGCTGCAGGCCGCCTAGACAGACTAAGCTCACCTCCCTGATTGCCTGGGACTACCCTAGAGGGAGTGCTGGAAATCCCAGGAAAGTCCTTGGACCTGGATACAAAAGAATACTTGTCCTCCCTCTTTAGATTCTCAAGTCAATGACTTTCCTTTTTGCTTGTTCTTTTTTTTTTTTTTTTTTTTTTCTCTAACTGAACTCTAATTACACATTTTTTTGTCCTGCCATGAGAATGCATAGTGTCTTTCTGGCTCTCCATTTTATGTAGCCTCTGAAGTGGCTGGTAATTGCACGATTTGTGGCATGGCTCACCAAGTTAGAGATAAGTTAGAAAAAAGGTTAAATGGGGGCCAGAAAGCAGATGATGGCAAGCACGAGGCCCTGAGCTTGAACAATAAATAAATAAATAAATCAGATGACTTTAACAATTATCTCTGGTATATAATTTCAGCTTGAGTTCTTCTCCAGTCACTTTCCTTAAAAAGACACATTTCAGGGAAATGTTTATGACCATTCTGCTTTTATACTTCCGAATTGTTTTAACTTGTGCAAACTTAAGCTGAAACAGTGTGAAACTTTGGTTTAATTTCTATTTGCACCCAGGCTGCACATTCAATAACATGCCTACCCATAGCAAGTTGGTATGAAGACAAACCTCAGAAGTTATGCAAATGCCAGCTATTGCCAGAGCAGAGAGGAGGACCTCAGGAAAAATAAAAGGGAGTGAGGGGGGTGGTGGAATAAGCCTTTCAGATTGTGAGGTTATAGATCTATTACTCATTTTACTCCAAGACCCAGGGAATCTGTCTGTGCTGAGAGTTCCAACCAACTTCAAAGGGAGACTTGTGATCACAGAAACTCAATGAAATAATGGAACAAGAATAAAATTGGCCCTGTGTGAATTAGATTGCAAAGGCAGGGACTTAGCTTCTTGTACCTAAGGAGCTAATGTTTAAATTAAAACTTTTATATACCCTCTACAGTTTTCTAAGAATCCAGATTTGGTAGCAATGACCATCCCAGAGAAACTAACAATGAAAGTATTATGCTGGGGTAAGACAAAGTAAACAATTTTTCCTTTACTTTTTTCAAATGATTGGCGTGCTCCCTCTCCTTGCTCACTCAGGTGCTCTGTCTCTGTCTGTCTGTCTGTCTCACATGCACCAGCCTGTGTGCTCTCTCTCTTGCTCTGTCTTTTCCCTAGAGCCAGCATAGAAGCGACAAATAGAGGATGCCTTTTTTTTTCCCTTTGGCCCTGAAGGGATCTAGCAAGACACTTTAGTATTTTTCTCTTTGTAAAATAAAGCCTGGCTTTGAAGCCAGGATCTCTGAAATGAGGCATTGCAAATGTCCTTTGATGAATCAGTCTGTGTGAAGGAGAGAGGAAGGAGGAGAGGGGAGCGGCAGATACACGGCAGTTAAGGATCTTCTCACACTATGCCATTTAAATCTTCTTAGGATGATCCTGGATAATCAAGAGGTCAATCATGAATTCATCGAGGGTCATTGTCTCAGGCCAGTCTCTGATTTGCAAAAGCCTTCCTTCCAGTAGGCTATTTTAAAAGCAGTCAGGCAGACTAAAGAGACTACAGGATGTGAGGGACACTAGAAAACACCAGCTTCAGCGAGCAAGCAGGGAGAACATTTCCAGTGAGGAGACATTCTCAGGATATGTGGAAACAACTTCATCCTGAACTCACTGAGTCATAAACAAATGGCATCTCCCATTTTTCAACTAGAGGAAAGGCATGCGAGTTACGCTGGGTACAATTTTTAAACTTCACTAAAGAAGACAAGAAGAGGATAGAAAACTCAGTTGCTGTTAAGTCACCTCAGACTTACAAGTTGTAACCTCTGTCTGCTGACACTCCAGTGGCAGTTCTTCAAGTTGTGCTAAATGTCCCCTTAGGGATTTTATGCCTCTCAGGGCCTTCTGTCTAAAAGAAAGAGAGAGAGAGGAAAAAAATATCAGTGTAAGGGCTAACAATGAATCGCATGCATTAAGAACCATAATGTCTGTGAAGTGCGCTCAGTGCAGAGCAGCTGCCTGCTGCCCTAGCAAAGCCTTGGTGGCTCCCACTCTGCCAGCCCGGAGAGCCGCAGCCTTTGCTTCTCCCCCTCCAACATCTCCACCCTGACTTCCCATGGCAGCCCCTTTTAAATTTTGGATGAGGTGTCAAATGAAATTTGACAGCTAACTGATAGGTTCAAATTCTCCCAGGGCAGTCTATCCCTGAAGACACAAAAAAACTAATTCACTGGCAGCCAGGCAAATTTTCTGCGATCCCTATCATTCCACATTCAGTTTGATGTGCAACCAACCGCTTTTTTCTGGTGGAACACAGTACCTCTCATTAGAAGGGCCGAGCTGGGACAAAGGACATTGATTTTAGCAGGACACCCTCCCCAAATTCTGTCATTTTCCAAAATTGATTTATTTATTGGTTAAATTGAAAACTGTCTCGGTTAGTAAAATCACTGACCCTAAGAGGGTTTCATGAAAAATGTTATTTTTTTATGTCATTCAGATGTCATTTTGTGAGTAGTCTTTCAATCAAATTAATCTTAATTCAAACTTGTTTAGCACTGAAAGAATTTTTTTTTAAATTGTCACCATATTGTGTAACTTAAATATAATTGTGTACGTATTCTCCTGTCAGTAAGACTGACCCTGTCTTTATCATTGAATCCACTGAAACTTGAAGCAAGTATATAGGCAGTGTTAATCCCAACTTCTTCTTAAGAACCATGAAAGAGGGCTGGGGATTTAGCTCAGCTGCATAAGTGCCTGCCTTGCAAAGCAGGCAGTCGTGAGTTTGATCCCTGGTACCGATAAAAACAAAAACAAAAAAACAAAAAAACAACAACAACAACAACAACAACAAAAAACAAAACAAAAAAAAAAAGAACCATGAAAGAATGGTAGAGTGGTTTGTTTTCAAATTTGACATTACCTTAAGTATCTGGACTTGTTATGACTGGTACCCTAGATGTTCCACCAAAACCTCACACCGCCATATGTGAGGCTTTTTGGATGTGGCTGGATCTAGGGTGTGTGATGCTGGGATTAAGGACAGTGCATGCTGGGTATAGGTGGCACCAACCAAACGGCAGCCTGGAAGGGACAAAAGATTGCTGCTACTTCTCTGCTTCCTTACTTCACTGCTTTGCCATCTTTTGCCTGCCCTGCCACACCCTGGACAATTTCTCCTCTGTGATGTCCCTCGGCCATGCCACTTGTCTTAGAACCAGCTGACTATGAACTGAAACCTCTACAAGCTGAGCTACAATAAACCTTTTCCCTAAATTTGGGAGTCAGGAATTTTGTCTTAAGAGTGAGGAAAGTATAAAATGAGGAGGAAGGCACAGTAGCCTTTCTTTAAAGTTTCACCTGCCATGGTTTCTGTTACCTGCAGCCAACTGTGCTCCAAAAAGTATTAAATTTTAAAAAAGAATTAAAAAAAAAACTTATTAAAAGTTTAAATTGTATACCATTTTGTCATCTGGGGTTTAGAGCCCTATTTTGCCTAGAAAATGAATCATTCCTTTGTCCAGAGTGTCTACACAGTACACAGTACCCACCAATCTCAGACATCAGGTAGGTTGTCCAAGTGACACCATGCTTTTGGGAAAATAATTCTTATTTTTACTCAAGGATGGTCCCAAAGCACAAGCATAGTGAGGGAGCTGCGAAGTGTTTTCTTTCAATATTATCACACATCGTCACAATAAACAGAAGGGTCAGTACATGACAGTACGACCTTCAGAGAGGGAAGAGGAGGGAGGGAGGAAGAATGGGCCTTTTCAGTTGATTTTTATCACAACATATATTTTTAATTGTTCTACTTTTCTGTTAGACATTGTTGCTAGTCTGTTACGGTGTCTAATTTATAAATTAAACTTTATCATAGGTACGCATGTGCAGGAATAAAACATAATACACATAGGGTTTGGTACTGTCCAGTTTTAGGCAATACTGAGGTCTTGCACATATTTTCAAAGATATGGTGGGAGGATCATAGTAGCAATACACAGACATTGAAAGAGTTCGTCCAGATAACAGTTGACACATAGTAAGAGCTCTTTAAGTGGTAGCCTAAGGGAAATAAATGTCAGTCTAATGGTGTTCCAGAAAATTGTGTTGCATCATAGGCACTAGGAAACTCGTATCCTATAAATTAAATTCTTTAAATATACCCTGGGATATAATGCTTCAGTATCCAGTAGGTCACTGTATTTCATTTGGGTCTCCCACTTACACTTTAATCCCCTGACATTATCCTGAAATGATTTCAGAGACTCTACTCTGAGTTTGTTGTCTGAGGCTCTTTCATGCTTAAAAGACTGAACACTTGCAAGCTGGTTCCTGGGTTTCCAAAATCCATTTCCTAAAATCTGTCTGTGAAAACAGTTGTGTTAGATAAACAGGGTCAGTCTCACAAAAGAGGAAAGATGGATTGAACCATGTATTTTACATTCTGGTTTTAAATAAAAATTGCTTATCTTTCTCTACTGTAAAGTTGTAATCTATGAAAAAATAGTTACAGTTGTATCTGGATAGTTCATAAAGTGAGTCAAGTGAGTCCTTTGACTCACTTTATGAACCAACGAAATATTTCAAAAGCAAGTTACATTGGCGGTCAAAGTATTAAAAGAATGAAAGCAAGGTGGAATCAGGGTTTTGCAATAGAAAAACACAAACATAACCATAGAAAAACATATACAAATGGTAATACTAAGAAATACTATTTAACTTGCTAAATGATCAACAAAATAATGTTGATAAAATTCAATAACTTAGGTCAATGTATTACAGTCTCTGTGGTGACAGTTTTATAATGATAGATTAATAAGTAATTATCGATCACCTATGTGAGCATACATTAGAAGCTATGGAACATATCAAAGAGCACAGTAGGTAAATTTCACTGATTTGAAGGAATTTATAATCTAGGGTAGAAACCAGGTAAATAGTAAATAAAGTATTTAATATTTTAAAAAGTGATCAATATTATTAAAAATACACTAGACAAAGAACATTTAACTGGAGACAAGAGGTTGAGTGAACAAATAGAGTGGTCAGATAGGTAATTAGGCAGAAGGTCAAATTAGAATAAATATTTCAAAGCAAGGCATTTACCATGCAGCTGCTGGGTAAGGAACTCCAGGTAGGGGAACACTCACCTGACAAGCATTAAGCTAAGAGTATCCCTAGTGTGAGACCGGGTGTGTGGGAGGTTTGCCAGTCAAATAGCCATTTAGACTATTCTAAGAATGGAAATTCATAAACAAATTAGCAAGCCACTAGCAGGGTGTTAAGTGGAGGAGTGACAGGCCTAGACTTGAATTTTAATGTACTTACTCTGTAAAAAGTTGGAGCAGAGTTGCAGACAAGCACTGAAGGAAGCTGCCAGATGTAATAATTTATATAGAGATATTGGTGATTGTGGCTAGAACATGGGATGAATAGAGCCTTGGAGGTCACTAGACATGGTTAGATTGCACCTGTAGTATGGAACAAGCAATAGGAAGAGATTTAAAGAATAGTATATGAAAGTGAGAGCAGGAGAAGAGTGAGTCAATGGGAAAGGCCCAGGGGAGAGTGGAGAGATGGGGAAGTTCTACTGGGGACATTGGCCATGATACACATGCACCTGAGCAGAGGGCAACCAGTTGCATGGATCTAACACTCAAGAGTACTATTTGTGATACATGTATGAATTCAATATTTGCCATCTATCAATAGTCTTGAGAGCTTTCAAACTGAATGAGATCATGAAAGAAGGAATATTAATGTAGGAAACAAAGTGAAAATGACTCACTGAAGTCATAAGACAAAGGGACGACAAAACTGCCTAGCAAAGAATATTGTAAGTAATCAACAAGACAGGAAAACCACAGACAAGTGTGTGTGTGTGTGTGTGTGTGTGTGTGTGTGTGTGTGTGTTTTGAGCTCATCACACTGAATGAGGTCACAAAGAGTAGAGAGAAATTGAGGAAAGAAGATACATATGAACCATGACAAGTACAGTGTTGTTAAGCTATTATGTTGAAATTCTTACCAGTATGAATTTAAGAAAGAATATAAAGAGAGAAAATGGTGGAGGCAGGCTGAGGCACCACTTCAGAGTCTGGATCAAATGAGAAGCACACCTACCAAAATTCTGGCATTGAGAAATGATTTCACTGCTGCTTCAATGTAACATAAATACTACCACTCGTGTTGGCAAGAGTGATCTAGCAGTGGGAATACCATGATCACTGCTAGAAAGATGTCCCTAAAAGTCCTAGAAACACTAGAACTGAACATAGAAGGAAGGACTGACTTTAAGATAAGACTTGGCAATAGATGGAAGACAGAGTTAAGGAGACAAATAAAGAAGGTTAGTGATGATGCAGGTAGAATATATGGAGATTTTCTCCTGATGGGTTTAGTTTTATAATGAAGGTAAGTGTTAGCTTCATCAGCTGGAAATGAGTGGAGCAACATGTTTGAGGATCTAGGAAAAAATCATTAAATCATTAAGTAGAAAAATGGGCCAATGATTATGCTGAGAAAGAAAGTATGACTGCCTGGAGCCATGATATTCTCAACTGCAGGTCTGGTTTATGAAACTAAAATGATACATTGAGAATGGCTATGTGTTCTTCTTTACAACATTTTAAACTTTATCACTCCACAAGTGGAGTGGTAAGTGGATAGGTTTCAGGGTTTACCAATTAGTGTAATGAAAGGGAGAGGATTGGAAGTGAAAATATTAGCAAGGAAGAAATAAGAATGATTGACCAGAGAAATAATATGTGTAAGGAGGACAGTAAGAGCACTGAAGGAGTCTTTCAAATGAGAATCTGAGAGTATTCAATGACTGTAGGTGCTAGTGGTGTTCAAGGCAGTCAATGTGTCTACAGAGAATGAGCCAGAAATACCAAAGGCAGGAGTGTGCACAATTGATATAGAAGGGATACAGTTATCTGTATTGATTAGTTATATTTGAGAAATATCCTAAAGGTCTGTTTTAAGAGTATCTAAAAGCACATGGAGATAAAGTAACCTCCCGAGATTCATTTAAAAAAGCAGGCTCTTTGGGATTAGAAGGAACATCTGTCACAAAGAACTAGAACAAGAAAATTGTTGAAGAGACTGACCATGTTGTAGAGTTATGTAGAAGAGAAAGAAAATGACCCTGTTTCTACAGCTGACAATAAAGAATGCTAGAAATGAAATCTAGTATATGTAATTTGAAAGCTGAGAGTTTTTATAGAGGTATATGAGGAACTTCAGTCTGAAAGGAGTTATGGTTTGTATTTAGATGTCCACTCAATGCCTCATATGTTCAGAGATAGGTTTTGAGGGAAATGACTGAGTTACAAGGGCATGATACTTATCAGTGAATTAGTCCAGTGGTGAGTTTATAGCTAAATGTAATATTGGTAGGTGAAGCCTGGCTGGAGGAAGCGGTCACTGGGGGCGGGGCCTGGAAGGGTTTATCTCCTTCCCTCCTCCCTTGATCCCTCTCTTCTTGATTGACAAGGCTTTCTTCTGACATGCCCCCTTGCTATGGAGCTAACTGACTATGGAGTGAAACCTCCACAAACTGTGAGCCAAAATAAACCTCTCCTCCCTTAATGTGTAGATGTCAGGTACCGTGTCTCAGCAACAAAGCAAGTAAGCAGATGCCAGTACTAAATACAGGAACAAATGCATCTTGTGAAAAAGTGGGAGTACTTGCAGGAGAGCTGGGAAAATACATGGAAAATACACTTTTCCATGGGAAAAGTCTTAAGGGGACAGCCAAGTAATCTAAGGAAGAAATGGAGCCATGTAAAAAAATAATAAGTGCTTGATGGTAGAATGCACACATAAAGCAATTGCACTTCCTGTGTTGTTATACTCCTTTACATTAATTCATAGTTCACTGATAGATTAATGTTCCTCTTAATTAATTTGAACAATATAGTCATATCCTACAACGAATGATTTGAATGTTTGCCACACAATCTCATATTCAATGAAAATCAATAAATCCATGCTAAAATAATTAAATCATTTAAAATGAGTCCTCTCCCTTTGATTCTTTTTCCTTGGAAATATGAGAAAATAATGCAATGGAGGTTGTCTTTGTAGCATAGAAGAAGCAACTCTCTATGTACTGTTATTTTCAAGTTTGATCAATCATTTCCAACTCATTTCCTATTTTCCCTTTCAAAACACCAACCCCACCAAGAATCTCAGTAACAGAGTGTAAAATAATTTGGGCAGCTGACAGGCAATTCAATTTCCTGGCAGATTTTTAGATAATCAGACACCCAGGAGAAACTTGTAAATTTGTTTTATTCATGGTCAATTTGCTATGGCACATTTTTCTCTACCAGCTCAACTCAACTTTTTCCTCCACAGACAAGTGGAGTATCATTATGTAGCAGCCACAACTGGCTTAGGTGGTTAACCAGGCACAGATCATCATTTGTATAAACAAGCCCTTTCCTTGCTTCTTGCATTCTTAAATGAATTGCAGGCAGGTCTTTGTACTTCTCATAGGAAGCTCATGCCAGACTCTCATGGCTCACATACACACAGAAATCATACATAATTCCTCTGACTCTGTGTTCCTCTTGGAGCCATTGGACTCTGAGTTAATTACCAGAGAAATGAGAGACCAGGTCATCCATACCAACAAGAATTAGAAAACTGAGTTACCACCAAATGTAAGTACTCTAGTCAAGTGACTACAACTCTGCCACCTGGCATGTGAATATTGGAAATGTGAACATTCTGGTCTTGTCCAGAGCAATGTTATTACATGTTTGCTAGTGTAAAGAAAGAAAAGCCTGTTATTTTCTGACAAAAAACAAACAAACAAACAAAAAAAAAAAACAAAAAAAAACAAAAAACAAAACAACAACAACAACAACTTGGGTCTTTATTTTATAGATATTTTTTATTTTTTAAGAATATAATTAAATGTTGATTCATTGCACAGCAAATGAAACATCTTGACAGCCCAGATGAGGCCCATGAAACAAAAGCTGTACATTGGCATCAGCTACACAAGTTATACAACCAGTCAGTTCTTTTTATTTGTATCTCAGTTGTTTTCTTCATAGAAATATGTACTGTGGTGAGGGCTTTTCTTCTATCTTAAACCCTTCCTACTTCATAAATGTAAAAAAAAAATGGTATTTCGATATCCTTGGTATATTTTTCTTATATCAATATTTCTCTTCTTTGTTTTAGAAATTAAATTTATTTTTATATTTTTGAGATATAATTCCATACATTTAGGGAATTTAATATTATATTTTGATTTATGTGAACATTGTGAAATGATTAAATCAAGTTATTTAACCAATCCATCAAGCCTCCTATTTATTATAATTTGACAAATCCTCTTAAGTCTTTATTCTGTCACTTGCTAAGTTTTATTTTTTTTAGACTATTGAATGGTCAAGTGACTCAGCAACAAAGCAAGTAAGCAGATGATCTAGATGTTAGCAAGCAATTGGCAGTTCTGCCTATCTTTTCCCAAATTATTTATTTGAGTGTTTATATATCAATGACATTATTGTTTTTCTTGAGCACTTGGTTTCTTTGCATCCTCTCTTGATTTAACTCTTCCTTCTTGCTATGAAAATACAATAAAATTCAAGAATAAAGAGATAAGTAGAATAAAAACAGTGTTTATTTAAATGTCACAGTCACTGTGGTCATGATCATCAGGTCATATGTTGGAAATTGGACCAAAGCAGCCTGGCATGTTTCTGGCCAGCACTTTATCACTGAGTTACACCTCCAGCACATGGGCATCATAGTTATTTGGTCATTATAATCATTTGGATCATAAGGATTTTTAATCTCTCTATCCCTGCCTTTCTCTTATCTTCAGAGGATATCTGAGAAGTCCCCAAGAGCTGAGATAAAGAATCTTTTCATTTATTATTTATTTATTTGAAACAGGGTCTTGATCTGTAGTTCAGGTTGGCCTTGGACTCTCTATGTATCCAAGACTGGCTTCAACCTCACAGCAGTCTTCCTGCTTCAGCCTCCTGAGTGTTGGGATTATAGGTGCATGCTACCTTGCCTGGCAAGGAATCCAGCCTACCCACTCACTCATAGAATAAATTTGCCTGTTTGCTGAATCCCATTTTGCAAAAGAATTTTCAAGGATAGTAAGATAAATGGGAAGTGTTTGGTAGGTAGAAATTTAAAATATATACTCAAAGAAATTGAGCACAGACCCTCTAGACATAGTGTCTTAGGATCTAGAGTTGGGTATGTGTGGAGGATTGGGGATGTCTTCAAGGTGGATGATCTTGAATATGAATTCCTACTGATATAAAAGGAAATAAAACACCCAACCTGCTAGATGACCGACATGCTGAGTTCATATGGAATGAATTCTATGGAACAGAAGTTAAGTGTAGGAAAGATTTAAAGATAGATTTAAACAGCAGGGAACCAGAAAGTGGGTTGCCACTAAGACTTCTCCAAGAATGTTTCACGGAACAAAATCAGGAGGTGAGTGAAACGTAGGTCAAACTACAATCTACCAATATGATTACAAGGGTAGCCATTTAGCTAGTACTGATCCGTACGGAGGCAGGTCATGTACAAGGGCACATGGAAAGAAGAAAGGCATGTTGGGGAAAGGATGGATCTGGATGCTCCAGTTACCCACGTGGGTAGCCAATGCCTAGTGGGACTTTACTGGGCCAGGTGATACCAATGACAGCATAATTCCAGGTTACTGCCTATTCCTTTGGGAGGCACATGGGTCTGGTCATGACCTCTTTGTACTGAGTCCTGACCTGCAACAGATGTGCCTCTAGATACAATGCTGATGTCTTTATTTTTTCTGCTGACTGCCTCAAGAGCCCAGGGTTTTCCACCTAATTTATCTGAGTGTAACACTACTCTCTATCAGGTCACCCATATGGTGGGTCACTTTAGAATTTAAATCATTTGCAAGTGTTTGAAGCAGAGATGTGATCTGTGGGAGGACACACAGTTTACAGGTGAAAAGAGGAAGTCTATACACAGGAGAAAAGGTGTAGTCTGCAAGTGAAAGAAAATTTCCTAGGCTTAATGAGTCTTCAGAGAAGAGAAAAGTATACAAAACAAAACAAAAACAAAGACTCTTGGGCTTGAGTACTTTTGTGACCTGAAGTTGTTTTATTTTTTTTAACTGCAATTTTAAAATTTTGATTTCCTGGTTGGGCATAGTGGCCTAATCCCAGCACTTGGGAAACTGAGGCAGGAGGATAATGAGACCATCTCTAAAATCAAATTAAATTAAATTAAATTCTGATTTCCTCATCTGCTTTCTACCTATTTTTATTTCTTTTATCTTTTGTCACTTTCTGTGTTAGTTAACTGACTAAAGTCCAGAGGCGGGGAATACCCAGATGATTTGAGGCAGCATGGCTGTCTGAGTGGAGAAAAGGTGGGAAGTATTTTGGCTGAAGTAAATGCTCTAAGAAAATGGAGGTCAGTGGTTGTTATGGTTGGTTCATTGGTCAACTTGAGTTTAGAAGCTTAACTAAGTAACTCAGTAGTTGTACATCCTAGGATGTATAGGACATGCCCTTGGGTGTCTATTTACACTCCGGGATATTATAGTGGAGCTTCCTTCTGCCTGCTTTCCTTTGGTGGGCCTCAGCTGGTCTCTTTGGAGGAGCTGAAGTCTTTTCCTCTGCCAAGGATGGCTACTGATCTCTCTGCAGGAGCTCTAGTCTTCACCTTTGCCTTAATTGTTGTCTCTTGGTTTTTGGTGCAGATTCTCCAGCTCCCAGCAGTGGCTTTGGCCTGCTGATGCAGACCTAGTCTCCAGCCCCAGCCCCACTGACCCTTCAGTCTTCCTTCCATGGTAGAGTCCTCGGCCTCCTGTTACAGACTGGCACACAAGACACGGCTCTGGGCTCCAGACTGAATTTTTTGGACCTCTAGTGAGTGACAGATCTCCTGTACACGTTCATATTTCACTCTGTGGCTGGTATATTGTCAGCTAATCTTGTAAATTTCTGTGTCCTACAGTAAATCTCTTTTGCTTGCAAATACTGACTATAAAATTTTCTTCCCTCTTGTGGATTACGGTGAAATATTTTCCACTTCTTCAACAGAGAGGAAAATGAAATTCCTTTTGCTTTTTCTCTTCCCTTTTCATTTTTTTAAATAACCCTCAGAAGGAAGTGTTGATTTCAAATCCATAGGAATTTGATGGGAGGTGTGCAAAACTTGTTGGTCTTTAAATGTGGGGAAAGGGTGGCAAGTTCTTTGCAGAAAAAAAAAAAAAAAATCTCATTTGAATACGCATGGATAAGTGCTAAGGGTTAGCCAGGATTGGAGATGTTGAAACAAAGGAAAGTACAATTTGCTTTGCATAAGAATGTAATGTGCATTTTCTGGTTTCCCTTGGAGACTGGAGGAGGAAGTTGGTGGGCAGAGAGACAGAGAGACTGAAAGAAGCAGGAGAATGAAACCTGACCGGGAGGATGGATAGTGGCTGAACAATGAGGTAACTATAGGGGCCTAACATAGCAGAACCAGCCCCTGGGATGTTCCCTTCCAAGGGCAAGAGAGGTCACTGCAGAGCTACTGAAAACAGATACAAGACTTTGCATTTTTTCCCTACTCTACTGTATGCAGTTATTCCCAGGCTTTTTCTGCAAGTCTTCATAAGAGTTACACACTCCAGCCCTGGGCATTATTGCTGCTCTAGAGAATGATAAACAGGAAGCTTTCTTCCAGTTTTGAGAAAAGAGCACCAGTGCAAGACCTAACAGCCTGCAGAGTCAATAAGACAAATGAAGAAGCTCAAAAGCTGGAATCTAAGCAACTGATACACCTTATCATCAGTGGATTACATATGACTGAGAAGCTCTGGGTATGTCTCCTAGCTAAATGCCCTGCTAAACTGTACCAGGTTTGCTTTGTGCTCTAGGTCAGTGTTTTAGTTCCTTTCCTCTCACTGATGAGACAAAATACCCAGTGTTCAAAATTAAGGAAGGAAAAGTTTATTGAGCTCACAATTTGTGAGGTATCTGTTCATAATCAGCTGGTGCCAGTGCAGGGTGGCATGATGAGGGGAAACACTTCAAGGTGGCAGAACACAGCAAAAGCAACAAGAGCCAAAGAGCGGGAAGAGCAATCTTCTTTCCCTCCTTTATATTGTAAGCAGGCTACTCACCCTGGGGCAGGTGTATTACTCATATCTCTTTGCCCTCCTCTTGCACAGGCTGATGATGTCTACAGAGTGAGGACCCTGTACCCCTGCTAAGTCATTTACTTAAACGTCTAAATTTCTCAGTTTAATACAATGAATCAACCATTATAATATCCTGGAGTGTAAATAGCCACCCAAGGGCATGTCCTATACATCCTAGGATGTACAACTACTGAGTTACTTAGTTAAGCTTCTAAACTCAAGTTGACCAATGAACCAACCATAACAACCACTGACCTCCATTTTCTTAGAGCATTTACTTCACAAACAATTTCTAATTGTAAATCCTGTATCTCTTTAAGATGTAAATCTTCCCAGTCTTTTGCCAGATTTAGAGCCCAGAAATGTTCTTTTTTTAGAGGAGACCTCTCCTTGTGCAAAGGTCAGTATCTAGGAAGACAAAGCTTTGTCTCCTATCATCTGTGGGAAGGCGATTTTAACCTGTCTACTCTTCCTCAGTTCTTCCCTTGCAGATCACTCCAGTTCTTAAATCTCTTTTGCTTTTAGTTTCATTGCAACGGAGTACAATTTGCATCCTTTCCTATGGTTCAACAACCTTGAATAGTCTTCCTCATTGCTTCTAATAAGTATCCAATGCAATTTCCCATCCCATGAATGATTAGAAAACTGAGATCTTCGGACTACTCACATCCATGTTGTGAGACAGACTTCAGCTGGCAGTGTCTGCCTAACATCTTTTCACTCTTTCTCTTCTCACCACTACTCTTTCACTTTACAGGAGGGTTTCTGCCTTCTCTGTACAGTTCTGAAGGAAACAACGTGGAACATACATTGCACGCTCTCATAGCTCTCTGCCACCTGAGCCCATTTGGATCTACAGATTTCTCAGGGTTATTTGCATCTTTAGTTGAATAGCTCAGCACAGAAGAGAGTTTCAGTGAATCTATCTTTGTACTGGGATTTTAAAGAGAGTCTTTATTGGACAACTTTTGCTAAAGTCCTGAACTTTTACAGCAATTTTTTTTTGGAATCAAAGTTGTTGAGTTCTTTAGTATTGTAGGTTATCTTAGTCATTACTTTTGATTTCCTTCTTGTTTTGTCTTGTATTAGTGATTACTTAACCTTAGCCATTCACAGTGACAGAATCATAAATGATATGGGTCAGATGGGAAGCTAGCTCATTTTTATGTGAATAACAGACAGAACTTCAAGAAGGATTTTCAACACATCCTACAACCCTCTTCCCTTCCATTCTTTTTTCTTCTCTTGTCAACCAATTATCTGTGTTTCTATTGATTGCTACATGTACGTTTTAATGATTTTTTAAATAAAATGGTTTTATTGGTATATTTTACATATATAAAATGATCACATTTATCACTCTTAATTTGTACATGATATAACTTGATTATTTTTTCTCCCCATTCCTCTATACTCTCTTAAACCCTCTTCCCTTCATTATTTACAAAATATTTGTTCCTATTTTTCCACTTAGTGTGATGTTGGCAGTTGATTTATCATACATAGCTTTTATCAGATTTTATTTATTCCAATGTTCTGTAGGATTTTTACAATGAATGGGTGTTGAAATTTGTCAAACACTTTGTCTGCATCTATTGATATGATCACATGTTTTTTTGTCCTTGGCTGTGTTAAGATAGTTTTATAGTTAAATTTATTAATTTCCCTGGGATGAATCCCACTTGGTCATGGTATATCTTGATGATCCCTGCATTTTGTTTACAGTATCACACTGAGGATTTTTGCATCTATGTTTATTAGAAGGTTGGCTTGTAGTTCACTTTCTTAGTTGATTCCCTGTCTGGTTTTGGAATCAGGATAATCCTTGCTTCTAGGAATGACTTTGGGAGTATTTCTTCTCTTTCAATTTCATTAAAGAGTTTGAGAAGTAGTGGTACTAGATCTTCTCTAAATTTCTTGTAGAATTCTGGAATGAATCCATCAGGGCCTGTGCTTTTCTATGTTGGTAGGTTTTTAATTATATATTCAATTTCATTGACTACTATTGGTTTATTTAGAATTTTTGTAGTTTCTTGATTCAGCTTTGGTAACATATGTATCTAAGAATTTGTTCATTTATTCTGCATTGTCCATTTTATTAGAATATAAATTCTCAACGTAGCTATAGGTTAATCTGGATTTCTGCATGACCCATTGTGAGTTCACCCTTTTCTAGTTGCTTGGATTTGATTCTTCATTTCATTTTAAGTTTGCTAAGTGTTTGATTTTTTTAACCTTTCAAAGAGCCAACTCTTTGATTCATTGAATCTTTGTACTAATTTCATAGTCTCCATTGAATTTTCTTTTTTTTTTTTTTTTTTGTCTTTTTCCTTTTTATCGGTACTGGGGATGGAACTCACGACTGCCTGCTTGCAAGGCAGGCGCTTATGCCATTGAGCTAAATTCCCAGCCCCTCCATTGAATTTTCTGATCTTTGTAATTTCCTCCCTTGTGTGAGCTTTGGGCTTAACCTGTTCTTCTTTTTCTAGATACTGAGGTTCAACATTAATATGTTTATTTAAGTTAACTTTATTTTCTTGATATAGATATTTACCATTTTAAATTTCCCTCGTAGAACTGCTTTCATTGTGTCCCATAAGTGAACTTCTTGTGTTTTTTTTTTTTTTTTTATTTTTGTTTTGTCACTGATTTCAAATTTCTTTGCACTATGGTATGATAGTATATAAGGGATAATTTCAATTTTTTTGCATTTATATAGGCATTTTCTATGAGCTAGTGTGTGGTCTATATTGAAGAATGTCCTGTGTGTAGCTGAGAAGAATTTACATTCTGTTGTTGTGAGCTGGGATGCTTTGTAGACATCTACCAAGTCCATTTGTTCATAAATTTGGTTCAATTCTAACATTTAATTGTTGAGTTTTTGGTCTAGTTGATCAGTCTATTTGTGACAATGGGGCACTGAGAACCCCCAGTATGACTGTGTTAGTGCTTATGTGATTTTTCATGCCCATTTATATTTGTTTTACATACTTCAATGCACTAGTATTTCTTGCATACATATTTATGTTTCTTACCTCTTCTTCTTAGATTATTCCTTTTTGAAGGATATAGTGACCTTTTATTTCTTGTCTCTCTTAAGCAGTCTTGGCTTGAAATCCACATTTTCTACACGTAGAATAACTACCCCAGCTGTTTTCCACATTCCTGTCTTCAGTGTACTGCTTTTCACCCCTTGATGTCCAGTCTATGAATTTATTTTTGAATTAAATGTTTCTTATATACAGCATATTATTGGATCTCGCTTCTTGATTCTTTCTGCTCACCTGTTTCTTTTGACTGGTGAACTGAGACCATTAACATTAATGGTTATAACTGATATGTATTGACTTATCCTAGTCATGCTGTTTTCTTGTTGACTCCTTTTCCCCCCTCCTTTGTTCAACTGTTTGCCTTACCTGGTGATTTCATTCTGTTGGAGTTCATTCTGTTTAGTCCTTGTTATCTCTTTCTAGAATGTCCTGTAGAACTCTTCAGAGTGCTAGTCTGGTGTTCATTGATTTCCTCAGGTCCTTTCATTATGGAAGTATCTTATTTCTCCATCAATTTTTAAAGATAGTTTTGCAGGGTACATCAATTTAGATAGGAGGTTTTCTTCTTTTAGAGCTTGAAATACTTCTCTTTGACTTGAAGGTTTGTGTTGATATGCCTGCTGTAATTCTAATTGGCTTTCCTTTTTAGGTAATGTTTTTCTTTTCCTTAACAACTTTTAATATTGTGTTATGTTGAATTTCTGGAATTGTGACTATTAGATGCTTTACCATAGATTTTTTTTTTTTTTTTCATAGCTAACTGGAATCCTACAGGCCTTTTTTCTGTATGTTGAACTCTTTTTCTCTGTTAGAAAGATTTTCTACCATGATGTCTGCGAACAGGGTTTTTAATGTTATTTATTCTATTTCTTGCCTTTTCATCAACTCTAGTCAAACTTATATTGTTGTTTGTATCACCCAGCAGCTGTTGGACTGAGTTCTCATCGTCCCTTACTTTTTAAAGAAATCTTGCTTTTCATGAACACTAAGCACAAGCTTGTCTTCTATATCTGAAATTCTATTCTCACATTAGCTCATTCTGCTGCATGTATCTTCAATTAAATTTTTAATCTCTTAGATATTGATTTAAATCGGTTTTGTGGATTCTGTTTCTTTGCTGTTTAACATTTGTGGTTTCCAACATTTTCCTAAGCTCCTCTATTTTATTTATTTTTTATCTGTGTCTGCTATAGAGTCACAAAATATTTCTGGTACTCTGGCTTCTCTTCAGATTGCATAAATTTATCATCTTTTACTGCATATTTCTTTCATTGTAGTCATCATCTCATCATTTCTGCAGCTTTCTGGGACATTACTTGTCATCTGACTTTTTTTTTCCTAGAGCGTTATGCATTGGCTTTGTTGCTACCACTTCAAGGAGTTCAGGTGGGTGATTTTCAGCTTATTCCCCCTCACTGCCCCCTAGATTTTCCTTTGGTGAGCTGGTCATCAGGGGTTAAATCTTGTTTAAGTATCTTCTCATTTTGTATTTTTTTTTTTCTGCTTTAGTTTAAGTCCTTGGTTGGTCGCTGTTATGGATATGACTACTTCTCAGAGGTGGCTTCTATTGTACTGAATTTTGGGGTTGCAAAAGACTACCTCCTCAATTTATTGAGTGTGAGAAGTTGCTGCCTACTTGGCCCAGTCTCTAGTTCTTTTGCATTGACCTACAATATTTTTTGTGACACTTAAACAATCTCAGTCTTGGTATGCCAGGAAGAACAGCTAGTTAGAACAATTATGTCACTTTTGTCTAATGTGGTACAATCCACAATAACAATAGTATAAAACAGAACCTAGAATATTAAAATCTGAGATAACTATTAATTTGCCACCTTTCACTGTATGATCTAGATTTGTGGTTATAGAACAAAACCTAAAACAAACCAAAAAACTGTATTCAGTAAGTAGACTTTCAATATGGCAATTTTACCCCCAGGATAGAAAATTTAAAATGGGTTGGGGGGAAAAAATAGAGAAATAGAAGAAGGAAAGATTATAAGCAAAGCCAGAGGACAAATGAAGGTCATACAAACTTTGAGAGATCAGTGCAGAATACAGGAGGAACAGAGAGAAGAGAAAAATAAGAAGAAAATAAGAAGACCAAAACAATAAATGACCACAAAGAATAAAAATGGTTTTCATAGTCACATAAAAATAAGAACAATGAAGAAAAAAAAAAATCCCCCAAAGGCTAAAGAGACAGAGACAGAGAGAGAGAGAGAGAGAGAGAGAGAGAAAGGAAAAAGAGAAATACACACACACATGCATGAGAGGCAGAGACACACTTCAAGGTATGTCTCTTCTGTCACTGGTAAATGTGAGGAGAATCCCAATCCATGTTGAGTAATCTCAGCGAGCCAGCAGTAGCTTCACAGTGGAGTACTGCAGTATCCCTGTGAGTCTGTACCCTTACTCTCCAGAAGTTCAAGTTGCTTTCTGCCTGTTTGGCTGCAACCAGGCCTCTTCAGCCTGCAGCAGTCAGTGAACCTTCTGAGGGTTTGAATTCTTCCGGGCGCCACTAAGTGGAGCCAGCAGTGTTGTGACTTCTAAACTCAGTTGGCCCTCCTCCAAGATGGTTCCCAGCCAGTCGCCCTCCCAAAGGATATCTGATCCCGCAGCATTCACCGCCAGCCAGGGTAGTCTGCCACGTCCACTGCTCCTCTGCACTGCTGCATCTGTCGGGGAATCTCTGTGCATCTGCAGGTCTGAACCACTCCTTCCACATAGTAGGTCCTGGCTCAGGGAGAATGCATCACTCTCCTTCCTTCATCATCACTGAATTTTCTCTCTTTGTTCTCCCCATTGGCTTCAATTCTAGCTTCAGATTCTTCCTGGGTCTAGGAAAACCCCTTTTCTTCTTTACTTCCTCATATTACTATATTCCAGTGTCTGGACACTCAATCTTGGAAATACTCTTTGTCTGCTCCTCGTCGCTCCACCATCTTCCCAGAATCGTGTTTGTTTTAATGATATTTTAACAAAATTTTCTTAGTTTATTATTTTCAGTTAACCTTTCATTTTCTTTTTTTTAATCTTTAAATTAATATTATTTCTTGCCACAAGTTTTGCCCATCAATAGCTTGTTTATATGTCTACTTACAATTGTGTCTTCCAATAACTTCTAATTACTCCAGGGCCAGGAGGCATTGGGAGTTCCTAGGGTGCCACGTGGTAGACTCACCGGCTGTCTTGTAGGTAAGGTGCTTGCTGAAGCTGGTCAGTGGCTGTGAATACTGAAGACACCACTGGTCTACTTCTGAGCCGTCAGTCAATGACGTTATTATTGGCTTTTATTTTTCCTTTTCCTTTTCTCTCTCTTTTGAGACAGAGTCTTGTGTAGTTCAGGGGAACCTTGAACTCACCATATTGCCTAGTCTGTCTGCAACTCATGACAATCCTCTTTCTTCAGGATCCCAAGTGTTAGGATTACAGATGGCTCCCACCAATGCTCAGCTACACTGGTCATTGTCACTCCTTTGTCCCCTCCCAGTTGTTTTCTGCCTTCCATGCAAATTGCTAACTTGAGAACAGTGCTTCACTACTTCATAGCCTTCAATTGGTATAAAAAAGTAACAGTCAAAACCTTTATATATTTTTTAAATACATAATTGTGAAGAAAGAAGAACACACATGTGTTTCTGTTTAAACATTCATTTTTGTTTTATGTTTTCTCTTTTTAAATAAATCAAATCTGTCATCACTGTGTTAGGAAGATCATGGAATAACTCCCCCAACCCAAAGAAAAAGAAAGAAAAGAGAACACATGAGTTGAAGCTAATCAGATGTCTGTTAGAATCCTGTCTTCATAGTTTTAAGTCTTACAGCTATTTTGTTATTGTTTCTCTTGTTTTGATACTGGCACATTTTGTTAGCTTTCTTATATGTCACACAGAGATTATAATTCCACTATCCAGGTATGGGGAAAGTATGTAAATGAAGCTTTAGATTTTAGTAAACTAAGTGGAGGTGATGATGATGACATTGATAAATCATTGTTACATTTACATATAATCCTGTGCTAACAGTAATCCCTGATCACATCACATTACATGGCCAATGAGGAAAAATCCACTGTTAATAAATATCAGGACACCTCACTTGAGCACTTGCAACAAAAGTAAATGATTTTGCAAAGGTGAGGGTCAGAATTCTTTTAATAAAGCCAGGATCGTAATCGACAGCCAAAGAGTTATCACAGAGTGACTCTTGGGAAAACTCAGAAACTTGTAAAATGTAAAAGCCTCTTGTTTCTCTAAATATAGAAAATGAGTCTCTACCAGATGGGATTTCCTGAGTGCTTCATCTCCAATACAAATAAAAAAAGTCCTAAAATCAGTAAACAATCTAGATATAAATACTACAACCTCATCTTTTATGTCACTTAAATAATTAAAATGATTCTCATTGAATAATGAAGTTATTTAAGGAGAAACATCAGAGGAGCATCCAGCCGGCACATCTAACTGCTTTTGCCTCAAGTGACATGTTCCCAGCAGTGGCTTACATTATGCCTTCATAAAACATGTCCTGTCATTTTTTTCCAGTGCTGTTATTTTTGGCAGATAGTAAGAAAAAGCATCAATCTGTGGTGTATGAAAGCTCTGGATGAAAATAAGGAGGAGCGTGACTCCTGATGCAGCAGAGCCTGCCTACAATTTGATGGCAAACCTGTCCAAACCAGAGAGGTGAAAGCGGCACTCATTCACAGGCAGGGGTCTGAACCCTGCAGTGCCATGGATTTGGCTTCTTCCTGTACATTTTAACAGGAAAACTGTAAGTAAATCAATGTCACTATATAGAGTAGTGTAGTAAACAGTGATTATAAGGGGATAGATTCAATACAGGACACATAATTTTTAGGATTATTTTGCAATGACCCCAAAAGTCAAATGCAGTGAAATACAGGTTATCTGTCTGAACAGTATAGATCCAAAGAATCCAGGTGAGGGCCTGGGTGCTCCAGAAATGTCCTGCATGTGTCCATCTGAAGACTTAGAGCCCATGGCAATGTCTTCTACGAGTCCAGCTGAAGATCTAATATACAACATTGTCTCATGCAATTCTATACCAAGGATCTGCATTGGGAAGGTCCAAAGATTAGTAGTGGAATCTAGAAAGTCTGCACCATTGGGAGGAAGGATCTGTGTCAGCAGGCTGTGGGATGTGAACTGGAGCCAGGAAGCAGGGCTCAAAGTAAGAAACAGAAGAACCACCACCTTCTTCAGTGATAGTGAGGACCCAAGCTTCTCTGAGGATGGAATATCTGAATTCCTATCAGGAAAACTAATGGGACCAACTTCTCCAGAAAATCAAGAACACACCATCTTCCCTTCTACTTCTTCTTTTATACTGTTGGCAACAATTCTCAGGTGGGTCTTCCACACCCAAGAACCACATGATTTAATTCAGCTATAAATTGACTATTTAATTCAGTTATAAATTGACTATTAATTAATTTAATGAATGTAGTGTGTTTTACTTTAGGTTTGTGTTATTTTTTCAGTATGGGTGATTGGATCCAGGGCCTTTTCACACTGAAGTACACCACCAACTACTTCCCTCGACATTCATGTTTCTTTTCTTTTTCTTTTTTTTTTTCTTTTTTTTTCCTGAAACACAGTCTTGCTAAATTGTCCAGATTGATTTGAGCCTCCTAGAATACTGAGATTATAGGTAAGTGCCACCATCCAGCAAGGTTTTAATAGGTCCCTATAACAACAATGCTGTAACAATTCTCCTCTAAGTGAGATTCCATGATGAAATAAATTAGATATCACTAGGTCAATGAATTAGTCCACGTTGATCTAATCGTACACTTTGCCTTTCATTGTCCAATAGCAGAAATACTTACCATCAACCACTGACTGATCTTTCCATGCTTTCTTACTAGCTAGCCATGATATGGCAATTACACCCTATTTCCCAGGCTTCTTTGCTTTTGAATATGGCCATAAGACTAATTTCTCTTCAGTGCAAAATGTGTCAATGGGATATACGTTAATTCATGTCTGGGTCCCTAAAACTTCCCTAAATACTTGTACTTCCTACTAATTGCCTGCTATACATGAGAATTATCTATAAAACTATTCTTTGAAAACTGTAGAACTGTTATCATTTGGGCTTCTAGAATAATTCCAAGGTGTAGAACCAAACTTTAACTGCTCAGTTAAAACAGTGATTTGGAAATGCTTCCCTATACATCTCTAAAAATCTAGCTTACTAAGCAGACATTGTTTTTTAGAATGCCATTTTTTTAGCATTTATGCAGGTATGTCTTTGAGTGTTTTGCATGCTCTATTTTGTTATTCGTTGTTGTTATTCAGTTTGCATTTGATATGCATGGAGCTCCTGGAAAATATTCATTTCCAACCATCATTGTTATTGCCAATTTCACATTAATAAGGGGATTATACAGAAACAGTTTTCCTGGGGTTGTGTGTAGCTTGCTTACTAATCATGGGAATGTACTTCAAAAAACTGATTGAAGATACACATCAAAATGAAACATTTACTTCAGTGTTAAAAATATATGATTATGACATATGATATGCTTCAAGATTTCTCTTGGAATTTGCAGAATAATTCTTTTGGTAGTCTTAGACAGATTCAGCCACCAGAATAATCACAGAAGATTTAGAGAATACAATCTCCTGAAATAGGAAAAAAAAAAAAATGCCTGATACACCAAGGCCTTGTTCCTGTTCCTCTAAGAGTTGTAAGATTTTTGAACACCCTGAGTTTTATTCCTACCTGCCCTGGGATCAAGGTGCCCTTCAAGGGTTTATCAATAGTACCACATTGTCCCTGAGTCTGTAATACAGAGTATACTGCCTCTCACAGTCTCAAAACTGCTGCAAGTGGAGCCTGGCTACTGTAGACTTCATGGACCCAGATAAGCTTTGTTGAACATTGGGTAACTGTTTACAATGAATCCTAGCATTCTTTATTTCCTTGATGTCTATCTACAATGAAAAATCCCACTTTGTGTAACATTTTGTGAGCATATTCTGTCTCAATCCATGTATGTAATTTGTAAAAGTATAGCCCAAGATGCAAGAAGTAACTGGACCCAAATTCTCAGTGTTTGCATAGTGGAGACCTTAGTTATTATTATGGTTCATATCTAGATGTCTCCCCAAGCCTCAGTCATAGGCCAGGCTTTTCATAGCCTAGTGACTCTAGGGTGGGTGATACTAAATTACTCCACTGATTGACATTATCATACTTGTGTATGGCACCACCCACAAGGCTGGTAGCCTGGATTGTATAGAAAGGAAAGACAGGGTGTATGTGGGCTGCTTGTTGATTGCTGCCTTCTGCTTATTATGACATGGATTATATTTCTGCTATGGTGTCCCTGCCATCGCATCCTGCCTTGGACCCAGCCAACGATGGCCTGAAACCTCTACAAACTGAACTGAAATAAATATTTCCACTTTAATCATGGGTGATGGGTATTTCATCACAGCAATGACAAAAGTAACAAGACAGTTATCTCTCCAGGCAGTGAGATACCTCTCTTTGGATTGGTAATTAGCAAAGCTCCTCTACAACATTGTATGTTGTATTGGTTAGCATCACATTATTAGATCAAAATGTCTAACCTGTACAACTTGAAGGAGGAAATGTTTATTTTGGCTCACAATTTCAGAGATTTCCTTACATGGTCAGCTGGCTCCAAGATAGGAACATCATGGCAAAGATGCTTTGCAGTGGAGAGCTGCTCTCTGGATATCTGTGGAGGGTATTATACATTTAGCTCTTCTCTATCGTAACTCACACTCAGACATATGCATGTTCACATGCCATACAATCATAATTTTTTGATGTGGCTCAACAAATAGCACAAAAAATTAACCACTTTCTTATGGAAGGAAAGAGAGGACAAACTCATCGCTCCAAACAAAACGTGTGCATGCATGTTAGTTAGATTTGGCAAATGTTTTCATACTCAATACTGAATTAGAGAGCTTGAAAGAAGCTAATGTGCTGATGAAGTCTGAGGCTGAGTCCTAATTCAGTGGACATAATGCCAGGATTAATTTGGCATGCTGGCCATCAGTGCAGGAGCCAACACAGTTAACATGTCAAGGATTAACTGTGCCCGCAAAAGGTATCTTAAATTCTACCTGAGATGGGTAGCTCATAGAAAGTGGCATAGTAGCTCAAATGTCTACTCATGTAAGACTTACATACACTTTTCTCTGACAAGATGCCAAAATATTACATTTAAAACATATGGAAGATTTGAGTTACTGACTTTATATTGATAGTAAGATGTGTCTTGGAATTTCAAATGATGTGATTTTTTTCTTTCCTTTACATGATGATTTTATTTTATTACAATTATCTGTGATTTAAGATTAACAGGTAGGGATGGGGATTTAGCTCAGTGGCATGAGTACCTGCCTCGCAAGCACAAGGTCATGACTTCCATCCCTGGTATCAAGAACAAACAAACAAGATTAAAAGGGAACTGGCACAATCAAAGAAAGGAAGAAGGAAGGGTAGAAAAAGAAACACAGAAAAATAAAAGAAAGAAAAAAGAGAGTGAGAAAAGGAAAGAAAAGAAAAGAAACAGGGAAAGGGAGAAATAAATATTTTGGCTTCCTAGAATAGCCTACAAAATTCGCACCAAGGAAAACACTTCTGAAAAAAAATGTTTTAATTTTTAAACACGTGGGTAGTATTTGGATGAGGGAGATGAAGGTAGTTGGGAGCACATTCTGAAAGAGTAAGGCAACAACTAGGCTGTAAAGAACAACTGAGTAAAGGGTCACGATGCGGGAAGATGGGTGAGAAGTGAGGGATGGGAGGAGCTCAATGCTCTTCCAAAGACTGGCAAACCAGGCAATGGGGTGGAGACATCTCTTAGCATTCTCCTGAGACGCCCTCCCAGTCACCTACAGGTGCTACAGAGAAAAATAACCATTGCCCAGGAAGACTGTGCTTTGAATTAAAGAGCTGAAAGAGGAAACTGCCCACCCTCAGAAGCAGGTTAGTTTCCCTTTCCTTTGTCCATTTTTGAGAGCGTAGAATACTTTCCATAGCTCTCATTTTTTTGTCTTTGCATCTTCTTACAAAGTCTGCCTGATCCTTTCCTAGCCCTTCTGCCTAACTTACGATTATAAAGTTTTCATGAATCTTTCCGTCCACTTGTTCAGCATCAGGAACTTGGAATCAGTCATGCTGAAATATTTACACTATGAACCCTGGCAAATGTGACAAAGCCTTATCTATAAGCACCCCAAGTAGGTGGTGGAGACAGAAAAAAACAAGTGGTAGAGGGAAAGTCTCTGGCACTGCAACTAAGTAGACTAGAAATTTTAAAAAAGCAATAGTAGATGTCTTTTCTGGTATTATGTTACCTAAGTCATCTACTCTTCATTAGTGATTATTAGTTGAGCATGTATATTAACTTGTATCATTTGATTATATTATCACAAACTTAAGAATAGCCACTTATCAATGATTTTTACCACAAAATCTTTTGGGAAAAATGTAGATTTTTAGAATTGTAATGTCAAATAAAGTGAAGATACAAAAAGAATTGAAAGCAATGTATCCTGAAAACCATAATATTTGGCTTACAACACAAACCACCTCCCTACATAAATTAAGAAAAAAGATCTGATCCTTATAGTGTATGATTTCTCTACCAACCAGTTAGGATTTCTTTCCCTTCTGTTTTCAAAGCTACTGAAGCAAAAGGCCATTAACAGACTGATGATCCTGCAAAACTTGTTTACCTCAGGAAAATTGCTGGGCAATATGGAAACCACAGGAGTGGATTAGGCTGCACACGCAGACAATCCATGTTGTGTTCAATTTAAGGTTTGAGGAAACCAAGCTGAAAAATGTGACCTCCCACACCTGTTCAAGGGAGAAAGACAAATATTAAAAAGTCTATGAAAATTCCTCCCGCAGTTGCTTGTTAATGACATGATGCTACTACAAATTTTGGAGGCTGTGGTCCTCATAACCTCCCAAAGTTCATTTGTAACTACATCTCCTGTGAGCTCGGAACCCTTGCCATCCCCAGAATAAAGTTGATCGGCTGACAGTAATGAGACAAATATGTATTAGCTTCATGCCTCAGAAACTGTAGTGCCCCTAGTGAATCCTTGACATTTACTGTGTGCAATTTTCCCTGGTGTAAAATGCAGTTTAAAAACAACTGGAACATATGAACATGCAGGCAGTGACCATGTCAGCCAAGAAGCGATTTGCTTAAACTACCTTGTAACCTGTTCCTCAAGTACTGACTATGATATGTGAATAAAATAGCTCAGATATTTGGAAGAGATGCTTAATTACAAAATCATTTTCTATAATGACCTTTTATTTGAATTGGGATATATATATATATATATATATATATATATATATATATATATATTTGTATTCTAACTTCTATGTTAGTTTTTCACACAGCAAGACTAACATAAATAATATGTCATAAATCTGATACTATTTTCCCTCAATATCTACAATAAAATCCAATGTAACTTATTTTCTCTATGCTATCCTTCTCTTCTGGTACTCCAGACTTCTTGCTCTCTGGCTCTAATGTGTTAAGCATCACCAGCTTCCAGCATTTAACATTTGAAGAACCCCTCCTAGATCACCTTTATTCTTCCATATTTACATGACTAGCATCTTTTCATTTTTGTAGGTATAATTTAAATTTCTTCTACTCAAAAAGGCTTTCCTGGACTACTCAACTAATTCCTTGATCATCACTCACTGTCACACTACCCTGGTGCAAGTATTTTGTATCACATCATGATTTTTGTTTACATTTATTCCAATGGAATATGAGCTCTGGAGGCTGCCTTGGATTGCACTGAAAAGAAAAATAGCTTGATCCTACAGATTTTGAGAATGTCCTTTTTTCCTCACTGAACATGGATGCATGATAGTGCTCTGAAAAAGTGCTTTTAAAATTTTGGCAATGGATCATAGACTCTTTGAATACAGGAATCAAAAGTATTACCTAGCCCACGTTTTAAAGTAAAAAATCCAAATGTGAAATGGTAGACTTTGACACTCATTTTTGGTTACCAGTTTCATACTTTCTCTGACACACTAGAATCTCTCATTAAGATTTAACACCACTTAGACTTCCACTAAGTTAGAAATTTTGTCTACAGTTATCACAATATTGAGAATCAGATACACATTTTTTTTGAAATTCTGATAAATGTCATTTTTTGGAAGAGGCATACATTTTTTTCCCTTTTACTTAGGTAGGAAAATTTCCCATAGTAATAGCTGTTTCATGTTAGATTTTGTAAAACAATTCCACTATCATCTTTAAAAGCGTACATGAAGAACATATCCATTCATTTATTCATTCTCCCATTTATTCATTCTCCACTCATATGTTAATGCTGTTTCTCATCCAACATATCCCTCAAGCTTCACTGTATTTTAGACTTGGATCTAGTTGATGGAGTTTGAGGAACTCAATGTATCTTAAGTCTCAGACTTCATCATACTGATTGACCCATTGATGAGGTCATAACTTGACAGACTTTTTGGGCTGCGGGCCTAACTGGATAAAGAAGATTGCTAATGACATGACTTTGAAGGTTTTTGTAGTGCTAAGCTTCTTCCTATCAGATTATAATCACTCTGTTTCCTGAGTGCCATGAGCGAATAACTTTCCTACACTACATGCTTTGACCGTGATGTATCATGATGAAGCCACCCAAAGATGGACTGAAACCTGCAAATTCAAGAGCAAAAACAAACTTTTCCTTCTTTTCATTGTGCATTCCGGGTGCATTGTTCCAGTAGAAATAAGTTGACTCACATAGCAAACATAGAATAAGAACTCATGATGCAAAATGTTTCTTAATAAACTGAAGTAACAAAAGTGACACACTGATAAGGATTAAATAAATAATCTTCATAGAATATAAAGATACGTTTTCTCAAAAGCTTCATTGTCAGAAGTTTTGCTATATAGGTTATCAATTCACAATTTCCATGAAAATCAAAGATCATCATTTTTAATTTAGGGACAAAATCCAATAATATTAATGTGGATTAAAACCAACCCAAACTCACATAGTTTATTAGTGAAAAGACAGGAATCTGACTCTAAAAGCCACAATCTTTATCTTTTTCCCTGTGCACTAAGCTTTTGAAATACTTAAGCCACACACCCCCAACAATTGTCAGTATCTTTCTTGAATTTGAGATACAATAAGCAGAGGTCAACCTTGGTGCATTGTATGGCTTTGGGCAGGAATTACATGAACCTGATGTTCATTCAACTCTAACTGGCAGGGGTTAAAGCGCATTATTCACACGTGTTGGACTTCATTATTCCAAGCAAGACATTGAAAGATTAGAAGTAAATTTTACAGAACAGATAGAAAGATCATGTAGTCATCGCACAAAAATTCAAAGATGCAAAGTTGTAGGAATAAAATATGTTTTTGGTGATAAAATTTTCTGGTCAGAAATGGATAAGAGTTTCATCATGGGTTAGAAGGACTGAGAGAGATGAATGCAGATGAAGACAATCTTGAAGGTCTTAAATAGAATCCGGTACATAGTGATAGATAGACAGAACTTCTTATGGGAACTCCAGGAACCCTTTGATCAGTTCTTACTTTCAACATGTTAGTTTTCTTTTTAAATTATACTATACTAGGGGGAAAAAAAATCTATTTTAAGCACCGATTCTCCTCCTATTATGTTAGGTATTTCCCACTCACACTGCAAGGTGGTTGTGGTCATTTATATTTTCTAGATTTGGTGGAAAGGTTTACAATGGAAATTCTCTGCCTATGATTCAGCAGTTATTTTGTTTATCGCATCTTGTTATTTTGCTACCTACCACTGGTTATTTTTCTTTCTGATAATTCAAGTATGTAACTTCACTGAACTGCTATTCTGAAAGGTTAGTCCACATCTCACATCAGAACTGAAGTGTGTACAAACAATTGTTATGTGTCTGTGGCCATGAGAATACTATTGTATAAGATTGTGATTCCAGTCAAGACATGTCAGTGAGACTTTGGCCTGAATGACTGGCAACCAACTTTTTTCCCCTCAAAATGAGATATGTGAAACTACCAGAAGATAACTTAAAAGAAGGACTACTTCCAAATAGGAAAGAACAACACATATATACAAGGAGAATAAATTTTAGAACTTTCTACATCAATATAAACCCCATAAAACTTTTCTTGATTTTTTTCAATCTCATTTTCCAATAAAGTAATTTGTTTAAACCAAATTGACTGTGATTTTTGGTTACTTATGACCAAAAATCTTGAATAGTGTTACCGGAAACATCTGAAGATAATTTTAGACAGTGGGTTATGTGATAAAAATTGATTTTTACCAACTATATTTGGCTATATTGTAGTGTGATTAGCCTGAAGACCTGTGTTGGATACATTACAAAGCAGAGTGTGGAGGCAGAAGATTAGGCAAGTTCAAAACCCTACTATTGCTCTTCATAGCAAACAGATTAAGCAGATACATGTGTTCTCCAACATATGAAGATGACATATACATTCAGAATAAAATAAAAATTTAATCACTGTGGCAAGGCGTCTGCGTGTATGTGTATGACAACTAAACTCCAAATAAAGGCTATCATCAAACAGAAAAAAATGGGGCTTTGGGATATAGCTCAGTAGTAGAATGCTTGCCTCGCATGCGTTAAGTCCCAGAATTCAGCACCTAGAACAACAGAAAAACAAAACAAAACAAAGCAAACAATAAGAACCACTCAAGAAACAAAACAACAGTACCATCTTGACCTGGGTATTTTATGTTTCTAGTTCCTTTGTGAGTGGCAGGTATTTTCATAGCATAGGTAAGACAGTTGCTACCTGTTTAGAACTCAAAACTGAAATAACTGAATTTGAGTGACATCATACATCATACATTACTCCAAGTATCAATTTAGAAAGAAAGTACAAAAATACACACGCTGAGGCAAGATATAGTACAGTTAATAATTATGTGTGTGTAAAATTATATACTTTAATTTCTGCCAATATAGAAGACAAATCACTGGCTTTCCCTAATTAATAAAGTGACACAACACATATTTCAGATGTTTAACACTTTAAGGGTTCAAGTTCTTCAGTCAACGCTGGATGATATATGTTTTGCTTTTGATAATTAGTATCTTATCTATCAGACAGTGTATTCACTGTCAGCAAAGGATCATCTAACTGAAACCCAAAACTGTAATGTGACATTTCATTCTGATTCTGGGAAGCTTAATTACAGAAGTTGTAACTATGAGGCCAAATTAACTAACCATATTGGATGATTTGATTCATTACAGAATGAATATCTGGGCCCCTCCTCTCCTTCTCTAATTTATATTGCTAAAGCTTTACCAGGTCTGTAGCACGTCTGGATTTGAATACGTCATCCTTAAGGAAGTGATTAAGTTTAAATGAGAAGAATGGATTAGTGTCATTACAGAAAGCCACACCAGAGAACTGGCTGCTGCCTTTCCCTGTATGCAAACATACAAAGGAAAGGCCATGTGTCACCACAGTGCAAAGAACAGAAGAGAGCCTTCATCAGGAGCGACATGGCTGCACCTGGCCCAGACTTCTAGCTTTCAGAACTCTGACTCATTAAACTTCTATTGTTTAAGGCACACAGCCTAACCGCACTACAAAATTCCCATACACAAAAAGACACAGATTAAAGCAAGGAGATGAAAAAAAAGACCAAAGAAACAGAAATATTTCTGTGGTCAGTTCTTAGATAAACTGCAGAAGGAGATAAATTATTCATTTTAGGATCAAGAAAATATGGAACAAATAAAAAAATTATTACAATATTGAATATGAAGTGAGAAAATCCTTACTAGAGAGGGATTAATTTCCTATGGATATGCTGCCTTTAATAAGAATGTATAACTATTATTATATAATATCTTTCTTGTAATAAGACTTTCTCTTTACATTATTATTTTTTCTCCAACTAGTTTCCAACCTCTTTTGAGGCAATAACTCCATTTGTGTCTATATTTATATCCACAACCACATCTATGTATAATAAATGCTAGACGATAGTCCCTAGTTTTCATTTCATGACTATATTGATTGATTCATAGATTTGAATATCAAGTCATCTCCTATTTTTATTATCCATTCTCTTTCCTACATGCCTTCCAGACAAATATGTTGAGAGCAGGAATTGTGTTTTTTTCATCATGTGGTATTTAATAAATATGTACTGAGTATAAATAAATGACATAATAAATCAAAATGAGCACAGGAAGCTGTGAGGTAAGAGATTTCTTCTTTATAGAATGGAAATTAATTGTGTGAATCTCTGCAGTGGAGGGATACTTTCACCAGGGATGTTAATGGGGAACTTAGTGAATCCTAAAAATTAACAATTACACTAGAGAAGACTGAAAGTTAAGATTACACGCTAAGAAGGTTTTGGGCAACTTTATTAGTTATATTACTGAACCATTTATATCCAGGACAAGAAAAAATATCACTAATAATACAAAGATAGGAATATATATTCCATATATATTTTATATAGTCTACATATAAGGTCAAAAAAAATCTGTCTTTATTTTAAAGCATTTATAAAACAATTATTTCCCTTTAATTGATGTAAAACTGTTTTAAGGAAATGCTGTTAGCTTAGAGCCTGTAAAGGTTCTTACAAAGCTTCTCAATTGTCCAGTATACAAAATGCATGACCTTTGTCCATTTTGAAGCATCTGCATCTCGAATTTGTTTTGATCACAGGGTACTAGCGAACATAAGCACAGTGAATAGCCTTCTGTGCTGCAGTTTCGCTAGCCTGAAACAATAGTATCCACAGAACAATGTTACACCTCAGACCTCACATCATCCAGTGCCTTAGAAAATTTTCAAGGGCAAATATACTTGGCAATGAATTTAAGCGCAAGTCGGAGTAACTTCTTCCCCCTGAGAAGCAGCTACGAATCATAACTAGCAAGTGCCACGAAAAACACAATTGCATTTTACAAAATCCTAAAACTTGACTGTATAACATGATGTCTGCTAAAACTAAGAACAAGTTATATTTTTAAAAAGGATGGTACAAAACACTGGGGTGAGAAAGAGGAGTAAGATGAACGGGATAAGGAGGAGGAGAAAGAAAACCACAAAAATCAGGATTCTATTAGAGTATGCCAAAGGTCAAATTATGTTTAATAACCTTTCTAATTTTATGAGGTATAAATATGATGATAGTCATGTCATGACATCGTTTAGCCCCGGAATTGAAGGAGTGCTTGGTCATTTAGATAATGGAGCTAGGGATGGTAATAGGATAAAACGTATAGTGCAGGGTGACAGGTTAGTTCTTTTAGGATCATAGGCTCCTTCCCAGCGCTGCATAAAAGGGATTATTATATGGCTTTCAGAAGTATCTTGACATTTCCATTAAAATCATGATTTTGACAGGTTTATGTATTCGGCCTCTTTCATTTGCATGGGATTGAAACTTGACATTAGAAATCCTCAGACCAAATGCATTTTAACATCACACATGCTTGCATATTTATGTGTTCACTCAGCAAATTCAATGTGTAAGCCTATAAAAGATATCAATTTTTAATAATTCTCATACTTTATAATTTTTACTTAATCCCTCATTATTTTGGCAAATATAAATATACTCAAAAGACAAAAAAAATTGAAGATTTTGAATGAATCCAATTTTCACAAAAGAGCTCTATTTTTGGTTATAACCAGGACACTTTTTAACAAAAGCATTCCAGGTTTTCCATGCAATTCTTTCTCATTTTGTGAAGTCATTTATACCACTTTCATGTGTTATTAAAATATTTTCATACACTGACTTTTATTTTTTAGGGATTATGCATTTTACTTAAAGGCATCAGATTTTCTTCATTTAAACTCCTCTGCATAGAAATTTTATTATTTATCAAGTGAAATGGCTTTTTTGCTTTGTACTATAGTCTACGGCTAAACTTCAAAAGCACTGAACACAGAATTTTAACCCCCACCCCAGATACACTAAATTAAGATCTGACTCTTAACAAGATACTTAGGTAATTCACAGGCATGTTAAAGTTTAATACATTTTGTTATAAATAACTAAAAGCAAACAATCAAAAAACTGTAAAACAGAGAAGGATATTTTTCTTTTAAATCTACCAATATATTATGACTAATCAATTACCATGTTTCTCAGTCTTTTACTAGAACTCTGATGTCACCTGCAGACCTTATCTTTGATAGGTAAACATGTCATTTTGCTACCTTTCAACCCCTGTATGTCAGAGACTGACAAATTGATCCATGAGTGAAATTACACTTGCAGCCTTTTTTTATAGTTTCTCCGAGTTAAGATAGATATAAACATTTTAAGATAGCTAATCAAAAACGTGAACAAAGGGTGATATTTCACCACACACAAACATTTGTATAGAGGTGTTATGGTTTGTATCTAGATATCCCTCAAGAGCCTTATGGAATCGTAGGTGGTGAGGTTTTTTAAAGTTGATTGCATTATGAAAGTTTACAGGCCTGAGTGTAGGATTTGAGTCTGTTCTGAAAGGGCAGGACCCTGGGGTGTGGCTAGGAATGGTTTATCTCTCAGCTCCTAGCTGACCTCTCCACTTACCCACTAATCCACAGGCACTGAGCAGATTTCTTCAGCCAAACCCCTCTGCCCTGCCCTCTGGCCTTGCAGCCTGCTGACTATGGACTGGAACATTAATCAAAATAAACCTCTCCTCCAAGTTGTAGATGTCATGTATTAACTCTCAGCAAACTCAGCAAAGCAGAAGGGCCTAAGACCAAGCGCGAGGGGTTTTAGCCAGTCATAGCATACAGCACACTTTCTTAGGCTCACAGAGCCCTGATGCTCAAATGCAATTAAAAAAAAAAAAAAAAAGGTGAAATAGGTGTGCCATTCAAATCTTAGGGCATTTAAATAAAATTCTAAACAATACATTTATTTCCATGACTACAGCAGCACATTTGAGTAATTATAAAAGGTAACATAATGCTACAAAGATAAGAACAATTATTCTTCACTCCTTTACAAAAAATGTGAAACTCCAATATATAATACAGATTTTTCCATGTGTGATATATGATAAAGTTAAACATAAACCACTTTAATAAATAAAACTATGCAACTTTAAAAATACTTTGGATACTTACTTTTTTGAGTAGAGCCATGAATACATAAGCAAGCAACCACTTTTATTATGTTTGATATGAAAAAATAACATCTAAAAATCATTCAGTAACTGACAACTATATCAGAGTTTAAGCACTAAGATACATGATTTTGTTTATTTTGTGATTCTAAGAGAAGATAACTGAGACAGGACAATATGTAAGAAAAAAATGAGGCAACTATATTTGTTGAAAGCCATTTCATTACACAATTGTGGGTCAGAAGGCAAGAAATACCAAGAGCGAGCAGGATTATGGGAACACAATCTCATCTATGAGAGAGGAGTCATTGTGGGGCCACCTGTGAAAGTCCTACCTCTTACCACTAATACACGGTGATAATTAAATTTCATTAGGATACCTAGAGGGGATAAACACACCAATCCAAGAGGTGTACAGGGTCTTAATAACAATGTCAAATCTTATGGGCGCAGTACAGAAGGAAGATAATGTGAACACTTGTTGAAAAACAACTTACTTTTATTTACCCCCCCAACGTGTATGTGTGTGTGTGTGTGTGTGTGTGTGCGTGTGCGCGTGTGCGTGCGTGTGCGTGCGTGTGTGTGTGTGTGTGTGTGTGTGTGTAAAAGCTCCCGAGGGACATTAGTCAGAACTTCTAATATTTCCAGCATGGAATAAATTCTGATACTTCCTTCGTTTTCAGAGTGGATACCCATATATTGCCCACTTACTGCAGAGATATGACTTCTACAGAGATACAACTGATGGTAACAAATCTTTCTCAGGACATGGCTACAAACTAGAATAGACAGAAATTGTTCATGAGTAGCAGGTATCTATCACAAAAATCTTGAATTTAATGCTGAAGGAAGAAGGAATACCAGCGGCCCCAGCCATTATTAAAATATGTGGTAAAGCTGCAAACAGCTGTGACAGGAAATGGGAAAGACAGAAATACTGCCACAGATATGACTTAGGGAAAAGAAAAAGGCTTCAAAGTCTACAAGGCTTCGGCATAATATGGCAGGCTACAATGACTGCTGTTCATAATGATGTCTCTAAATTATGGAGAGAAGAGATACCTGGTGTTTTCTGTCTACAATAACAATACTAACAAAACAATGCAATGTTTGACATATTTCAGAAAGTTTTCCATCAAAACTCTTAGCTGGAAACCTTTCTTACAGGGAGATATTTTAGTTATCTGGAATATTTGAATATGTGAATGTCTTCACCCACGGTCCCAGGTATATGAGACAGACCTGTTCCAAAACAGTGACAGAAAATAGAAAGCCTGAGCTCATCTTCCACCAGCAAGAACTGTAGTCAAGGCAGAGAGGTTAACTCAGAGAAGGAAGCGCAATTATCCAGCAGGGCATGTAAACACACAGTGTGCTAGTGTGCCCTTTTCCCCCATTTGCATTTCATTTCCAAATTAATTATTTTTTACTGAAGCTCTGCACACGAATTACAATCCATACCAGAGAAGGCTTAAGTGCAAGCAACTAGACCCATTAGAAAAGGTTAATCATATTTTTTTAAATGAGACACTTATTCAGTAAGAGCTTTCTAGTCACGTATGAGATCTTTAGATATGTCTTAACTGATGCACATGTATGACAATGTAGAATCAAATAATTCAGCTTGAAAATGTGTACAAGTGGATATTCCACTGCTTGCCTCCAAGAATAAAATACATTGTGCTGCACTCTAGCAATGAGCATCGTTTTAGCATTCAGCTAGTGTTTGCTTCATGGGCTGTAACTTGGTTCATTCATCAGTCTGAAATGGGCTAATTTAAAATAGGCTGAGAAAGAAAAGGGGTAAAAAGCTAATTGTCTGCAAAGAAGTGTTAAGAATGCAGTGAAAATATAGAAAATTAGGAGTTGAAGAGGTATCTTTCTCAGCTGCTGCAGCCTACTGTTTGAGGATGCATACCAGTGATTTGTGAAGATGCGTGGACACTGAATTGCTTTGCCCACAGTGCCGGGTCTAGTGAGTGATAACTCCAATACAGCCTCAACTTGAGTGCATTAGGTGCTAAGTGGGTTTAGCAAAATTACCCAGAGCATTACATCATATTCTTCCCACTGCTTGTGATGGGAGCTATTATTCCTATGCGCCTACAGAAAATGAAGTGGTCAAGAACGTGAAATTGGTGAAAGTGTATGGGAATAAGAAGGATGAAGATAAAAGGGATTCACATAATTAGGCACTGTATTTGGAGAAATTGGGAACAATTCTGCTGAAATCTGAAAAAAATTATAATTTGCCTGTATTTCTTTTCATTGAATCTGAGCAAACTTATCTTCAAAACTTTATACTTGGATGCATGGTTTTGGGATGAATTAAAGTCCACAAATACCTGAGATAAATCAGAACCAATAAAAATGGTCAATTTCTTTCATTCACTTACTCCTATCTTCCCTTCTTCTTCTCCATCTTCTACCTTCCTGTCGGTCTTCTTTGTATCCTTTCTTGTTTAGTTCATACCATCGGCAGATAATGATTATATATTAAGTATAGTAATACTGATACAGAGTACATATCCACAAGCAGTGTAGCCAGGCCATTGTATGGACAGATATAAAATTTAGCAATGACAAGTACATAAAGCATGAAGAAGACATTTTTGCCTTTAGCTATACAAATATTTTTATCTGCCAGGGATCCTGTATATGAATGTGAGACTACAGGACCCTAAAATTCCAGACACTGGCTGAGTAAATACAAAGCCAACCATGTTAAGGGCTCAATCTAGCCAGAAGGAAGGCTAATTTCCACAGAGAAGTTTCACATGTCTATTATACAAAATGTGATGCAAATTTTCTTGAAAAGTCACAGTATCTCATCTTACCTTAAATCCTCAAATGTACTATTTGAATTTGAAATCTGCAGTGTTTTGCTGGTGAATTTTTTTTCATCCTTCAACCTTGCCAGCTGTATTCTAAACAAGAGAAACAGCCTCAGGGACTAAACCCTTGACACAAGAAACAGCGTGATTCTCCACTCGACTTCTATATAACCTTAAACAAGGGCCACAGAATACAACTGCTGATTTGTATACTCTTTATCTCAGAACAAGAGAAGATGAAAACAAAAACAAGGACCAGTCTGATTCCAAAGGAGGAAACAGAATGTAAAAGGATATTTCCTTTTAGTGCATTGAATGGCAATGAAAGAGTCAGCAGACTGTCTTTCTCTCTAATGCAATTATAGACTATTCTTACGGCTCATGATTATTCAGATGATATGTTTGGTTGGTAGTCACCTTAGAAATACAGAAAAAATTCAGGGAAAGTCATTTTTAGGGGTTTTTACTTCACTAATCACCCCTTTAATGCTGTCATCCATTTTTGTTATTCTTTCTTGATTTTTCTAATTGTTAACCTCATCATGAGTGTGCAAAACTTATTAAGCCAAACAATCAGTGTTCTCAAGCTAATATGGCAAGCTAATATGGCAAGTAGCACACTCTCCTGAATCCGAGGTACACTTGACAAATTCTTTTTTCCTTTCAAATCCTTCCTCTGGTCCCAGTTTTCCTCCTTAAGACACTCTCTTCACCCACAGTATGGATTTATGCGTTAAAAAATACTTGAATGGTTAAAATTTTTCCTTTTAAAATAACAAGTAGAAAAGAAAAAAAAAAACCCTAAGTAAACTAAACTATAATAAAAACTAATTAGAGACAGATCAAAAAGTTTCCAAGCATTCTGCCTCTGAACCTGGGAGATGAAGGACAGAAACAAGTTTTTAAAGAACAACTACGTATTTAGAGAAAATTTAGGTCTTTATAAGATGGTATTCTTAAGTCTGCTCTTTAGTTTTGATTAAGAAAATACTTGCTTTATTTTTCATCTAAAAATAAATCTCTGTGTTCTGGAATTATTGTCTTTTCTTTATTTTCTGTGATTGTGAGTGTTTATGTGTGTGTGTATGAGAGAGAAAGAGAAAGAGAGTGAGAAAAAGAGAGAAAGAGAAAGACAGCACTGAAAGTGTCATAACTAATGGTAGAAAAAATGGTTATTAGTGGCAATTCTGCAGCACTGTGTCAGAAACATGCTCCAAAATAGCTTCAGGTTGATAGGGAATACTTAAAGTGCCAGTGGTTTAACTGTTACTGACAGAATCCCCTAGGGCAAGGCAAGTGATGAGCAGTGTCAGGAACAGGCAGAACACAGCTCTGGACAAATGCATGAGCCCTCATCAAATGTGCAAACTGCCCAAATGCATCCATGTATGTCTCCAAGCCTGCACCATGGCCTCACCAACTGTGTCGCACGGACATCACCCTCTCTGATATATTTACTGACACAAGAGGATCCTTGATGAACAAGGATGCTGCAGTCTTTGCCTAACAGTACTCCTTGAATTCAGCTGCCACACTCTCTAACATGCCTATTGAAGTCACAACTCCAAGTGGGATCCCTGTGAAATCCCTATCACTTGTAAAATAAAAAGGATGCAACGTTTCCTGATGGTTGTTGTGAAAAGCACTAAATAAATTTTAGCAATTACTAGCCTGGTGTTTTCTGATAACTTTATGGCAAAACACAGATGGGAAAACAGTAGAGTTCAACATTTAATTATATTTAACAACTCGTCTTTTTCCTTGTAAAGATATCATAGGGTCTCAATTACTTTAGTTCTTTACTTTTCTATGAAAAAAATCCCAATAATGAAGACAATGTATCCAACGTGTCATTGGGAAATATTCTTATAGCTAATTAGTCTTATTTTATGGAAAATATTTCAGGAATATAATAAAATCCCAAAATAAATAGTCGTGGAGTTATTTCAATAAACCTAGAGATACTGAAATTCACCTAAAAGAATGTGTGAGCGAGTGGAAGAATAAGTATCAAGATTCAGAATTTCTCACCACTGAAAGCAAATAGAGAGGGACCTATCACTAAGATTTAATATGACACTTCATCTAGGTTATAGTTAAAAAAGGAAAAATGATGAATTTTCTTACCTAGATGAAAAATGTTCCAAGATGTGCATGGAGTCTTCAAAAAAAAATAATACACAGCAAAGCAAAGGGCAAAAAATGGTTAGTATCCTTTACTATGCAAAGGCCTTTCCATAGTAGACTGACAGGGTCCAAATCTCTGTTTCCTAGAACAATATAGTATCTGTTCTTTTATGAGCACAAAGTAAAGTGAAAGGGGGAAGTGGCAGAAGCACATGTATTAAGGGAACAGGTGTCTAATCTCCTGGGCTCACATTCTAGTCCCTTACCTTGTTAACTCCACCACCTTGGCAAACCACTTCATCCCTTGGAGACCCAGCTCTGTTGCAGACCACACGTAGAATCTCACTGTTACACACTTTATTTGTGACTAGGGCTATTGAGAGGGATAAATAACATGACACGTGTCGAGCAAGTTCAACACGTGTCTGGCACATATTACTTTTATCAATGTTAGCTCTATTATTGCATTGGATAGATCAGTGTTTTCACTAGAGCTGCTGCGTTATTAAAGTCCTCACTGAGAGCCATGGTTAAATAAGCTTAGAAAACAATAAGCGAAAGAGCACAAGAACAATATATTTACTGTAAGTCTTTTGAGATATCTCAATTTTCCAACAGCGTGTCATAAATAAGGAGAAGAAAAAATGCACAGGGTTTTTGAATTCTAGTTGAAATCTTCTTTTACTGTATACTTGTATGCAAACTGAACAGATGTTGAAAATGGCATACCTTTAATCTGAACTCATCCCAGATAAGGTGCCCCAGACTGAATCCTTTCCTGCCTTCTTGGATATTGCAGAGCGTAATCAGTCAAGGTTCTTTCCAAAACCATACCCATTGGTCTCATTTTCCATTAATTAAAAACAAAAACAAATATAAAAACAAGTTCTTCTACACGATGGCAGAAAAATTCTGAAGCCTTCTTTAAAACAACTTCCAGTAATTTTAATATCCTACCATTAACCTTACCTTCTCACCTATTTCTAAATATACTTGTTTCTGTAGAAAACAGCAGTGGTCCAAAGGTCCTCACATTATTTCTTGTCCCTATAATGGACCCCAGCTATTTTTCCACCTGACAACCTGTTCACTGCTCAAGAAGTAGCTCAGGTGTCCACACAACTAGAATGGCTTTCCAAAGACCATTTGCTTCCAAGCTATATCCTCTCAAACTTTAGAACTTCTTTCACTATAGCAATTCATGAAAGGAAATTTCTATAATTTTCCCCCTGCTAAATTTGGAGAAGAAAAGGAATGTCTTACTCATCCTACTTATTTTCAGTGCCTCAAATGCTATCTAGCCCTGTGAAAAATGGTGTTGATAACCTAGGAACACTCAAAAGAAAAGCAAAATATAGGACCCACAGCTGTGGGTTAAAAGAAATATTTCCATATAGGGAAGAGATATTAGCTACTATTACAGATGTGCCTCAAGGCAGGAGTCTACAGCTATGCTTGCCTCCAGGTAGCAAGTGCAAATCAATCAAATGATGTCATTTCCCCCTATATCCAAAACGCATTTCTTATTACCCAGAGAATTTGGACAAGCACGGCTTAGCTGAATCACAGAATTGCTCTCAGGTTATGTCTATCAGGAACATGAAAATTGGCATTTGAAAATCAGGTTTGTATTTAACAAATATTATTGATGAAAGTACCTTCAAACTGTAGAAAAACACATACTATTTATTTTGAAGGAGAAAGTTATTTTTCTCATTAAAGTAAACCTAATACATCTTGAAAAACAGAACAAAGTTGATTTCTTTTTTTTGAAACAGCAACTAGATTTCAATAGTTTGAAATTGATTGGGTCTTTGGAGCTTCTACCACAATACAGAAGAACAAAAAGAGTGTTTGAAAGGAAAAATGAATTTTGTCTAACACTTAAATGTAAAAATATTGACTGCAAATCTGACCTAAATACTAAAATTTGTCATTTTAAAGACCATGTAAGTTTTAGCAAAACATTTACATGACTTTCCTCAAAATTAAAATCTTTCTGAAAAATAAAATTGAAATAGAGTGCTAGAAACCACGTATTTCCAGAAATTTTAGCAAATAAAAAGAATCTTTTTTAAAAAGGAAGACATTCATGTCAAGAATTTCTTACTTTTACAAAAAAATATATTTTTTAAAATATGTATATTTATTTTCTAATCAGAAATTCTCCAGTCTAAAATAAAAGCCAGTAGGAGGGGCTAATTCTATGAAGGCTTTGAACAGATGAAACCAGTTCTTAGAGAAATTACCAACTTTTGATATATGAAAGGAGACAGAGAAAGCAATCACTTTGTGAGGGATGACCTGGTAGTGCTCCCCAGGGCTGGAAGGAACAAACCGCTTACGGTGCCTGCCGGCTTTGTCTCTGCAACTCACTGCTTCCTCTACAGTGATTTCCTTTCCTGTCCCAGCTCCACACTCCCAGCTCACAGACTTTTGTACCTGGAGCTGTCTCTGCAGACTTCAACTGGCTTCCTTCTGCCTTTCTTCATCTCTGCTAAAATTCTGCCTTCTTAGAAATATTTTGTCTAAAATAGATCACCTCTTCTCTCTTGATTTGCTTTTCGGTTTTAATTTGCATGACTTAGGGCAAATTTCACCAGCCTGGTCACACACATTTATATCCTTAATTAGTTTTCTTTATATCCTTCACCTGTAACCTAACTGTCCCAATACTAGAGATTATTTCTTGTCCTATTCATCACTTTCCCAGCATTTAGAAGCAAAAGAATGAAAACACTTATTCATTGAAAGTATGAAAGAATAACTTGCCTTCGATAATACTGTGGTTTTTCTTTTGTGGAACAACTTTTTTTTTTTTTTGCCTTATGCACAAAAAGCATACACATACCCATGACAAAAAAGTAAATTGACATACTAATCACTGTGTTACTTTTCCCCACTGTTTTCAGTTGCCATAGAGCATCTAAGTCTGCTCGAAATATTTCTTTTGATCATAGGAAAAAAAAAAAACTCAAGCTAATTAATAATTCCAATGCTTAAAATGAGAAGTGTATGGAATAAAATTAAATTTGAAATAATATCTTGTGTTTGAATCTGTAACTTTCTATAGTAAACACATCACACTTGAGGAAGGGCTAACATATATGATTAGCCAGAGACAGAAGAAACTTAAAATCTGGTCTGAGAATGTGGTGTGAATGATAAAAGCAATAATTATTCATGGCTGTAGAAGACATGTTTCATTTCCTAGTTTGATATTCATGAAAACAGCAGTGTCTTGGTGTTGCTCCACACAGTACTTTAGAATGTTACAAGAGCAGAAGATTCGGTGTAAAAATGTGACTAGTGCCAATGGATCACTTGAGAGGTATTACATTTGGCTGTTCATGGTCTCAGACTGGCTTAGGAAAACACATAAAATATTCCGCTGCATTCCGAGAGGTACTAGAGAGGGCTGGTGTGGTAGTTAATTTTGACTGTCAACCTGATTGGCTATAGAAACTGCTACAAGTTTACTGAAGCTCAGGTCTAGGTATGTCTGGGTAAATCATGGAGAACCTTTGGGAATCTTATGTGGCCATTGATTCCTTTCTTTCTGGCTCTTTCTGCATATTATGCTTCCAGACTCCCATAAGGTCAGCAGGTTTCCTCTCTGCTCTCATGTCTCTGCCTTGGGTCACCCAGGCATGACTGGAACCTGTAAAGCCATACACTGAAATAAACATTTCCTCCATTTAATTGCATATCTCAGGGTGTGTCCAATGACAGAAAGGTGACCAATAGAATTGGAGAAAGCTTCTATGCCAGAAAATGTCTATCACTCTGATTTATATGAGCCAGAACCTGTGGGCACTGAGTGAACTTGGATGATTGTACGTGCTCATGGAAATAGTTGTTTGCCTAGCAATTAGCACAGACAGATGTGTGACCAAATGTTAGTACTGCATAACAGGATTTTAATTTAGACACAAACTTGGGAGACAAACTATTACCCTTGAAATTATGAGACAGTGCTGACTTGAGTTCTACTTTAATTTGCTGGGCTGAAACATGTCATGAAAATTGTCCTGGGTGAAAGTAGTTGTGAAAGTATGGACAATTTTAGTTCTAGTGACGTCAGAGGGAAAAAGACTAAAGTCTCCCAAAAGACTGGAAAACGAAAGACATGAAATCTTGCTAGAATCACCTATAAGAATGGTAACCTTCCCATCTGAACTTAAATTCCTGTCACACACATGATAGATGCCTGAAACACATACTTATAGGAGATTACTTAGAAAATCCTATAGAGAAAACAGTATATCAAATCTGAGTGTGTACTGCAACTGGCATTCACAAGAGGAGGGACAAAGATGTGAACCCATTCAGTTAAAGGCAGGATTAAACACAAGAGAATTTTCATTAAACCTCATCAGGTACAGGCATTTTAAAAATAAAGACATAGATCATTTAAAGAAAGTAGAAATTTACTCTAGAGTGAACTACAGTAGCTGGAATGGCAAAGCTGTATAAGATACCCAGAACCAAAAGCTTTAGAAGAGATAATCAAGTAATTTTATAATGATATAAAAGGTAGGTTCATCAGAAACCAGAAATCATAAATAAATATCAGAAATAGAAGATTTTCAAAACACATCAAGCAAAATCAAAGAGAACTGAAGGCAGAAAGATACCGATTCATGAGTTAATTGAAAAGTTCAACTTTTTTTCTTGGTTTAAACAAATGATAAAACAAGTATAACTCAGAAAATACAGACATGTGAACCACTTTATGACATAGCAGTTTACAGACCTTTATCCGAACTGTTTCACAAATGAAATCTTTTCAAATGCATATGTAAAGCTCATAAATGTATAGCATACCATAAATTAATATCATTCCATATAAATTAAAATCCATAAATACAACAGGCTGAACTTAAAAATCAATAATGTTAAGATATTTTAAACATTACTACCAAATTTGAAAATTACTCAAAACTTTTCTAAAGATACATTTTTTAAAAATTAGAAAAATATGGTGCAGAAATATTTTGAAGAAAATTAAAAAGAAATTCTACCAAAACTGGTGATATGAAGTTAAACAGTTTTAGAGGGTGATATTTATTTTCTTTGAATTTTTAAATATGTAAAATATTTAAATATGTAAATATTATTTGAAATATATGAATAACTCAATTTTGCTCTCAATAATAAAATAAGAAACAAATTTTAAAAATTAAGAAATAAATATAAGGCAGAGGTCAATGAAACTGGAAATTTCCTAACTATATGTAATCATTTATTTTGGAGAATGATTTTTTTTTCACTACAAATTCAATTTATGTAATTATTATAAGATCCTTTGAGCTTCCCATCTTTTTTTGTGTGTGTAAACTGTGCTTCAGAGAATATGTCCATTTCATCCAGATATGTGTGTGTGATATGTACATTTTCAGTGTACATTTTCAATATTTTGTAGACAAAATACTACTTAATAAAAGATAATTACGTTCACACAATAAAAGCAATTTGTGAAAATTACTTGTATTTATGTATATTACTGTAAATACATTTACATTACCAAGCAATTAAATGCGTTATTTATAAGTTCAATTCAACTTCACTTAAATTCCTAGCAGTTACTTTGTGGTACAAACTGACAAACTGACAAATTGACACAAAATATGTATGTGAAAGTTGAAAAATACAGAAAAATCAAAAGTAAGTATGAGTAAGCATTAATCTAAGATGTAAAATAATTAAGCATAATATTTACATAATATTAGCTCTATAAATCAAATGAGCAGATGACTGTGTAGGAACTTATGTCTAGATGGCCAATTCACAGTTAATGGAAGCTTAAATGAAATTCAACAGAGAATGGACATTTCTGACCAAAAATAAGAACAAAAATATAAATATAAGGAGTGACATAGACCTCCAGCTTTACTTCACATCACATATAAAAATTAACTATGAGACTGTTTGAACAAAATGGAAAATCTAAAATGATGAAGTTTCTACCAAGATATAAGAATTTTATGAACTATAACTTAGAAAATTAACTACTCTATGTGTGCGTGTGTGAGTGTGTATATGTGTGTGACTTAGAAATTAGTAACAATTCCTTAAACGGACACAAAAATATTAGATAAAAATGATGAAAAGTAATAAACTAAATCAATTAAATTAAAAGCTATTGCTCATTGAAACTCACTGAAACTGAGGAATGAAAGCATAAATCAAAGAGAGGGAGTAAATATTTACAATAAAAGTATGTGACAGAGAACGTAGAGAATCTACCACAAAGTGCAAAGACACTTCAGCAGTGTGCCATACTAAAAAGTGTCTGTAAGCTAATCGCCACCACTTCGTGTACCTCTTGTAATTGTGGACACCGAAGGTAACGTGTATTAATCCCATGATACCTCAATACATTTAGTATTAAAATGTCTACAAAATTTTCTTTTCCTGATTTATACTTTTTTGATAATATCTATGTTCATAACTCATAAGCAATTACTACCTATCAACAATAACATCAGTAAAAGACATACTTAAAGCAATGGACAAAAAACATATTTTTTGAATACAACAAACATATTCAAAAAGCTTAAGTATTATTATTCACAAGGCAAATACAAATTAAACCACTTCAACTTCAGTGGCTGAAATTTAAAAGTGTAACATCCCAAAGCAGGTAGAATATGGATCAACTACCATTGTTATTTTTTACTAGTAGCTATGTAAATAGTATAACTGATTTTGTATACTGGCAGTTTCTTCTAAACTGAAAATATATTAACCTTGCAGTCCAGCTATTTCATTCTTAGGACTTGAACACCACTTGCCTGGAAATATGGAAACATATATCCATAAAGAGACTTAAAATTATAAATGTTCATAGCCTGGTCCACAAGAGAAAAATCCCTATAAATAATACAAAAGCTGTGTTAAGAGAATAGATAAATTAAATCATTATGTAATCATCTAACAGCACTAGGGAGAACAAAAGTCTTCTTAGATGTACTTTACTACATATTATATATATTATATTACATATAGGATATATATTTCAAAAAATTACCCGAAGTAACAGAGTCAGATACAAATATTACATACCACAGGAGTTTATTTATATAACATAGAAATAAGATGTGATAGTAAAGGGAAAAGACATGAGCAGGTATTTACTTGGCATAGGAATTGAAATAAAAGAAGCACTACAGATTTTTGTAGGATTATGGAAATGTATTACATCTAAACTAGAATGGCTAATTTCTACGTGAGTGTAACAATTTATGAAAGCATCTAATCATATACTTCAGATCTCTATATTTTAAGACACATAACTTTTATCTAAATAAAGAATTCTGGCAAGATATGGGAAGGCTTTGAGTAAACATTAAGTTCATTTTCAGAAAATTGAAATTACATTTGTTTAAATTATTTTATATATATTTCACACATATGTGCAAACACACTCAAAGTTTTACAACTAACACAATATCCAAAGAAAGTTATCACATTTAAGTACAAGAAAGGAAAAGATAGTAAAGCTAATTTTTGGATACATAGAAAAATAAGATTTCAATATTTAACTTTTTACCATAGATATTTAAGCTTTTTTTCTATGTTTTATCAAATTCATAAGCAATGTTATAAAATGCAAGGAATGTAAATAGACAGCATTTGTGCCTATTTCATGTTACATGCTCTTTCCAGCCTCGCCATTCCCTGATGTGTAACGGTTAAAATCAGTAGAAAAGGAAAACTTTTTTATTGTAACTCTAAAACACTCTAAAGAATGAACTTTATTTTTGAAATACAAAACAAGTCATAGTCATATTGTTCATATGCAAATCAAAGATAACATATTTACATTCTTATTTACATTCTCTATTTTAGTAAAATGCACAATTTGTGTTTTTGTTTAAAAATATCAACAAAGACAGGTTTGGAATCAGATCTATTTTCTCTTGAGTATTGCCTAAATTACTTGTATCAAACAAAATCTCATTTGGTGAAGGCAGTATTCCATAAGTGCACTTAACAGTGTTAGCTTTTAGTCCGAACTAAAATCATTTCAATTTATCAATATTCTTTACCTGTGGAGAAGTGCAAGGCAGTGTTATGTATTTTTCTTTCTGCTGTGTATTTCTGATTTTACCTTGGGATCTGAAACTCTACAAGAAATCTCACACATTTCTCTGATATCAGTGCTATGTGCCACAATTTCAGATTAGATAGGAAAGGCAAGAAGTGACCACCAAGATTATTAAAAATTCTCATTTCAAATTTTACACTCAAGAAAACAGTAGCTAACAGAGGGTCAAGATATTATACATGACCACACTTCACATATCGCTGGATGACTATGCTATGATTATTATACTTCGAAGAATACCTTGACAAATTGTAAAGGTGACAGTGTCACAAATTCAAAACCTTATAGAGTCATGTAGGCAACATAAATGCATAAAGAACCAGCATGTAAATAACAGACTAGTGCTCAGAAGAGTAACTGGATAAATCTAGAAGGACATTAACTACTCAGCCCAATGTAGCATCTACAGAACATCTGCATTTTATGACAGGCTGAATATATACATTTTTATGCAACGCCGTTGATTTATAAATATATAATGATTCAAGATTTTCTGGATGGTATACAAGCTAGAGAGCTGACCTACTGACCTAAAATTATTGCTGCTGTATTATTCAATATCTATGAAATAAAAGTATAGTCCTTAAATTATCTCACTTGCAGTATATTAAGGAAGGGGTTTCTATTGCTTCTTTCTACCTCAATAACAACAAACACAACAATCATGACACATAGATTCCCAAGGAGTTAATCATATACCTAATGAATAAGCCTCATATTCAACTCTTATAATTCCTAAGGGAGAACCCCTTTTGCCAAATTATCAGAATAGTGTTATAGTGTTTCAAAAATGGTGACGAAAAAAAAAAAAAAAAAACCATGTTCATTTTAAGGAGAAAAGACAACTCGAGGCAAAGTTTACATATTTTGACTTTAAGCTGCTGTCTAGAATCTTGCACACGAGTCCATGTGATGATGCTGGTTTTGGGAAGTGCTGTGGAACTCTTAAGACAGAACCACTTGTGGGATGCCCAAGGGTAACTGCAGGGGCAACTCTTAGTAAGGTACAGATGTGTCCAATGGTTTCCACCATGACACAAAGACAACTGTAGCTTTCTCCAGAGGTCAAACTATTGTCTTAATATTGAACTTTGAACTTCCAAAACTGTGAGCCAAATAAACTTCTTTTCTTTGAAAATAACCTGCCTCAGATGTTTTACTATAGTTATAAAATCTATCAAATCTATATGTTGCTTGGAATATAGAGCCATTAGATTTTTACTTACTTATCTTTTTCCAAAATCTAAACTGCAAGAACCCAAACAGTAAGCAAAGTTACACTAAGAGATAAGGCCTCATGTCCATTGCAGATGATTTGCATTTTAAAATAGAATGCCAGAGAAAGGTAAAAAATTAAACTCAGTTGTATAATGCTCTAAATTAAGTACTCTACCTACAGGCCAGGTAGGAAGCTGGAGATAAGATTCATGGAATCACTGAAGTTATGGCAGGGGTAGCTGCAATTCAAAATATTTTATTCCATAAACATTGCATAATGTTTGAGGAATTTGAAGCAACACTATTTTTATGAAATCGCCTACTGGTAGCCTGCTGTTTCCTTTGGTATGACATTTAAAATTAGAATATAAGTGATAACTGTAGGGAATTTGACAAAATGATACATTCTCATGGCAATTTTAAAGCATTATGGTATGGTAAGCTTAACAAACTACATTTCAGATACTCACCACACCCTGTATTCTAATTTAGGAGACTCTCAAAATATTTTGAGGTATATAATATATCAAGAAAAACTAGAATTTAGAATAATTTACTACTAACAAATTCTACTATACAGATATACAATTTACCAGTACTTAGCTGGGAATTTCACTGTAAGATTTTGGAAAACATTAGTAAAATTCAATATAACTTTCAAGAAATACGTCTATTTTGTTTTCTTCTTTCATTTGTGACTTTATATGGGTCATTAGATTATAAAAGTCCTTCTCCATATGCCAATGTGATTAATCGTATGCTACAATGTAGTTGTCCAGTTAAGCACATATGTATTTTCCTAGGATATGACAAACAAACTTAAAAGTTTATCAAAAATCATCTCTTTCAAAACGCTTCTAGCAGAAAGCATTATAAGGTTAAAATACGTATTGAGATAATTGGTCAAATCTTACATAATTAAGCCCTGTTATATTCTCACCAGGATTTCTCCATTTATACAGCGAAAATTCAAAATAAATGAGTCAAGAATTTTCAGGCATTGTTTCTAAACAATGGAGACATATGAACATTGTGTCTGACATGTATATACATATTTTTTTCACTTTTTCTTTCTCTTTTGATCTATTATAAATAGATGATAGATTGCTAGATCAATACATCTATAGGTAGCTAGGTAGCTAGACAGACACATATGCATTTATATACTATTAAGCAAAAATAATAAACCTAGCCAAGTACTAGACCTCATAGGACAGAAATGGAGATTGACAGTCATTCACTTCTGAAAAGAATGAAACATGTCAGTACTTTCAGAAATGTATTCACCTACAGAAGGCCTAATTGCTGCATTAATTATTTTCATAAGCTGACAATCTTAGATGAAAATATGCAGCCAATAAGGAGAAGCATTCTTTTTTTCCTCCAAATGGATTGAAAGAATTAAAAAAAAACCTTTCTACTGAGGAAAAGTGTGACTCAGGCCAACAGCAACTTCAAAGCAATCATTTGTTTATAACATAAAACAAATATTGTCAACACAGAGGAGGAATAATGTTCTTCTGTAGATCTGTGGAGTTCTCAAACTTAGCAGTGATTATATCTTTTGAAACAGATTTTAAAAAGCTAGATATGCAATATTCACTAAAAGAAATGATTTCTTCACATACCAAATATACCATATAACAGAGATTGCTCAACTTCAAGTAGTTGAGACAGTGGATGATTCATATTATGCTTAAACCATTAAAATCATTCTGTCATATTATTACTTTTTATATAGCATGACCTCATTTACGATAACTACTCAAAGATCCTACCACTGAGCTCCATTTCTAACCCCAATGTACTACAATTTTTAAAGCATGTAATATTTTCTGATAGAGTAGTAAAGGGTGTTTTATATGAAATGTACCTAGTAAATGTGCCTAACTTCTCAGAGGGTAACCATAAAATACCTAACAGTAAATTACTTATCACATTCTTTTTCTTTTATTTAAGTTGGAAACTGTTTTCATTATTTCCTTAAAGTTTAAGATAAGTCATTAATAATTTGAATTATCATGCATCACATAGAAAATATACAGAAACTAATCACATTTCGCCTGATATTTCACTAGGTACTAAGAAATGTGCGCATATAAAATGTTTCCCTTTACTTAAGTAGCTTAGAATTAAGTGAACATGACAAATAGCAGCAATAACTACAACAAAATAACAGGAGAAAACTCAACCTAAGAACAATTGAATTTGAGAGGTCCCACAAATTTATAACATAAGATATGCCAGTTACCAAAACAAATTGATGGACTAAATTATTATTCATTCTTCGAACATTTATTTGTTGTTGTGCTCTAGCCTTTGGCACTGATATATTTTAACTAAGGGAAATAAAGATGGGGAGGAATTTGTGTGAACAGATTATCAGCCTGCCAGGTGAATGAAAGCAAGTCAATTTTCTTCTTAATATGTTTCATGGATTATTATTTGAATATGAAAGATGAGCTTTCTTTCTTTCATAGGATGCTACTGAAAATATCTCATGAATGATTTCATTGACTTTTCTTCCTAAGAAGAATTTAAATATGCAATAGAAGTATTCCAGAAAAGTCTTGCTGTTTTAAACATTTCCAAAATTTGTTTTAAACTTTGTTTTAAAGTTTCCAAGTGTATGAAGAAAATGAGGCTTAGCAGACTTTGCGAAACATAAGCAGGTTTGTAACAAAAATAAGTATCTGAATTATTTTAAATGATTGCATTTTTAAAAAGATAAACTGTATGCTAACATGTAAAGAAATGCTACTTCAAATAAAGAAATTTACTTTACAACTTAAAGCAAACATAGATCATAATATGACAGAAGATTCAGGAAAAGGCTGACGATGATAATTACGGAGATAAGGTAAAACTGCACAAACACTGAGAAAAAGCACAGAAAAGTTTGTAACACAGAGACTGTGTTCAAGTGAGAAGGAAGATACTCTCAGTATCATAAACAGCATTCAATTTCCTTTCTTTTTGTGCCACTAAGCTTTACTGGTACACTTCACATTTGCCTACTGCTGTTTAGTAGTAAATATCAATAATTTTCTAGAAAAATTTTTGCTTTCACATTCAGATGATAGCATACTCCCATTTATCAATAACTTGCAAGATGATTTATATTATGTAAACACATTGTAATGGAACATATACCAGTTACTTTTGTAAAAAAAGTTTATGTCATTATGTTTCTATTATCAAAGATGTATTTTTGGTTTACCTAATGACAGTAAGTTACTGATATTCACAAAATTACACCTATTGGAGAAGAAATACACTAAAGTACATACTAATTGTGCAATATGGTAAATGTAAATACTGAAAAATACAATTTATAAGTTTCTGACTTTGACATTGTGTTCTCTTCCAGGTTCTATACTTTTGCTTATGAAGTTTTTCTCCCCGTCAGATTTAAAATTCTCTTTTTTCTAAAGTAAATGTATATGGTTAAATTATACAATGTGATGATTTGATACATGAATATATCTTAGAACAAGAAGAATTTTCTTTTCTCTGAAGCTCACCATGATATGAAGATTCCTTGTCTTTGTTTAACCCTTTTACAGTGTGTAGATCACTTTTGATGTGTTTAAATAACACCAGGCATGACAAATCAAATATATATCTTAATCTACAAACTTGTGATAGTATAGTGCATAATAACAAGTATTCAACAAGTACTGTCTTCATTTAAAAATACATAGCTCTATTTTATCCCTAGGTAATTTGGGGATAGAATAAAAGAAAGAGAAAAATGATTGTGTTTTCAGAAAGAATTCAGGGTATGAGGAACATGTAAGTGGATTATTACAGACAGTGGGGAGCTTTAAAACAAAAGTGATATTCACTTTAGTAATATCAAGCATAGGAAAGTTGTTTGGAGAGAAAAACGTCAACAAGGCAGAGTGTAATTGCAGTGGCTCAATCTGTAAGACTGTAACAGAAATAAGTTTTGCATCAGATCAATTCTATAATAGTATTTGTGGCATAGCTTCTAAACATTAAATCAAAAAAAAGTTTATTTTTCTCCTACAATTTCTTTAAGAAATACAGACTTATTTTAAAGCCTAAGTCGTCAGTCTATTTTGTTGCTTGCAGAGTAAGTTTGTAATAAGATGTAAGAATACCGATAGTTATTACTAATGTACGTGCTTAACAGAGAGTATTTATCTTATAGATGTTAATTCACAACATTTAAATAACTCAAATGCAGCATTCACGTCATTGTTTTTACAACATACAAAATTTAAGAGAACAGCAATTAGCTGAATGGCTTATAAATGATAGTCATTTCAGTCAAATCTCTGTAATTAATTTTATGGAAAACATGAAAAACAATGATCAAGCCAATAGTTTGAATTGTCTTGCTATAATTATAATGAGAAAAATGGGGGTGTCCTTAATTATAGGATAGGAAATATCACAAAGAAAATAATATACTTTCTCTCTGGAATGCCCCTTCTTTCTTGGTTAAACCTATCTCAGTCATCTTTACAGATATACCTATGACATTATCAATTTTTGTATACAGATACATACAATTTTTTTTTAAAAAAAAAAGAAGAAAAGCCGTGAATTTCTTCACTGTAATTCACTGACAAATCCTTGAAATTCTTATTTGCTAGGCTAGGATAATGAGTCATATGATAAACATTGACTTCTACAAGCATTTAAATTTTTTCTAGAAATAAAAGTATAGACTTCGTTTTCTAGGCTATCTACATATTTCTTAGCAATATGAAATCCATGGGGAGGGAGAAATAAAATATCAGTGTTTTAAGTGAACTTCTGGTCTCTGGCAATATTTGATGGTCTCCTTTTCCTTATTTTAAAATTATTATCCTAGCCTAGCAAATAAGAATTTCAAGGATTTGTCAGTGAATTGTATGTATCTGTATACTATAAACAAAGAAAAGTATCTCAGACAAACTGAATTAAGTCCAGTGAACACAGACTCAATTCAAATATGCTGAAGTTTAAATTTTATTACTTAAAATATACTTTATGTAAGAAATAGTTACTATCCTAGAACTGACATTTTATGAAAATGAGGGAGTATGCTGTTTCTATTTATAAATAGTATACTTCTATATGTTTTTCTGAAAAAGCAAAAATCTCCTTTTTTTTGTTAATCCTTCAGATGAATCTTTACTCTAGGAAAGTGTAGCTGTTGTGCAGAAACTGTTGCATGTGATAAGAATTCAAATGCCAAAAAAATCAAAATGCTCTGATATCTAGATAATGGTAAATCTTTTTACACTTATTGTCTTCATTTTATGATACAGGAATAGATATATACCATTTAAGTTCAGCCTCTATGATCATTTCACGAAGAAGATTCTCCTATTTCAGATGTATTTTGAATTCAGATTCAACTGGCAAAAATAAAGTAATATGTGTGAATAACTAACATATACACATGTTCCTATATTAAGATTATCTTGGAGAGCGAACTGGAATGACAACAAATACACATTAAGGACCATTTGAGGGAATTTTATGAAATTGCTCTTGCTTCCATAGATCCACCTTTTTTACTCTGTAATATCTGAGGATACTATGAATGAATGAAAACACCTACATTCTAGGCCCTAAAACCCACAATGAACTGTTTAGTAGGAAAGATCACTGAACAGGTATTTTTCTCCACTAAATTCTTGCAGAATTAGAGACTGAGATGGCACTTTTGTTGGCTAGCTGATCTAGGAGGTGGTCACAGGGGCTAGAGGGAGAGAAGTAGGCACAGAAGCAAAACCACTAGAGCAGACCACTAGGCCACTGATCCGGGTAACCTTATGGATGAGCAGCTATCACTTGCACAGAACACATTCTACAATACACGCAGGTGGAAGAGGTGTCTCATCAAAGATGAAAGGCTGGGCCATTTCTTCATGGACATATTTACTCAACTGACTAAACAGTTCCCTTAAGGCATATGTTTCCCTGTGTTAATGGTACATTTGTATGGTACATTTGACTGGTTCAAGAAATAAATGAAAATCTCACCAAGTCGGTGAAGCCTATTGGCTATTCTACAAAAGAAATTGAAAAATCCTGTAAAAATGTTTCTGAAGTGTGGAATCACAGGGCTGAATCTCTGTATTCACCAACATAAGAGTTCTTTACTTCCATCACTGCAAAATTGCCTTTTGAGAAATGCACTGGTGACCATAATTCTGAAATACACACAGGAGCACACAGACATATCTGTGCACTTGTCTCCACATGTATTCACATATACATATGTATTTGTGCACATATTTATATTTGTGTTACATTATGGTCAGGATTTCTGATATTTCTTTTGAAGCAGAGAGGAAACCTATTTCTTAATGCTTCAAATGCTACACTGAAGGGCTCGTGCACCTGCTTGTACCACCCATGATCTAGTTGTACTTACATGGTCCAACCAATAAAGAACCTCCCATAAACCTCTGAATATCCAAGACTGACTACTCGGAAAAAAAAAAAAAAAAAGATATTTCACTGGAGGAGTCAGAGTCCAACAAAGGCAATAAAGAATCATTACTAAATACTAAGTAGAATATGAGATTCATTTGTGTGATAATCAGTTTTTGATGCCTGACAAGGAAAAGTCATAGAATTCTAAACTTTGGAAAATAATTTCTTGCGATAGAATGCTGTGTAACATTTTCAAATGTATCATAATGAGATGTGCATTTCAGAAAGATCACTTGGGTTAGCTTGAGGAAAATGCACAAGGCACAAGAGAGACTGAAGCCAAGGAGAAGAAAGGGGACAAAAGGAGATGCTGGAACAGAAACCTGGCAGGAAGGCTAATGATCAGATGTGGCAGGGGAGGAGAAAGGAAAGCAGGAGAAAGGTTTTAAGTGTATTAAAAAGGTGTGATATTAAATAAGGTGACCAATTCAGTGCTAGAAGAGAAATTTAGACTTTCAAATACTTTCTACTTTTGGTTTGAGTGGCCGAGTAGATGATAAAACCACAGAACAGTCCATTCAAATCCATCTCCTTAGATGTCCAACATGGTGTTTCACTTTTTTGACTTTTAAAACATTTATTTTGCAAAAGGATCTCACTGTGTAGTGCAGGTTGGGCTCAGGCTTGTAGTGATCCTCCCATCCCAGCTTCCAAAGTGCTGGAATTATAGGCATGCTCCTACGTCTCATGTACCTTTTGCTAAGGAAAGCACTTTTTGCCCAACTCTCAAAAGAAAAATTATTTTTCCTTAAAAAACGTTTCATTTACGTTTTCTGAGTATTTAAAAAGTCAAGAAAACTCCCAGGCAAATTTCTCCTAATTACCTTAATTCACTTGATATTTGGATGGAGTAATATGCTGAAATGTATTTCCTTGTAACGGATTGACTCATCTAGCAGCCAAAAAAGCAGCATAGGGACTCTGTATATTTCTCACAGTATTATATTACTGCTCCTGACAATAATAACAGTAATAATTACCCAATTTCAAATTGAAGAAGTACCTTTGACCTCCATTTGATCCCCATGATCTATCTAAGTCTGATTCAGCATTGATTTCTTTCCCAAGGAAGTTGCTATAATCATGTTATGGCTGATTTATCACAATATGCTTGCTCGCTAACATTTCTCATCTTGAACTTGCTTCTTTGATTTTTTTCTCCATTAAGAAACACATTGAAATGTTCTGTTTTTTCAAAGCAAAGCAAATTTTCCAAGTGCTCTTCTATATTTCTTTCAGTGGGTGGTATACAGTGATACCCAATTTTCGAGAACCATCCTAATTCCCCTAAATATGTTGGCAGGGCAAATACTGAAGAAAATAAAAGAAATATTCTGTGGAAAATCCAATCTTCGTTATAAATACTGTATAGTCATAGACAAAGGACATAGGCCCTGGAATAACTATGTTTATGTAGTAGATACTTTAATAAAGTATTTCTGTGTTTAGATACACTGTATTTATTTTTTTAATCTTACTGTCTTTACTCATAGATTATATCTAGTTGAACCCAATCTGCGCTCAGAAATTTCTTAACTAGTATCTCTAAGAAACAGCCAAACTTTTGGTAACAATAAACACAATGAAAAAAAAAAATAAAGAAAGTAAAAGATACCACTTTATATGGATTTTACATTATCTTATAGGAGGAGTGTGTAAACTAAAATGACTTTAAAATTAGCTAGCACTAAATTCACTTCAGATGACAAAATTGGAGCAGAGATACTAAGTAATATAGCAGGTCTACAAAATGTGATAATTCCTCTTGAAGAGAATTTCAAACTTTATAATTCCTCACTGAAATGATTACCAGTTGTAGAAACAGTCATTAACAAGGAAATTAATCGAGAAAAATCAGATTATGGTGTTTAAACAAATGACATCAAAGTGTTACTATTTAAAATGTTTTTGTCATTCACATTTCTTATTGCTTTCCTGGGAGCTCTGCTTGGATTATTGTCATTCTTGGCCGCAGGCTGATAAAACAGCCAATATGTGAGTCTCTTCCCATCACTCTGATGAACAATGAAAGAAAACAGCAAGAAACACTTTGCGTTATAAACTTATCTCAAAGGGAACAAGCCACTTGGCATCTTTCACTAGTTACAAAAGTCACAGCATCACCCTTATTTCAGAAAACAATGAGAAAGTTAAATCCCAGCAAGTTCCCAGAGAACATAGCATATTCCATCCAAAGTAATTAATGAATACCATAGCATTTTTAGCAGATGGATCAGATAGAGCACATGGAGAGTTTAACTTTGTGCTCCAAGTATGCAGGGGATTTAAGGAATATTCTGAGTCTGTTTTGTAATTCCCAATTCCCTTAAAAATTGTCCTAGAATCTCTACATGAATCAAGTCTGCACAGACAATAAAGTCTATAGTTGCAAAAATTTATGAGTCATGCGTAAAGCAGACATCATGTACCAGTTAGCTCAGTAACTCTAATAAAATTTCAGAGTCCTAAGTATTGAATTAGTCATCCATTTTTTAATTGGAAATTTTGCATATAAAACGTATTTTTCTGGTTTCAAAAAAATAAAAGAAAAAGAAACACAAAAGAAAAAATCCTAACATATGGTTCAACCAGCAATTACTGCTCCATCACAAAATTTTTACAGCTTTCAAATAGTTAAATTTAGTAACACTGTCCTTTGTGGTTGGAACAAGAGCTTTGCAGTTTATCAATGTCCTTACAATTCTGTTTCCCTCCATCTGCATTGTTAGTTATTTAATATAAATGACTTGTCAGAAGCAGCTCCCTGTATTTCAGTCTACTGTTCCTTCTTTGAGCTGAAAACTTGCTTTTATTTCTCTAGTTTCTTTGCTCTTAGACTGGAAGGCTCAATCCTCTGCCATGGAACGTGAGTGGGAGTGACGTGAGACACTGCAGACAGGGAAATGTCTATCTCCAAAGTCTTCTCTGCTTGTGACACCATGAAAAGTATTTTGCATGGTTACACAAATAAACAAATAAACAAATGCTCTGTTCATTTTAGCTACTGAAACGAAGTCTACTTTCTTCAACAGCATTTATTTATATTACTCAATTCCGATAGTTAGGCTAAGCACAGACTTTTCCAGAAAAGGATATGCTGAGAAGGAAAAAGGAAATAAAAAGCGTGAGGCAATTGATACATTCATTATGTACCGCAGACATATACTAGTCAGTTTTTTTTAAAGGCTGTTCACAATAAAATATTTAATTAGATTTTTAGATACTTATTTCTTATCATTTTCAGTCAGCAAATCCTTTCAACTCTATCTAGCCAGGGCAGGGAGCCAGGATTAAGAAATTTTAGAAACTAGAAATAAACAAAATAAAAGGAGCAGCATAGATATATGAGGATGCACATGTGGATAATTTGAGAAATACTAGAAAATCAGTTTGGCTGAAGAGGAGTAAACCTTTTCATGTCAGAAGAGGAGTAAGAGAAAATTCACAAAAGCAATGGAAATGATAGTGGAAGAGAATTCAGACATCTGCGGACAAAGGATCAATGTACACTTTGGGAATAAGAGAGAAATGATTGCTCATGTATTGGAGGCCACTGGGCTGATGGCAATGAACGGTATAAATAAATTAGAATGCACCGAGTAGAGCTGACAGGAAGAATTACTGCCATACAATTGGGAGACAGTAACAACGGCCATGTGTTGAGTGATTCATAAGTCCTAAGAACAAAGCACATAATCCTCTACACATTATCTCTTCTAATTGAAGTAGTACTATACAATACTCATTTTGCATACAAGAAAATTTTAAAATATTAATTAATGTAGACAAACTTAGCCATATACTGAATGATTCAAACATAGCCAGATACTGAATGATGGATTCTTGATGGAATACTCAATCAGTTCAATATACCCTCAAAGTTCATACTACTTAACTATTCTACTATATTGTGCAATATGTCTCAACTTAGTTATGATAAAGCTATACACATGCAGGAGAAAAGTTTAGCATCAGGATTCACCACTATTTCAGACTTTGTTGGGGGTAAAACTAAATGCAAATACTATTAGAAACATCAAAGATTATTGTCAATTACTAAAACATTCAGAGCTCAATGGCAGGAACTTTGAATCAGTGTCAAATGAGACTAATGACCATCACAGTAATACTAAGTCCGCCTTCATAACAGGGCACTGGGATGACAGGTTTCTAGAAAGTGGGCCATTTGTGAAGTACACTTGGGTGAAGTGCTCACATACTTTACATTTGGGAGTGGGACTGTGGTTAAGAGAAAGGATATAGAAAAACTGAAAGCTCTTTGTACCTGCCTAAAGAGTAATAAGACTGACAACTAACTTCTGGCTTTTCCTTTCCAGAAAACTTACTTTTGGGACTGCCAAGCTACTATATAAGTTTGTCCATGCTGTGGTAGATTCCACATGCAGAGAACGCATGGAGATGGGACGTCTTCAGGCTGGAAGGAGGAGGACCTAGGATTCTTTGAATCTCATTCAGTTCTTATGAATGTGGTATGATCCACTCTCTAACTGCAACTACATGAGAAACCTAAAGTAAGATCAATATACAAACTTGCCAATCCCTGGCAACCTAGGATGATGACAGATAAAGTATGGTTGTTTTAAACCTTTAAATTTTGGAAAATTATAAAACATCTGAAAACTGAAAGCAGGATACTATAAGAATAGGAAATCAGGAAATGATGAGAGGAAAATTTCTTTTTTGTCTTTTTGAAACAGGGTTTTACTCTGTAGTTCAGGCTGGACTTGAACTCACTTTGTAACTCAGGCTGGCCTCAAAGTCGCAGCAAATCTTCCTGCCTCAGCTTCTCTAGTGCTGAGATTACAGGTATGTACCACCATGACCAACAAAAGGAATTTTCTTATGTCATTGGAATAATGATGCCAAAAGAAACAACAATACTGACAAAAATTATCAGGCAATATAAGACAAAGTATCCCGTGGTTGGAACAGAATTCTCATTGCTTTGTGTGTTATTCTGTGAATTCAGATACAAGAGAAACATACTATAAAGCACTTGAAACAAGAATAACATCTCCCAATTATGGTAACATGCATTGACTCCTAATCCAATGCATTAAGCCTGTATGGAGGGCTAAAGATTGTTCCCAAAAACCAATGCGATAAAATACTCCAGTGATTTATGCATTTCATCTACTCTAATTATCATCATAGTTAGAAATGGCATCTCTTCACATATAATGCAATAGTCTGCTCAGACAGCTGTCTAGTTACTTTACATTCCAGTCATCGATCACCTAAATTTGTACAGAGTAGTATATGCTATTAACCCATTATTTAAAGGCTACCTGGCTTTGTGACTTCAAACTGTAATTGGTTATCAGAAGATATTGCTATGCTGGAGTTTCATTTCTTTGTCCAAAATAAAGGAACTGTACATGAATAAAAGGCCCCAGTTAAATGTACTAAATACTATTCATGTGACATAACTGAGTTGTGTTACAGATGTGACAATTTCTCCCATAGAGTTAACATGTAATAAACACGTGTAGAACACACTCAATAAAAATAAAGTAGAGAACTGTCTGGCTTTATGCTTCTAAAAGAAAAGATTGTGTAATACTGGGCTATTAGTCTCTGAAAAGAATTCCATTTCCTACACTACAAGCAATTTTATGAGTGAAGAACTCCTATATATACTGTATCAAGCTTTTTATAATCATAATATTTGGAATGTCTGTGGTGCTCTACCCCTTAAAAGTACTTTAACAAACATTAGCTGTAATTGTAAAAAGCTTTAGGATCCTTAGGGATGAAAAGTATTGTATAAATGTGCCGTGTAACCAGGACTATTACTTCTGTACATTGCTGCATAAATTATCAGAAAATGAGTAAATGGATTTCAGTTTCATGTACCTGAATGCTAATTGAGAAGAAAAATCTTCTTTCTCCAGTTTGAAGATGACAATTATATCACAGTCTATTTGCTTTAGCGGGTATTCACTGTTTGTTAATCTTGACAGATTATAACCTCAGGTGAGCTCTGTGTCTGGAAGTCTTTGTGTGTATCTTGACACAGGGTTTAGTGTCAATTCCGATGTTCAGTCTGCTGTGAAGACATTCTACAGTATCTCCAGCCTTGCTATATATCACTCTCGTACATGCATCTAGATTCCGCTGAAGCAGAGAATCTAATCCAAGTGGTTATTACTTCACTGAGCAGTCATAATGTTCATCGCATTTGTTATTATTTGGTGATAGATTTCAATAAGGAAATTTAAAATACTATGTAAACAATCTTTCACAATAGCAAATTCGACATTTTTATTGAGAGACAAGTTTATTAACATTTTTTTCTCGATAATATGCCCAGCACAAGTTATTAGCTCCTGAAGTTTAATTCTTATTCCAAGAAATTTAATTATTATATCACAGCACTCTACACTTTGGTCCCTTTCAGTTTTCACAGGCATGAGAATAAACAAAATAAACAGAAGTTTTGGTTATTTTAAAGTGTTTATCTTCTGAAATACTACTAATGTTGTTGTCCTTAAATTCTAATATCTACAGCACCAGCACAATTAATCTTTCTGTAACATTTATTCACTACATTTTAAATTTTTAATAGTGAGCAGTGCTTGTGTTTTGGCCATTCTGAATGTTACACACCATCTCATGCCTCTATCATGGCCCAGGAAATTATTCTTTTGGAACAAGAATAAAATCTCTCTCCACTTTGAGGACTCGTGGCTGAAATATTTCTCTCGGATGACCGGGGCTGCCGCCTGACTGACCTGAGGTTCCAGCTGACCTTTATGGCTTCCTGGTGAATGAGTGAGGCAGATCTGGGGTGAGACAACAGGCCGAAGTGATGATTGTAGATATTTCAAAGTAATAGCAACAAAGAAAGTTAGTGTCCTATGAGAGGATCGATTTTGAGATCTTACAGTTTCTAATTATATAAACAGAGGCTAGAAATACAGAAGTTTTAAAAAGTGACACTGGATACATCTAAAATAGAACAGCACTGCGAAACTCACTTCTACAGACCAAATTTCATCCACAGAGAAAACTATCGCTATGGCTTTGCATCCTTCCTTGCTGTTTAGTTTGATGGGAAGGCCTTCACCTTTGTTATAGCGTTCATACCCTTGTTTTCCTTTGCTGGAGGATTTCTTTTTTCTTGATTGCCTTGGCTGGCTCTTCCTGAACCCAGAATTTCGCAACCTTGAAATTCATTTTCTTGGACTGCCCTCCTGCAGGCTCATCCCAAGTAGGTGACGGGTCTCCCACAGTTTCCACTTTTGTTTAGGCAAGGAGCGCTTTGTGCTTGAGCTATTATGATAGTCTTCAAACCAATTGCTTTGTCTCTAGTTTCCCTGTACTTTAATATAACCTTCCCACAAGTGACAGATTAATCTTCCCTATAGTGGCTTTCATTGTATCACTATCTTGCTCAAAAGCCTTTAATTGCTTCACATTTCATAGAGGAAGAGGTTTAAAATCTCACATTAATAAATTGTAGTCCATCACAAGGGCTTACCATGGCCCAATCACTCTACTAAGCACTTTACATCCATTATCTCATTTAATTATCACATTGAGGTAGATATTATTATCCTTCTTCTATGGATGAAGAAACTGAGGCTAATCTCTCATTGACCCCATTTTGTATAATAAAAAAATAATCCTACAATGGCCAGGAATCATATATTAAGAAAAGAAAGTGGGATGGGGGGAGGCATTCTCAAGTCCTTTTCTACCTTTGGAAATTACCAGCTAGGTACATTTTAGACTCATTTAAACTCTTTAATTCTCCTTTGCAACATGGAGAAAATGAGAATATCATTACCTATTTTTCAAGGTTATTTAGGATAAAATGAAAGGATTTCAATGTAGTACTCTAGCAGCTAGTTTGATCCTGTTTGCTTAATACAAAAGAGATTTTTTTCATCTTTTAATAAATTAAACATCTAAGAAGAATACATGCATGCTGGTAGGACCAAAGATTGTTTACTGATACAAATTTAGGAATATTCATCTGACTCCAGTTCCCCCCTCAGTCATTGAGATAACACACACACACACACACACACACACACACACACACACACACACACCACATACACATTCATTTACTCAGAGTCCTATATAAACAAGAGACAGCATTTATAGAAGAGGCAGACTACAAGGATGACCTTCAGTTTTCTGCCATAAGAATTAGAAGGAAAAGAATATATTTACAGTAAAGAGAAAATAACCCTAGTTTTAGACATCGTGAGTATGAAAGAATCAAACGGATATGAAGTTTGATGGTTTGGAAGGGAAAGTGTTAATCAAAATGGAAATATGAAAATTTTCATAGCTTTTATTTTTATGTAGTGCCATACAACAAAGTAAGACTACCTGGGGAGATAATTAGGGAACCAGTAGACTACGTGGCCCAGACAACCCTGAGGGTAATGTTTTGAGGTCACATAAAGTAGCAGCAGAAGAGGTAACAGGAAAGTCATCTAGAGAAGCAGGAAAGCCGTCCAGTGGAATGTGGGGCCACAGAGGAAGCTGATTCAAAGACAGTTGAAGTTTGAGGGCATCAGACACAAAATGGACTACAAGAGGACCTTTGACTGAAATCGTCAGAAGGTACTGGGATTGTAGAAAGAAAATTATTGGGGAAAGGTGGAACATAACACAGAAAGGATTATTTAGTCTCTTCCCAACTATCTGCAAAATCCCAAATTCCCAATGTCGCTCATTTTTAAAGCACTGTTCAACATTTAAGGTTGATTTCAAGAAGAAAAATCATACCAACCAGTGATAATTTGAAGATTCGTGGAAGCATTAGGATTAGGTAGAGTGTGTTTTTGCATTCCAGCTAGTGGGTCAGGAAGCGAGAATGTGTAGGATTGCTGGGCCTAAAGACAAAATCTTTCAGGATTTTCACAGGAAACTGACCTGGTTTTGGTTCCCTAAAATTTTCATAACTGCTCAATATGCCTCATTTCATGCTCCTGTTGAAGTAGCCTTTATCTTGGAAATCAAACAAGAGAGACAAAGCTTTCTTAAAAGTTAGATTCTTCAAGGAAAATGGCTAATCAGCAAAATAGCATTTTTCTTTCCCTGGAGTGTATGGGTATGCTGATTTGATTTCTAAATGCTATGGGTACCATCAAAATGCTGATGAAATCAATTCTACGCACCTTGGCTTAGGGGCAGTTCACGCACCCCAAAGAAAAGCAGTAGAAATCAAACTTATCCACAAATCCACTTTCTCTCCTTTCAAAAAGCTTCTCTGTTATTTTCACCTTTCTTCACTTTTTCTGTGGCATCTCTTAGATGCTTTCACTGCTTGTGTCCCAGCAATATATCAGTCAACAAAATTAGCATACTCTCAAGCTGTTTATATTCTATTAGGATGGTCAAAAAATGTGTACATCTAATTGCAAGGAGGTTCATTCCCCATTACAATTATTTAACTTTGTAAAAATGAGGACTGAACTCTGAGCTTTTTCACTGAGTTACATATCCCAGTTTTTACTTTTTGAGACAAAATCTTACCACCTTCAGCCTCAGTCCCCCAGGAGAACCCGGATTACAGATAGGTGCCACGGGATCAAGCTTATTTAGTAAGCTTATTACCCCATTAGTAGTAAGACTTTTGAATCATCTAGATCATTACCACACTGTCAGAAAGTAGGAACCAAAGGAAATGTGAACTGGGGTATGTACCTTTTTCAGGTAGCGATAGATAAATTTTAAAAATACAGAAAAAGGCTATGAAAAATGAGAGATCAGATATCTGCTTTTCATGGCTCATTAAAACACTGCTGTTTGAGTATTGGTTTGTTATGGTGGGTTGTTTGACATAAATGTAACTCTAGTAACATTACATTTTGCTATAAATTTAAAAAGTTGAAATATATTCAAAACACTACACTCTTTAATAGTTTAAGGGCTTATTCAGTCTTACTGGACTGAATGTAAAACTAATACATTACTTCTAAGCAATTACAACAATGGAGAAACATGGTTTCCATCATCCTGAACATTTCAAATTGAACTGATCAGATGTTCCTGAAGTCAGCCCAAACTGTCCAAGTGAACTCTCTCCCTAAATACTAACAGGACCCTAGCAAATTTTCAAATTCTCATTCCTTACAGATTTGCATACTGAGAAAGTGATTAATGAAATGACTAAATGGTATGAAGATTTTCATCTAATCTGGCAAATAAGAACGCTACATAGTAGCAATAATTTACTTTTGGTTGGAAATTCATAATTTGATGGGTCATAACCTATAATTAATATTTTTCTACATTTCTTTAAAATAATTGATGGTACACATTGAGTGTTGCTTTCAGAAACTTTGTGTCTTAAAATGAAATTAAAATTAAACCATATTCTCATGTAGGTAAATTATGTCACACATTTCAAATAAGAAAGATCCTTAAATTAGTGTCTCATAACAGTAAAAAATTAACTGCCTTATTTCAAATAATACTGAGAAACATAACCTTATTGTAAACAAACTTGTTTCCTTAAACAACATTAAAATACACTGTCATGACAACAATGACATGGAAAGAAAATATTTCTGTGACTTATCATTTAGTGTAGTACTCTGAAACTAGTATACAAATATAGTTGCCTTTCGTATTGAGAAAAAATTTTGAACTATAGATAAATATTTAACATACTACATATAACTTTTCTCAATATATTTATTAAAAATTATATTAACCTAAAGTTACATGTTCCTTCTCACAGAGATATATGTCATAAATTTAATTGATCTTATTTCTACTGTCTCTGTATCTGATCAGTATAATGTGTTTTATAAAATTTAATGTCAAATTTCAGTCATATATATTATTTTATAATTTTCTTTTTAAAACAGAATTTTGTTTTTTATCAATCTGTATGAATTCATACATATTTCATTCTTGTTAACTGACATATTTTCCCATTTTTGTACATATAAACACTTCTAACTTATCCAAAGGTAACTGATGGAAATTTTGTGTTTCTTTCTTTGTGTCTATGTCTCTCTGTCTATTTCTGTACATCATCTCCTTATAGATTTATAAAATTTCCTTAAAGTACAAACATAAACGTGTGTGATTTGAGACTGAATTTAATTAAGTGATCTGGTGCACAAAATTTCAGGGCAGCCCAACGTACAGGTAGTGACACGAATGCTTTTAGGCAGATCTATAATGAGAAGCAAAGGAAAAAAAGCAGATGGTAAGGGTCTACAGTTTTACCAGAAAGAAAACCTGAAAAGCTGGAGCAGACATCAAGGCCACAGCAAGCATCATCCAAGAATCCTAGGCTAGTGCTGAAACTGGTGGTACAGGCCTTGGCATCATGCACGTGGTTCTTGTTTTTCAGGCACAAAGGATGAAACAGGTATGCAATCAAGGAAGCTTCCACCTAGATTTCAAGAGCAAGCCTGGAGGTCATTCAAGGATTCTTTGAAAGGAGAATAATTGAAGCTGTAATAATGAAACCAAAGCTTTGCAGATGAAGATGCAAGGAATATGGGAAGTGTACACAGAAAAGCAGCAGGCGATGAATGGAGCCAAACTAAAATAGAGGACACTGACTCCAACTCATGATAGAACAGAGGGGAATGTACGAGCTCTTTGGAGCTTGCCATAGGTGCAAGAACATAGCGCTACAAGATTTAATACTCACCCTGCTGGGTTTTGGTCCTGTTCCTTTCATCCCATTCCTTTCTATTATCTTGTTGCTCCCTTTTTGGAAGGGGAATATTTATCCAGTGTCACTGTACGTTGGAAGTATTTAACTTTTTTTTTTTTTTTTTTTTTTTTTTTTTTTTTTGGTAGGGGCTCATGGCTCCGAACTTGCCTTAAGTCTCAGAGGAGACTTTCGACTTGGATGTTTTAGTAATGCTGGGACTATTAAGACTGGTGATTCCAAGAAATACTTTGCATATGAATTGGACATGAACCCTTTATGAATTAGGAGCACAGTGTTGTGGTTTACACCTAAAATGCCCACCAAAAGTCTCATGGTCATGTGTTTTTTGGTACTGGGGATCGAACTCATGATCTCACACTTGCCAGGCAGTTGCTTATGCCACTGAGCCAAACTCTCAGGCCTCTTTTTTTCTTGTACCAGGGATCAAACTCACATCCTCATGCCTGGCAGGCAGGGGCTGCCCTGCTGACCTATACCCACAGCTCTTGTGTGTGTAAAGACAAGATTTGTGGAAAGTGCTTAAGTCATAGGGGCAACATATGCATCGATGGATCTTTGCAGCTCATGGATGAACATCCTGTTGAGACATGGGGGCTGGTTGGATGTGGATCACTAAATATGTGACCTGGAAGGGTGTATTCTTTTCCCCAGCTCCCTCACTTCATTACTTGTTTCCTTGTTGCAAAGGGTTGAGTAACTTTCCTCTGCCAGGCCCTTCCACTATACCCTTTTTGTTTTGAAACCAGCTGACTATGGACTGAGTACTCTAAAACAGAGAGCTGAAACAATACTTTCCTTCTTTAAATTGCAGCTGTCCAGTAGTTTTTCTCAGTGACCAAAAAAAAAGGGGACTAATATGTGTACATTTTTCACCTAACTAATAATGTCAGTTGCACTCCAAAGTTGATACTATAGTTTATCCCCCACAAGCAGAAATATGATAAGTGGTCATTTTCAGTAGTTGAGATTGTCAGATCTTAACTTGCCTGACTACAATATATGATTTTATATCCTCTTTTATTAATTTTACTTGTGCATAAATTTCATATATCCACATTTATGAGCAAATTGCAGAATTGCTTCCCAAATTAATGTGCTATTTTTTCCTTTTTTCACTTGCATGGTTACATAATTTAGTTCCTTTTTTCTTTTTTAAATTTAACTTTATGGAGTTATCTTTATAAAGAATTTCAAAAGGAAAAAGTCTCTGTAAGAGATAACATATAGTATAGACAGCAAAACAAAGTCTTTCTTTTAAATTCATTTGGTTCCCATTTTTTCCAGATCCCTTTTAAAAGTGCCTAGATCCTAAAAAGTTTGACAGATCCAGAGTTCCTAGTTCTTAGTAATTTGGCATTTGCTAAAGCTTTCATTTAATTTCATTTAGAACCTACAAGCTCTGCATAGAAATTTTTTGCCACTTACACATATGCCAGCAATGACAATTGCTTCTAGCAGTCCCTTTAGGAAGCTGCTACTAAGTGCAATATGGCACATGTCACAGTAATGGGTGTGACAATATTCGATTCTCTCAAATAACATCACACTACCTTGTAGTGACTGGATCGTATACAAGTGCTGGACTTCTCATAATTGTTGCAGAACTAATTAGGGTAATCTGGAGGTACCAAAGAGACTGAAAAGGAGAAAGATCTTGTTTAAGTCACATAACAAGCAAGTAAAATAGCAAAATACAAGTAAAAGAAATAAGTAGACCAAAAATACTATTACATGTATGCATATATATATATATATATATATATATGTGTGTGTGTGTGTGTGTGTGTGTGTGTGTGTATACATATACACAAGGCGAGTAAAAGTTTTTTAATCAAAATAAATATTTTATATCTGCACATATATGTCTTTCATGCATACTCAATTCTTTTTAACTGACATAATTTCATATACATACATATACATAACAAAGGGTGGATATACTTATACATCCAGATACACACAAGCACACATACAAACACACACACACATACATATACATTACATACATGAATGATTTTTTAACAGAACATGAATATGCATCAAGCAGTTCAATGAGTCTATAATATTTACATCCGAATTTATTTCATTTGCCCAAATGAATCATTCTTTACATAACCTATCTGGAAAGGATTCTTTTAGGCAGGAATTGTCAATATGATTAGAATTTAATATTTGTATAACCTCAACAATGCCCTCTGTACTGTAAAATTGATGAAACTGAAGTGAAGTTGTAACTTTCACATTTACTCATCTAAAGATAATATTTTTTAACCTCTGGCTATTTTATTTTCAGGCACTAGGAAAAACATCTCTGAGGATGTTACTTTTAAACATGCAAAGAATGAGTTTGCACACTTAGATTTAGATAGTAATGACCTAGCTTGTAAATCTAGAAGAATAATGAAAGCAAGGTAAGGGAAAAATAATTGGAAAAGGAGTTAGTAATAATTCTTGGGAAAAGAATACAAAATATGAAATAAGATCAAAGCAGAGATTAAAGCACAATTGTGAATAAGGTAGTGCCATAAAATCAATCTGATAACTTCTAATTAATTGGATGCAAGTTCAACTCAAATTCATTGCTTTAGTAAACCACTATTATTCATTGTTTCAAACCTCAGAATACATCACTTGTATTATTTCAGATATTTATATCTTGATAGCAGTTGATCTTACAAATTTTCCAATTGGATGGTGAGTCTTAGATTCAGAGCAGGGTGTGAAAGACCATTGGACAAGCACCCCAGAATATGAATGGGAGAAAAGTTCATCAACACGGGACAAACGGAACAATCCTTTACATTATGCACCTTAAGACCATAATGTCAAGTGTAATAAATAAATCAGAAACACAAACATCTCATGATTCCTCATATGAGAAACTCAAATGAAAAACACAAGATGGGTTCACAGGAAGTAAGGAGATAGACCTTTCGCAAACAGAAGAGGATCAACAGATGGAAGGAGACAGAAGGATGGGGAAAGGGTATGAGACAGAAATGAAGATGTGTTACGAACATGTAGCAACTCCACACAAAGGATGTGAATATCGTGTACTGTAAACATGTACTTTTTAAAAAACATTGAGAGTAACCCATCAAATGTCCTAAGTCTTTAAGAATAATTTTTTAAATGTCATCTATTATTCTACCATTTTCTTAATATCTGTAGATAAATTAGTGACAAAACCTACAGTAAAAAGAATATGGATCCATGCTCATATCACTGATATGGAACTTGACTATTACATTTTATTCTACTCTTTTTTTCTGTAAGCACAAGTGCATGCACATAGCATTTTATAATAGGATTTTGTTAACATGATCTTTGGCAACTCACTGATTTTTTTTTTTATCTGTACACAGAGAAAGACTAAAGAATTTTTTTATTTTTATCATGTTATTAAAGGAATTTCACTGTAAATCTCATTGTTATCCATTATTTGGATTTTTATATTATTAACAATTTGTAATAAAGATGTTGCATATCTTGATTATTTTTATTTTCCAAATTCTCTATATAATATATATATACATATTATTTTCCTAGTGCTATTTATAGTTTTATCTCTGAATAAAATTCTAATTAAACTAATTTCAAATCTGAACACATACGGGCAGAAATGAAATGTCTTCAAATGGAAATTTGGAAATTAACAGTCTAAATTCCAACTGTGTGAGAAGAGACATAAATAGTCTTCTAAAAGCACACATTTTAATAAAATATAGTTAGTATCAGTTTGGTAATATAGTTTTTTCTTGGGACAGATGTGTCTAAAATTGTAGCTCATACTGCCCAGTTCATCACTATTAGAATGCTGGAGGAAATCTTAAAAATATCAAACAACAGGACAGTCTGACATAACTGCCCTCAAATTACAGCAGAAGCTGACATCTACACTCATTGAACTTCAGTTTAGATTGTAGGTTATACTTATATTCTGTGAGACAGTTCAACTGTGTTTTCTGATTTTCAGAGAAGTAACAGGAATGTGAATTACTAAACAACAGGACAAAGGAAAGGAATTCTATGAAGAAACAATACTAGATTGCAAGACCATGTGTAATACGGCAGTGTTATCTGATGAACAAGAAAAAATCAAAATACTGGCCATCTAAATTCATTAGATGATACCTTCTCTGTGCTACATACACATTTTTAAACTATGCATATATAATGGAATATAAATTTTCTATTCTGTAAAGCTACACATCTATTTGATCTATTTGAATTTATGAGATCTATTGATCTCAGTGTCATGAAAACCAGACACAATGTATATTTCAAAGTACATCAAAGTTCCTCATAAACTCACATGCAAATATTCCTCGTTATCGTAGTGAATATATATATTTATAACTCAACAAGATATATATATATATATATATATATATATATATATATATATAATTCAACAAGAAAAGCAACCCAGTTGTTCCTATGAAAATCCTTACTCAGTGGCTGGAAAGATGACACTGGGATCAGACTATCAAAATCTGATGTCAAAGAGGTTCTCTCTTTTGAAAGAAGTCTTCAGCCTGTCAGTCTGTCATTCAGGAGCAGGTGATTTTATTGAGTGCTCTCTCTGCCAGGATATTGAATTCCCTCACCCAACTCAAAAGCTTTGTGTTATCTTTGACTCCTGCCTCTCCTTTGTGCTCCACACCTGTCAGTTATGAAACAGCATGAAGCAGCCTCCACCGCTCCAGACTTTGCTGTTCTGGACCCATAAGCTCAGCTGTATTTCATTTCCTGTCCTAGATGTCCACGATATTCTAAGTCAATTATTATAAAAAGGCATTATTCCAACAAGTTTCAGGGTGTTTTAGATGCTTACAACCAAATGTATATAACTAGAAAGCTTTTGGGAATCCTGCCTGCACATGTGATGTGGATTGTATGAAAATCATGTTATTTGATTTCTTCTCCACCTCAAAACTTTATGCATTTGCTTATTATCCTTTTGTTTTTATCTGTTAAAATTAAAGTTCTTCCTAAAACGTCCAGTCTAATGCCACTACTTTTGAAAAGCTTTCCTGATCTTATCCATCAACATTTCAAGTATTTTGCACAATTTCCCATTAAATATACAGTATGTTACTCTATTTAGGTCATACTTTACCTTTCTTCTACCCCTCACTTTCATGTTCTCCTGAGCAAGAAATAACTCCTGATGATGATGATGATGATGATGATGATGATGATGATGATTTTGTCTCTGTGTGGGGGATTACTTTGCAGGTTGGAACTGAGCCACATACCCAAACTCATTTTAACTTCTTTTCATTGAGAGACAAGGTCTTGCTAACTCACTAATCTTCTCAGGTTAGTCTGGAATTTGTGACTGTTTTCCTTGGTGTCCCAGAGTGTTGGGATTACAGATGTGTGTGCCATCATGCCTGAGTCTCCTATTGAATTTTAAGACTTCCATATGTAGCATGGTATTTAAGACACTGTACAAGATAGTAGATATTTATAAAAGAAATAAATGGATGAACAATGTATTAAAGGATATTTTTCTAGGAAAAAATAGAACACAAAAATGTATTGTCAAAAACAATTAGAATGAAATAATAGATGAATGTGTGATATTGTTTATTTTTACAAATTCTGCTTTTTGGAAATTTAGTGGTATCGTCTTTCATCCTTTTCTTTCAATAGTTCTGGAGGCTGTAGGTCTCTCTGGGAAGCCCTCAGAGACATCATTGGATGGCAGGACACTAACAATGGGCATTTTAATTTTAAAAACACAGTGATACAATCTGCATTTTGCTTTGGAGCAACATTACATAGAGAGGTTTAAAATTCTTCAGCAAGTCATTGACGAGACAAACATCAATGAAAAATTGATAAGTAGCTGTGATACAGCCAGTTGGGGCAACAGCAAGAACAAAGAAAGGAATTTTAAAAGTGCCAGATAAGTGAATTTGGATCATGTAAGGTAACCAACGTTATCAACATTCATCATCCCCAGTTGAATTTTCACAGTAGGTGATACATTTCGGTTGAAGAAACCATTTTATCTATTCATTCCAACTCAATTATTCATAAATTTTGTCTCACTAAGGAGACACATGAGAGCCAATGGATGGTGAAATCTAGAAGTTGAGATCATAGTAAATCTCACGCTACTGAGTTGGAACGAACTTCAGAAGGTCATTTTTCTCCCTCAATTTCCCTCGCACAGACACAGTGTCTTCTGAAAAGTTTTTTGCAGCCCACTGATAACCTCCAGATATTTCAAAGACTGGCACATTGTGTCATTCAGATTTCTCTTTCAGATATCACTGAAGGACTTCTCTGGTCAGGGCATCAAAGTCACAGCTATTCTTAAATCATTTAACGCGTTATTATCTTTTATTTTCTTCACAGCGCTTACTAGTGTTTAAAATATTTCCTTTCATTTGTTAACTTCTCCATATTTTTCATCTCTGCCTAATATCTATAAGAGAAAGACCTTGTTTAAACTGATCCTCAGTGTATCTACATTATCTGAAACTGAAACTCAATTAATGCATCGTGTATTTTATGGAATAGAACTACAATATATTTAAAACCTAGTCACTATTTTCAAGGCAGCCTGCTGTATTTCTCGAGGTTAGTTTTGTAGCTCAGTTCCCCTACCCTAAGATTTGTCTGGCTAGATTACTTCAAGCTGCTGTCACAAAGCTAGTCTATCTTAAATTTAATCATTGTAATATTCGAAAGATTTGAGTGAAGTTACTGAGGTTTCATTGTTTGTCACCTCCTCTACTTGGCACCATGGTTATAAAGAAAACAAAATGCAGCTCCTCTCAAGAGGTCCTCTCTACATATATGGGCGAGTTTCCACTTTGTCTTCTTTCTCTTGTCTACCAAAAGAGCTCCAGTGCTCATGTGACAGTTTAATATTTCCATAGCGAACGTTTTTTCAAAGGGCATAAGAAGATGCTTTTTATAATGAATTCTGCTATTTTCATGTGAATTATCAAAATGGCAAATAATATCCTCTGCCTTATACCTGGAAATCACCTTGCAAAAGTTCTTTTTTCATAACTTGAAAGTATAATACTGCTAAGCATTGTTACAAATATTTTCACTCCCATGACTTTAATTCACTGATATGAAATATACCAGAATTGCATTTACATTCTGTCTATATTTTACTCCCTACTGTTTCCTTTTAATAAACTCCACTGAGAAAAGATGAATTTATTTCTGGTTTATAGTGTTTCCAAAGGCATGTTATGGAGACTTTGATCACTTACTAAGTGATAAAATTTTCTATAGGCAACACACATATAAATAAAATGATTTGTTTTAACTTGCAGTCATTATAGGCATTGGCTGCTGTATTTCAGTAGCCAAATTAAATAGATGTTTTTATTCTGGCAGAAATCTCACTCCCACCACTTTTGCTTTTGTCTCTTTCCTGAGAGGGATGAGACCTCCTCTGTCAACTCCGAAGCTCTTACTGTCAGTAGACAGAAAGAAAGCACCTCTCCGTGTATGAGGACTATCGTCTGCCAATAGATTTGCCTGTCAACCACCCAAAAGGACTGTCACTCAGTGTCAAAGCACTAACAACAAAGCAATTATCCACACAAAAAAAAGAAAGAGAATCAGAAGACCTAAGTTATGTAGATAAAACAGAACCAGTGAAAAATGTAACAAGTGTCTCTGAAAACAGCGTTTTCCTCCCTACCCCTCCCTCCCTTTATTCTGTCACATCCTTCATAAAGCTGCCTCAAGTTTTTTATTTAAACTGTTGAAAAGCATTTCTAAGTATTTTCTGAAACAACAACAAAGTAAATAGATTGCCGTAGAATACATATTCTTTTCTATTAATAGTTCTATATTATTTGCAGGAAAGTAACATTTAGAATCAACTAGCATTCAGATAAATCTGTGACTCAGGTGATGAAAACCAAGCAGCATCAATCCCAGAAAGAGAAGCTGTCACATGAATGATAATTTTTCCCAAACACATCAGTTATTTTAATATTTCAGGAATTAATACTTTAGGCTCTCGAGTTATTGAAATAAGCATGTTCCCTCTGTTTATATGATATGCTAATTTCTAAATATCATTTCAAAAATATACAGAATTATCCTTTTGCTGTGTGAAAACATAGTCAAACCCCCCTCCACAAACACAAAATGCACATTTACATAATAACCATAATTATTATCAGGCCCTGGTATTATAGATATCTTCCTGTTTTGTCTTGTCTCTGTTTTTACTATTATCTATATAGACTGTTAAAAAGGTTATTTTATTTTTAAATAGCATAGTGTTTACACTTGGTATCATGAAAGAATATATGTGTAGAATATTTCTTTGTATGCAGGAATCCATTTGTCTGTACTTATTTCATTTATTCACACAATGTCTCCACTATATTATTTTCTATGCTCTGGAAAAAGCAGCAAGAAAAAAAGAGATGAAGACACAACTTTTTGCCCTTGTAGAGAGCAGCATAAATAAGAATATGTAGTTTCAACATTGATATATGGCATGGAAAAATATAAAGCAAGAGAGTAAGAAAGAAGAAGGGACTTTAAAAGAACCAAAAAAAAAAAAAAAATCAACAAAGAAATATCAGAACTGAACCAAACCTGTGAACAAATGGACTTAGTAGATGTTTTCAGAGTATTACATCCAACATCAACAAAACATACATTCTCAGTGGCACATGTGACATTCTCTGAAATAGATCATATACTAGTAAACAGAGCATGCTTAAGTGAATGCAAAGGAAATTAAATTATCTCATGCATATTATCTAAAAATAGTGCAATGAAATTGGAAATTAAAGGCAAAAAAACCACAAAAAGTGTGTAGGTATGAAAATTAAATAACAACCTCCTAAACACCAATGGATCACAAATGAAATTAAAGAAAAAAATTAAACGATATCAAGAATCAAATGAAAGTGTTAATACAACTTATATGAACCTGTGGAATACAATGAAAGCAGTCCTAAAAGGGAAATTTTTCATGGGAAATTTACATATCAGGAAAACAAATTAAGCACAAATAAATAACCTAGTCTTACTCTTCAAGCTTCTAGAAAAGAAAAGTAAGACAAACCCAAAGCCTATAATAGGGAGGAAATTATAAAGAACAGATAAGAAATTAGTACAATTGAGACCAAGAACACAGAGAATTAATGAATCAAAGACTTGATTCTCTGAAAGAATAAATCAAATTGATAAATCCTTAGCCAACCTTATCAAAAATATAAAGAAAGGACTGAAATCTATTCATTGAGAAACAAAAACAGTGAAATCACTGTAGATCATGTGAAAATCTGGAAGGTCATCAATATCTACCTTGTGTAACTTTACTCTCCTGGGATGGAAAACACAGAGGAAATGGACAGATTCCTAGACACATGAGTTGACAAAACTGAACCAAGAAAACATCAAAATTCTAAATAATCCAATATTAATTAATGAGATTGAAAATATAAATAAAAATTTACCAACCAATAAAAGCCCAGATCCTGAGGGATTCATTACTGAATTCAACAAGAAATTTAGAGAAGATTTAACGCAAATATTTTTCAAATTCTTCAATGAAAATGAAAGGGAAGTTGTTCTCCCTAACTCATACCTAGAAGCAACTATTACTCCGATACAAAAACCAGAGAAAAATCCAACCAAAAAAGAGCTACTGGCCAATCTCCTTAATGAACATTGATGCAAAAATTCTCAGTAAGATATTAGCAAACAGAATGTAGCAAATCATCAAGAAGACTATACAACATGACCAACTGGGATGCATCCAAGGAATGTGGGATGGTTCGATGTATGCAAATCAATAAATGTAACACATCACATTAACAGAGCCAAAGTAAAAAAAAAAAAAAGATCATCTTAATAGATGCAGAAAAGCTTTTGATAATGATATCAAAATGATACAATTAATGATGAAAAACCATACAGAAAATTGAAATAGAGGGCCTCTACTTCAATTTGATAAAAGTTATCTATGACAAACTATCAGCCGATAACATACCCAATGTACAAATCATTCACTTTAAAATCAGTAACAAGACAAGGATGTCCATTGTCGCCACTTTTATTCAATATACTTCTGGAAACATTGTCCAGAGCTAATGTTTGGAAGAGAGAGACAAATAAAAGGAATACAAATAGGAAAGGAAGAAGTTAAACTATCATTATTCACAGATGAAATGATACTTTACACAGAAGACCATAAAAACTCCACCAAAAGCCTCCTAGAGTTAATAAACAAGTTCAGTAGCATAGCTGAATACAAAGCCAACACTCAAAAATCAATGGCATTCCTGTATACAAACAACAATCTGACTAAGAGAAAAATTAGGGAAACTATACCCTGAACACTAAAAAAAAATTGAAATGCTTGGGAATCAATTTAACAGAATAAATAAAGGATTTATATATTGAAAATTATAGTTCTTTCAAAAGGGAAATCAAAGAGGACATCAGAAAATGAAAAGATATCCCTTGTTCATGGCTAAAAAGCACCAACACAGTAAAAATGGCCATACTTCTAAAATTGTTATGCAGATTTAATACAATTCTGATCAAAATACTACTAATATATATCACAGAAGTAGAGAAAACATTCCTAAAATTCACCTGGAAACAGAAGAGATCTAAAATAGCAAAGGAATTCCTGCGCAACGAAGGCAAGCCAAGAGGCATCACGATCTCCAACCTGAAATTATACTACAAAGCAAGTGTAATAAAATCATTATGGTACAGGCAAAAAAACAGATCTAAGGACCAGTGGAAAAGATGAGATGATGCACAACTCCAAACAGAACTACAAACACACTCACCCACCTTATCTTTGATAAAGGGGACAAACATGTTCATTGGAAGAAGAGTAGACTCTTTAATAATTGGTGTTTAAAAAACTGGCTTTCTGCAAGTCAAAAACTAAACCTACACCATTCACTATCACTGTGCACTAAATTAAGTCAAAATGGGTCAAAGGTCTACATATTAAAACAGAAACACTGAGTCCAGTAGCAGAGAAAGTAGGGAGAACTCTTTAAAATATAGGAGTTGGCAGAGGCTTTATTAACAAAATGCAAACAGCACAGGAAACACTTCAAAAAATCAACAACTTGGATCTCATTTTATTGAAAAGATTTTGCAAATCAAAAGAAATCACCAACAGAGTAAAAAAGATAACCTACGCAGTAGAAAAAATTAGCTAACTGTCCCTCAGACAAAAGACTTCTATCAAGAACACCTAAAGAATTGAAAAAACATAAGATCCTCCAATGTCAAAGAATCAATTCAAAAATGGGCAGCAGAGATGAATACACATATTTTGGATGAATAAATATGAACTGCCAATAAATATTTGAAAAAAATTCAATACCATTGTTCATCTGACAGATGCAAATTAATACAACACTGAGATTCCATCTCATTATAATAAGCATGTTTATCATGCAGAAATCAACCAATAATAAATGTTGAAGAGACAGTGGGAAAAAGTAATCATTTTGGCAGGAATATAGACTGGTGCATCCACTATGGAAATGAATGTGGAGATTCCTCAAAAAACTAGCCATAGACATCCCATTTCACACAGCTATCCCCCTTCTGCTTTTCTAGAAAAATTAAAAATATCATATCACAGTGATATATGTACACCCATGTTTATAGTAGAACAATTTGTAATATCTAAATCTTGAAAACAAGTCAAATGCCCATTAACTGAGGAATGGATTAAAAAAGACATAGTATTTTTGTATAAGAGAGTACTATTCAGCTATAAAGAAGGATAAACTTGAAACATTTATAGGGAAATGGAAGAAACTTGAGACCATACTCATAAGTGAGATAAATCTTAATCTCATTGTATTGTCTCCTAATGTAAGAAGCTGAAAAAGTGAATAGGATCCATAATGTACAATAGATATTATAAAGTGGAATGCTTTTCAAAAGGAAAGAGAAATGGGATGGGAGAAAGAAAAAAAGAAAGAAGGGAAAAGGAAAATTAAGTAAATAAATATATAGTAAATAATTGTGTGTATATATACATATATACACACATATAAAACAGTTTAAGATAGTCATACCACTAAGTGATATTAGTCCATTGAAAAGAAAGGTGTGTGGTTATTGTTAAATCAATTTTTCATACCTATAGCCTATAATCAGAGCAGCTACTTTGTAAATAACAATGCACAATCATTATTACTCTCTTACACTATTATTTTGAAATTTTGTACCATTGTTTTTATTTTTTTATTTAAAATAAAAATAAAAAGTACCAGAAAATGAATAACAAAATGCTAAAACTACTTTTATAACCTATCAAAAATTATGTTGAATATAAATGGATTACACTTTCCATTCAAAATATACAAAAATGACTAGTGGGTTTTATAGTAAAAAAAATAAATAGGTACCACAATATTCTGCTTGCTTGAGACTCCATTCACATTTCTGGACAACCAAGCTGAAAGTGAGGGTGTGGGAAAAGATACTACTTGCAAATAGAAATCCAGAAAGCAAGGTTAGCTATACTTGTATCAGACAAAGGGTAAAACTTTAAGTGGACAGGAAAGAATTAGAAAGAGAAAAACAACAAATAAAATATTGAAATTTTATGGTACTAGGCAAATATTAAGTACTAAAAAAAATTAATGTATAGGTTCCTAGTCAGTCATTGCAGTTATGAATCAGTAATTAAAACTAAATTTTGCATGTTAATATCTTTCAAAATGGAATTTTTCCTAGGTTATATAGTTTTTCCTTTTGAATTTTTGAGTTCATTCAAAAGATATTTATTAATCACCTTCAAGAGGCTGAACTTTGTGGATGTGGTTCTGAAAAGTCAGTCTCAGTCTTTGCTGTCTTAACGGTGAATCTGTCACTGCATATGTGGGAAGCAAGCTGATAAGAAGGTAGCTCTTAGTGTGCAGACCCTTCAGTTCTCCTCTTGGCTGTACATTTTCCACAAACATCATCTGGGCCCAGCGAGTTTCTTTCTCTGGAGCTATTCTCCATAAATAATAAAATAAATGGATGAGAAAATAGCAACCATCAATTTCTGTTTGGTTCTTTCAAACTTCTTATGACTTCATGTGATGATTTCTATGGTCTTTTCCTATCATCCACTTTTATATAACCACTATGGACATTACACAGCCTACTGAGAATACTTGCATCCAGTGTTGAAAACAGTTATGAGCCTTGTCTCTCAATGGTTGTAGTTTTTATTTAATTCATCACCATACTTTTATTAATATCATTACTTATCCAAATACTACAATTAGTATAATGTAATGAAATATAGACTAGAAAATATAAAATTGATGAAATTACCCAAAATATTTAAAAATGTGGGAATTCAAGGAATGTCAAATCATTTACCTAAATTTGTTTAACTGAACTCTCTAGAGAATTGCTTGTTTTAATACCAGTATGGTATTCACTAGATATTGTTTGAATAAAAATATTCAATTGAATAGTGAATGAATATTTCTTCCTTGAAATGCTGCTATTTTGAATTGAAAGCACTTGAGAACAGCAAGCATGAATGAGAAAGTCAACCCGAAGTTTGTGTTGATTCTTAAAGGCAAGAGATAAGATCTGCATGTGAAGGATCTCCTCCTTGTGTTAGATGGAAAATGATACACTTGTTATTAAGGATGGGAAGGTGAGGTTGATAGAATTTGTGTAGACCTGAATAATGTAACTCTTGTTTTCTACCCTCTCCACATAATTTACTATTTCACAGCTTAGCATTCTTTGCCCAACTCAGAATAAAATGGCTCAACACTAATGCATCTGTGAACATTTATTTTTATAATGACTCTGTGTCATGTAAAAGTTGTGTTAAGTAATTGTCTGTGGGGGCTGGGGGTTTAGCTCAGCGGCATAAGCGCCTGCCTTGCAAGCAGGCGGTCGTGAGTTTGATCCCCGGTACCGATAAAAAGGAAAAAGACAAAAAAAAAAAAAAAAAAAATTGTCTGTGGATTTGCCTTAAGACAATTTAATACTTATACCTAGTTGGAAAATGCTGCTACAATAGAGTACTACAGAATGAGTGATTTGTTGAGAGCAGAGCCTCCTTTATCACAGAAGGGAATGACAAAAAGATCAAGATCAAAGTGCTGGTCACTGGTCTACTGAGAACTTTTATGCAGCTCTTTCACATGGCAAAAGTCAGGGAGTAAAAAAGGTAATGAACTTCACCCATGAAGACTCCTTTCTTTTTTTTTTTTTTTTTTTTTTTTCGTTTTTATCGGTACCAGGGATCAAACTCACGACTGCCTGCTTGCAAGGCAGGCGCTTATGCCGCTGAGCTAAATCCCCAGCCCCCCCCCTCCTTTTTTTTTTTTTTGGTCTTTTTCGTTTTTATCAGTACCAGGGATCGAACTCACGACTGCCTGCTTGCAAGGCAGGCGCTTATGCCACTGAGCTAAATCCCCAGCCCCGAAGACTCCTTTCAAATGTACCCAGAAAGAATAACTCTCCTGACCTAGAGACCTTTTAAAGGCCCTCCTTTATAATACCATGATATCACCAACTTTTGATTTTTGGAGATAACTTGTTTCAATAATAGTGCTACAAATCAGCTGAGGGTTCTTTGTGTGTTCCACCTCAGACAGAAATCTCAAATTGACAACATGTTGCTCTCTGGAGGTTGGTGGTTCCCTTTTGGAGCATCAGTAACTCTAGGCCAAGCAACATAACACCAGGTTACAACAACCCATCTCAGATTTTCTACTCTAAATTTATACTTTAGCATAACACTAGCTAGCTGCGCATCTCAGTAGCTGTGCCTCAAGGGATACAGGGAGCAATTTTCGTGTTTAGAAACTTGGTATGATGAACACCAAGGTGTGTGCTTATGTGCAAAGGTGTCAAACAGGGATTTTTATCCAGTGGGTTTTGCATACGCTTACCTGAGCGTTCTGGCAGGGGGTAAAACATACCAACACATTTTTCTACTATGTAAGCATGTACTTTGCTATAATATAGTGTAGCTGTGACTCACAGTAGCTGTGCCTGGGAACAGAAAATGATACATCTATGCATTTACCCACTTGGCAGATGAATGGCAAGGTGCATAGAGGAGCTCCAAGCAGCAACAAGTGAGTTTTGCCCATGTAATACTCATTATTGAATTCCAGTTCCTTTAGGATTTGTTTTATATAGTTTCTTTTGATTTTTCTGGATGAAGTAGCCAATTCAGTACTATAGCACATGAAAACAAACAAACAAACAAACAAACAGACTTACATGTTTGGAAGGAGGCTGAAAGATAATCAGATTACTCATGCATGGATGATGAAGATGATAGTGATCTTGACATTTAGTCATGTGACTCAAAGTTCTTGTGACCGTGACATGAAACAAGAACCTACTAATACAGGTACAGGAGAATCAGAACTCTTTGATTCAGATGACAAAGAAAACAGGAAAGTGAATACATGTTTGACTAGCCAAAATGGTACAAAATGGTCAGGAACCAAATGGAAAGATCCAATGTTAGACCTAGGTCTGAAAATATAGTGAGCATGATGGCAGGGTTGAAACCTACTGGGCAGAAGGGTAGCACTGTCATTCAAGGTTGGAAATTGCAACAGGTAAAATGTTACAAAATGTACAAATACACAAATGCTGAAATACTAGAACATTCTGTATGCACTGATAGTCATATTCAAAAATATGACACCTCACTAGCTAAACTGAAAGCATTCATTGGTCTGTTGCACCTAGCGAGGTTTTCTTATTGTCATTGAAGGAATGTAAAGGATTTATGGAAAAGCATTGGGGGTGACCTTGAGGTTTGTAGAGTAACAGTGACACTGAGGAGATTTGGTTTCCTTAAAATCATCTGAGGATTGACAACTACATCTCTTGCCAAGAAAGAAAAAGAATTGATAATCTGACTGCTATCTGTTCATGAGTTCACAGATTTGTGGTAATTGTCGAGCAACGTACACCCCATGTGAACATATGACCACTGATGAAAATCTTGCAGCATTTTGTGGTAGCTGTAGCTTCAGGCAGTCCATTCTCCAAAACATCTTCAAACTAAGGACTAAAAATTTGTGTCTTTGGAAATATCAACACTTATTACGTTTTCAATTTAGAAGTTTATCCTGGAACTCAACCACCAGGTCCTTATTCATACAGTAATAAACCAAATGAAAGCCTGAATAGACTTATTGTTCCCATCTCCCAAACTAATCAGAATGTGACATTCGACAATTGGTTTACTGGTGTCCAGTTGATGCTATGTTTGCTAACAGAGTAAACTTGACTAGCATAGGAATTATACACAGGAACAAAATAAAATGGTGCAATTTTGAAAAAGAGAATTACATAGTACAATGTTTGGATTTCAGAAAGCTATAACATCGGCCTTGTATATGGCAAAGTGAAACTGGTACTGCTGATGTCAACACTGAACCATGATAGAAATATTGATAAGGAGAAATCAACAAATCGGAAGCCTGAAATGGTAACTTTTTACAACCAAACCAAAGACTGAGGACATATTGTTATTGAGTCACACAGGAGTTACAGTGTAATTGGAAACAAAGTGCTAGCCAAAGCTTTGTGTTTTTACCTGACCCTAAACATGTGTGGCATAAATATTTTGGGATAGTTTACAAAGAAAATAACACGTGTAAAATATCATGAAGAAATTTTCTTACAATTTTGGGTCTGGAACTTAGATCATTTATAGCAGAAGAAAAACGTGCTTCTGCCCAGGGAAATATGCCAAAAACTGTGGAGCCCACTGGTGAACAAGCAGGCATGGCATCACAGAGACCTACTGTGACAATCGGGAGACAAAAAAGATGTCAACTGTACTCCTCAGGAAAGGACAGGAAAACAAAAATACATGCTATACATGTAAGTGATATTTATACATGGAACATGCTGTGGTTATGTGCAGAGTGCCTTGGGTATGACAGTTGAAGGAAAGATTATTTCTGTGGTGGACCTTTATTTGTATTTCTATTGCAGTTCATATAGGAATTTATTTATGATGCTATCTTTTAGCTTTTGTAAGCAAATACATAGTTCCATATGAAAATGTTTATTATAAACATGCAATGTAATATTAAGAATTTAATACTTGATTTATTGATACTATATGTCCCTGCTAATGACATATAATCAGATCTTCCTGACAAAGCAATAAGACTAAGAAGATGTTAAGTATACCCTACAAAAAGGCCAGGAGTGCGAAATACAAGTGCTGTCAGAGTAAGAGATACTTGTGTATGGGATGAGTTGATGTCATGTGTGAAAACTGTCTTAGCTGTGAATATTGAAATAAAGATCATTATTTTTGTAGAGTTCTATTGGCATTTTCATTGTAGATTGAATAGAAATTTATGTCTGCTGTTATTTTTTAGATTTTGTACAACAAAATATATTGAAAATTTCAATGCATTTTATTAACATTCAATTAGAATATCATTTTTTTTGCTATTTTTTCTGTTAAGTACTTATTGTTTAATAAAATAAAACTCACAATATTAGTAATTCATGCGTAGAAATCTTTTAAAGGCTAAATGTGGACATTTTCCACCCATAATAATCTGTCTTTATGACACAGTGGACACTATGCCCTGTTTAGTGCCACAGCCCTGAGCCTTGAGAGCCAGTACCTCTTATTTCTTGATGTTACAGGCCTCAGTATTACAATTCTTAGTGCTATAGTGCCTTGTGCTTTGCACCCGCTCCATCAGCTCCTCTATAGTCGAGGCATGGTCTGTAGCTATCCAGAGCCCCGAGGGGGAATTTAGCTTTATCTCCTTAGCTCACCACTGATTCAGCTGACCTCTCTCTAATCTTTACATTTTTCCTCCTCTTCACCAATGGCCTCTGGCTTCTGGGCTCAAAATTCAAGTCTCAGCCTTATCCATCAAGTCTCTGGGCCTCAGACCCTGCCTTGCCTTGGCTTTTATGCATGGCTTCGTTGGCACATCCAGGGTTTACCTGGACTCAAGCCTTGGAGCTTTCACTGGAGCACTCAGGGTCTAGGTTGCTTCAGTTCACAGCCCTGGCCTTCTGTAGTTGGCTTCTGGTCAGTCTTCTTAGTGTCTATGGCTCCTGTAAAGTATTCACGTTGGCAACCTCCAGTGTTACCAATCACTGTTATGCAGCCAGTTTAGCCCATTCCCCCAAGATCAAAAATTGGTAGCGAATAAGATCATCCCAGTGATGTCTTTATGAGGCTTGTACACAACCCAGGAAGGTGGTATATTAGCAGGAGCCCTTCTGGCCTGAACCACGACCAGGGAGCTCCCCTTATGTAGAGGAGAAGCAGGAGGCACAAACTAAATCTCTTGCATTTTGTAGACCTGCGGGAGGGCTCAGGATCACTACCAGCACCCAGCCATTCAGAATAAGGTGGTACCATCTGGATAGGTCCCTTTTCCTAGCCTGTTGCACTTAGGGCCGTATCTTCTACAGCTGCATTGGTGCAACTAGGAAAGTTTCAGGTGTCCTGGGGGAAGTTTAGCAGGCAGTGTGGGTTTCAAAGAATATTAGTAATGGGCTCTGTTGCCTCCCCACAACCTTTGTGATTAGGTGTGAATTCTTTCTTTCTTTCTTTCTTTCTTTCCTTCTTTCTTTCTTTCTTTCTTTCTTTCTTTCTTTCTTTCTTTCTTTCTTCTTTCTTTTTCTTTCTTTCTTTCTTTCCTTAATTTTGGGCTGCTCTTTACAAACAGTGCCAGAAGCAGGAGAGGAGCAGAGAATGACAGCCACCAGACAGGTTATACCCCTTGATGGCTGTCAGGGGAAAAGGGAAAGATCTGCCTCTTCAGTCTCAATAACAAAAGATAAAAGTAAACTTTGCTTCTCTAACAGAGGCATCTGTTTATTAATAGGACACACACATTTTTTTTTTTTTTTTAACGTCTGGGTACTTACATGTTTTCAGGTAAAATCTTATAAAAATGTCATCTTAGAATAAAAAGCTTACAATGCTTTGAATTTTAATTTTGGTTTCCTTAGATGAGAGGAATTATATGTAATTTTGTGAATTGTTGATTATCATGGTAGCATGACACTGAATAAAGTCTATTAAGAGAAATATTTTGCTTTTGGAAGATTAGCAAAATTACCCTTTTCACAAAAGGCAAATTTTTATTAATAGTTGAAGAAATAGTCTATTATATACCCTTTGTCAACAATTTTAAAATGCATCATAACATTTATGCCAAAAATCTGAATTACCATACCGGAAATAGCAAAGAACCATGTATAAAACACTAATGAATAAAAATACAGGAAGATATATAGAAAGCTGTCATGCAAAGATGATAACATACTGAAGGATCTTTTCCTTGTTTTATGCTTTCACATTATTCTCAGTAACTTTGCTCTAAAGATAAACAGGTATTCTGCTTTTCAATATTGAAAAAAAACATACACAGTAAAACAACACAGGGATATGATAAAACATGAATTCAAGGGCCAACATTATTCAAGAAAGGTTTTAACATCAAGAAATTCTGTATTCAATTGTGATAGGCTTATATGCAGGAGCGAAGGGTCAAGGTGTCTGTTTTTTTTTCATTTCCGAATGAATATCAAACATCAGATTAAAAAGTTAGTTCTAATCTTTAAGCAGGAATTTTAAGTTTCCTTAACAGAAGGAAAAATTAGAAAAGCAATAGTAATTTTCAAGACCCATCAGATTGAAAGCATCATGTTAGTGAACAGCCTCCGCCCTAGAGGTCAGGTGCACTGTGGTCTATCTTAGACAGTTTTATTTTGTTCATCTCTAATTTCCTGTAAATCAGTATAATGCTAGTACATGGTCCATTATTTGCTGCAATATTTGCTGAAGCTAATGAAATGGAAACTGTAAATACCTAAGAACAACCTGCTTTGAGTACAATTTCTATAACCAAACTAACCATTTGGCTGGATCACCTAAATCATAATTCCTAATCTGAAAGTTGTATTAGTCTCGTTGTTCAGCAGTAAGAACATACTAAGTATTATAAAGTTGCAAATGACATGTGTATCTTTTTTGCAAAAGGAACACACATAGGCACAATTACACCAAATATACTATACATAAAATTCACTATATTCTAAATGGTTACTTATATTTCTATGTTTATATATGTGGACAGCTTTAGACTATATAAAAAAGAAGACACTAGTGTAGGCATACTGATGTTTTACCCCATAATGCACCTATAGTATATTTTCAAATTCTAAAAGGAGCTATTATTATACGATATACATTGGAAGCTTGGACTCACAGATTACAAAATATTTTGTGTATTTTTATTTAGAGCTGCAAATATATAGTACATTCATTGCAGTTGATGCTGAAGAAATGGATATTTTGGAGTTATTCCAAACTTCATCAAAGTTGCTTGCTTAGAAATCTCCACTGGGAAAGTGACGGTGAAATAGTGTTGATAGCAAACGCTTATGAGGCCTCACCAGACCTTGTTCAAAACAGCTCTTCCGCACACCATAGTCCACTGAATTCCGATGTTAATCCTGTGAGACAATGGGCGTTTCCACTGTACAAATAAGTAAACTATATTTAAGAAACATGTCTTCAAACAAAAAATAGCAGAGCTGAAATTTGACCCAAAGCATTTAACTTCAAATTCCAGGCTTTTAAAATACTACATGAATGATGTTAGTATAGGCAGCTAAGTTAGACAGATATTAATATACAGTAGAAAGAGACTGAAGCCTCAAGAAGTCAGCACACACATACAAAAAATAAAATAAAATGAAGATATTAGAACTGTGGCTGGAGGCAAATCTGAAGAAAACCAGGCCTCAGGATGTGAACACAATATCGAGGCCTGCAAGCCTCCTTAGAGATGAATAACATTTAAGATTATTCCGTAAGCAGCCTCGTCTGGCTCAGGTGTCGGATCACAGGTGACTGAAACATCTGGACCAATACTCCCCTCCCTTCCCCGTAAATGCCTTGTTCCTTTTCATACACCCTTGCTATGTGATTTGTTTCCCTATTGGGTTAACATTAGCTAAGGGACTCTATTTGTAATCCTATAGGTTGATTGCAGTCTGATTCACAGTGTACCCACGTTGAAATTATGCTGTATAGATGACCCCTGACAAATGCCCTAGTTGCCACCCATTTGAGACCATTTCTAGAAATCCAGGAGCTATTCTTCTTCCTCTTATTTGCAATAAAACTCTTCAAACTCCTTGACTTAATTTGCTGCTTTATTCCTTGGTGTCAAGAGACCATAGTGTCAAGGTGGCACTCAGAATATATGACATCTCACAGGTTGGAAGTTTATGTTTTTTTCTGTATCATTGTCAGTATAAATAGGCCATACATCATGAATGAAAAAAATACTAAATTATACTAATCAGTGACCAAAACCACATAATTGATGTTCAAAAAATTAACGCTATGCCAATGATTAATATTTGGTTATTACAGATCAAATACTTGGAATTAGGAATCGTCACTAGAGTAGCAACAATTTACATAATTTCCTGGTAAGGAACATTTGAATGCAGTTCCTTAAAATTTCTACGAAAACACTCAGAAATTTTAGGAAAAAAAATAGCCTTGCCAACTTACTTTCAAAGCAATAATATTAAGAATAAATATTCTTTCAGCAATACTCACTTTGAATGGTCAGCTTGACAGAGGGCCAATTTCAGTTCACTTGATAATTCTTAACAATTTCACAGAATTTTGTGTAATGTAATTGCATTTTACAGTGAAATTCTACCTTTGTAAGTTATTTTTGAACATCATTATCATTTGAAGAATTTGTCAAAAGTGCTCAATAAATTGAGGTCTAGATACAGTCTCTTTGAAACAAAGAGGCAAAACAAGTCAATATTTATAAATGAAGCTAAGAACTTTGGCATGGCAGCTTGCACTTAATAAAAGAATATAGAAAACTTACATGATTTTCTTGCATTTGCAAAGATGACATTAGTTGTATACATGAGGAGAACAAGTTACCAAAGAGTTCATCAGTTAGTGAGTTGAGCTTGAAATACAAAGTGAGACATGATAACACAGGGCAAAAACCAATACTTGGAAAGATTTCAATTTTAAAAAGAAATGGAAAATCTTATGTGTGCTCTCTGATAAGGTATAAGCAGAGAGAACATGTTGGCATTCCCAGAAAGTCCTTGATAGAAGATGATCAGTTTTTGAGGGACATCCCAAATGGTTTTATAACAGTTTTGAAGGGGTCCAGAAACTGTCACTGTGGCTTAAAAATTATGTTGAGATGGAGGCATATGAGTTCCCGAAGTCTCTTATCTGCTTAAAAGCAGAGCCTCCCAAAAGAACTACAAGGAACTCCATTGTTGCAAATCCCTTCCACAGCAGCAACTTTAATCATCTCATAGAGATCATTGCCACATCCAAATAGACAGTGTCCTAAAAGTGTACCTCCTGTGTATTCTTTTAAGGGTTCACTTATTTCCGTAAAAACAGACATATATTTTCCCACAAGTGGTCTGTCTCCCTTATTTCTAACCAGTATTTTCTTGTAAATATCTTTCTCTTCATTCTGTTCATCCATTAAAATGATGCACATGAACTCAAATTCTGACAAGCAATTTGAGTTACATTTATTTGTGAACTCCCATACATATGCATGGGATTAAAATCTGTTTTTCCCCTCTCTTACTAATCTGTGAACGTGAGTTTCACTCGCAGGCTCTTTATCTCAGAACTTAAAAGGGAAGAATAGTTTTCCTGCTCCACAGTTTGTTGCCTGTGAGTAAAATACGTCAAAGAGACGAGGTGGCTAACAAGAAAATGAATTTCTGCCTTCTTTGCTTTCTATTTTACTTAGCCTGGTGTATTAGAACTTCTCTGAAGTTAATTAATTTTATTTTATTTTAAAACTGTTTGTCCATATAAGATTTTGTTTTATTTTTATTCATTTATTTGTGTGCTGCTTTTTGTTTTATTTCCTGTGTTGCATTTGCAAATCTACTAGTATAGGACATAAAAGAAGTCCCCAAATTGTATCATGTTTATTGCATATGAATGGGTTGCTTAGAGTCTTTGCCAACTTGGGTATTTCCCAACTTGGAAAGTCTCCCAGATGGGTGTGCATAAAAAGTTATGTCATTCTCCAATTTGTTGTTGACAAATGTTTTTGTGGAGGCTAATAGGCATAAATGCTATTTCTTATTTCAACTATGTACAGAAGAAGAGCAATTACAGTAGCACATTAGAGATTCTTATCAAACAAGAGTAGTAAAGGGCCTGAATGAGGGGCAGAAACATTATGATTATAGACAGCAATTAATTCATGTGTAGGCTATGCACAGATATGGAGTCTTAAGGAGTCTAGCCGGGACTCGGAAGCAGGGTGGCATATGTGTGGGCTCAGCTCACAGGTCTGAATTTTTGACATATAGTAAGCTTGGATGAAAACTGTTAACTTTTTACATGAAAAGTACAGATTAAAGTTCCTGGTAACAATAAAACAAATCTGTGGATCTGCTAATCTGATTCTTCCTAAACTAGGATCAGAATATTCCAAATTGTCACTGGATAGCAGATAGCAAAGGAGGACTCATGAACTAGGTCTCATCACCTGAACTGAGACGTGATTTTCTACAGGCATGTACAAGGGAGAGAGAGAAATCCCTTATCATTACAAGGTCCTCAATCTGAGTGGAGAAATAATCCTACGTTTTACAATTGGGTCTTTTCTACTTTCTCTGGCTTCATTCAAGCAAACACTGGGAAAAAAAAAAAAAAAAGGCAGATGAGAGTAAATTTATGCGATCACAGAGACCCAAAGAACACAATTGCTTAAAAATAATTCTGTGTGGAAGTTTGAGGTTAGGAAAGTATCAAATTAATCTCCAAATAAGACAGGTTATTAATATTTAATACAGTTTTTCCTGTCCCTGTGCCAGTCAGACATTTGGTCTCTTGCATGACATTAATGAGACTGAGTTCCTTGAGACAGACTCCGCCTCCGGTTTAGTTCTCCAGACCCTAAGGGGACCATCCCAGGGACTTATCCTTTAAAGGTGCTTAATATGTATTTGAACAGAGAAATCATAAATAATTAGCCCTATATTTGTCTTACACAAGGCTTTGCTTCCATAAAAGTCTGTAGATTAGCAATGAGGAAATTTTATCATGATTGAGCAGTGGGTCAGTTTCTAAGGCTATTTCTAGCAGTAACATTTCCTTCTGTTTGGCTCGATCTTTCTCTGTGTTTCACTTTTTTATAACGACAGGAAAAATGCACTCTATAGTACTAGTTTGGATAATTTTTTTTTTTTTTTAATTTTATGGATAGTGGATTTTTTTTTTTTTTTTTTTTTTTAAAGGGCGAGGGCAGTCAGCGGTAAAGTGTTGGCAACTGCAAATAAAAACTACAGTTTGCTTCAGGTTAAATCGCTTACCCTGCTGTGAAGCAATTAGAATCCATTTCGCTATTGAGCACAGGTAGGTGCTTAATAAAAGGGTCACAGGGACAGGCCTGGAAAAATGGCCACTCAGTTCTGTGTGTGGAGGAGTGCAAAGTGGTCACCACCCCTGGACAAGTAGTTCTGTCTCCTGAATCCCTGCATTCCATCTTGGAAAGACTACAAAATACAAATTTACAGCCTTTAAAAGTGATGTAGGCATTGGCAAGCATTTTTTAAAATTCTATTTTATTAAATTTTGTTTTACATGATAGAGAATGTTGCCAGAGTTCTCTACATACATGATAAATCTCTCACTTTTGTTATTTATTGGCAAATGATGGAAGTCAAAAACAATTCATCACCTGCTGGGGCCACTCGTATATAAAACCAAGCCTGCTGTTATCCACGGTGCTTTAAATCAAAACTACATATCGAAAACACTCTCTCCTTTGCACAGCCACACACTCAGAAGAAAGAAAAGGCAAACATAATAAATGTTTTCCCTGAAACAGAAGCAGACCCACACTTGGCCAAAGCACAGTGTTCACTCTCACATTGCGGTGTCCTCTGCCCTGTCGTTCATGAAGAAGGGTAACAGGAAGCTGTCCCTTGTCCTCGTCCGACACAGACTTCTCAGTCTGCAGCCTGTGCCTTGTACTATTTAAGCAGCTAGCAACTCTTTCTGGAGGTTGTGAGCCCTGAACAATTGTGTAAAGCACAACATAAACATAGAATTCTCACTTTTTCTAAAGAAAACAGCTGCTTTGTATTTACTCAAGAATAGGACAGAAATGCAAAAGTAATTTTTCTTGACGAAGTGAATCAAATACAAAAGCTTAGAGAGATTTACTTAGGTGTACTTTCAAACAAAAACTAGTGATGGCATTAAGTAGAAAAAGTTAATAAATCTATAGTCAGTAAATATTACATTAATTTCACATGTCATGAATGTAAATACCTAAATTAAATCCTGCCACAGTCCTAAAGTCATGCAGAAACACCTGCTTATGTCACAGATCTCCTAGAGTATCTTAATTTTCTAAAGAGGGAAGCAATTCACATTTCCCATGCATACTTTGACCATGACAATGACTGGTTGAGTATTATTTTGAGTCCCTGTGGCTACTGCCCATTAGTTCCAGTGGAGAAAGATAATGACTTCCTTGCACAGCAATTTATCATCGTACTGCTAGGTCTGAATTCCATATTCAGCCACTACACATGAGACCAATGCACAAGAAAGCCAGAGAAAGGCCGTGCAACTTGAAAACCAATCAAGTACCTTGCACCAGTTGTTGATCACTGGAAATTTTTTGACCTGACTTAATTATTTGTCTTACATTCCATTTCACAATGTAAATCAAGGCATAATTGCTTTGCCATCATTCAAGTCTGGAAGATTTTTTCCCATCCAAGGGTTAGACAATGGAATGAAACAGAAAGCCTGTAATAAAGGTACTTCAAGGATGGCAAAGCAAAGAGGAATTTACTGCATTTATATTCTCTGTGTTTATATTTTCATTCACCGAGTTAAAACATTCGTGTAATAGTAACACAGGGGACTTTCATGTTTTGATTTTCCAACAAACTGGTGGGATTAGTTTTTTTTTTTTTTTTTAAATATGCATTTTTTAATTTCCCTTTGTGAGTCACAGCATACATTTTCAAAATGTCCAATCAAGGTCTGTCACTCTCAGGAGCCACAAATAATCTATTTTCTGAAATCACAATGAGGAGTATGTTTTCATCAACACCCCAAATAAACGAAAACAATTATTTCAATGAATTGGACTGCTGACATCTCTAAAGATACGGTTGGGACAGTAGTCACTTCACCAAATCCAATCTTTTTGCAAAGCCAGAACTCCAGAGATTTATCATTGCCAGTGCTGACGATTACAAAGAGTAATTCATCAATGCCATTTAGGGGCCAGGGAATGAATGGCTCAGAGTTATCTGGAAGTTGGCTTTTAGCGTTAAAGGGGGAATTTACCGAGACAGATAATCTTTTTCTCAACAATGAATTAACTTTGAAAAGTCTATTGACTGCCCCCTCCTTAATTTATGGCTTGTATTTCAAAATGAACTACTAATTTTCAAAGCCCTTAGTTACTTTTCCTGGTTCTCCAACCTCTCATCTGTTGGAAATATTTTCAAAGTTACCTAACAGCCAAAGGAAAAATCAAATGAAAAAGAGAGAAAACTTGTTTCAGGCCATTCCCACTTCAGTAGGCTGCCCTGAAGAACTGTAAAAGAAAAAGATAACTCGTGACTATTAGAAACGGAATATGACGGGAGTGCATCATTCTTGTTCTTTAATGTGCAGGAAGTCAAATAGTCAGAATTGACCAAAGAATAACATGCTCTACCTAATTATGATTCTGTTAGTAAATTCTGCTTTTTTGCGCAGTTATAATTAAATTTTTTAAACATTCCAAAAGCCCTTAAAATAATACGTTGGTATACCCATGAAAATATGTATGTACCAGGATGCTTCATTAAAAACATATTTCAGATACAGATTGGATTCCTTAGATACTGTTCCTTAAGCCATGAGATTCCTTTTTATATGAATTATCCCTAAGCACTACAGTTAAGGTCAATTTCTTTACATTTACCATTTTCTAAAAGGAATAAGCTCTTGGGTATTTCCCATGTATATTTTCATCTCTGTTTCCCTCTCCACACCCATTTCTGTTCCTCTGACTCTCCAATTTGTGATCTTTTTCAATAAATTACTTGTTTTCCTAGAAGTATAATCTTTCAATACAGAAACTGTCTGTTATGCATTACACTTTCTCTCATTTTAGAGATATTTTGTCTCCTTAAACCCAAACAAAATTCAGATATTCTTTTTACACATGCATTTTAAAGTCTCTAAACCAGTATTCCATTAAGAGACACCTGCCAGCAGATACCGAGTTTTTGTCTGCGAACGCTAAAGTTATACCACGCGTAAAACACTTAGCCACTGTTATCAACTGAAATTTTTGCCACACCACTTCCTCAGTGAAGAAGGCAGCTACACACTGCCCTGCTATCCCCCCCATTTTGCTACAGGCCATTAATGTGCACATATATGGGGGAAGAACCAGCATTCTCTGTAAGAGAAATTACTTAAGTCTAAATGGTTGCATAGTTTTAAAACGTGTTAATCAATCAATACAGCTCTCCTGAGAATCAAAACAAGTCTTCCTGTCCTCTCAGTTCACCTTCTCCTCTTCCACTAGTGAATGGTTTCAAAGCCAAACACAGTGCCCACATGCCTCATTCACTCCTGCTTTCATTCGTTCACTGTTGCTAATAAGTGTTGGTAAACATGGCAGGGGGATTTACATTTTGCGGGGAGACACAGAACGTAAGTCAACAATTATATAAAGAAGGTTTTCAGGAAATCATAACTGCTGGAACAGCAATGTGATTGGTGACCTATATATGATGCTTTAAAGTGAGTACGTGAACTGAGGTTATCAGTATTTTAAATGAGATTAAAAGACTTTCAGGGGAGATACCGAAGTAGGATACTTTCTGGCAGGAAGAAATAACTATTACAAGTCGGGAAGGAGGAGTGAATTTATCATATTAAAAAGTCTGAAGGGGTCTGTTGAGACTGAGTAGTAATTAGCAAGTGGGGAAAACTCAGTCCTTGTAGCAGAAAGAATCTCAATAACCTCCTCTTCCCTGTTCTGCAGTCATCCATAGCAGTGTCACTTTGGCAGGTGTGTTTTTCCAAATGGTTTAATTTTGATCCACAGAATTAATGAGATCAACAAGCTACTACTGTGTGTAAAGCTAGAATATTTGTCTAAGATAAAAAATTACACGTTAGAATAAACTCCTCAGGACCCAGGACTCCAAATCGACTGAACTGACTTCTCTGTGGTCTATGAAAGAAGTGTGTTGGCACAAATGAACAATTAGATGAGGGTCTATAAATTGCTGCTTTGGAGGCCAGAAAGTGAACAACAACCAGATAAATGGTCACAGTGATAATCCCAGTCTGATGCAGAACTGTAACAAATATATGTAACGGGATCAGGAGTAAAACAGCTGTGGTGACATTTAAAGTCTTGAGCCCTTCTTGAAAACATCAGCTACCACAGAGATTTAGTCATGTGGGTTTGGAGTGCTCAGAACTTCTGATTTTGTTAAAAAGAATGTGGAATCGGGAATTTGGAAATGCAATCACACCATCATTTTCAAATTTGGAAAATGACAACAAACAAAATCCCCAAAATATAAACAAACCTTCTACCTCTGTTAGTTCATTGGTCTCTGGTTTATGAACTGATCTAATCACGAAACTCAACTGATAATGAAGATATAAACAAAGAATATCTAACATGTTGCTGTATGGTTGCTTTTACAAATGGCAGTGAAAGCTGTGTGATTCTTTTCTTGCAGGATGGCAGTTTAAACTGGACCACAGCATGGCATGAAAGTAACATATCTAACAATGTGCTGCACTGTCGAAACTCTGGGAGTTTCAGATTCTTCCAAATATATTAAGTTTGTAACAAACCCAATACAGCAAAGCGAAATTTAGTTCCAAGACCAATACAGATGGCTACCACATGAATATATTGTAATATTTACTACTTCCACTAATGATGCTTAATATTGCTGGAATGAACCCATCTACTATCTATGATGATAATTAATCTAACAAAAGTACTGCAGGAGACACCAATAAACAGCCTTGGATATTATTTAACAAAATGTTTCACTTCAAAAAGGAAGAAAAGATACTTTATGCATCATTATGAAAGACATCATTTGAATGGTGATTTCCATTTTCAATCAGTAAGTAGTCCGTGAAGTCTGTTACATCACTGCTCCAGACAAAGACTAGGCCCGTGTAACCGGAGGAAGGCTGTTAAGAGGCGATGTCACTGTGTATGGGCAGAGTCCTCTGACTTCCCTGGGTGGCAGCTCTAGTTCCACCTGAACTCCATAAGCTGTACTGGGCTGTTGAGCTCTCCTGAGTGCTCAGAAATGCTATCACCCAGGACAGCTGTGAAAATTTCATGGGGAAAATTCTGTGTGTAGTGTCCGTAATCATAGGTACCTCATTATTATCACTCTTTAGTCAAGAGAACGGGCATGCTTTCTGCCCCATGTTGGTTTATCTGGTCACCATGAAATAATGATCATCAGGTTGCACACTGGATAAGTTAGACATATGTATGTCTGCAGGCGTGAGGGTTTTTTTTCCTCCCTTTTTTGCTTGTGGTTATTTTAATAGAAAAATTTCACGTCTGATCTACACCTGGCTGCTTTCCAAGAATTAAATATAGCAATTTGTTACAGTAATATTCCTCCAGAGTCCTTCAGAGAGAACACCAACTATTTATTTTAAGTTATGCTTAAAGGTGTATTTCATTTTTTTCCCATCTCATCTCTGGCACACGACGTATTCTAAGCAGCGTTTGCTCTCTTCAGTAGCACAAGCAATTTACCTCAATGGGTTTTTTCCCAGCCTGGCACATCTCTCTTGCTAGTGTTTACCATTTGAATAATCACATCTGAATTTGGTTTGCAATAGTTTTATCCGAAAAAGAAAATGATCGCGTACAGAGAAACAATAATCCTGCTCCTCCCCCGCAACTCTATCAAGACTCCACTATTTCTTTGTGTCAGGAAAAGTGTCACAATACGATTTCAAAATAAATAATTTCATTTGTTCTTTAAAGGCACTCCATTTAACTAAATTATTCTTAATTTATAACCAGATGTGTAAAATACTCTTTTAAGCAACGTTTGCAATTTCCATTCTCTCCTTGTTTCTTAGCTGTCACATGTACACAGTGCAGCAAGTTTTTAGTGCCTTTGGATTGTGTTGGTTTTCTAAGGCTGCTGTGATGGAATGTCACTCGCTGGGCAGTTTAAAACAAAGGAAATTTATTCTTTCACAGCTTGACAGGCCACAAGTCACTAGTCAAGGTGCTAGTAGAACCATTTCAGTGCTAATGCCTTTAGGAAAAACCCTGTTTAATTTCTCCCCACGACTCTTTACCTTTGCTTCCATGGCCTGCAGAAGCCTCTGTCCTCACATACCTGACTTTCTGTGTCTTAGATCACCTCTGACTTTTTCTTGTAAGTCATCAGTGATTGGATTTGGGATTCTCCTTAAATCCAAACACAGGGTCCTATATTAAGATCCCAATATTAATCACCCATGCAAAGTTCCTAATTTTATATCATATGTATGTAACATTCTGAGATTCCAGGTAGAAACCTCTTTCATGGGACAAAAGCAAGTCACTACTGGTTAGTTCAGATTAATCTTTCAGGGTTTCATAATTTTTTTTTTTTTTTTTTTGTACCTGCAGGCACACTTTACACTACTAAGAAAACCCCCGGCCGGGTTTCATAATTATCTTCTGTTTTTCTTGTAAGATGTTTTCTTCTCCTGTTAAAAACATTTTTTATAAGATTTATAAATAAGTTTCAGGAAGTAAGAGTGCCAGTCAACTTCTGATGATCCAGTTGGATTCAGTGGGAGAAAGAGCTTTTCCATTAAGACAAAAATGACAAGAATTTGTCACTTAATAATTATATCTTATCTTGCCTTATGTTATCAATTATTATGTGATATTTAAGAAGTAAATCTATCAGAATTGAGCTGGCCAAATTATTAAGTGCTTCTAAAATTGCATAATGTAACTCAATTAAATATCAAATTTTGAAGAACATTCGATGATCCTAGACAGTATGAAAAGTTTTAGATGTCAGCCACATATTTTATCTATGTACTTATTTTCTATGGTTGATAGTGTTTTTCTTTAAAATTTATTCTTTTTTCTGTTTTTAGGTTTTTAAAATTTATAATGCAATTAATGATTCTTTATAGCCTTTTTATTTAGAGGTAATCAACTCCGAAGTCCTTAGTGTATAGACTAAAATTATTTCCCTCTTTGTACTAGCATCTGTGTATACTGATTTAATGAGATAACATGACAACTGGCTTATATATACACAGTAATTACTGTGACCCTGATCATCCAGATAGTAATGCATTCACTGAATACTTACCAGGTTCCTGTACTCTATCAAAATTAAGGGAATAATTAGGAGTATATTGTGGGCCCTACCCTTAAGATACTTCATATAGATTATAAAAGAGGGTCAAGAGAAGCCAGTAACTACAACGTGATAAGTGTTACTGTGCAAGAGTGTTTAAAATTTCAAGGGAGTATTGAGGGAGGGCACATAATGCAGACAATGTGATTCAATTTCCAAAACAAGGAGCCAACGGAATGGAATGCAGTATGACTTATGTTAAGAAAGAAGGAAAGCAACATTGCAAACAGAGGAAGCAATATGTTAAATGTTCTAAAGCCCTAGGGTTTGTCAAGGTCATTTTTGAAAGTAGTGACAGATAAGACAGCAGAGAGGATATGTGTAGACTTCACTCGGAAGTCTCTGGAGAACCAATCAAAGCTCAAGAGTAATGTATGTGTGTCTTTTGCATATTTAATGAGATTCCTCTGGTAAGAATAAAGAGAGAAGATAGATAATATTGTTCTCTGGGCTATCACATAAGAGGCAACAAGAGTCCAAGAGGTGTGGGATGATACCTATGTACGGAAGTGGGGCAGTACCACCCAACAAGAGCCCATGCACTGGTAATGCCCTTAGAGGACAGTTGTGAAGTCACGCTGCTTATGAGTGTAGAAAAAGGAAGAATGATGTCCTTATCTTTGGTTCTGACAACCATTCTGAGAATGGCGGCCTTCACAGAGTTAGGTACCTAGGATTCAGCAGCTTTGTTGACTAGGATGAAAAATAAGAAATGATTAATTTCCTACATAACATTCAAATTCAAAGGTCCATAAATAGCTGAATTTATTCTGGGTGACTTGAGAAAGCACAATGTGCACTGTCTTTTTGGTTTTTCTTTTGTTTTTTGAGTACTAAAAATGGAAGTCAAGGTTTTCACACTCAGCTACATCCTCAGCATTATTATTAACATTTTATTAATTTATTTATCTTTGAAACGAGTTCTTTCTTAGTTACTAATTTACCCAGACTGGTTTCAAACTTGTGATCTCCCTTCCTCAGTCTCTCAGGTGCACCCCTTTCCTAGCTCACACATGTAAAGGGAAGATACTACAATACGTTTTGCCTTATATACAGAGATCTTACTTCCCTACAACTAGTTACAAATCCCTGTGCAATAGATAAGGTTGAAAGCCAGATTTATAAGATGATGCAAATATATAATTAGGAGTAAGAATTGGAGGAAGACATAGGAATAGGACTAAAAAAAGAGCATATAGAGTGAAACAAGGAGAAGAGGGAAACAAACATGGCCAGAAGTTTTAAACATGTGAAAATTATAACAGGGTCAAATGCAGTGTAGAGATTATGAAAGTGCACCAAAAATATGTTTTGCAATGTCAACCAAATTTACAATAAGGTACAAAATTCTCACATGTTTTAAAGGCGGGGGTATTGCAGAGTTGGGGCATAATATATTATGATAATCAGAGATTAGCTTTAGACTCTGAGTAAAAGGCAATTGAAGTTAATATGGCAGCATGCTAGCAGTTATATGCAAATAGTATATTTCTAAAGCTATGTTATTCTCTCCATTAATTTTTGGAAATAGTCTGAATGAAAAGATCAAAATGAAAATTGTGGGCATTAAGTCTTTATTTTTATTTTTTTTTTAATTTCATTTAAGGGGAAAAACAAAAAAAAAAAAACAGAAAAAGGGTGCAAGTTATACGGGACTTCAGAAAAAATAAACAGTAGAAAATCACTAGTTAATAGATTACATAATTAGTTGTTCAAGTTACAAAATTAAAGCATATAGTGTGGACATTCAAACAGTGAAACTGCAAACAGTTGTGTTCAATGATCCAACAAAAACTCAGTAATTTGGTTATCTACCTTATACGCTTACATATATATGCAATTATATCCTTTAGAGCACTTTCTTTTCCTCTCTTTTTTAAAAATTTTATTTAAAAGGAAAAAGAGAAAAAACAAAGCACAACAAAGCTGTGTAAGGGTACAAGTAATACAGAACTACAAAAAAAACCAGTAAGAAATTAGTTAATAGATTACACATTATCATCTTAAAGATAGTTGCTCAAGTCACAGTATCAAAGCATACAAAGTGAACATTCAGAGAGACTGCAAACAGTTGTGTTCAATGATCCAACCAAAAACATTAATATGGTCAGCTATTTAACATCCCTAAACACACTTGCGGTTGTACCCTTTAGAGCACATTTTTCCCTCTCTTTTTTGATCAAAATGAAAATTAAGAAATAAAAATAATCATGTTTGTTTATCTCCCATATTCTACAGCCTTTTTTACTGTAGTATTACAGCTACTGCAAATTTCTGTGCTTCTCTCAGGTAATACCACTCCTACTGCAGTGTAAGACATCATCTTGTACTGATCTTAACATCAGTTTTGTTCTAGAGATCGTGATTTATGTGCAAATAAGCAATTTGGGAAAGTAAACCTTTCTAACTTTTACTGACAGATACGAATACGACTGTAACAGTCTGTATTTTGCTTAAATGTTTGAAAACACTAGAATGTTGAAAGAATAAACATTTTCACCTTAGAGTTGAAATTTTATTCAACCAAAGACAAGGATTTCAGTGGCAGAAATTTGCCATATGGGATAGGCATTTCTACTCCTGTGCTCTGCCATACCTGATACATTACAATTTTCAAGAGAAATCAGGTTTATATCAGGACACACATGCTTTTGAATTATTTGTCCCTCTTATGTTTACCATTCCAAACTTCAAAACAGCCTCTGAATGTCCCATCTTGGCAAGGAAATATGTAAATGATTCTCTGCTTTCAAGTAGAAAGATATATATAGATGCAGAGAGATGAGATTTTTACTTTTGCAACTAGCAACACTTTATGGCAGATGGCCAAAATTCACATAGGCATGTTGTCACACTGCCAGAAAGCTCTTAACCACTGAGGGAAGATACCAGTTTTTAGTATTGTATACAGTAATTAAGGTGTAGGTATTCCAGTGGGTAAAAATATAGATCTTTGGCATTACATGTATGCAATATAATTTAGGTAATACATAGCATTCTGTTTAATCACGTTGATTACTGTAATATCAGTGTGGGATAACTTAGTTTAAAATCATCAGGGTTCTAACCTTTATTACTTTCAGAATTTTATAATGTGCAAAATATTTAACAAGGTAACCTAGCCAGAGAATTACTCTTGTACTAATAAATAAAACTATTATTCAAGAACCATACTGTAGTCGACTTTTGTGCATTACCTCAAAAGTAACCCTTCAATTTTGAGTACTATTGCTAAAGAATACAGTCTCATTTCTTAAAGTTGTCTCCATGTAAATATTGTATCCCTTAACTCCAATTTACTTTGTGTAAGTCTATCCTTAACACAAATACAAATTTAATTAAACAAAGGTTTTACATTTGAGAAGGTGTTCTTAAAAATCTCTGTTAAGGAAATTGTAATCTCCATTTGTGTAATAGAGTTGATATATGCTGTATTTACTTGAAAAGATTATTTTTGCAATTTTAATTATAGTTGGTGAATTCCCTCTGTTAATATGGGCTCCTAACTTCACAGCATTCCGTATTTTTCAAAACTGAGAGTAAGATACTTAGTTCTTAAAACACAAGCTCATCTTACACTTAACCTCTTCTTACACTTTTTATTTCTTCTTTTTGGAGCATTTGACAGCTTTTCCACCATAGCCAGCTGTTTGACAATTTACAACAAAACTTTATTTCCTTCAGGTTTTGTTTTTAACATTTGAGATTTTTATTTCATTTTCTAGCAGAGAAGTTATATACCTCCCTCACTCTTCCTTCCGTTTTGAATCATATGTTCCACCCTTCTATTCAGTGTTGCATCAGTGTAGTTTTCATCATCCATGCCTCTGGCCCACATTCTCCTCATGGTGCTCTACATATAGCAGCCTTTTAACTGTCCACTTCTGTTTCTGAGCTCTCTCACCACCAGAGCTTCCTTAGAAAGGCCATCAGAACACAATCAACTTCCTCTAGCATGAACCTGAAAATCAGCCTCAGTCTTAACCAATTACATGGTTTCGAAACGGTTCCTATATTTGGAGGCTGCGTGCGTGCTCGATTAACCTTCTTCATACCAATATGTATTTTTGTGCGCTTTGGCCGCCTTTGCTACGATGCCGCTGCTGTTGCTGCCGCATTGAGTGGTAGTTGAAACGACCTAAGTTTTTTTCTCTTGCAGTTCTAGAAGCTGAAAAATTCAAGGTTAACAGGCTAAGAAATCTAGTCACTGATGAGTACTAGCTTACTGGGCTGCAAAAGACCACATTTTAATGTTTTGTCCTTTTCTCAGTGAGTATCTGTGGAGGGGATGTGTCTGTCCTTATAAGAGCAATGATACCACGTGGAGGTGTGTTTGTCCTCGTGGCCTAAGTGGCTCCCAATGGACTCATCTCCAAAAACTTACACATTATAGGCTGGGATCTCAATATGAGTCAGGGAAAAGTGGACACAATTCAGACTACAGCACTTCATATTAAAAGCCAAAAATCACTATAATGAATAAGTAGTGTAAGTGTCCTATTTATTTATTTATTTATTGGTACTGGGGATCAAACTTACGACCTTGTACTTGCTAGGCTGGTGCTTATGCCTTTGAGCTAAATCCCCTAATGTCCTATTTAGAAAAGATTCACTTTAAGGACACATCTAGATAGTAATTTAAAGAATGGAAAATAATAGTCCACGCAAATAATAAGTAAGGAAAAAAAAAGCTTAGTTCAAAGCTGATAGAATACATTTAATAATAACAGGGCCAATTTGACAGTACATAAAATTATCTGTGCAATTATGTATGTATGTATGTATGTTTCTTATCTATCATCTTTATTCCTAAACAAAGGAATAGTCAGAGAACTGAAAGCAACAGAACATAACAACAAAAAAACTAGAATAATAGAAATCTTCAATATCACACATCTTCTGTATCACACATTTGATAATGCACAAAACAAACAGAAAAGATCAGTAAGAAAACAAAGAAGCAGAACAAGACTATGGACTGATTGAACCAAAGCTCATATAGAGAAGCCTCCCTAGCAACTGAACAATAAGTGCTATTTCCAAGTAAGCATGGCAAGTTCCACAACAGACCACATTTCCACGTGACAGGCCACAAAATATTCTTAGTGAACACAAGAAAAAAAGAAAGTATACGAACACATATCGTGATTACAGTAAAGGAAATTAGATGTTGACAAAAGAACTGGAAATCCAGGAATACATGGATTAAACAACATGGATCAAAGAAGATACCATAAAGGAAATTAGAAAATGTCTTTAGGCAACAGAAAATGTGCAGATGGCACACACACAACGCAGAGAAGTGGCAAAAACTACACTGAGAGTAAAATTTATGGTTTTATACTTTAATGTAAATGATTGCATTTAAAATAATAGACACTTCAACAACCTACATTTATAACACGTATCTAGATATAGAAAAGGAAATAAATTTAAATATACAGAAAAAAAGAAATAATATAGATTAGAGACAAGAAAGTAAAATAGAGAATAAAAAATAAGAAACAATAGTAAAATACTTGAGTCCTTTAAAACTTTAATATTGACAAACTCTAACCTAGATTGACAAATGAAAAAAAAAAGTAGGGAAAAAAACTCTGATGAAGAAAATCATAAACCAAAGAAGAGCCAGTACTAATGATATTATAGAAAAAGATGATTATGGTGCTTTGTGTGTATATGCCCAAAATACGACAAGCTATATGGAATTTATGTTTCAGCTTACCAAGACTCAACATGAAAGCCTAGAAAATCTGAATATAACAAGAATTCACAAGGATTTTGAATTAATAATATAAAATCAAAACAAAATAAAACCCTGGACAAAAACATCCTGTGTTAGATGGAATCACATGGGAGCTCTGTGATGCATATAAAGAAAAATGGGTAGTGAACTTACTGAAAGTCTTTCAAAAAAATTTTTAGTAAATTGAAAAATGTAACACTTCCCAATTTGTCCATTAGAGGAAAAAGTAACAATAGGAAAAAAAAAATATATATATATATCCGTATAAAAATCATGAATGCAAAAATGCTCAAAGACAGCCAATGAAATTCAATTGCATATTAAAATGAATATCAGGGATTATACCTGAAATGTAAGAATAGTTCAATAAACTAAAATCAATGCCACAGACACAAAAATAGAATGAAAAAAATAAACATATGTGATGCCGAAGACTGAAACGAGACCCATATCTATCACCATGCACTAAACTGAAGTCAAAATGGATAAAAGATTTAAATATTAAAACAGAAACACTAAATCTACTGGAAGACAAGGTAGGTAGAAATCCTGGAAACATATAGGTAGGCAAATAATTCATAAACAAAACACAAATCGCACAGGAAGTACTTCAAAGCACCAACAATTGAGATCTCCTCTTATTAAAAAGTTCTTGTACTTCAAAAGAAATCACCAACAAAGTGAAAAGAAAACCCACAGACTGGGAAAAAAAAGTTAGCCAACAGTCACTCAGAAAAAAGGACATATATCCAAACATATAAAGAACTGAAAAACACCAAGCCCCCCAATTCAAAGACTCTCTCCAAAAATGGGCAGCTGAGATGAATACGTATTTCTCAGATGAAGATATACAAATGGCAAATAAATACATGAAGAAATGTTCACCATCACTGGTCATTTGAGAAATGCAAATTAAAACAGCATTAACATTTCATCTCACTCCAGAAAGAATGACTGCCATCAAGAAATCAACTGATAACAAATGTTGGCAAGGCTGTGGAGAAAAAGGAACATTTCTCCACTGTTGGTGGGAGTATAGACTGGTGTAGCCACTGTGGAAATCAGTATGGAGATTCCTCAAAAAGCTAAGATTGGAAGTTCCATTCAGTCCAGCTATTCCTTTAATGAGTATTTTCCCAGAAAAATTACAAAGGTCATGTCTCAGTGATATATGTGTACCCATGTTTATAGGTGTGCAATTTGTAATAACGAAATCTTGGAAAAAACCAAAATGCACATCAGCTGCAGAATGGATGAAAAAGATGTGGCATCTGTATACAGTCTTTTATTACTTAGCTATAAAAAGGATGATCTTGAGGCTTTTATAGGTAAATGGAGGCAACTTGAGACTATCATCATAAGTGAAATAAATCAGACTCACATTTGTAAATATTGTATTGTATCTCTAATGTAAAAAGTACTAACGAAACCTGGGAGAGTAATAAGGTCCAAATGCATAATAGATACTGACATAATGAAAGGGAAAGAAAGTGCTACAAAGGATATAACTGTATGCATGTTTAAGTGTGCAAGATAGATAACCATACTACTAAGTTTTTGTTTGCTCAGAAAATAGAATGATTTGTATTGTCATTGTTTGATTGTCCACTTTTTATGCTTTGATTTTGTGACTTGAGCAACTACATCTAAAATAGCACTGTGTAATTTAGAAGCTAGTGAGTTCTTATTGTTTTTATAAATTCTGTATTATTTCTACCCTTTTTTCTGTTTTGCTTTTTTCTCTAAATTAAAAATAATCATGTGAAGAATTTAGATGATGCAGAAAAGGCACGTGAAAAAATTGAACATTTTCATTATAAAAGCTGGAATTTGTAGAAAATGATTTCAAATTATACAAGTAATATATGAAAATCCCACAAGAAACATGGAGAACTTAACGGGTTATTTTTCTGTGTTTGTCTGTCTTTCCATGGTTAATTTTGCTTAGCACTCATCAGTTTTGCTTTTTTTTTAATTAAATAATTTTTTTAATGAATAAGGGAGAGGTTGAGATAAAAGAGGACATAACAACATAACAATACAGGTTAAAGCATGACACTTTCAGCAACCTAGTGTTTCACCACCAAATAACCCGACTTAATAGTAGTCACCATAGTATCTTTTTCCTTGAAATATTTGAAGATAACTTCATATGCTATAGCATCAAATATATCAAGACTGTGTAACACCATTCAAGTGGATGAATGCATTGTAGAGTATTTAGAACTAGCTAACAGAAAAAATGATCAATGGTTTCTATATTGTCTCTTTGCCTATAAAAATTTTTGTTTATTCTACCACATACGATAAAATCCAGCAAGCTACAACATGATAAAATCAATGGAGACGGAACAGCCATAGTTTGGTGTGCCTTCAAGACAAGATGGTATTAAAACAGCACTAGCTATTATGATGTCTTGTTTTCTTCAAAATAGCTATTCATTGCATCACAGGCCATAATATCAAATAGCCCAAAATAAAGCCATTCCAATTAATGAGTGAAAACTTTTATAAGGCTTCAAGGCCACATAATGGGGAATCATGGTTACCACATACTTTTATATATTTGAATCATTTCCTGCACTAGGGAAACTATTTGGTGTTCACAGATGTGAGTTTGATTTAGTTCACTTATGAGTATGATTTCAAGCTGCGCCCATTTATTGATAAATACCTCAATGTGATCCTTCTTTATAGCTGAGTAGTACTCCATTGTATAGAAATACCACAGCTTTTTTATCCATTCCTCAGTTGATGGACATTTGGGTTGTTTCCAGGATCTGGCGATTACAAATTGTGCTGCTATAAACATAGGTGCACATATATCACTGTGGTATGATGCTTTCAGTTCTTCTGGGAAGATGCCTAGAAGTGGAATAGCTGGAACAAGTGGGACTTCCAATCCCAGCTTTTTGAGAAATCTCCAGACTGACCTCCACAAAGGTTGTACCAGTCTACACTCCCACCAATAGTGTAGCAGAGTTCCTTTTTCCCCACAGCCTCTCCAGCACTTGTTGTTGTTGGTTTTCTTGATCCTAGCCATTCTATCAGGAGTGAGATGGAATCTCAGTGTGGTTTTAATTTTCATTTCCCTAATAGCCAATGATGATAAACATTTTTTCATGTATTTATTTGCCATTTGTATTTCTTCCTCTGAGAAGTGTGTATTCATCTCAGATGCCCATTTTTGGATTGGGTCTTTGAATTTGCAGAGAACCAACTATTTATTTCATTGAATTTCTTTATTCTTGCAAAAAGAGTAAAATATTTCTTGCAAAAAGAATGAAAGATGTTTCTCTAAAAATTAGAACAGGGAAAGTACACTTTTAGAAGTTGTATTAATTGTAATACTAGAAGTCCTAGCCCGATCAACTAGGAAAGAAAAAGACATAAGAGATAAAAAAAAATGTAAATTCTCTCTTTCATAATTTTTTATGTAGGGAACCTAGAGATTAAAATGCAATTCACTATTAAAATGATTAAGCAAATTTAGCAAAATATAGAGAGAAATAAAACAAAGTGTAGAAACAGTGCATAAGAAGTCAATGCCTTCCCACAAAAATGAATGCTTTAAACAAGCAACAGGAACAATTAAAAATCCCACAGGAAACATGGAGAACTTAATGGGTTCTTTTTCTGTGTTTGTCTGTCTTTCCATGGTGAATTCTTTTTACCATATGACATGTAGAGATAGGCTTAATTAACAATATAAGGCTTTTATCATGACAACTACAAAATAATGCTAAGGCATACTGCATAAACAAAGGGAAAGACACCAGTGTCCACCTGGATGGAGAGGCTTAGCTGGTTAAAGCATGAATACTACCCAAATTTATGGACAAACTAAAAGCAATTCTTGTTACAATCCCAAACCTAATTTTCTATGGTAAACCAACGGAATACAAAATTCATATATAAAACACAATTGAAAAGAACAAAATTGGCATATTTGCTTGTTTCAAAACTTACCACAGAGCTACAGTAATAAAAATAATATGGTAGCAACACAAAAAGAGAAATAACCAATCAAATAAAATCGATTAGAAATAGATCTTCCTATAAATACTCAAATGATTTCTGATAAGGGTATCAAGTCTATTCAAAGGGGAAAAGACAGTATTTATAAAAACTAGACCTGGGAAAATGGATATTCAGATACAAAATTCTGAAATGGGAGTCCCAATTTACAACATTTAAAGGGTAATTCGTAATGAATTGCAGACTTAAATGTAAGAGTCAAAATTGTTAAATTGTTAAAAAACACTAAAGGTTCATGACACTGAAATTGGATTAATATCTTCTATGTGACAAAAAGTACAGGCAAAAAATGAGACGTGGACTACATCAAAATTAAAGTTACTTTTGTCTGAGTCAGCTGTAGTGGTGCGTACTTGAAATCCGAGTACTCTGGGAGACTGAGGCAGGGGCAACACAAGTTAAGCACAGATTGGGCAATAGAGCAATATAGACATATTCTGCCTAAAATTTTTAAAATAGTGTGCACTGAAAGAGTAAAAGAGTAACCATGGCATAAACAATATATTTGTAAATTATATCATTGATAAAGGTTAGAATGTAGAATAAATAACTCCTACAACTCAGAAAACTAAAAGAACCAATTCAAACCTAGGAAAGAGTTGAACAGATTTTTTGTCAAAGAAAATGTAAAAACAATAAATACACAAAGAAGCAATGCTAGCAATCATTGGAGATACACAAACCCAAAATCCCTGTGATATTTCACTTCAAATCAAGAATTGTAGAAACTAAGTTTTTAACTGAAAAGAGGCAGATTTTTGAGAGATTTCTGTGGGAACAGTGGTCATCTCATAAAGAATATTTAAAGAAATTGAATTGAAAGTCCCTAACACACTGGTGGAAAATGACCTTACTATTATCTTGTCATATTTGTGTAGGTAATGGTTGGTATGGTACTCTGCAGGGCTCTCAGTCTTACGCTTCTTGAAAATATTAACCTTGGAAAAAAATTAAGACCTTTAGGATAAGGGCAAAAAGAAAAAAGAATAACATGAGTTAGATATGCAAAATAAGCAACTCTAGGCTTTTTCACAGTGTTTAAATTTAGAACTCACAGAAGTCAGGAGCAATGCCTTAAAATTATGAAGAAAAGTGATTCAAAATAAGCTTTATACCTATCCAAACCGAATCACATATATGTGTAGGAAAAAGGTTTTTGGATTTGTGTAGTCTCAAAAGTCTTCTTCTTATGTACACCTAAGAAGTTATTGAAGGTCATGTTTCTCTAAAATGAAGAGGAAGAAATCATGTTTTAGACCAAATAAACTACTGGGAATCAAGAAGAGAAGGGAAAATAACCCAAAACTGGGTCAGGAGGGATTTCACCTTGGTACCTCTACACCAATTACATTAAAAGGGGGTTCTTGTGGAGGAAGATGAAATGGACAGAACAGTTGATGTGGCAGGGTGTCTGGAGACAACATTTATGCATTTTTATGACAAGTTCAGGATTTTCTATGAATTACAAAGAAAATTAGGTACTGTGGTCTGCAAAATATGCTAATTTCCTAACAACTAGAACTTCAGTGTAAAACTGTATTTGAAAATTATATCTTTAAGCTGGATGTGGTGGTTCATACCTTATTACCAAACTTCTGAGAGGCCAAGACAGGAGGACTGAAAATTTAAGTCTAACTTGGGCAACTAAGTGAATTATGGATAGCCTATTTCAATTTTTTTTTAATGTCAGAAGTGTATATAACTCATTGTGATTCAATTCTGCAATCCACAGTATTAGAAAAAAAAAAAAAAAGCCTGAAAGACAATAGCATCTTCAAAGTGGTAATAAGGTTAAAATGAGTTCATTAAGGTTAACTCCAGCCCAATATAACTGATTTATGATAAGAGGAAATTTGGACAGAGATATCCTCTCTGTTTATAGAGGAGATTATGTAAAGACACAGGGAGAAGACAGACATCTACAAGCCAAAGAGAGATCCCTCAGAACAAAAGTAAACTCTGACACCTTGACCTGGGACTTTTAGTTTTCAGAACCGACAGCCAATTTCTGTTGTTTAAATCACTTAGTTTGTGGTATATTGTTATAAGTGTCCTAGCAAATTACCACATTAAACCATCAAGTCAATCACGAACCCATCATCAAAACTAGTAATCTAAATATTGTGTGAGGAAAAAAAGGGATTCAAGCAAAACATAATCTTGATAGAAATTTACTGGGCATATTGGAGAAGATGAATGCGGTGATTGTGTGAAGTGACATGCCCTGTACAGATGGAAGATAACAAAATTTTAAAGTGAAAACTAATTGCTAAAATATTTTTTTGGGAAAACAATAGCTACTAAAAATCATACAGAAGTTATGACATGCTTATGATTAGGGAAATGTAATAATAGGTAGAGGTAGGGACCCTATGTTTTCTTAATATCTTAAATATTCCCCAAAGGCCTGTTCTCAGTCCATGTATTGTTGAGAAGTGGTGGGAATTTTATGGGATGGGGCCTTGTGTGAGGCACTAAGGTCACAGGGGGGTGTAACCTTTAAGGAGAACCCTAGCCCCCTCTCTCTGCTTCCCATCTACTGTAAGGTAAGCAGCCACCTCTATCACATAACCACCATCATGATGCCCTGCTTTACCATATGCTCTAAAGCAGCACTGTCAGCTGAACCATGGAATGAACTCTCTGAAACTGTGAGCCTTTTGTCACAGCAACAGAAAGCCGACTTCTATATCATTTATCTAGTTTTTGTGGGCCTATTAAACACTTCAACCACATGAAGTACAACTTTACACATATAAATATAAAATCTAATCTGTATGACATATAATATTTGCTGTGCATTAGTATTGAAGAATTTACATTGTGGATAAGTTTAGTTATTCTTTGTTCATGTAACTTAATAAAGATAGGAAAATGCACAAAATAAAAAAAAAAAAACTCAGGAGTTCCAACTTCATCTTCAATTTCAGACTGATACCATATGACCCGGAATTTTCAGATACTTGAACCTGGAAAGCTGTTGTTAATGCTAACGTCTATGGAAGAGCTGACAAGATTATGGCATAAGTATTAAGCACTACTGAGTTGGCTGCTGCTGCTTCTATCACGCCAGTTTCAAGAAAGCTGTTAATTTTCAATTAAGAACCTTGAAGATTATCCAAGTCTTAAGTTGGGTTTAAATGAAAATTTCAAGCTATTCGTGGGCAATTCATTTACCTTAGTGCAAAAAGTTAGAAGTAATTAGAATGCATAATTTAGATTATGATTTTGTCTGAAAGGAAACCTGTGATTCCTCTAGACTGTAAGAGCAATACTTCAGGCTGATACTACATGATTGTAGGCAGAGACAGTGTTTTCAGTTCCTGCTCCATCTATGTACCAAATCAAAGAACTCTTTATGCAATTGTTTTTTCACTGAAGCATACAAGTATTAAAAGCAATTGAAATTATATTTTCCTTTCTATTTATTGTTATGCGTGTATGATCAATGGAAACCCTAATACCAAAATAGAGCTAATAGGAAGTTAAAGTGAAGTAATTCTGAAACTGTTTTTCTTATCTCTATTTTCAGGCTTTTGCAGCTCAGCCAAAAAAGTAGTAAGTAACCGTAGATCTCAGAGGAGTTTGGGCCAAGGCCAGGTTTACATTTTATATCCCATCCACATACCATTTTGTTAGCACAAACATAAGAACAGCATAATGATTTTGTAGCCTGATCATTCTGCAGGATTTCTACCTTGCGTGATTCATTCATTGGCTATGATTTCTCTTTTGCCTCCTATATTCATGCTGCCCAAATAACTACTGAATTTGTACTTAATGTTGCTTGTACTTGATGAACTTAATTTTGCTTGTTTTGTGGTTTGAACTAATTTAATTAATATCAATAGAAAATTCACTCCAGGTCAGGTATTGTGTTAAGTTTTTAGCAAACAATGAATAGTGAATATAAATTACATGTGCAGACCAGAGTTCTAATGGATTAGTGTCTAGTCTACGAATATGACATTACAAGAAGACCTAAGTGGGGATGGGAAAGGAGGAAGTAGAAATAATGGAATAAGATATTGAAGAGTGTGGCATGTCCTCAAAGGCTTTAAGCTTTTATGACACAATGTGGCCTCCTTCCTCAAACTCTGAAATTTTCAACTGTAAAATTTATTGGAGTCCCATGACACACTCATGTGTAAGGAGCATGTACGATTTAGATTAAAACATGCCTCAAAAAGGCTCATGTGTTCAGAAAAGGAGCTTTCTGCTTCCTGGCTGCTGTGTGGTGAGCAGTTTCTCCCTTGGTCATGACCATCTGCCATGGAGGCAGCCAGCCTGGATTTAATCTTGTGAAATCAAGACCCAAAGTCAAATTCTCCTTCCTTTAAGTTGTAGGTATGTGTTGTTTTGTCTCAGGGTTCTGAATGTGATTAAAATAGATTGTTAAGATGAAAGATTTTGATTTTTTAAAATACTTTACAGTAACTTCTGGATGGCTCATTCTTTTCTTTATTTTACTGAAATTCAATTACCTTTTAAAATAAAAAAGATGATGTATCAGCTCTCCAATGAAAATTATAAGTGGAGACATGTAACACATATTGAGTATCATGTATTGTACGCTAAAATGGAGTTTGTTGGATTTCCCTCTACCCCATCCCATTCATGGCCTCTTCTAACAAAAGCTAATGTCTTCCTTTGAGATGGCAGCCCTTTTCCATCTTGTACCATATTACACTACATCACTGTAGTCGCTGAAGCGGTGTTTGTGCTGTGTCTTGTCGATCAAACTGAACAATTACTCTGGTCATAGTAATTGGCAAAAAAATGGTGATAATCAAAATCAGAGACAATGTGATATGTTCTGAATCCCAGCTGCTTTAACCATAGGGAAGGTGAGGCAGTGATAGCAGTATCTGCAAGACCAAAGTGTGGGCATGGAGTGGGGAGAATACAAGGAGAAAGAGACAAGATAGAAGGTGAAGACAATAACACAACCTAAACACTACCGATACATTATGTACTTCACTCACTCAGGAATGATGGCCAATAAATGCTTATTTTATACATGATATATGTATGTATATGTGTATTTGTATATTTCTTAGAAGAAGAAAGATGAAGATCAGTGATACAGAATTGGTCCAAATTATTTCAAGTATTTAAACAAACTAGTGATTTGGAATTTTAGAAATACCATATTGATACTAAAATCAGAAAGGCTGAAAGAATTTAAAAAGTGTAAAATCAAACCACATCACATAAAAGAAAAACTTTTGTACAGTTCACATAACATAGTAATTAGTATTTACAGTGGTTACAATTCACAAGATGTGCTAAATTTCTGCATTATGTTATTTGGTTTTCCTTACATCTTTGTAATAAAGCATCATTGTTTTTATCAGTTGAGGTTTAGTGTTTTTAATATTACGAATCTTAACTATTGTTTTGTTGTGTTTACCATGTGCAAACTTCATGCTAAATTTCTTTATGTATTATTTCATTTAAATGTTACAATATATTTGTAAGTGAGTTGGTTGTCAGTAGAGATTAAGAGGCATGCGGTAAATTGTCTACCTCCGTAAAACAGTATTTAAGCTCGTCTATCTACAGTACCCATAATCTATGAAACCACTCATTACAATTCTTATTTTGTGAAGGGTTCAACAATGAAAGTAAAATTGAAGTAAAGAGATGCCAATCACTAAATGTAGACTAAACAGTACTTATAGTGTTGCCTAACAAATAAATTGTTGAGAAAAATAATGGTTTTGGAGATAAGCATTTAAAATAATTTCTCTTAGATTTCAACATAGCTGATTAGACATGGAGATGTGTGAGAGAAGCATGAGAAGCATTACCAGATAAAGCAGGTATCCTGAAAGGCAGGAGGCACACAAGCTGAGAATATTAACCTGAAGATGTTTGCTAGATCGAATCAAACATCATTGTGGTTGGGAAGGGAAGCATGGCCACCACTGGCCCATGATCTCCCTACACTATTACCTAATATATCTCCTTGTGAATGGCTCTAACATCCCAAGGAAGGAGCCAGGATGCCACGGGTTAGACTCTTGGCACAGGCCCCTTTCACACTCTCCATCTCAGCTGGAAGAGGAAATGGAGCATGGTAGCAAACTGCAGTCAGGGCTCTAGCAAATCCATGAACTGCAACCACTGAAGCACAGGCAACAAGAAAGAGCCAGTGCTATAAAACAGGTAATTTCTCTGTCCCATCATCCTCTCAAACACCAGGCTCTGCTGTGTGACTGTGATATTCTGTCATCAGCACCAGCAAAAAAAGCCTCTTCCCTAAGCACAGAGAAGTTAAAATCTGCGAGCTATAGCCAATACATAACTCCCTGGCAGGGAGCTGTGGACAATATTGTGGCAGACAGGGGAGAAAGAGAGATACAGGAGAGCCAGACTAGAGAAGGTATTCCCAAACACCAGGTAGATCCAAGACAATGTAATACTTAGCTCAGTAGCAACCATTCTGTGCTGGTAAGGGAGCCCCTGCCCTCACCAGACAGCTGCTGAGTGTCTGGAGCACTAGCCTGGAGTCCTAGGTAACACAGAACTTGGCACGTGGGAAGCTGTTCAAAGTATCTCAGGAGACATAGGAATAAAGATTCATCAGAGAAAGGCTATAGCCAGTGCTCTTCTGTTGTTTTCCATTTCCTCTTCCAGCTGAGATGGAGAGTGTGAAAACATCAGGGAGATCTAAGATAATGTAAAATATTGCCCATATCTCAGTATCGTGCTAGCAAAAGAAGCTCTCCACCAAACCTGGAAAAACAAGAACAGTATAAGTCTAAATTCTATACAGGGAAGGAAGTTATGAAGAGGAGAGTGAAAATGAGTGAAATTTATTTTAAAATTGAAGGAATCGATGAACCACATTATTGTTTCTTTGGTACAATAAAATACAAAATTTCTTAGCGAAACATTCCAAAAGAAGGAAAGCCAAATACGTTAATCAATGTGATTTGATATGAAAACAAACAGGTGAAATTATAAGAGATATTAATAAAATCCATAAAGTTATTAGTGTCTAATGTGAACACTTGTGCACTAAAAAATTGCAGAATCTTGAAAAAGATAATTCTTGAACAAATATGTATTTGCAAAAGTGAACCAAGAAGATATGGAAACCCTGGACAACCCCCAAACAGGCAATAAAACTGTGATAGTAAATTAAAAAAAAAAACATCAAATATGGACAGTCCTATGATGTGAGGGGCTTGCTCCTGAGTTATGAAACAACTTCACAGGAGATACAATGCTCATGTCTCTCAAAATTTTTAATGAAAATGAAAAGAAAGTGATACCTTAAAACTCACTCCTGGGAACTAGTATTACTTTGATTTCAAATACATATAAACACCCACTTGAATAGAGAAAGCAAAGAAAAAATTTCAATTCCTTTTAAGGCCACTGTCTTTAAATAACACAGAGACAAAAATCCTTAAGCAGATACTTACAAAATGGCTCCAAAAAAATCATCAAAAACATTATATCTCATGACTACATAGTCTACATCCCAGGAATTCAAAGATGGTTCAACATAGATAAATCAACAAATGTAGTAATCACATAAAAAGAAGCAAGCACAAACATCACACATTTATGACAATGTATGCAAAAAAAAAGCTTTTGAAAAGCTTTCGCATCATTCATGATTTAAAATGCCTGAAGAAAATTGGAATAGAAGGATATTATCTCAATATGATACGAATCGTTTATGAAAATCCTGCTGCTACCAATGTATTAAGTGGGAAAAAGCTGAAAATTTCTCTCATAAAAGCATAAATAAGACAAGGATATCTACCATCATCATTCCTTTTCAATAACATATATGAAATAATTAAAAGTAAAACTGATACATATATAAAATGAAGAAGTCTAGCTATCATTATTTGTATATAAACTTATACTTCGCCTAGAAGACCCCAAAAATCCACCCCCAAAAACACTTCTAGAAATAATAGCTAACATCACAAATACAGCAGAATACAGAATCAACAAAAAATGAATAGCTTTTATGTTTTGCAATAATAAAATCTATTGAAGAAAAAATTCAGAAAAAATACTATTCACAAAAGTTCCAGAACAAATAAATATTTGGGAATTAACCTAACTAAGCAAATAAAAGACTTCCATAACAAAAATTACACTGCTCTGAAAAAAAGGATTCAAAAGACGACTGAAAATAGGAAGATATTCCCTTTTCCTGGATAGGTAGTGGCAATATTGTCAAATTTGTCATATTTCCCCAAATGTATATCTATGTTTCATAATTCCTATCCAAATATCAACAACACTGCTCACAGAAATAGAAAAAAATCCTAAAATTCATATGGAAACAGAAGAGATGTAGTATAACAAAAGCAAACAGCAGCCACAAGAGTAGAGCACAAGACATCACAATCTAGCATTTGAAAACATGTTACCAAGCTACAGTGATAAAAACAGTATGGTATTGGCACAAAACAAAATGTGGATCAGTCAAATAAAACAGAAGATCCAGAAGCAAGCTCAGACACATTAAACCTCATCTTTTTCAAAGGGACCACATGCATAGTTCAGAGGAATGGAAGCTTCTTTAAGAAATGTACTGGAAAAACTAGTTACACACATGCAGGAGATTAAATTTCTAGTAATGAATGGGAATCTGTATTTAAAAGAAAAATTTTTTTAGGTTCACATTATGGAAAATGTAAAAGAAAGAAAGAAATGTAGGAGGACCATAAATGCTTGAAATATTAGAAGTTTACACTTGCTACAGCATAGGTTTTGAACTGTAAGCAAAATTGCATAATACTACTTTATAGCAGACACCACCTTGACAACAATAAAAGAAGGCAGTTGGACAATGAGAACAGGTCTTTGATCAAGTCTGTTTCAGTGATGAAGCCAAATGATTCACAGTTTTAGCACAGTTCAATTGAAGTATTCTAATACTGGCTTACCAATAAAACTAAAGTCAGTACTGATTAAATGTAATTGTCAGGTGGCAAAGCACACATTTGGTTGTTACAGTCTCAACACAAAAAAAAGACAATTAGGGTCACTTTTTCACACACTTAAATCAGTATCTTAATACTGGGGCCAACTGGAGCCTGAGCAAGGCTGTCAACCTATAGACAAGTTTCGTGAAGGTACAAAAGTTTTGGAAATCAGTTTACAATACTGGCCTGTACTTAAAACTGAAACACTTTTCATTCTCTCCTGAGTTATGTGTTCACGTCTCTTCTTGCTTTCTGCTCACCTGTCTAGCTTCCCTGTGCCAGGACTTCCCAAATCTGCCTCTAGGATTATAAACTGAAGTGGAGGTTTCTGGGAAATGGATTAATTTTACAATAGCAACAATAACCTCCAATTAACTTTTGTGACACGTATTCAAAATGATCATCTCTTATGTCTTTATAAAAGACATACAAAAGCTAAGCTCTGTATGTCTGAATTATACTTTCTATGTCTGAAATTACACAAAAGATACATAGCTATTAAAAGGTGGTACAAATAGCATGGCCAACACACCTCTCCAAAGGGAGCATTTAGGAGAAAACTGCATGTCCCCAGGAAAAACTGCCCAGTTTATCTTCAGAGATACAAGAAGCAAATAATAAATAGTATTAGAATAGCTATTTAATCTCCACTAATAGCAACTGAAAATCCAAAATGGCTAAGGTCCTTGCTTCCAGGACCTTATGAGACAAAGTACATATGAAAACCCATACAGAGATATCTTACAAGATGAGAATATAAAGTTAGCTTTTAGTTCAGAATTAGAAACACAGTACATCACAAATATGAAAACTGTAAAACAAAAGCAAGTATCATCAAGGCACAAAGAAATCTTAGAAATATTAGAAGGATGATAGCCTCTTTAATAAATGGTGTTGGAAATTGGCACTCCTCATGCCAAAGACTAATACTAGAACCTTGCCTATCACCATGCACAAAACTAAAGTCTAAACGGATCAAAGACCTAAATATTAAAAAAGAAACAGTAAATCTACTGGAAGACAAGGTATGTAGAAACGTTGGAGACATTTGGGTAGGCAGAGAATTTATGAACAAAATGCAAATTGCACAGGAAACACTTCAAAGAATCAACAACTGGGATCTCATGTTATTGAAAAGTTTCTGCACTTCAAAATAAGTCACCAATAAAGTGAAAAGAAAACCCACAGAATTGGAAAGAAGTATAGCAAGCAACCCCTCAGGCATAGGGCTTATATCCAGAATATATAACGAATTGAAAAACATCAAGCCCCCAAATTCAAAGACCCTCTCCAAAAATGGGTATCTGAGATGAACGCACATTTCTCAGATAAAGATATACAGATAGCAAATAAATACATGAAACAATGTTCACCATCACTGGTTATTTGAGAAACGCAAATTAAAAGAGCATTGAAATTACTTCTCATTTTGGAAAGAATAGCTGCCATCAAGAAATCAACCAATAATAAATGTTGGCGAGGCTGTGGTGAAGAAGGAACATTACTCTACTGTTGGTGGGAGTGTAGACTGGTGCAATCACCATGAAAATCAGTATGGAGATTTCTCAGAAAAGTAGGATTGGAATTTCCATTCAACCCAGCTATTCCTTTAATGGGTATTTTCCCAGAAAACCTGAAGAGGTCATGTCACAGTGATATATGTGTACCTATGTTCATAGGAGCACAATTTGTAAGAGCTAAATCTTGGAAAAAAACCAAATGCCCATGGTATTTTTATACAATGGAATATTATTCCGCTGTAAAAAAGGGATGCTCTTCAGGCCTTCATTGGTAAATGGAGGCAACTTGAGACTATCTTCATAAGTGAAATAAACAACAATCATATAAGTATCACATTGTGTTTCTATTGTAAAAAGTAATAAGAACTGCAGGAGTAATAAAACCCCAAATGTGTAATTGCTATTGTAAAAAAAAGAGGAAAAGAAAGTACTCTAAAGGATATAACTGCATGTATGTTTTTAAGTGTGCAAGATAGATGACCATACTACTAAGTTTTTGTTGGATCATTGAAAAGAACTGTTTGCAGTCTCACTGTTTGAATGTCCATTTTGTACGCTTTAATTTTGTAACCTGAACAACTATTTCTAAGATGACAATATGTAATTTATGAACTAGTGATTTCTTAGTGTTTTCCCCCCCTTTGGAATGCTGTATTGTTGCTACCCATTTTTCTATTTTGTTTTTTTCTCTTTGAATAAAATTTTTTTAAAAAGTAAAAAAGTAAAAAAAAAAAGAAAGAAAAAAAAAAAAGATCTTCCAGGTTAGTTATTCCTGAGCCGTTATCTATATCATCATGTGACTGTGAGCCTTATTTAAAAAAATAATTGATTTTTAAAAGCTGATCAAACTGTAGCCCAAAACACTTAAACCAAATACTGTGTGGGTGTGGCTTGCATACTTTCCGGAAAATTTCCCGTGAGTCTGAAAATGCCTGGCTGAAAACACTAGGCTCCTGGAACAGAAATTGATATTCTCCCTGAGCAAGCAGGAGGAAGGCTACCAATACAGACACCCCGATGAGACTGTCCCACACTCTCACTTGGGCGTCATCATTATTGTTTAAAAAATCTTCACCACGTGAAATAGGTTCATGTTGCTTAGCTATTCCTGTTGCTGGCAGCAGAAAGAAAAAGCCAGGAAACTGGTAGGAGCAGTATTTTGTCACCCCGGACAACTTGCTGATGAGGTTTATCTCAGTTCCTACACTGAGAGAGAGTACTTAGTGTTCAAAAGACTTGTGAATGGGATCTGTGCAGCAATCCACATGCAAAATACAACTGTGAAGAAAAATGGCATTTTTCACACTTTAAAATGAAGTTGCTTCTGAATGTCATGTGAAGCCAAACCAAAGTTTTCCCTCTCTTGTTCCTTATGGCTGCAAATTTGGCTGATGTGGAAAAAAGCTTGTAACCCTATTTACTTCTTGTTTTTTTTTTTTTTTTTTTCTTAAAGAATTCGTATTCACTTGTATTTTGAAACCATGAATTTTTAGTAGAGTATATTAAGGTTCAACTCACAAATGTGTAAAATTCCACATATGTTTTGTAAATTTATCAAATGTATTTATAAAATTAGCATTAGTAAGTAGTAATGGTATTGGATATTGTTTAACTTTCTATATTTTTTCACAACATTGGTGACATTTCTTCAGATATTCTTAAACTTCAAATAGTTGTACTATGTTTAAGAGGCAATTCACACACAAATTGTCATATTCAAACTATTCTATCAAATGAAAGAATTGAATAGATCGAATTCCATTGCAACATTTTTCAAGACACATCATTAAACTCATGAATTCCCAAATGTAATACAAATCTTAAATGATTCCCATCTATACATTAATGTAATTAGAATATCTATAAGTGTGTCATATTCTAAATATATCTAGTATATGTAAATTCATGCAATTACTATATGTCTACCTTTTATGCTTTATCTCCAAAATTAGAGTCAAAATTAGTTGTCATTGTTAAATTTTATTTCATATTATTATATAGAAAACTGGCAAACTATTTATGAATATTTAGCAGATTGTTCACATGAATGTATTATATAAAATAATAAAAACAAATTTTGTAGTGAACTGGGAAAACAATTAAATTTCACATTATTCCCACTTCTACTAGAAAACAAAATGATTTTCAATGATGACATGTCTCCAAAATATTTTTTTTTATGATTTCTTCTCGACAACCAGTTACATCTGAATACTTTTATAATATAATATCCTTTCAGGTCTTCCAGATCTTTAACTAGAACTCAATCAGTTTTATAACTCAGGCTAAATGTGGAAAAGATAATGCCTTCTCATCCCATTGTGACTATTGTGTATTTAGAATAATAAAGGTGTGTCTAATATTAATTAAATAAGATAGAGATTCTAAACACAAGTTGAGTATCCCTTACTAAAAATATTGTGGCCATGTGAGTTTCAGATCGGAACATTTTAGAAATTTGTAATATTTGCATATGTAGAATGAGACAGTTAGGGATGAGACCCAAGTCGAAAGAAGAAAATAATTTGCTTCATACTTACTTTCATGAAATATTATTGCTACACCTTTGTCCATCCAACCCCTCCCCCGCTCCCATAAAGTCAAGTGTGGCATCTTTCTTTCTTTCTTTCTTTCTTTCTTTCTCTCTTTCTTTCTCTCTTTCTTTCTTTTAATTGGGACTGAGGATCGAAGTCATGACTGCCTGCTTGCAAGGCAGGCGCTTATGCTGCTGAGCTAAATCCCCAGCTCCTAAGTGTGACATTTTTCACTCCTAGTGTTATATTAGCCTGCACTCAAAAAGTTTTGGACTTTGGAGCACTGTTGATTTTGGGTTAGAGATACTTACTCGCTTCCATGGAACTATTTTTCTGTATTCCATTTTGATTCTTTATGGTGTACTACTATGCAATTCCTGTGACAGAATTTAGAAAAATTCTTATAACTTGGGAAGTAAATGAAAATTTGTGACAGTCTCTTTATATGATACAACTTTGTTCCAAGCACTGAATGACCTCAAAGGTAAAATGAATATGAGGATACCCTAATAGACCAAGATTCATTAACCAAATTATCTGCCTGTGTTTTATTATTAATATGCATTACCTAAGGGCCTGCAGGAATTAATGGAACATATTAATATATGATCTTGAGTGCTAATAGGAAAAGAGAAAGGAGATAGCAGATAAATCCTTGCTAAATGATTGACAGGGAATCAGTTTGGAGTTCACTACAAATTTCTGTGTAATTATCCTGTTCATCTTTGTACTTTAGTCTTATTAGCATTTTGTTTTTGTATATCATTGGGAAATGTCAACTCAATGAATTTTACTATTATTAGAAGTAGATGTTATTCTTTTGAAATGTTATTTATCTGATCACACAAAAGTAAAGTTACATCTTAATGTGCTTACCTTTTTTCAATATTTTGTAATAAAAATATAAAAATTTAAAATATTAAAATGAATTGGTCTTTAATCAATAAAATAAGAGTATTTTGTAATAGAAGTATGTAGAAATTTTGAGAGTGAGACTCTAAAACACTGAACTGGTACTGGGGTAACAAGGTAAATTAAAAAAAACAAAAATTCCTTTATTATAGATTTTTATAAAGTTCAATTTTTAAAAATAGCTCAATTATTGACAGATATAGTACAATCTCTAGCAAAATTGCAACAGGTATGTGTGGAACTGTGTGTTGTGTGTGTGTATGTGTAACAGAGAGAGAGAGAGAGAGAGAGAGAGAGAGAGATTTGAGATTGATTCCAAGCCAAATCTATAGAATCAGATGGAAATACAAAGAGTTAATAAAAGCCAAGACTGCCTTGGGAGAGACAAGAGGGAGGGAGGAGTTGCTCTCTTAGATATCGAGATTAATTATAAAACTTGAAAGAACAGTTTGATGTTTGCTTAATTATCATATATTCCAAAGAAAATACAAATTCAGATAGATCTACATCTGTACGGGAAGTTCGTTTATGGCAAACAGTAGTGAAGAAAAGACAGTTATTTCAATAAATGGTGTTGTTTCAATTATAATTCTATATGGAAATACAAAATGAGACTTGACTCCTACTTCACTCCAGGAACAACAGTAAACTCCAAATGGATTATAGACTCAAATTGAAAAGGCATAGTAATATGCCAAAAGATTATTGGGAAAGTGTTTTTATCTTACTGAAGAGTAGGGAAATGGTTGTTAAATGGTTAAGCATTAACTATAAACACAGATCAGCGAATGAACCACATTAAATTTTAAAAAAAGTATTAATCAGGCAATATATAAGGAAAGAAAAAGACAACTTGAGGTGTGAGGGAAGACATTCACAATATACAAAACAAAAATGTACCTGTATATCACTACAAAGACAACATAAAATCCAAAAGATTAAAGAAAGAAACTGAATAATACTCCACAAAATAATGCAAAAATGATTACTCAAAAGATTAAAATATGCTTACCATCATTTTCAATCAGAGAATTGTAATTTAAAATCTCAATACCACTGTGTATTCTCTTGAGTGACTAAAACAAGACTAAGTCCTAGGAATGGAGTGTACATGAATTAGTAGTAACTCATTTATGGGGTACTGCATGGAGACTACTTTTGAAACTAGTTATATTATTGTTCAATGTCAAACAAATATTTATCATAAGGTAGAAGATAAGCCCTACCTATGTACATGCATTCAAGGCATGTATAAGAATCATGTGCACCAAGATTCATTAACATCACAAAAATTATTTGCAAGAACCAAAAGTTGTGGAAAGTGAAATAAGTGAAATGTTCTCTGATACCAAATATATAAATTTATAATTATATAATATTCTTTGTCTTTTAAAATAGGTAGAAGTGAAAATATTGAAATATGTAAGCATACACTTGAGCCATATAAAAAGGGCCAAATATGTGAGTCAGAACCAAAAATCACAAGCGTGACTCTATTTAAGTAAAATTTATAAGGTGATAAAATTAAGCAGAGTATCAGAATTTCAAGGAGCAGAAGGTTTAGAGAAGGAGAAGCCAGTGCTTAAGACAGGAGCACAGAATTGATTAGAGGGTATCAGCAAGATTTCATAAACCCAGTCTCTTCACTTGCAGGATAGAGATGTGGGTACTGTTCAGCCTTTTATTACTAGGACTCAATATCCGACGAACATAATTTAAAAGAGGAAGAGTTTATTTTGGCTCACGGTTTGAGGGGATGCAATAATAAAAAAGAAAAGAAATGGAAAAATATGTAAGCTAAATCACCTATCTATCAATTTCTTACTATTAAACAAAGCATATTCCAAGGCAAACTAAATTACTAGAGAGAAAAGGAATACTTGCGTATGTCTATATATTAATTCAAATGCTTATTTTATCATCCAGTAGAAATGTTGATGAGGCAGGCAGATAGAAGAATGTGCAATTCATGACAGAAGCTATCATAGGAACTGTGAAGGAGGGAGAGATAAACACATAAAATCATCCATAGTCGGTGAATGAAAGTTGTTCATACAGCCATGATCAGGCTGGTGGAGACAACTTCAGGATAAAAGAAGTTCAGTGGAAAAGCCTGGGAAGCCCTGGATATCAAAGAAGGAAGAGCTGAAACAGGTAACTTTATCCAGTCTTCACTTCATCAGAGAGTGTAAAGTTGTGCCTGGTTTCCAAACATTTCTGCTTTAATCATTTTAAATACATTTTCTGAATCTGTATTCAGAAGGAAATCTGACATGCCAGTTTTATTGTCTACTGTAACTTTGCTGATTTCTCTTATTGTGGTTTACTGACTTTACAATCTAGGCACCTCCATGAACATACACTGACACTATAAGCTTTCTGTGTCTTTCCTACCAGAATGCCTTGACCATTGGAACCAAAGCTATTCAGAACCATCATGCCCCACATGTCTCTGGGAGGCTTCCTGTCCTATTCAGTATATTTCAGGAAGAAAATATATGCATAGGGTTGGGATTAGTACCAGTACTCTAAATGTACCTCAATGCTATACATATGGAGACTGCTGCACAGATGGGACAGTCTGTGCTCTGAATTGGACAGATACTCGGTTTCTGAGTCAGAGGCAGAGGTGTGAAGTAACTTCTTATATAATTGTAGTCAACTTTGATTTTATGATGTGAAGCCTAGTTACTTATTTCTTTAGCTGCTTTCCTGGCAATATATTTGATGGAATTCCTTGTGGATACTGATTAAAAGGATTTTATAAATACTTTGGACTTTTAAGCTTTAACCTTACTCTTACTTATGATAATTTGCTGCTTCTGAAATTCTATTTCATATTTTCTCCCTTGGAACTGTCCTGAATTTCAGTTCTGCCATTAAATAGGACTCAGCAGATGCAGGCATTTTGTGTATTTCAAATATGTCTCCTCACCCACAAGGGGGAAGTACACTGTAATTGCAACTTATAGATCTTATACAACTGCTAAATTGAAGCGAGGGATACTATGGACTTTACCCGAAAGTAAATGTATGCTTTTCACTTTGATCCATTTTTGATCTTGCACATGTGAATCACTAGCAGATACTTTATAAATTTCTGAGCAAAGGCAAAGTATTCACATCCACAGGATGCCTGAGCAGTCTGAAGTCTGAAGAAGTTGTGAGATGAGGTGCATGCCTTAGCACTAAGACTGACTCGATGCAAGACGTTGGCCTGGCAGCAAGCCTTCTTGCAAGAGCACACGTCTAAAAATAACCGATTTCTAAACACAATTAGAAAGATTTGTGGGTTGGGCACACAGAATAAAAGATATAAAATGATTTTAGAAATGGTATACTGTAAGAAATGTTGCAATTGTGAAATTGATTATGCTTAGCACTTCTAAAAAACACAGGATATACCTAAGTCATATACCAACATGCAGAAGACTCAGTCTAAAAAATTCCAAATTTTTTCCACTTTCTAAACTTTTTTGGCTTATGATTCTACTTCAGTATTTCTCCAAAGGACTGTCTCTTATCTCCAAGTGCTTTTCTTGTAGTTGGCTTTATATCCAGGTTAATATCTTAGCTGCACAAAATGTTAAGACAATGAGCTTGTGACTAAATTAAAGACATGAGAATCTAAACTAGGAAGGAATACTGAACCAAGATCCGTCTTGTCTGAATGCACCTACTTAAACATACCTGAAACAATATTCTTCCAGAATACTGGGGCACCCTTTTGCAGCCCAGTAGGAAAATCAAGCTTACTTAGAGAAAGATGAGATAAAGGTTGGATTCTCTAATATAATGTGAATTCTGAGTAAATTTGCTCCTGATTGTGGCACCTATATGTGAAGGATTCCTAATAGATATTTGTGATTAGACTTAAAATCAGTAGCTCAAAAAAGTTAGGAAAAATATGAGTCTCGGGACTATCAAATATCTTTTTTTGGAAATCAAATATAATATGTGTACCATTATATATAAACATGTTCTACTCCTGTATATGCTGGCAATAGAACCGAGGGCCTCACAATGCTATGTGACTCTCTACTACGGCACTATATCTCAAGCCCCCAGAAATGTAATTGAGATTCCAAAGCTTGTATTGGAGTCTCAACCAAAGTTTACTGCTCCATAAACATAGCTATGTGCCTATGTGGACATACTATATGCTGAAAATATTAAAAATCAGCTTTTGTTGTGATGAAATACACATAATATTTCTTAGTTTATGAATATTCTCCATGGAGAAAAATCCAAAAAATAAATGGGATGAGAAATTTCTTTGTATAAGACATAGATTTTCTTCATTTAAATAAATAAAATAACTATTCATGTAGTGTGAAACTAAAATTGCATGCAAGAATTTAAAGGACCCAGATTGTGAAAAATTTTATGTCACATTGAAAATACATTTTTATTTCATATTTAAGCATTAATACGAAGACCAAGCAATATTTTAATAGGACAATAAAAACATATAGTCATCTGCATCAATGTTGATATTTATAATATGAAATGGATGGATTTTAGACATTGGCCTTGTTTTGAGACTTCTACAAGGTTAGCAATTGCTACATGACTGTGCTGTAGGTGTAATGTAATATAAGCAGTGGTCAGGGAGGAAGCACCAGTGTTGTACTCACCAGCACTTAGATATTATGGGTGTACTGTATCTCTCTCTCTGAATCTGTTTGTCACCTCCCAGGTGAAACATAATTGCATAGGAATAGTAGTGTCAAGTAATACACAATAACTTTTCAGTGACACGATCATCAGTCTCAGGAACAGTGTAAAATAGTAAAGAATGATCTGCCAATGGAAAAACCACGAAGACAAAATATTTTATGGAGTTTTAAAATATATTTCACCGACAGTGTCAGGGAAAGTCCTTTGTGGGTGGTGAGAAACACAATCGTCTGTGTCCGAGCTAACCATCAACATCAGGTAAACCTCCAAAGGAAACACAGAGCACAGTGGGATTTAAACGTACTTCTTAAGAAACTCGGTTGTGATTGTCAGGACTATCGAAGGCTGTTCTTCGCAGAGTCATAAGTCAATAATCTGAGGAGAGGTTTATATTTTAGATGTTATGTGTCAATTGTTTCTGTCAACATTGTTATTTGCCAAGAAAATCTGTCAGGTAGATATTATAATGTGACAGCTCTGAGCATTGCCTTATGTATCAAAAAAGTATGTGTGGACCAAACAGTGGTATTATTTCTCTTGGAAAGCACAGAAAAAAAAAAAAAAAAAAAAAGAAGAAGAAGAAGAAAAGAAAAACAAAGAAGCAACCTTTAATGCCTACGGGATTTAATTTTTTCCATGAAAAACCACAATCTATATTTTCAGTCATTCAAAAGAGAGTTTGAAGACAAAGAAAGACTCTGGTTGACTAAGAAATCCCTTTCTTATACTTGAAAACAGAAATTTGCTCTTTTCTTAAATGTGTAAAAGTGCTTATTGACAAAGATCTTGATGCTGATTTTGTGCATATTAAAAAAAAAACACAGGAAGGGAACGTATCTAAAAATCATCCCCTATAATTTCACATAGAAACACTTTAGACTTCAAGTTACCAAACACCTAAGCTAGTATTTGTTCTGACATAGAGATGCTAAATTTTTCATTGTAAAGTCTGAAAAAGCAACTCTAGCATTGCTACCACAATCTCCTGCTCTAATCCCATTGGATTTTTATAATTTCTTTTGTCATAATTCCAGGATATAAACCATAATCCTATAGTAAACTTTCCATGCCAGTAATCAATCAAAAAGGAAGGATCAAACAGAAGAGGATATTTCTTTTCTTTCTGCAGAAAAACATTTCCTTGGTGCCTAGATTTTGTAATCTGAACAGCTTTTTTCTAAGATAACAATATGCAACATATTAAATAGTGTTAATTTCCCAGTTTTTGAAATTCTGTATCATTTCTATCCTTTTTTCTTGTTTCGCTTTTTAAAAGAAAAAAAAAAGAAAAAAAAAACAGAAAATTTGTTTTGACACTCTGCAAAATGATTTTTAACAATGGTTTTCGGTGGTATATTTTAGTTATGGTTCAATGTATGGTGTCGAACCCATTGTAGTACTGAACTAGACTGAAATTCTGAGTAAAAATAAGACAAAAGGCAACTGAAAAGACAATAGCAGCATCTTGTACAATTCCTAAAAAATAGTAGTCTTACTTACTCTTTTTCACTTGTATTTTATCTATGACAACCAATACGTTCATGAAATTTGAATCGGATGACTAGGATATAAAAGAAAGAGATGAGACACAATTTGCACATAATCGTTTTCTTTTTCATCATTTATTCACATCACTCTTTTTTTTTGAAAACTTTCAGATAAGAGTACTGTAATGGATCAATATGTGCCCCCTCAAAGGATACATCCACACTTTCGTATCCTGAAACTGAATGTTCATAGATTTGGAGGAGTCTTTGAGGACATAATGAAAAATCTTGAAAAGATCATCTTAGATTTTCTAAGTTTCTCTAAGTGTAATGGTAAAAATAATTGTGTTATAAAGAGTGCATATTATAGACAAAAATGGTGAAATCAATGTGACCTCAGGAATGGAAATTGGGGTGACACAACCCAAAGAAGTATGTGAAAAACACTAGAAACTGAAATTATCAAGTAAAGGGAACATCTCTAGAGCCTGCAGAGCAGTGTAGTCTAGCTGGTTTCTTGATTTTAGGATTCTAGCCTTCAAAATTATAAGAATGTATATTATATGTTTTAAGCCACTAAGTTTATAGTTTATTTCTTATAACAGTGTACGGATATTAATACAGAAACCAGAGTAGATTTTTTTTCTTGATAGAATGAAAGAAAGACATGTAATGATTTCATATATTGCCATTTTATCATTTCTCTCTTTCTAACATTTTATTTCTTTGTCAGGTATTTTTCTGCATGTATAGTTTTAATTTACTAATGAAAAAGTGATGAAACTTTCTATCCAGTCTTTAAAAGTTTTGATTCCTTTTCTTGGCTAGGGCATTGCAAGAAAATATTTCAAAGTAGTGACAGTAAGGATGTGAACAACATCTGGAAAACACAAATTATTGCAAACTTTCACTAGTTCGGTAGAATAAGTTCACTCCAAAGTCTTCAGTAGGTATATATTTTCAAAAAGAAAATTCTTTCTCTTTGTAGTTAAGTGTCATGCAGCTACTGAAAATGTGTGTATTTTGCTTTCTTTAAATAGTTACTATGATGATTATCCTTCCAGATTTTCTAATAATAGTAAATCAGTTTTCTCTTTATCTGATCAACTGAATTGCTTATTTGTAGTTTCTCTGAAATATTGTCTTCTTGCTAACATGTTATGAAGAACTTTATTTTTTTTTTCACTTTTTGTTAGGTAAAATTGTTCTATTTCCCCTTCTTTTTCTTTTGTTTGGCTTTTTGAGATAGGATCTAGTTATGTAGCACAGGCTGACCTCAAACTTGCAAGGATGCTTTGGCCTCAGTTTCCAACTGCTGGGTTTGCCAGCATGTACCACCGCCTGGCCCTGTAAATTTCTGTTTCTTCTTTTCTTCTTTCCGTCTTTCTTTCCTTCCTTCCCTCCTTCCTTCCTTTCTTCTTTCCTTCCCCTCTTTTTCCCTGTTTTTATTTCCTAGCCTATTTTTTATCATTATTAGAGTTTATATGAAATTAAATTATCTGTTCTTTAAAGTCTAGAAAACTTGTCAATGAACACATGGCTCTGATGATTTTTCGTATGGCATTGTTTTACACTTGCACACATATATTTGTATGTTTGTATAAGTGCTGTTTTTACTTGATACAGTTAGGGCATGCTAAAAGTTTGTTTTATTAAAGTGCTCAAATAAACTAATATAAAGTTACTCGTGTTTTTTATCTTTTAATTTTTTGTTCCCTCTGGTTTGTGTAAAAATACTTATTTCTTAAATACTCATTCTAGGGGCTTATATTACATTTTGGTCTTTTAATGTTTAATGTTGGTTTGATAGCTGTCTCTACTACCTCTTTATTTTTCTTTCATTCATTTTACTCTTACCATTATACTTTCTTGAAAGCTATGTAAAATCTAGGCTATTCTGTTTAAAATCTTTTCTGTATTTAGTAACTTTTGATTTTTTTCTCCTATGTCTAAAATAATCCCTTGAAACCTATAAATCTCTAAATGTTTGAGTTTTTTTTATATTTGTAATGTGGTATGTTTATTATTCAGTTATCAGAATGTGTCAATTTTCTTTTTTTCCCCTGTGTTTTAACTATGAGGTATTTGGTAGGTTTTTTTTTTTTTTTTTTAATTTACTTGTATTTGCTGCCTTGACTTACCAGTATGTGGAAGAAGTATTTTGAAATGTACAAGCAAGTTATAAAACTTTTGTCCAGTAATTATATTACTAATTGTTATTTATATTTAAAGCTATTTAATTAGATGCTTAGAGTTTCTTTATTTTCATCACAAATGATAACTATTTTGCATACATAATATTTATGAAATCCTAGTTAGGAATAATTCCCAGGATTGTGATTTGGTTTTGTCACATAAAACACATATGAGATTGGACATTTTATTTAAACTCTTTGCTAAAAATGTCTCATAGGAATCATCGAGTAGGAAATGGGGTTGCCCATACAAATTGCTGAACATTAATCTTGGCACAAAGTGGAAACTATATAAATATTTGCCACAGTGATGATGATGAGACCTGACACATTATATGATTAAAAAACAAAATCCCAGCTTTAATTTAAACTTTCTTGACTTTGCGTAGATTATCATGTATTTGATAAGCAACATATAGCTAAATTATCTTGCTGCATATTCAATTAATTTCTATCTTCTTACTGGTGTGTTTAGTCCATCACATTTATTTTGAATAGAAATGTATTTTGTTGTATTGTACCTCTTTTTATTTTCCTGCTACCCCTATGTTTGTTTCTGTTTCTGTTTCTATTTTTTTTCTCTCTGTGTCTGTCTCTGTCTGTCTGTCTCTCTCTCTCTCTCTCTGTCTCTCTGTTTTTTATGTGTTTGTATTCTTAATCAATTTTAGTGATTTTCTAGTTATATATTGTATTTCATTTGTCTTAGTAATTTGAAAAAGTTCACGTTAGGTCTTAACTTTTAAAACAAAAATGTGTTAGAGACTATGTTATGTCTTAGTACAATTTTCTGTTTTATTCATTCTTCAGTAGTTTAATGTTACCAATGGGAAGATCACCTATCATTTAATAAAGCAAATTTTTTTCTTCTACAAATTTATTTACAAACATTTCTACTTTTTGATTAACACTTATTCTCACATTTTGAGCTTTTTCTAAACTTATTTTTATTTTTATGAAATTTAAACTTTAGCAATTACTATGTTACGGTGTTAAACATTTTCAGCTTGTCTTAAAATATCTGTACTGGATCTTTGTTCTTGAGACACAACTGTGAAAAAAATCCTTGTATATTTCATGAATCATATTCTTTTAGCACTTTAACTGTATTGTACTGGTTTCCATACTAAATATTTGAAGATTTTTTAAAATAACTTTTCTTATTTTGATGAATTCTGGATGGCTACAAATTATTTTGTTTTATAGATTTAATTTTATTTATCCTGTGTCATATGCATTGTAACTCCTTATCAATGGAATGGTATCTCTTGTCAGATCCAAAGACTCTAAGACATTGCCTATTCTGATACAGCCTTTTTTATTCTATTTATAGGATGCTGCTGAGGCATGTTTTAGACCTTTTTTTCTATCTTCCGTATTTTCATCTTTGTAAATTTATTTCTCTTTTTGACTCCCTCACTATATTCAAGGACATCCTCTCAGATCTGTCCATTCTCTCTCTATATCTCACTTTAGGTCTGTATTGTCTGTTGTTTACCCAGTTTACTTTTTATTGCAAAGATCTCATTTTTCATTCTTACAAATGTATATATTCATTTTTTTCCATACGGATGACATGATTTTCTGAAAATATCATTTTCTCCTTTTGAGATTCTGCTGTTTTTATTTTTAAAAATCTTTTTGCAAATACATTTTGAACTTTCTATCTCACAAAGGCAATATCACAATTACCCAGGGATAAAAATTTATGGTTTAATTATGTCTGATAACTATGATTTACAGGTACTGTTCCTTAGTATATTTCATGAGCTTAACTTGCTATCTTGTATTTGTATGAGTTTCTCCTATGGGAGGTTGTGGACACCCATGGAAGGGATGCACCCCTCTATATTGTACGTTCTCTGTTGTTAGAATCAATGAGTACCGGCATCTTGGATCTCCTTGAGTAAACTTTGCTGCCAGCCAACCAGTGAGTTAGTCATCAATTCAAATATTACTGCTTGCTGTAGAACAGGGACTTGGATTTGTAAATCAGTGCTTCTTTAGGCATTTTTCCTTTTATTTTCCGTATCACAGGCCCATTCATTTGATTTTCAATCCATACTACTTTATTTTATGTATGTCATGGAGAAGACTCATGGGAGTTTCTGTTAGTTAAAAATTCAGCAGTTCATTGCTCATTTCTGCCATCTTCATCACCAGCCATGATCTACATGTTTTATTGTAAAAGTACTTGTCAGATTTTAGTCTGCCACATTGTTAGAAAACATCCATATAATTACTATCGTTGTACTAATATTTCACTTAACTGAATTAGAGAAAAATTGTTTTTGATATTTCACAGCTCCAAACTAGTGGTATAATTGTACTAGGACACTTTCTACATCCACATTCTAGTCTGTAAAACAAGTTTATATCTGTGAACTTCAATATTATGGCATAAAAAGCCAGGGTATGACAGACCTATTTTCTTAGAATATAATGAGAAGAGAAAGAATGTGAGACTCAAACTCAGATTATCACAAGGACAAAACAGATCATATTAATTAATAAAACAGGTCTAGCAAACACCTGTTAAACTATGTTAGCTATTAGGCCAATTTTCCATTGCAGCTAATTGGTGGTAAGAGATTGAGATACTGATTTTGAAAGGTCCTATGATTAATTTTTAAGACAAATTAGATTTTTTAGTTTGCGTTATTAAATACTACCAATTGCATTAAAGCTCATTTCATGTATTTAAAAATATTACATTGAACAAAGAAATGTGTAAATTTTCTTTCTGCTGAAATCTAATGTTATTTATCTATAATTTAAAGATTTACAACTTCGAGTTTCCTTAGAAACAATCACTGTAAAATGCATATTTTAGATTTTCGTCACACATAGCATCCAAAAAATTCAGGTATGTTGATAAAATTGTACTCATACCAACATTTAGGGTCAATAGGTTCTCTAATATATTGTAATATTGGTACCTACATTTTTCTTTCAAAGTTTTAAGACCTGATTTAATAAAGCATAATTTGAAAGGATGGTATTAAAATGTATGTCAGTATAATGTTCTTCAAATATTTTATTTTAGCATATATTACACCATTTCACTTAGTATTAGCATAACAACCAGAGAATGTGTGTGTGTGTGTGTGTGTGTGTGTGTGTGTGTGTGTGTGTGTGTATATATATCTGCCTGCAGTAAAAATATTATATTATCAAATATACAGAAAGTTTGGTGTGTAAATATATAAACTGAACTAATCCTAGGATATCATGTGCTAGTAGCTTACAAGACTGGATTCAATGATGTTCATTACTACCTCAAGATTCACCATAACTTGTCTACAGTATCTAGTTAGTTTCAGTTCACCTTTTTTTTTCAGCCATTAAGGCTAGTAAGACTTGACAATATCTAAATCTTCCATTGAAATATGAGATGCATAGAAAGTCATACTCTTTTCTGCTACTGGTCCATTGGCTTCCATTCATTCTTACAGGGAGGGAGGAAGCCCAGCTTCTAGGAGAGAGCAGCCCTCCATTCCTACTGCAGGTGCTTTCAGGACAGTGAGTGACACTTCTCTTATGAAATCTTCTGAGGGAAACTCACAAGAAAGGACACAGCTTTCACCCCATGTGGGTTCCATCACCATACACATGAAAAATGCCTTTTGCCACAGTAAGCAGAGAAACAACTGCAATTTTTAACAAAATTTGAATGGAATCCTTTGATACTGCTTAAATGAGTATCCATTAATTTCACAAAACCTGCCCACTTACAGTAAGTAAGATAAAATACAAACAGGGTAGCAGGAGTACAAAGAGGCAAATATGATGCCGTGATACCATGGTTTAGCTTTTCTATTAAGAGATTGCAGGCCTTGAGATTGTCACAGGAGCAACATACGATTCAAGGTTTCTATTTGTAGAATGGAAATAATGACATTTGGTGATATGTGACTGAAATCATGCCTCACATATGCCAAGTGATAAATATTAAACGTCATCATAAGAATTGTCAGTAATGTATCTTTTATTTTTATCATGAGATAAAATATTATGAAAGTGATACTATTATCATCTCCATTTTATAGGCCAGAGGAGTAAGAAGCAGAAAACATTATGTAATTTGCCAACTTCCCCATTCATATATAGCACATAAAGAGCACACATAAACGTCTACAGCACGTGTAAGCTTGCCCAAATCCAGAGATCATTCTGTCACTAGTATGACCTTTACCTCAACAATACAATGCATCAGATGGTATTTAAATGCCAAATGACACTAATGATAAGTGATGATTGACATCAAAGGGGACAAGTATTGATAAATAAAACCTTTGAAGACGATGTGCGATTTTCCCAGAAGGCAAGAAAAGCTAAGAAGGCCAGTTGGTCACAGTGAGGGGAAAAGTCATTTTGAAACCTGTGTTGGTAATGTGGCTCGGTCAGAACAAAAATCACAAATCAGAACATGTGGTATATGTCAGGTTGTATTTTGCAGAAATGACCTCTGTGACACTACCAATTTGGGAGCTGCCTGCCTCTTCTAGAACCCTGACTCTCCCCATCAAGGAGTAGATTTTATTTCTCCTTCTTGGGAAACTCTCTGTTCCTCTTCAATTGCTTTAACAAGCGATATAAAAAGAGAGGTAAAACTGTTAGAAGCTTTTCTTTCATACAAAGATTCCAAGGTATGCTGAAGTGCTCCAAAGAAGCAGAATCGACAAATTGTGGAGATACATAAAGGAAGGCTTTATTTTAAGAATTGTATTCACATCCTTGTATGAAGTTGGAAAGTATGAAATTAGGAGATGAGACACCCAGAAAAAAATCGACACCCTAGTCTTGAGTCCCAACAGCATTCTGGAGGCAGAACTCCCTCAGCAACCCCAGCCTTTTCTTAAGGGTGATTCCGTGAGGCCCATTTCAGTATATAACCTGCTTTATTTAAAGTCTACAGTATATAATCTGCTTTATTTAAAATGTCTACCAATTTAAATATTACTCATATTTAAAAAAAATACCTACACAGCAAAATCTGCATCAGTGTTTGACCAGACACCTATCAACAATAGGCTAAATTAACATAGAATACTACACATCACACATGAACTGGAGCACCTATGTCTACAGAAATAAACAAGAGGCTTACAGAAGTTTCAAAATTTTACAATAAGTCAAATTTTGCCCCTTTTCTTTGATGGCTTGGAGTAGAGTTAAGAATCAGTTAAAATGGGACTATGTCTTGAGAAATGTGGGTATATTGATAGGGAATCTGGTCACTGAAAAACATTGTAGGCGGCACTGAAACAAACCTAGACGGTTTAGGTCAAGCACTCAATGTGTCATCTTGATGCAATCGAAAGATGGGATAAACATGAGCTGGGTGAGGCTGCTGACTGTGACATGGTATATTGTCATAAACTTTTTCTAAATAACATGTAGAATAATCTAAAATAACAACATGTAGCATAACAAATAAATAAAGCAATAACACAAGCCATGGGGACCATGTCCTAGCATTATGTACAGTGCATCATTGCTTTGGGAGATGTCTGTAGGACAGTAGGTTTGTGTATACGAGAGTCACCACAAGTAAGGACTAGTCTTGTTGAGTGATGTGTGATGTTTCCATGGCTATGATTTCACTAAGTAAAAAATTTTCTATTCCATTACAACATCATGGAACTATTACCATATGTGAGGCCAAAATGATACTGAAATGAGTGTCCTTCATTTTTATCTACTTGAAGAAACTTATATACAATCTATGAATGTTCCTACACTGACAATGTAACTAAGAAAATAAATTTTATAATTAATAATTTCATTTATAATTTCAGGAAATAAAAGCACTGGACTTATACACAAAGAATAGTTGTGGAAATGCTATAAATATTAGAATATCATTTATATTTGTTCTCTACCTTGTTTCTTTATTTTCTGAGATGAGATCCGACTTCGTCATCCAGCCAGCTCTGAACTGCTGGGTTCAGTGCTGTTCCCGTCTCATCTTGCATAGTAGCTGGGATTTATAGGAGTACATCATTTTGCACAGCAATCATCTTCAGATATTAGGAAAATTCCTGATTAAAGAGAGGGCACTGAACAATACACTGAAGCCGTGGAGTCATTTCTTGTGAGATGACACAACCACGAGGAAGGTAGATTCCACTGACACAGACCACACCTGACTCTCCCGTAGTGCACTGGAGCAAGTCACTTCCTCCCCCTTAGTTTTCTTGATACCTCTCATTTGTAGAAGGCAGTAGGAAGAGTAATTATCCTATTTCATTGTTATAAGGATTAAAATTGGATTGCAAAAATGGAGACTTTAGCGCAGCACATAAAATAATGAAAGGATTCAACAAATACCAAATATCAATAAAGCTATACACTAATAAAGGTAGGGAATTTATAAGAGATATTATCTTTCACAGTTTTGAAGTTAAACAGCATTTTTGTAGCATGTTAAATTTTAGTTTATTAGAAGTGTACAGTACATACTGTACCTATTCCTTTAGGAAAGTTGCTAAATGTACAGACCACATGTCAGTTCCTTTTCTCATCTCCTTTCCCTTCCTTCTCCTCCACCCATCTGTGGATCTTTTTCCTTCTTTGTTGGTTTGCACTTGTGGTATATCATGTTTACATTTTTTATGTAGAGATAATGTATATCTTTATGTAAGGATAATATATATAATATATTTTAATATATATATATATATATATATATATATATATATATATATAACCTCTCAATTCCCTTTTTCAGCCATAAACAGCCTTTTGGGGAACTTGACAGATTCGCTTCCTTTCCTTTGTATTTTCCTGATGACTGTAGAACACTAGATGGTATTTTAGGTTCCAGGCATTTATCAGTATGGAATATACAGTTAACAAGATTGGCTTTCATGAGGTTACAGTTTATGGGCAGAAAATGATAATAAACACATGTCAGTTCTGAATGCATCCTGTGACTCAGGATATGTAGAAAGCACCACAGTGGAGTACTATCAGGACACCGTGGTATAACAAGAAAAGCTCTGGCTATATGGGACCTCATGGGTCATGGTAAAGACTACAGGCTTTATAGTAAGAGTAAAAAATGGCTAATAAGAAAATAATATGATATATTTCTTATCTTTTAAATTATCTTCTTATAACTTAAAATAGCAGAGTTTCTAGAGGCACAGGTAAGCAGTAATCCAATCAGGAAGAGAAGCAGTGTAAAAACAGGACATCTATATATAGTGCAGAGATAGGTAGAGATTAATGTATTTGAGAAATGCTTGTAAGCTATCAATCTTTGAAATGTTGACAGATTAGACACGGGGCACAGGGAGAGGCCATTGTAACAACAGAAGACAGTGAAGAATGATACAGTTTTCCCTAGGAACCTTTGGGAATCACTGGCAACCCACAGTGATGTAAATAGTACTAAGCACTGTTCTTTTTCAGGGGATTGCTATCCTTTTTTGGATACATGTTAATTTTGGGTCGGAAATGGCCAAGCACAGTAGAATTACATAGCAGGCAGACACTTTATACACGCAGGCAGCTCTGTGGCATGAGCAGAACTTTGGATTACTCAGCATCTCTGTGGTATAAAAGGTCAGAGGAGCTAGGAAAAGAAGGACAAAACAAGAGGCATTGGTATGTTAGTCTCTTGGGATGTGTTAACAAATTACCACAAACTGACTGTTTAAAAAAATATATTTTTATTTTCTCACATTTCTGGAAACTACAACCTAGAAATAAAGGTGTCAGTAGATCTCGGCTTGCTCTGAAGACCTACAGAGAAATCTTTTACCTCTAAACTTCTGGTAGATCCTATCATTCAGTATCGTATGCCAGCACAGCTCCAGTCTCTGCCTGTCTTCACAGAGCTGCCTTTAGGCTGTGTCTCAGGTGTGTCTGGGCGCCATCCTATTAAGCACTTTTCAGGCAGAGGACCCGCCCCATATTCAGGATTATCTCAATCCATAGTTCCTAAGGACATCTGAAAAGACCTTGTTTCTAAATAAGGTCAGGTTCACAGGTTTGGATTTGGAAATGCCATCTTAGGTGAGCCACATTTCATCTCACTACATGGGGCAAAGTCACAGTGATTCTAGAGTAAAAAGTTTCCATAGAAGAAGGAGGAGCCTGTAATGAGATGAGTATATTACTTCAAGGTGGAAGGAAAATCAGGAAGTGGGTGTCAGGGAAGCAGACTGATTCCGACACTGATCTGCTATAAAGAGAATGCAAGAAAATCCATGCCACACATCAAGTTTATGACTTTTATGCACCGAGGATTGTTGCTGGTTTTTGCTGTTATTAAGTGGAAAGAACTTAGCTTTGTAGAAATTCACTTTAAACTGTAATGAAAATTATTCTGTTAAAATTTTCTATTTATTTAGGCAATGATGTTTAAAAGAACTTAAAATGGTCATATCAAATAATGTCATTTATTACTTTCACATATTATTGCCTTAATTTGAAAGACATGATAGAATACTCCCAACTAATATTTTAGCTTATTTAAATTTAAATTCATAATTTTTATGAGTGGATCGAATAATGTCTAAGTGTTTTAGAAGAAAATGACTGGAGTGATAGATAGAACATAGCCTATGAAGAATAATTTGTGACATTTCTCACATATCAAATTATATAATCCCAAGAAGAAAAGAAAAAAAATACAGTACAGACTAGAACTAATACTACATATATATATATATATATATATATATATATATATATATATATATTCAGGTAGAAGAAATACATATATAGATTTTGTATGAATCTTGTCACCTATTGTGGTCATTTCAAATCTTACTTTTCTCAGTAGGATTTGAGACTCTATAATGCTAAAATTACTAGGAAAGTCTGAAAAGCTTAGGGAGATGAGATTTCACAATATTAAAAAAAATTTACAAAACGTCTTGAAATAGTCTCAGATTCCCTTGGACTAATTCTATTTCCTATGCTTTAATCTTGATAGTAACACACATTTATCAGCTTGCAAGTAGCTTGACTTGTAGAACTCATGAAAATCCATATGAGAAGGCCTCCCAAGGAGTTTTATACCAGGGAATAGGATGGATTGTGACCAAAAATACTCTTGACTTTAGAAATGCCCAAATACATATTTTGTTTCTCAAAAATAGGCATATCAGCACAGCATGGACTGTGCGAAGCAAGGAGTCCTTATGTTTTAATTATAAACAGGTATGTGAACTGTATTTCTGGATCATGGATGCCAAAAGCATTATATATATATGGGTGTATAGACATAGCAAATATTTTAAAATATATACACAAATATTCCAAGTAGCATTTTCTTCAAGATTTGTATGGAAAAGGAAAAGTAACAAATAAAATTTTAAATAACAATATGCCTTAGCCACATTCATAACCTGTCGGGGAAAATTTACTTTAGGGAATTAGGGGAAAGACTGAGAATTCTAAGATCTGGTGACCTCAGTTCCAGTGGTAGCTCTCCAGGCTGCTATGAGTGTAAACTGGTGTAGGATCATCAGAGGTTAGTGATCTCTGCAACCTACTTCTTCAAAATCCCCCAACACCTGCAGCCTGACTCCTCAGATACAGGTATGGCACATTTCTGCATTAGAGTGGAGTTTCTTTGTATGACGTGGAAGGACTTCATTCTGAAGGATCATCAGCTTATCTCCAGTTTAGATTTACCTAGTTCATTGCTGAGTGTCCCAGATCCACTTTCTAAACATGCTGCAGGCTGAGAAGGTAAGTGCTCAGGAATTATGTAACAGCACAAGGTAAAGAATTGTCTGACATGCCTGGAACGTTGAGAATTTCTCCATGATGCAGAACTAACTCACTCCTATCTTCAAGTTTTTAGTGTTATACCTATTGCATGTAAATTAGTGGAGATATTGAGATAATGAAAGAGGAAATTAAATCGTTGCTATTCAACATCTTTATTTTGGACAAAAAGGAAACTTGATGAAAATGAAGATCTGGACTAGAATCTGCATTTTAACAGTGTGCACACTAAAATTTGGGAAGGATTGCTACAGACTAAAAAAATGGTGTGTTTTCTTTGAATTTCTGTAACACTCTCAATTCTGGTAAAGAACCAAAGCTATCTGTAGAGCTCTATAAGATTTTGTACTTGGTCAAACCTCAGCATGCTCAGGGTTTGGAGCACCATCCTGGTTTTTTAAAAACCCAACACAAATTTCTGATTTGCAATATACTCTCTAAGAGCAAATATTTGTTACTGTATTTCCTTTTCTTTGATTTCTTCTATGAGTTCTTTTTTCTTTACCAGTTACAGGTATTGTACCAGCTCCCTGTGCTTTCATACTGAAAGGTCTGCTGAAGTTCAAAGTTCTGGGATCTACTTCCAGACTTGCTGATGCATGGGATCAAATCTGTACCTCTGCTAAGTTCTCAGCAATTTTGATATGTCTGATTCAAGGAACACACTTTCAGAATGGCTGATATGGTGACCTGGCTTTGATATGAAAGATCTAGAATTGTAGCAATCCCATGTATGACCTCAGAGGTCTTGGGAGAAGTGTATTACTGTCCTTCCTCTTGTTCCTGAATGCCCATGAAAGGAATAATTTTGATATTATTCATATGTTGCAAGAATAATGGAGATGATTTGTATAAAGTGTAATCTTTATCAATTGGGAATGCTTGTGAAGAAATTAACCCCTTTCGTTTTCCAGAATAGAAGAGTCCTCAACATGTAATATGAGTCTAGACCAGAGAATAAGCTTCCCAGGTTGATAGACTTCCAGTATTGTAAGCATAAAGATGATTCGGATATCAGTTAAGGATGAGAAAAATTATATGTGACTCTTTTCTTTCAGTTATAAGGCCCATTATCTTACTAAAGACACCAGGAAGATCTACAGTATGTAAATCCACTTAATTTAATGATTTCTGAATTTAAATTCTGAGATTTAATGTGATTTGAGTTGTGCTTTGAGAAGCACTAGAATATTGTATTCAATTTCTTCTAAAAAGAGACTTTTATTTTTGTATACTGAGTTATCAACTCTGGAAAAATATTCCCACATATGATTCAGTCAATATTTCAGGAAAAATACAGTACATTATCTAATAACCAATCTTGTAAGAATGGATGAAAAGATGCCACACAGTTGAAGGGGGGTTAAGAACAATGAGTAGATGATGATGTATTATTTGTATACACATGGCTAAATGCAAAATAATCTAACCAGGTCTCCTGTAAAGTCCAGATAATGGTTCTATAAGTCATTTCGTGAAGTTAGATGAATCACAGAAAATTATTTTCAAGGCTCTAAGACTAGAATGTATAATAAATAAGTATAGTATGTAATGACCTATTTTGCATAGATTTCAAATAATCACATGGTTTAAAAGCATCTTAGAGATAACCTATTATTTTATGAGTTTATTAACAAAAATTGTATTCATTCAGTCTACCATCCTGCTCACTTCTCAGATGAACTCACTCAGCTCCAGGCTTTAACCCACTGAACAGGGCAATGATTTGTTTATTTATAAAGTAGCCTGGAGTCATTTTTGGAAACTGATTCATCTAGTCACTGATTTGACATCTCCACTGGGACATTAAATAAGTTGTCACATTTAAATATCTCAATTCAAGGTCTTATTTTACCTGAACATGACATCTCTAATGCCTTCCAAATCTACTTCTCTTGCAGTCTTTTCTTGTGGGGTAAATGGTAACTCATTTTATTCTTTTTATTAATGAAAAAGAAGAAAAGTGATGATACAGATTTTTAAAATGAAATAATAGATTAACCCTTGTTAGCATATTGTATATTGTTATTTCAAAATAGTTGCTCAGATTACAAAATGTAAGCATGAAAAACTGATCAAAGAATAAAAGCACAAATCATTCTTTCTAAAGAAGTAATAGAAATTAGTAGTACAATTATCACTTACGTTTATACATGATATTTCCTCTTGTTTCTTTTCTCTTTCCTCCATCCTCATTCTTTCTTAATGAGCAATTTCTTCCCCCAATAGCGAATGTACATTTTGAATTTTATTTACTGTTTCAGTGTTTTTTACACTGGGGAGACAATTCAATGTTTCTACATAAAAGTGTGATTTTTATGACCTCAAATTTTATTATTTTATGTTCCAACCACTCTGGCACCAGAATCTTTGCGATCAAGTTTGATTCTTCATTCTCACATCTCCTATTCAAACCAAATCTACCCAGTCTTCTTCCAAAATTTATCTAGAATCCAGCTTCATCCAATCACTCTCACAAAATTTAAAAAATAAGCAGTAGGAAATCACTAGTTAATAGGTTACATATTCTCATCTTAGAAATAGTTGTTCAAGTTACAAAATTAAAACATATAAAGTGGACTTTCAAACAGTGAGACTGCAAACAGTTTTGTTCAATGATCCAAAAAAACTCAGTAATATGGTTATCTATCTTATACTCTTAAACATATATGTAGTTATAACCTTTAGAGCACTTTCTTTTCTTTTGTACAATGACAATTACACATTTTGGGTTTTATTACTCCAACAGTTCTTATTTTTTTTTTTTTAAAGAGAGTAAAACCAAATGTGACATAGCAGAACAGAGTCAGTCAAATCAAAAGGATGGACATAATAGATAATGTAAAAACAAAATACAAGGTGATCAACAATGGTTACTATATTCTCTTGCTATTTTAAGAACTGCCACTTATAATAAAATTGAACAAAGCATTAAAGAATAAAACCAAAGCATTCGAGACATTACAGGACTTTAAAAGAAGATAACAGTCAACCAGAATGGGCATCATAATGAATCTTATTGTCTTCACAATTGTTGCCTATACTTTCGAACTTGGTACTATCAAGCAAAGCAGAATAGGGGAAAATCAGTCAAAACAAGATGGTGAGGGCAATACAGGATTTCAAATCAAGTTAATAGGAAATCAAAGTAGGTTACTATAATGTATCCTGCTATTTTTTATTTATTTTTTCCTTAATTAAGAAGATAAAAATAAAGAAGTAAATAATTTTAAAAAGGGGGGGTATGGAGATAAAGGGTATAACAATGGAACAGCGCAGGTCAAAACATAACCATTTAAGCAAAATAGTGTTTCACCACAAGATATCCTAAATAAATGGATGGAAGATTTGAATGGGTGACATAAAAATAGTTACCATAGTGTCTCTTTCCTTGAAATCTTTGAATAAAACATCATATACTATAGCACCAAACATATCAAGACACTATAAAACGATTCAAGAGAATGACATTATTACAGGGTATTTAGAACCAATTAACAGAAAATGAACAATGGTTTCTGTATAATCTCCTTGTCTATAAAAGTTTTTGCTTATATTATCATATATCATAAAATCCAATAAGATACAACCTTTTAAGACCAATGGAGGCAGATGAATACAAGTTTGATGGGACTTCAAAACAAGATGATACTAAATAGCACTAGCTGTTATGATGTCTTGTTTTCTGCAAAATAGCTGTTCCTACCATCTTATATTCTCTGCCTCATTTCTGTTGAGCTCTTTTTCTGTTGTTTGTTGTCAGTTTGTCTTCGTCATTTCACTTTCTGCCCCATTCATTGTGGCCTCTCTGCCACTATTTCTGGAATCTTGGTAGTTTTCTTTTTTAGAATATCCTGCAGCATCCTCTGTAGAGTTGAATTGGTGTTTGCAAATTACCCTAGTTCCTCTTTATCCTGGAAGCACCTTGTTTTTCTATCAATTTCTAGGGACAGTTGTGGAGGATATACCAATCTTGGCTGGAGGTTATTATCTTTCAAAGCTTGAATTATTTCTCCTCATGCTTTCCTGATTTGATTGTTTGTGCCGAGAAGTCTGCTGTAATTCTGATGGGTGTTCCCTTGTAAGTGATCTGTTTCTTGTCTCTGACAGCTTTTAATATTCTGTTCTTATATTGGATTTCTGGAGTTTTGATCATTATATGCCTGGGTGTAGCTCTGCTTGGGTTGTAGGTGGCTGGGGTCATGTATGCCTCACATATCTGAGTATCTTTACCTTTTGCTAAATTAGGGAAATTCTGTTGGATTATTTCTGTGAATAGATTTGTAGTCCATTTGTTTGTGTCCCTACCTCTTCTTTTATGTTCTTAATTATTAAGTTATAGATCCTCTTATCATCTTCTAGTCTTTGTATTATTGCTGTTTGTTTCTTTGTTATTTTTAAGAAGTTTTTCATTTCATGCTCCCATATTATAAATCTGGCCTCCAGTTCAGATAATCTATCCTTAGTTTCTTTCAAGCTGTTATGCCAGCTTTCGATAGAGTTTTTAGTTTCCTGGTAATCTCTTTGAACCTGCTTCACGTATTCTATGTTTTCTCTATTTTCTCCATCAAACAATTCTCCTCTTTTTTTCTGTTCTTCCATTCCACCATATGTTTTTTCTTGGGCAGTGCTTAGCATTTGTTTAACTATTCTACTTATATCTTGCTTCAGGTCATTAATAACTTCATTCCTAAATTTGTCTATGAGGCTCTGGAGATAGCGCTTTATGTCTATTGGTGCCGTGTCTGATATTGCATGTTTCTCAGGATTGGGGGCCGAGGTCCCTTTCTTATTGCTCCCTCTTCCCATATTTTTTGTTCCTTTTATACAAGCATATTTAGGAGACCCAGTTTCTTTCTTTTTCGGTTACAGTTTGTTTGAATTGCTCTGGGTAGGTGTTCCCACCCACTGCACTATACTAGGGAGACACAGACCTGGGCAGCCTATGCTGGGCCCCCCCCTCCAATTAACACAATTTCTATGATCACTTTCTTTGAGTTAAAGTCACTTGTGTCTATCCTTTATCTACATAGGAGTTAACACTGCCTAATATATAAGCATAAATACAAGTTTGTACAATGGCTGACTGAATGAATTGACCACTCTTCTAAGACTGAAGTTTAAATTCTAATATATACTTATATTTCCAAGAAAGTATCTTCCACCCATTCAAGAACTATCAGTATGATTTAATTACCCAAGACTTTTTATCCCACTACTCAACACTAGGTATGTAGAAAATCCTACCTAGTATAATTGAAACAACTCCAAATCTTATCTACTACCATCCAAGATATTCTTCTTTGAAGCTAGACATCGATCATGCATTTTCTGGAATTCTCTGATGGGATGAAGGAGACAGACAGGTATCTGGAATGAAGATCCTGTTGGGAGAACTGATATATTTTCACTGTCATTTCAATTCCTCATGCAGCCCTTGCCACTGTGTCTACTCTTTTGCCCAAAGATCTGGTCAGAAAGTGGTTAAAATACTTAAAATGAACTCCCAAAGAGCATCAGAATCACATATTTGTTACTAAAATATCATTGTGTTAGTACACATTGCAGTTGTTTGCATGAAAGCATCTCTTATATTTGTTGACTCAATCTCTCCTTAACTTGGAGCCTTGGAAAAGGTGGCTGCTTCAAAATCTTGATATATGATTAAAGCGGAGAGAAACTGTATGAGCTGAACCTAAAAATAGACAAGTTTTGTTTTACTCTGACATTTCAGCCAGCAGTCCCAGCCCTCTTCTGGGAAAACAAGTATCAAACAGGAGGACGGTGGCTCTGTTCCTTGTTTACAATCTACAGGGACCTGGTGATGGTTGGCAGCACTTGAACAATTTAAAGAGCCCGACCTCTATGCTCTGAAAGCATTTCAGTGAATATGTAAAAGTCTCCTTGAGGACTCCAATGTTTGGAAACATGATGGCAAAATTTTTATTGAGGCTCAGTATTGATTAACCTCTTTAGAGTTCTGCCAGTTACATTTCTGCCATTAAGCAGCTTGCCCACACACTTAATATTGGGAAAACTGAACACTAGTGGTCAAGGACTCCAGAAGAAATCACCCTTTCCGTCTTGTCCACTTTGTCCCTTAGGAGAATAAAATTTCTTCAGTGTTTATTCCAGAAACTAACAAAAGTGGATGTGTGCGTACAAAAACAAGTGGAGAGTCCCAAAAAGAGCCCTAAATAGAGAAGACAGGATGGGGCCAGGGACGTAGTTTAGTGGCACAAACACCTACCTGGAAAGCACAAGTCCTGAGTTCAATTCCTAACTACCTGTCCCCCAAAAAAGGAGAAGACAGAAGACAAAGTTTTCTTTTTTTCTTTTTCTTCCTCTTTTACTAGCTACTTCATAAATCACCGAAGTGCTCAGTGATTTCATTTCTTATCTGTGTAATGTGAAAGATTAAGTCTGGTCTCTCCTTTTCAAAGATATTTGCTAAAAACCAATAAAGTTGGAGTTGCCTTGTGGCTTGAGATAGTCTGAAAAGGACATTTTGCCTTGAACTTGACACACAGGGAGATTCATTCCTGCATCGTGTCTCCCCTGACTCAAAACCAGCATCACCTGAAGCCTACTCCCATTTCTGTGAAGATGAAAAGAGGCCAATCTTCCAATTTTGTGGTAGTGATAAGAGAATGCACTATGGGAAAAAGTGTTTTTCATTCTATCTACCTAGAATTTCTTATTAAGAAATGAAATTTGGTAAGTTGTTATTAGTGTTTCCACTTTATTTGAAACCCAAATGATTTAAGCACTCTGCCCAAATTTATAACGTAATTAAGACGTGGAAAGAAAATACTATCACTGAAGCAGCGCGATTTCTATTTCTCCTTTCCTCAATCATTTCTCTGTGTAACTTATTCCTCATGGTCTAGGCCATGCATTTAATTTTCGTCCCTTTTGGTATCTCAGTCTACAGGTAAATACAAAGAGAGATGATTGAAAATAAATGCGTAACCCTTACTAAACTTTGGCCAGAGGTGGTCCAAGTTGCAAGGTTATAAATCTCATTTTCAAATGTGCATATCCTTTATATTTACTTTGGTAGTTATAATCAAACATGTTTTCTCCTAAACTCAGAAAAATTCATACATGATTTATGAACTGAATGATATCAGTAAACCTGGAAGAAACAACATATTGGAACAAAGATATGGGATAAGGAGAAGGTAGGCTCAGAGAAGAGAGGACACATACAAAGCCTTCTGCGCAGGCTGACTACTGTTTATATGTCAAGGGGAATGCTTTTTTTATGGTTATATTCACTTTGTGAAATCTTACAATTCATGGAATTTTTTTGCTTATATTCTATAATCAGTCAATCTTATTCTCAACCCCGACTGAATTAAGAAACTTCTAGAGAGGTGATTTGACTATGAAGCACTCAACTCATTGGTGGTTACATAACTATCCTGTTTATGACCAACTGTGCTACTAGGAGGAGGAACGCGGGTGCGTGGCATGTGTCACTAGGGGCCTTTAAAGGGTTTATCTCATTCTCTCTGGCACATTTCTCCTGCACTTTGCTTTCTGGTCACCATGAAGAGTGCAGTGTTGCCCCACCACATTCCTCAGCCAAGGTCTTCCTGCTTTTGAGCGAGTTGACTATGGAAAGAAAACTCTGAAACTATCAGTCCAATTAATAACTTTTTTGCTTTTTGGTTGTATATATTGGGCATTTTGTCTCAGCAACTGGAAAGCTGAGGAATACATATGCCATACATTGATAAATATGTTTTCAAAGTGTATTTTTTCTTTCAAAAGCTTAAAACCACAGATGCAAGCATGCAAAGAATGCATATTTTATCCAAATCAATGCGTCTTGTGTGTAAGGAATCCTTATCATAGTCCATCAATTTACATGTTTGAACCACATTTTTAGGGTATTTTTTGCCTTTAGTGAGTCAGATGTTTAAATGAACTGAGAATAGCAAAATAGACTTTATGATCTGAATGATGTTTCCAGGGTTAAAGAAAGTATCAGAGGCCTAAGCCTAAAAACAGCACCTGACACAACATATCTCCAACCTCTCCCTTCCCCTTGGAAAAGTAAGAAAGCTTCACTTTGCCCTCGGGGAATAAATTCACCAAGAAAGCTTCACTTCGCCCTAGGCGAATAAATTCACTGGCTACTAATCAGGACGGATTTTGTGTGATGTGGACATCTGTCTAAGAAGAACAAGATGAAGACTGCCATGTCTTTGACACCTAGGAGACAACAGGACAGTCCTTAGATAGTAATGATTTCTGTCACAGTCAACCTACCACAAATAGATGGCAAAAAATGATTTAGCATTGAAAGGTTCCATCTTCTGCCCCTAATCCCTAAGCTATCTGTCCTTGTCCCCTTCTTTGATAAATACGACGTTTCATTCTTTATTGATGTGAGACAGTACATGTGGTTCCTTTATTTAAATCTGAAGTGATGCAGGCAAGCAGGTGCTGAGAAGTTCCTTAGATACAGTCAAGCTGAGGGATTAACATTTTTGCTGCAATCCTTTTTTTTTTTTACTTCTGTGCACACAGTAGAAAAACATGGCTCATGGAAGGAAATTGAAGTATAAAGAAAAAAAAAAAAAAAGTACTGCTGAAACCAGAGAATGTTTACAAGCAATTCCCAAATCCGAAGATCATTTAGTTTTCTAGAATACATGAATATTTTATAAACTGGTAATATCAGGGCTTTCTGTCCTTAAATATCTGTCCAAAATATTTTATGTCATCTGTTGGCAAATGATTTTAACATTCACTTTTCACCTGATATATCTTCCTGCTTGCACAATTCATTTCAGAGGCATAACTTGTTTTCTCTTCTAAGATTTCATTTCCTCCCATCTCAGAATTTGATGAAATCTATTTCTTAGTTCCTCGTCTCCCAGTGAAAGCTGACAACAAGTATCAGGCCAAATGTAGCTGTCCCATATGAAGTAATTCATTTCTGTCAAAGATTAGACATTATTTTTTCTTGACATAGGATGACTGATACTGTTCTGTTAGATCCCAGAGGTGCAACTTAACCACTTAAGAACTAAAACTCATTTTAAGAAATCTACTCCATTTATAGGATTAGTTTGTGATTTAGGGAATTAGAAGTAGGCACAGTGAGGAAACTGGACAGTAATGGGAGTTCAAAAAATAATTTAAAATTAATACTAGTTTAGACCAAAAGCGGTTAAAGGGCAATTCTGGTCTTGAAAGACATTTCAATTATTCGTTCATTCTATAGTTGCAATTGAGAAGGACATGGCTATTCCTACATTGTGCATTTTGTACATCTAGCAATAAGACAGCAGATCTCATTCTAGCCCATCCAAGATAATACGAAAAATGATGCATCTCTGACAATGCAGTGCAGTCTATAGATGCTACGCTTTATCATCCCAAATGCAGATCTCAAAGGATGGAGGCTCATGCAAGGAAAGGTGCCCAAGAAGTTGGTCCATAGCCACCTCTCTATGTCTTTTGCTGTATTTTAGCAGATTTTGTTGTTTGAAAGAAAGAGTTTTTTTTAAATGCACATTGCTTTTTCTTAGAATTAAAAAATTTCTCAGAATTGAAAAGGAAGTTTATTATACATCATTTTATCCACCTTGTCTCTTGACCATAAGTGCTTATTCGGTTCTGATTTTCAGATTAGAGTTCCTCATAATATTTCATTGACATAAGAAGTTCTAAAAGGAAGTAAATGAACATTTGAAAAAAAATATCAAAAATAAAACATCTAAGTGGAAAACCAGTCCTCTATGCCATGTTTTGCTTTTTTGGGGGTAGTGCAGGATTCAGTCACCTGATGGCAATGACACTATTTTTTTTTTCCATTCTTAAGATCAATTCTTCATCTTTCAAAGGAGAAAATAAATATAGTCGTTCCTCCTATTTCCATAGGGATAGATTAACATATCAAATTAGGGACTTGCTTTGAAAAATCAAAGAGAATGATAAAGGATTCTATATGAATATCTCAGACAGCTTCTAGCTGTCTTCTTAGCCAGAAAGTGCAGCATTTTCCATGCATCAGAAAGAGAAAAGATCTTCTATTTTACAACGGTCATTCTGTTTTGTGCTGCTGTGGGTTATAGCGTTGTGTGGGTTCATGAAGTGACTTCTGATTACTAATTTGAACTGTGAATGGATCACTGCAAGAGTGAAGGAGAAATAATCAAATTAAGGAATTGTAGCAATGAGATCTATTCTGGATAAATGTATCCATTGTCTTATGTTACCCTCAAAATAATTTTAAGTTCCTAAGGCTCAAAACTGGGGTGAGGAATGAAAGGATTGTAAATTCCACACCCAGTTTACTTCTCTTCTTCCTGGAGGACAAAGTAACAGCTGTCCACTTTCCTACAGTGAAAGTCTGCCACAAGGAGAACCTGCACCACTTAACCAATACCTGATAGTGCAGAGAGGATGAGCCTAACGGGACAGAGGACCACATTCATTTGCCAGGCATCCAGTCATTCACTTAACCGATGGTTAGCAGTGTCTCCTATGTTCTGGGCACTGTTCCAGCAGCTTGGCCAGGGGAGGGGATGTAAGCATGACAGAAAATAGTTTCTTCCAAGTTTTACTTCACATGTTATTAAAAAACATACAAGATAAACCACATCATGACCAGGGAAAATACTAAAATCTTGATACTGTGTTAGTTAGCTTTGTATACAGACAGAATCACACATTTCAAATGGATTCAGATGAGTTGCAGGCATATTCTAAAGTATGTCTGGGTGAAAGTTATAATGAAACACAAAACAGGTTCTATGTCGCTTAAGTTAAATGTGCACCAATTATCACCATCAGCACCTATAACTTCATGCTTTTAGAAACCTTTCCCTTTAAAACTTATTTATAGTCTCTTTTAGTTCTTTATCAATTTAATGGTTTTTACAATCAAATACTTATCAAATCAGCTAGCTGTGCATCTTTAAGAAGTGATTTTGTTACATGTAAAATTCAGTTTGATTAAGTGTTAACACAAAACCCTTGAACTCTAGTATTTCTAAAACAAACAAAAAAACTGCAAAACTTAACTATAAAGCCTAGATATAGACAAATTCTCATGAAGCAATAAAGCACAATATCCTTGGGATAATATATTGGTCTGAGTAAAAGTCAGCCTATTATTAGCTTTCTAGGTCCCTGTACAATGCAATGTGAATTCAGATGTTGGATCTAGTTATTTATTCTTATCTCTTTACCCCTGTTAACTAATTCATTGCCATTTAAACTGAACTTAGCTCACTGCTATCTTTATGAATGCATGACTTGACATTTATACTCATTAAATTTCATATTGCATCCTTGAACCATTTGGTGAAGGACTTTCCATAAAACAGTGAGTTTTTGTTGTGTTTCTGTTATAAACACTCCATTTATTTTATTTTCAACTATAGACATGAAAGTACATATTTAAACAATTAATTAATACTGCCTACTACAAATAACAGCCCTCTGAACTTCAATCCTCAATTTCAGAAAGCTTTATGCAGAAAAATTCATTAATAGTCCTAAAATTGCAATGAATTACCCATATATTACATGATTATATTTTCTGTAACTCAAATTTATAAAAAAAAATGCCATGGGGACAAAAATGAAAAATTTTTGCTTACTAAATCAGTGAATTTTAAAGGTAATGACTAACATGATATATTTCTCATGAATTGAACCTGAGCTTTTTATAATGATCTGTACTGGCCGGTAATTTTGAAAATATATCATTGAAACTTCTGTGTATCATCTAATAAATACTGCAGTTACAATACATTTTTCTTTATGTGACATTTAGAAATGTCTAGTTTTAAATTCTTTAATAAAAATCATTGCAATAAGGGTTATATGCTTATGCTTTTTCTTTGTCAGAGTAGCTGTTTGCCCGTGAAAACCCACAACCAATGAAAATATATTATTATTTTTGGTGATTTATAAGATAGTAGATTATGTTGTCTAGGTATTTTAACTCTTTTGTCAATACAATGCAAATCAATCTTAAAACTGTTTAGCTAATTGAAATATTGCCCTCATTATTTCTAAAAACATAGGCACATAAATTTTATCAAATGGCAAAATGAAGGAAAGCTCAATATTTTTTCCTCCCTTAAGTATGATCATTACATGAGTTTCATTTTTAGTTGAACTTTTTTGGACCACATTCTGACTCTGTATTACGTATTTAAAACTATTTTATGCCAAACTGAATACTGCAATGTATTGGTAATACACTCCCTGGAAATTCCCTTTGAATACATTATACACACTCACCTAATTTTATTTTACAATGCTCTTAATACTGGAGAACTTTATTATCCCTTGGAGGTTTTTCATGGAGTCATGGTTTACTAACAATTAGCTTTAAAAATCTGCCACACATAAAAATATTTATGATTAGTTTACATATACTTCCCCAGAGATAGAGAAATAAAACCACACATTCTCCCCTTGAGATAACTCTGCAAGTTATTACATTTTAACCACCTTTATGTTGATGGTACTTCTCTGGCCGGTTCAGTTGACAAAATGTGTCATTTTATTAAGACAACACTTACTCTCACTGATTGAGCCATAGCATGGCTCTTTTTAATTGATACATCTATGCACTTCAGAAAGGATTCAAGCAAATCAATGCCTTTGGCTACAGGACTCTCATAAAATTATTAATAAGCTATCAGGTGAGGTTACTGTCTCATCCAAAGACTTCCCTAGTAGTGGGAGTGCTACTAAAGACTTTCATGAGTCTGGAGCAAAACGAACAAGCAAAGATCAGTTCATAAAAGTTCCTCAGTTCTGTGTAGAACTGTGTTCAGATGTTGGCTCAGGCAAACAAAACTATTTTCCAATAACACCCCCTGGAAATATAAATACTAAAAATTATGAGAAATTAAGAAAAAAGACAATGTATAGGTATACACTTATTCACTAAAAAACACATTAATTCTATATGACTCTTGTACTAGGCATTATTTTAGTGCTGTTAGTCTCCACCACTTTTATGATATGCGATGGAAATGTATTCATTATTCACCCTTCCACCTCTTTTCATGTATAGATTCCAATAGAATATTTCTTATTAGCAAATCTTTTGTTCTTTAAAATGTATTTGCATGTTAAATTAGCAGATAAATTTGGTATGTTATATATTCACATAATGGTTAATTTCAGAGTCTTTGCAATTTTCATCATTACTCTTTAGACATCTTTTAGCTTGTGGAAACTTATTTTCTTTAACAATACATATGGAATATTTGCTCTGTGTGTAATGCAATGAACTTTAAAAAGTTTTGAAAGGTAAATAACTGTCCATCTTAATCTTAGCATTTTATAATTGATCTTCTTTAGAGCAGCAGAAGAGAGAAGGTCTTGTAAGGTGGGCAGCATTTGCTATGTGGGTACATTACTTCCTTCGTGCGGTGGCCCTGATGCTTGTCTTCACACTGGTTGTGTGATCTGACAATGTCTGAATGTTTCTTTCTTAATTAGTTAAAAGAAGGGTGAGTAGAGGATATTGCATGTTAAATGGTCCATTTTACCTTAAATAAAGAACAGTTTTAGAAAATTTAGAAGGAAACTTGAAGAAATGTTGCACACATTTTTAAGGCACCATGCATTTTTCTGAAATTGAATATGTTGGACTTTGTGTAAAAGCAACAAGATTCAGAAAAGTGACTTCTATATATCTGCAGCAGACCTACTCAGAGTGCAGGAAATATTGGGTAACATTTCATCTGAACAACACCAAGACTTTTATGTTTCTGTATTTCAAAGTTTAATTTGACAAGACTATAGAGAGAGGCTTTATGAGCCAACAACAATTTATGAGTTACTATGTGCGCCCTAGGACTAATTTGGGGGTTAGATGCATAGATGTTAAGATCTTGAATTTCGTTTCAGGGATTTATAATCATTCAATCCTGAAGGAATCTCCCCTGTCCTCACTAGGTAATTACTCAAACAGACCTTCCTTTTAAAAGGTAAATGTTTGCTTGTGAAGAGAACGACTTAAAGAGATTTAAGACTGAAATCTTAAGGGATGGCAAGTGAAAAATGATTCTGACAGCCAGAATTAAAACAGTTCTTAAGCATTAGAAGGATGTTTTCAATGGGAATTAGTCTCTAAAGTGACTTCCAGTCATTTACACCTTCCCACACTCATGGCTTTGGATAATCCTTCCCTGTAAGTGTGGGCTGAATTTACTGACTGCCATTACAAAGAACATGGCAGAAGTGATGGGGAATGTCATCATAGAAAGACAATACATTCTGTCACTTGTGCCCTTTTCTTGCTCTCTCTTGAATTCTTTGCCTTGGAAGGAAGCCAGCTGCCACTCTATGACCCAGACCTGTGGAGATATCCATGTGGCAATAGGATGAAACCTGCCAAAATCACATCTAGGAACTTGTAAACAAGTTCTCCCACTACTAGGGAAGTCTTTGGATGAGACAGTAACCTCACCTGATAGCTTATTAATAATTTTATGAGAGTCCTGTAGCCAAAGGCATTGATTTGCTTGAATCCTTTCTGAAGAGAAACTCTAAGATAAAACAATTTTATTGCTCTAAGACACCGTATTTGGATATGAATTGTTATGCAACAATGGATAACTGATAGATATTTAAAAGTAAAATCATAACGATAATAGGAACAGCAGTTAATATTTCACAAATTTTTCTTTATTTCATGCGTAATCAAAGGGAAAAAGTCTATAAGAAATTAAAAGTTAGTGGAAGCAAAGTTGGTTTATGACTGTAACATTTCAAATCTATAATAAGTATGATAAATCACTATAAAATATTTTTATGATTTAGCTGGGTGTGGTACACATTTAATACATATGGCTCAAGATGTAGCTCATTTTAAAGGTCTGTTTTCCCCAATATAAAACCAATAAACAAAAACAATAACAAAAAATATGACTTAAAAAAACTGAAAAGTCAGGTTTAAACATACTTTAAAGTTAAATGTTCTATAATGAACTGACAGAATATTCTCAACTCTTTAGGTGTTTATATACTTCACTATTTCTCTAGTTTTGGGTTTTTGATCTTTAACCTGAAAAGACTAGACCTGCTAAGAGCTGACCATCTGTTACAGTATGACAAATTGTGAAGGAGGTCCCCAACGTTTATTATACAGTTATGATGTAGAAAGTATTCTAGTAGCTGCTTTAAATGTAGTTTCATTAGTCTTGCTCTTCAATGAGCCATGATTTTGCTTTGTTATACCATTCTTAAGATAGGAAAATCAAGAGTCAGATTTGAAATGCTGTGCGTGTGTTCACTAGTCTTATAGCTGAAAGTGTCAAGTCTAGTGAACATCTTGGCTCGTGACTCTAAACTCCCCTTCCCTTCTATATCACCTTATTAGGCAAGCAAGACAGTTTACTCTCCAAGCTCTACTGAAATAGCCAAATGCCATAAAGTGTGAGGTATTACTACCTCTCTGTCCTTTCCATCCTATACTTTCTGACAGTTAAAATCATTTTTCAAGGTAATTTTCTTCTTATTCAGTCACTTTTTCACCCAAGAAATGTCTCTGTTCCTTGAACTATTTTAGGCATCCAATATTATTTTGCTTTACATGAAATGCAATAAAATTGCTGTACGTCTGTTCAACACATTTTTCTGAGAAGGCAACAATAATTTCAGAGAACTTAGCTTGTTTCTTCATTATATTAACTAGATTCAGTAACTCAAATGAGTCCCTGATATTTGATCTGTCTTCCTAAACTCCCATATAGTGAGCTACATTTTGTTTAAATTTCAAAGTACTTTTCAATATGTGGGTCTTGGTCATATTCCCTATTTTTAAGTACTGCATTCTGTAGGTCAAATTCCCAGGATGCTAACCAAAACGGAAGTGATAGGCTCCTCACTACCTACATTAATCTTGGGCACATTCTGGGCAATGGTGCCTAATTGTTCTTTGCCTGATTACTGTCAGCTGGTCGTGTTCCTTTGCTGAAGTGTGATATCAAATATCACAGTAAACCTTATTTTCTTACATAATCACTCTGCCCATCAGAATCAAGAATATAACATGCTAAAATACTATGATTGTTGGATATTATTTGGGAAATATAGGCTTTTTTTTTAAAGCTTGTTTGGAGTTCTACCACAGCCCAAATTGCATTTTTTGCTTTTGTTGTTGTTTGCTATATCATGTAACTATGCAACTGAGTGGAGGAACAGCAATTCTAACTCATCGTTAGCAATTGTAACTCATTGTTAGTGTAAGAAACAATACCAGCACCATGAGTCTGGGCCAGGTGATTGTCTTGCATGTGTTTTCCTTCCACTAAAGTGCATGCATATAGAATAAGAATTCTTTTTTTTTTTTTTTTTTTGGAAAGCAGACTAACATTCCCATTGAGTCAGCTTAGAATAGGTACTGTCACTGAAGAAAAGCTTTAATATTTTGAAAAAACATTATTTCATAGTAATGAAAAATACATTATTTTCCCCCAAACAAAACTTCCTTCCAAAAGAAAGTATGGGTGTTATTGGTATTGAAAGTGGGATGTGTTTTATGAAATTATTGCATTTTTATTTTTACTATATGTCATTTATGAATTTATGTTTTTCATTGAGCTAACAGTTAAGAGGCTAGGTTTTTGGGAAAGATTAATGTACAAAAAAGAGACACTGAATAATTCTTTTCAGGCATATGGTGAATACAGACAATAAACAACGAACAGAATAAATCTAAAAAGCCTATGGCTGGAAGTTGCAGGCTATTTAATGACAGCTGTCAGGTAAGTATATCAGAATCAGGAGACTGGAAGACTCAGGTGAGAACAGTCAGTTTGTGCTGTTAAATCAGATAATCAGGATAGGTCTCACTAAGGCATCATGTATGCACACAGCAAGAGAAGAGAAATGATATTTGGATAACAGTATTCCTGCAAAAGCAACCTCCGAGTTGGGGCTGTCTGACAGACTTGAGGAATATCTAGGTGTACCAGTTAGCTAGTGACAGACTTGTGGGTAGGTGCAGATTCCGTAGAGAAGAGAATTGATGGTTCTCAAAGATTTTTTAGCAAAAGTGTAATAGTATTTTACTTAATACAAAGAACAATACACCATATAAAGGCCTTCAAGGGAGGCAATATATAGGCAGGGAATGACTTTGGGTTGAAATCTAACAACAAAGGTAAGAACAGAGCAGAACAAGGTGGTCTCAGGAAGATTAAAGTAAGCCAGGAAGAAGGTTAAGAGTCATACAATCACACCATGGGTCCAAGTGTCCTGCATCTACAGAACTGGGCTCTCAAAAGACAATGAGGAGAACTGCAGTAAGCTTTGTTTGCATCTCAGTCCTTCGGAGGGACAGAGAGCAGCATGATAGTACTCTGACCCCAGACTGTTTCTGTCATAAAGAAATAAAAGCCCGGTGTTGTCAGACCTTCCAGTTTCTTAAAAGCAACTGAGGGTGTAGAGTTTTAGAAGACAGCTGCTAAGTATTTAAATGCTGGTTGAAAAATGATGACCACATCTTGGTGTTTAAGACCATGTGATGCTGCTCACAATTCCAAGGTCGTAACTTTTGCTGCCGGGATGAAGAGGAAGGTGTTCAGAAGGGATTCAGCCACGCCCAGACACACTGTGCTCTGTACAACTCCCTAAAGAAACGTTGCTTTCCACTAGCTGTGATCAGGATGCAATGCTGTTCCTATAACCACTATTCTCTGTTCCCACAGCATGTCTTTAGAAACTACAGCCTAACTCTGTTTTAAGAAAATGAAAGCCTTGGAGGACTAGACATTTTTTGTAAACATGTATTTCAAGCAAGTTGTCAGCTATTTGGAAATACTTGGGTCCTATGCAGAATGCATAAACAAAGTATTGTGTATATACTTCCTATTTTCTGTCTCTCTCATCTGTCTGTCTATCTGTCTGTCTCTCTCTCTCTCTCTCTCTCTCTCTCTCTCTCTCTCTCTCTCTCTCTCTCTCATAGCAGGAATTGAATTCACAACCTTGTGTTGGCAAGGCAGACATCATGCCACTGAGCTATACACCAGGCCCTTCTTTTCCTGTCTTTTAAACAGGATCTCACTGTGCAGTCAGTGCTTCCTGGAACTGATTATGAAGCCCAGAACAGGCTTGCCTTGAACTCACGATCCTCCTGCCACAGGCTCCTGAGTGCTGAGATTACAGGTAGGCGCCACTGTGTTCAGCTCCTAGCAGTTTTTCTTTTTATTTTGTGAATTTATCTTTTAGTCCGGCGCTAAGCTGCAGTTGCAGACTGATTTTCAGAATGTGGTTGCCTCTGAAGGACTATGACATATATCCACCTGCTGCATAACTTTTGAGAGCTAACACTGTATTTATTTTTATCACTCTTTCATCAATTCAGCCTGCTCTCATGACAAAGTGACTGGCCATCATAAATGCTAGATTAAAAAATTGTTTATTAAATATAGATATGATTTAGGACTAATTTGAAATGAGAGATTTACTAAGAGAAGCTACTCAATTAAAGAGAATATCCTGATTAGGAACTAAAATATCACTAAATATGAATATGGCATTCCTTTTTGAAATTACGTACCATTTTATCTTGTTATTTCTCTGTGGTATTCTATGGTTTTATGGTTTTTATTTTCAGTATGTAATTAAACATCTTAAGTACAAATTGTGCTTCAGTGCAAAGGATATGGTGATAGGTAGCCAAGAAAACTTTCAGAGTTAATAAAATAATTGGATTTAGAACAGAAGGTCTATATTTTATTTAGAGAAAAAAGGTAGAAATAATACAGTATTAAAAAACAGTAAGAAATCATTAATTGATACATTACATATTGTTACCATAAAAGTAGTTGTTCAGGTCAAAATCAAGGCATAAAAAGTGGACAAACAGTGACAGTACAAATCATTCTGTTTTAATGAACTAACAAAACTTAGTAGTATGGTTACCTACCTTGCACACCTAAACTTACATAAATTACACCCGTTAGAGCACTTTCTTTCCCTTTCATTGGAGTGCTAGTAAGTTTGTGGTTTGTACCTCAGTGCTTTAAATTCAAGAATTGATTTTATATTATTATATTTTCTTTTAAGGTAGTGTCTCCTTTGTATTGACAGTATTATGTATTAAATTTCAAAGAATCCTGAGACTTCTTGTGTTGGCTAGATATTTACATTTAGATCATTACATATACATCAAAAGGAAGACTGAGTGACTAACAGGAAGTCCAAATAGAAAAGAAGCAATTTGTGGATTTTATGTTGTGTTTTTATTACCACATAATATTTTTTTAAAGAATGAGAGACAGAGTTTCAGAAATCATTCGTCCTACTGCCAGGGCTTCACTCACCCGTGAATATCACATTGCATTTGATGTGTGCTATATAAGCAAAAAACCTAAAGAATATTTTATTTTTCTGGAACCAACATTTGCTTACCAGAATTATATCCACAGTTGTATCTATAAAAAATGGCCTTAATTAAGTTCCTAATCTCTGGTCTAGAGATCTGAAACAAGTTAGCTCTGTTTAACCATAGCAGAAAAAGCAAGAGATTGAAAACTGGAAATCCATCTATATATGAAAGCTGAAACTCACATTGACTCTTTTAAAAATCATTAAAGGAACTATAATAAATTGCATCCTTTGAAATGGAAATTACATAACTTCCAGATTCACTTCTTAGAAACTTTTTATTTTTTCTTATGGATGATATTTTCTCCATGTGATTCCTCCCAGAACATGCTTCCTTCCAGGTTTAATCCCAATCAAAGCTAGCAAGTCCCATCCCTGTGGGGCACTAAAGAGAATTGTTTTACATTGTTACTGGGAGGATTTGTGACTTTAATTATTTTTGCAATTATTTGGTACAATTCAACTGTGATTTTATTCTATAATCACAGTTTTACTTCCTGATCAATTATTTGATGCCTCTTCAAAACAACTCTGCTAATCTAAGTTGGGCCTTACCCATTGTGCTATTTCATAAGGGCTGGTAGTTTGGCTTCTTGATGAAATACTTTAGAAAAGCAATAAACCTTCCCATGGGGCATTCATAGTGTTGCATCTTTTCTGTGACAATTTAATTAATAAAATTATCAGAAAGATCCTTTATACCTTTGTAATGTTTCAGCTCTTTTTATGTTTCTATCCAGCAACCTGAACCCCACATCTCTACTTAAATATGAAAATCTAATTTATGACTAAGTACTGAATAGAATAGTTCACCTTTTTAGAAATATGTTTTAGTTGCTTCATGTACGTTTCTTGAAAATAGCTTTAATCTGAGCCCCTCCTTTGTATATTTTCATTGAAAAAAATTCACAATTGTTTCTTCTTGATTCATTGGTATCTTTTTAGTTTTAATTCTTTTAAATTTATATTTTCTTTTTATGCACCTGAAGATTAAACCCAGGTTTCAAGCATGCTAGGTAGTACCCTACCACTGAGTTATACTCCACATCTCTCTTACTTGTTTTGTGAATCAAATGATTTCATCTCTAATAAAATATTCAATGTAAAATCTCATGTAAGAGAAAAATTTCCCAAAATTTCCAAAAATTCAGAGTAAAATTAACGAGTGTATGTGTGCTAAGATTTTGCAAAACTACTGTTATTTTTTGATAGAAGGATTTAAAACTCATCTCAAAACATGGTAATTTTCTTTTAATTTAGCAATATGACTATTCAGGTTTCCTATTAGCTAAGATTTCTCTTGATCCCTCAAATAAATGAGTTGTCAAAGTATCTAACAAATTCTTGCAGCCAGTCTGGCAAAAATGTAGCATAATTTGATCAGGACCAACAGCCAAATACGAACAAATCTGACCAAACAGTTTACAACCTGCCTTTAAGTTTTCAATATTTCAGAAACTGGTTTTACATGGAACCACTAAAATTATTGTGCATAATTTGGGGAAAGAAGAATGCAAAGTTAATATAGATTAACAGCATTTTGGTCTGCTGAACATATTTGCTTCCTATCATCAAGTTTGCCATAAATTTAGACTCTAAACAGAAATTTATCACAAAATGGAAGTAAAAGATGCAAAATAAGTCCTATTTAGCTAAAATCAAAGTGTCTACAAAGCTTTTTCCTGGCTGTTCATAGGGAGAATCTATTCTTCTGATTTTTCCATTTTTTAACAGCTGCACACATTCCTTAATTCAAGCTCCCTTTCTCCATGTTCAAGGTCAGCCAGTGATGCGCCAGCATTCCGCATGTCAGATTGTGGACACTGGGTTGCTTCCTCTCTGCACATTTACAGACTGCATTGTGTGTATCTGGATAACCCCAAATGAACTCTGTTGCTTAGAGTCACGGACTTAGGAAATCTAGTGCATTTTTCAGCTTCAGTCATTTTTATTTCCAGACATACAACTCACCTGGAGTCCATGTTGATTAGGGTGTGGCTATATTTGGCAGGATATTCTTCTGACCACCACAGGAGGAGTCAATCACATGCCTTAAGCAGAAGCTTTAGGAACTTTAAAACATGTCTATTTCATTTTGGAGCATCCTAGGGACTAGAAATTTGCTTCTAGTTCATATTGCTACTTATTTCATAGTAAGCCAAATATAAGCAGCAGAAAACTTTGATGTTTCCATAAATCCTGAAAAATGTTTAGATTATTTTAAAGATAATTTCTTACTTATACTTTGAAAACTGATCTGTTTAAATCTAAACAATCTTCCCATTTAGACACTGTTTCTTATCAACATTTTCATGTTGGATGTGGAAACCTGTCTCAATCAGAATAGGAAGCAAATGTAAACAGAGACTGTATTGCTTAACAGTGCGGTACGGGATGAGCAATATGCTCAGTGGTAATTTGATCACTGTGTATATCTATACAAACCTAGATGAACAGAACACTCTACTTAAAATGGATAGCATGTGCTTGTGGTAGGGAACCAATGGCATGTATGCTGCAGGGTGCAGTGTATTATCATTGAAAACTCCTAGGATTTCACCATCACTGGTATATACAATCCATATTTTGACAACAGACTGCTGCATGGTATATGACTATAGACTTGGAAAAAATTCAGGCTAATCTTGAAATGAGTCAAAGAATCCACAGTTTAACTTTCATTATTTATTATTTATGAATTTCTCTACCAGAAGTCTTACAATGATTCTGTAGCATCAGAGACTAACAAAGAAAAAAAAAAAAAAAACTAAGAAAATAACATAGTATAGCATATTACTGACAGGTCTACCTGTCAGTAATTTACCTAGCTTTTGTATATCATTTCTCACTCATCCATTCACCTTTTCATCAGTTGCTTCTTTCATTAACTTAAAAAATTATGTATCTATTTTAGTCATTCATTTATTCATCCACTTACCGTATTTTACTGGGTACCTATCTTGGCTGAATGATAGAATATCCAAGTGAGATATAGGATTAAAACATTTTTTAGGAGATGATATAATAAGTGACTTCTCTCTTGTTATCCTAGTCTTGCAGAATAAGCTATTTGGTCATCAAACTCAAGTCTTTATCTTACTGAGTGCATAGCTAATTTATATTCCAGTCTTTGCAAAAGAATAATACTGCACCAATATACTACTTAATGGAATGAAATTCAATTATTCTTTTCCTGTGAAGTCCTTTAGTATTTATCTTTTCTGTTTTAAGATGGATGGCATGGAAATAAAAATAGTGGTATTCACGCTTCAGGAGTAGCACTAACATTTGAGAATAGCATAGCATTGTGAAACACTGGTGAAATTAAAGAGCTCAGGAGAGCACTCAAACTAAAGAGGCCAGCACTACATTATTATATGAGATAGAAATTAACTATATTGGAGTAAGCCATAATAATTTGGATTTATAACCAGCATAACTACAAAAAATGCAAAGTTAGTCAAAACTTAACATGTTCACGTTAAATAGGGATAATTATGGTCTTCTGAATATAAAAGACAAGGACTGCAACAACAATTAGGATCTGCAAAGATGTCATTTAGGGTGAAATAGAGAAGCTACCTTAAAAAGAAAAGTGTCTGGAGACACAGCCATGTATTTAAAAAATGCAACTCCAATTCACTTTCTAAATGAGATGGGCTCATCTAGAAAGTATAATCCCATGGAATTGTCAGTTAAAATTGAAAATTAGAGTTAGTGGTATTAAAGTCCACAGAATATAAGCCATCCCTGTGACATGACAAAGATGCCTGGAGAATAACCCTGAAAGAAGGCATCGTGTGAACCCGCTGCCAAATTCTCAACCAGCGAAAGCCACTTACTCCATGAAGTAACAAAAAGGAGACACACAAATTCAGCCAAAACATTTTTTAGAAAATGAAACAAGTGAAAAATTAGGAAAGGTTCCCAAAGTTTTGGTAAGAAATGTTCTTCTTCAGAGCACTTTTAAATTCCTTTTAAACATTTCTCTGATCATTAGAAGAATACACATGAGGAGACTGTCTATGAATGAAAAGCTCACTGCAGATCTACAAGAGGAAACAGCAATAAAACACAGTAAAACAAAAATCGAACTAGCAGAGCCCAGATACAAAATAAAAAGACATAACTAAATTCAGATTCTCAGTATGGTGAGGGATTTAGTGGATGAAAATTGCAAGAACAACCAAAATTAATGAATAAAAATCAAAGCTAAAAGCATGAGGGGCAAAGAATAGTTTCAGATATTAATCAAAGGAAATGGAGAATACTCTTAATTGGCTCCCTTAAAGAATTAAGACAAACACTTAAACAAAAAAAATTAAAAAAAGATATAGTTTAAGGTTATGTCTCTAATAAATGCATAAAGTTAGCTAGTTAATAGGCAAACCATATGCCAGGAAAGATTGATTCAGAATGACAATGAGGGACACATACCACTAAAATACTGGAGTGAACAGATTCACAAAAGGATCAAACCATTCTCTAAAATATTTAGGCTGGTATGAAATTTTATAAAACAACAGTCAAAAGCAGAGGGACTGTAGAAAATTATAAATAGTAACATTTCATGAAACAGAATCATGATTGAAGTATTATTTATTCCCACATGTATTATCTCTTTCAACCATCTACAAATAAATAATTTTCAACACAGAATACCTCAGGACAGATTTATTATGAGCCCTGATTTGGACAATCAAAACAAAACAAAATCTCTTTTTTCCTCCTATCTTCTTGAGAAATGGTTTCACTGTTTTCAGGTGTGGCCTTGAACCTGTGGTTCACCTGCCTCAGCCTCCCAAGGACCTGGAATGATAGGCTCACACTCTTATGCCCCACTAAAACAAGAGCTATTGGATAAACTTCAGCCAAAGTAGAGATTGTATAAATCCAAGGGAAAAGTGATTAATGGTATTAAAAATGTTCATCTTCAGCTTTAAAACTAAAATAGATACACGGATGGATAATGGTGACCTGTCACTCATTAAATGATAGCCTCTGAATCCAAGAGTATGTATATTTTTTTCATGAGACTAAATAAGGTGAAAGAAATACAAAATTTGACAGCAGAGAAAGATTGAGGCAATGGGACCTGGTGTGTTTTACAAGTCTGCCTTGATTGATAAATCTTGGGTTTCTTTTCAGAATAGTATAAATATGGAAAAGAAACTTCACAATCTAAGTCACTGGCTATAAGGAACAATAAAGATTTTCATATTGAAATAATAAATTCGAGTTGATAGCATACTGTAGACATATCTAAACAACATTGTTCAGGGAGTTAGTAAATACATGGATTTGCAGAATTACATAAAGAAAGAACAAAGTTAGAAGAAAATGTGGATCACGATCTTAATGTCAGCACGATGTTCATAAATAAATGGATTAATATCATGAAAATAAACAAGTGTGCTTTTTAATGCAAAAGTATATGATTTATACCAGCTCAAGTGTTCACAAAACATAAATTATAGAAACCTTAAGAAAAACAGAAATAAATTAAAGGACAAAAATAACAGTAATCCAGCAGACACAAATGAATTTTGATAATATTGCACATGGAACCTTTATAAACAACAGCAAATGTGTAAGTAACCACATATCAGGAAAGGCAACTTTGTAGTAAAATATAAAAAATAAGTAGAATATTTTGTCTGACTTCAAATAGTAACTATAATTCTTTCTGTAAATAAAAATGTCTTTTGTATAATAAGGAAAATTGCAATAATATTTCATGAGTTTTTGAAAATAATGATAAATATCAACACTATTTATATAAAGAAGTGGTGCTAGGAAAATTCACTTATGTGCAAAGTAATAGAAATTGTTAATATATGCACTGCCAAAGTGAACACAGTAATAGAAATTTTAAGGGGATGAAAATAAATCTATGTTTTCAACTCAGACTTAAAAAGAAATCCTGTCATGTACAGAAAAAGATTGATATGTTGCTGAAAAGAAAAACATATTAAATCTTGTTCATTAGGGAAAGTATAAAATAATCTAGTCTACAAAAGTAATATATTATTAAAGCACTTACATAGTAAGTCACAAGATAAAGAGAAGATCAAATGTTTAAAGAAAAAATAAATACAGTAAGACAAAATTAGGGAGAATAACCAAAAAAGAAAGCATACTAAGTGGATCACAAAAACCTACCAAATTGAATATTGGAAAAAAGCATATTATTTTCTATGAAACATGTTACTGCAATAGGTCTCAGAAGAAAAAGAAAAAAAGAGAACAGTTTTCCATGATGAAATAGAGATACTGCCAAAATTTAAACAAAATCTACTCAATGAGTATAATGTTTTAAAGGATTAAGTTCTAACAAAATTAAAATCAGATGCCAATCTATTTTATACATATCAAGGCAAAATTTGAAAATAAAATTTTACAGAATAGCCTCCAACTGAGATTTATTATTGAAATTCAAAAAAGTTGAATTACAAGATTGTGAAATACATTAGCATAAACCTTCATTGTAAAGTCTTAGAAGAAACAAAAGCATTTGGTTATATCCATATGCTGGAAAATATTTGGTAGTATTCTAAAACAATTCTTAAAGAATTCAACAAGATGAGGCTGATCTCTACTTCTACGTGAAAAAATCCTCAAATCTATGTCCAAAGTCAAAGCTACCACTAATGGCCAAGTTCCTGAGGCAGTTAAGATTTGAAAACACTCCATCACTACTATTACTGCCTACCACTAAAGTACTGTATTAGACTGCCTGGAAAATTAAGGATGATTAAAAGATAGAAGATGAAGAAGCAGGTAAAACTCTCCATATTACTTAAAAGTCATAAGCAGTAATTAAAAGATTGCTATAAAGAAACACATCCTTACTAAAATGATACAAAGAAATTATCTCACATAAATAATTTTAAAATAAAAGTTTAAATAATATAAATAACCATAAAACAGTATACAAGACAAAATGTTAACAATAATAATCAAAGATAAAAGGAATGAAGTATGCAAATCTTGTGTGAAGCACAATTTAAAACACTTATAAAGATTACAAAAATAGACCTGAATCAGTAAAAAGATATACTGAGTTCTTAAATAGCAAAATACAACACACAGAATACACTAATTCTCCATATCTTGCTTTTTAAATTTAAATTAATCACAATGATTTCATCCACCCAAATATCCAAGTAAACAGGATAAGCTTACATATGTGAATTAATAACCATATCCAGAAAACTTAAGAAAATGAGTAAACATGTAGGAGGGCCCCAATAAATAAATTTACAGGTTACTGAATCATAATAATTAAGTACAAGGTAAAATGCAAAATAAGAAAAAAGTCTACAACAAAGTGAGGGATAAAGGAATAATTGCAGTAACAAGCAGAAGGTAGATTATTAATTAATATTCTTGGAATGATGAGGTAAAATATAATAAATTGATATTAAAGATAAATGTCAAATGCATCAAGCATGTTACAACCTTCAACATGAAGGCAAAACACCTCTAATATGAATAAAAGTATATTTAGAAAATTGGTAAGTAAAACATCAGTAATGCAAGGCAAAAATGAGTAGGATATGTGAATATTCACTTTATAGAAAAGTTAAAACATATTTTAATGTTCAAAGATACTCAACAGTAATGATATTAATAAAATCACAATTAGCAACTGTGTTCAAACACAATTGCTTCCCTATCAGATTATCTACAGCAGAAAATTCATTAATACATTCTCTAAGGGCAACTGATGACTTAGTACACAGCTGGTGAAAGGATATTAATGGCATTTTTGGATAACATCAGACCTAAACTTACACTAGATATCTTTAGATACACTGCACATGTGTTGGATGACCTAGGGCTTTTCATGGTAATAATCCAAAAGAGCTATAAACAAATCATAAGTATATATCAATCCAAGAATGCTTTAATGCATGTCTCTGCCTCATAAGTAAAAATAGAAGGCATAGACAAGCACTTATGGCTTCACACCCTTTTAAGGGAAAATAGGGCAAAGTGGAGAATCCATGCACACATTTGTGTAGCGTAAAGGTCCTCAGCAGGGTACAAAATAGTTCTAAAGAGCAGGTTCCAGTGGGCTGAGGAAACCAAATAGATGGAAAACAGCGCCAGGAAAATGTCTTAATTTTATCTTTAGAGCCACTGTGTAACTGTTTTTTGAATGTAATAAATACAGTTTTATCCAACAATTGAATAAAAAAGAAAAACCTTAAACTATTATCCTAGCACTTAACTTGTGCTCCATTCCCCTATAGGGTCCACATTGCCTAATAAATGAACTTAATGAAGCTTTTATTATCCTGAGTGAAGGAAAACTAAAAGCAACCCTAGAACCATATACTAACTTAAAAAATCCTCAGTCAGATTGCATTTGGCTATTTAAGGTGCAGATAACAGTGAACTGGAAATTGATACAGAGTGTTATTATAATATTTCATATTTTTCCTCTTTGACAGCATTAACACTTTTACTTTCTTCATTCCAAGGGAAAACATCTCTCCACTGAAAGGACAAAAAAACTGAAGTCCCAGTCCAAACTTTATTTTGAAGTTATGTTTGTTTGTTGGGTCTGTCAAGGAAACAGTTTTCTTCTTTGTCACTATCAATCTTGTCTGTGAAACATTTTTAGGAACACGAAGGCAAGCTACACAAGAAAGACCGTGTAATGTAAGTCAACCCAGCATTCACTGCACTAATCCTCTAAACATCTCAACTGTCAAGTGACAGATACCTGGACGCTTGTGTGCAGGAGATAAAGAAAATCACCGGACAACAATATAAAATGTCCAAAGGAAAGCCAGATGCACATGTCTTAATACAGTTTTCTAACTGAAATGCTAAAACCATGCTGAATGATACCATGATATTCTGACTCTATACATCATAATGTATGCATAGAATATATGTGTATGTATTCTACTAAGCATTTATTTTGCATCACTGAAACTTTACTGTCTCCATGCCAGGTGAGTTATCATCATTTGCTACTGGAAAACAAATGCTCAAAGACAATGAGAAAATTGCCCAAGGCCATAGAGATGGAAGCTGAGATTCAAATCTAAGCTCTCTTTGATTTCAAAGTCCATACTCCTAATCATTTTTCTCTTATGCATGCGTCACATAAAAATTGTTTTTATCTTTACACTTTAAGCCACAACAAAGTAACTTAAGCATTTAAGTAGACTGATCAACTGGAACATAGTCAATGAAAACAGAAATGCTTGATATATCTAGATACAAAATTTCAATTAATGAATTGTGTTTTTTTTAACACTTAAAGGTTACTAGAATCAATTTACAATTCAGAAAGACCAAGACATATCATGGCATTATGTCACATATCTTTTCCATTTACCCACAGATTTTATTTTACCCAAAAGAGGATCCAAATTATTTAGAAGGATATGGATAAGAAATGACCAAACATTCTGATAGCTGGTTCTATTACTGAAACCAATACGATACAAATAATAATTTGGATAATGATGACTTTTTTCTAAATTACTTCTTAGAGGTTTGTGATGAGAATAGATGAACTGGCTCTGCAAAAAAATGATATATTTAAAATTTGTAAAATTAGTAAATAGGAAATTCAGTCTGTACTTTGTTACAAAGCATCAGTGTCTTATTTTATTGCCTTCTTGTAAACTGCTTTCAATATGATTTAAAATAATGAGTTCAAAAGGAAGTGCAGTAAAATTTGTTTTCAGGCAGTTAGGCTCTAAGGATTTTTCTAGGACATTTTTAGAGGCCAGAAAGTACATCCATCTTTTTCATCCAAAATGAATCATCTTTTTATTTTGGATCTGATATGACACTGGAATATGGTCATTCATGAGGAATTCTATGCTCTATGTAAATAAACATACTAAAATTAATATTTTTTCAAATTATATACAGCTAAATTGAGAAACATTTCCTTGCCCACCCCACGCTACACTCTCCAAACACATTTCTCTTGCTCTGACTTTACATAGCACCTTATTCACATCTTCCTTCCAGCTCCATAGCAACCAATGGAACCAATGGAGTAAGTTCACGCTTGTATTAAGGCCTTAGAGTATATTTGTTGTGCTTCCTTCTTAAAACACTTGTAACCAAATGTTTCTGGTGGTTGTTTCCTCATGCCTTCAGCATATCAGAAAAACATTGTTTCTGTAGGAATTCTGATCTGATCATTCAATACATTTACTAAACATCATGATAAAAATCTTGCCTAGTAGGCAAGTGTCATGGTTCACATTGGTGGCCCCCCAGGCCTCATGTCCTTGCATTGTGCATTTGTGTTTGGTTCATTGTCTAGTCCTTGGATTGATAGTGTTAGTGCTACACCCACCTAGGGGTGGAACCAGCTTACAATGTAATGGCAAGAAAAAAGTGTGTCTCTCTCTCTCTTGTCAGTTTCTGCCTTGCTGTTTGCAGCCTCCATGAACTGTGGCCCTGCCACATTACCCTGCTTGGAGCCAACTGAGTATGGATTGAAATCTCTAAAAAGTATAAGAAATAAAACCTTCCTTTTCACAACTTTGGGCATCAGGCATTTTGTCTCAACAATTAATAAAAAGTAACTAAGACAAAATTTGATAGCAGAAGTGGAGTTGTTTGCTGTGACTATACCTGACCATGTTTTTTGAGAGGCTTTGGAAATGCCTTCTGGGCGGAGTTTGGAAAGGTTCAGACATGATGCCTGGATGTATAGAGCTGGAGCAACTTAGGCTTTTCTGTAGAGGATATTCTGGTCAAAGCTTAGCAGACCAAAAGACTGATAGAAGCCTGATGATAAAGATGAGGCTTGGGAGGTTTCTGCTGGGAAGAAGGACTACATTGGTTGTTGGACTCCCCACGATGTGTGTTATGGCTTGGCAGGAAGTTTGTCTGCATTTTGTTCATGCCCAGAGACTTTGTGTGAGACTAAGTTTAAGGGTAATGGACTGATTAATCTGGCAAAGAAAATTTCCAGGGAGTCAAATGTTGAGGCTGTGGCATGGCTATTGTTGGAGGCTTTTAGCAGGATATATGTTGCAAATCAAGAACAAAGAACCCAGCAGGATAATTTGCTATGAGTTTGGTCAGAAGAAAAACTCCAGTACAGCTGTGGATTGTAAAGCTAGAACTGAGATTTGATTACTGAGAAGAAACAGAGAGATAAGAAAAATGGCCATGGGGCATACCAGGAAGCAGTGTGTCTCCACCCTTTGCAGCCTCAAACCTGCAAAAATGAAGAAAATTTGCTCAGAGGAAAAAGCTACAGAGCACCATGCTCCAAAATGGCAACAGAGGCCACATGAGGTCCCAAAATGGTGGCAACCACATGAGGTTCCAGAATGGTGGCAATATAGAAAAGCTTTTCTTCACAATCAGGTTCACAGAGTTGAGTGATTCAGGCACTCAACCCCTACAGCCAAGGAAGAAAAAAGCCTGGCTACTGCTCTAGCTGGCAGCAAACCTTGGCAGCATCCACATGGTCTGATTTTAGTTGCAAAGAAAATACACAAATTCTGAGGGTAAGACAGCTTACACCTCAATTACAAAAGGCCTGGGAGGCCAAGCAGTCTGTCCCTGAGAGGATAATTTGTAAAGATGTAAGGGTGAAGCCAAAGGTGCAGTGGAGAACCCAGAAGTTTGGAAAAGCCAGAAATGGGGATCATCCAAGAAAAGCTGCAAAAAGTGAGCAGACATGGTTTAAAAGAGAAGCTGCTGGAGCTGAAATTCCTAAAAATGTCATGGGGGTGGAGTCATCCAAGCCTTTTGGAGCTTGCAAACAGATTGCTTCAAATGCTGAACATGGAAATCTAGGACTTAACGTTCCCCCTGCTGGATGTGGACTTGCTTTGTTGCCAATGCTTTATATTCCTGTTTGTAACCATTGAAATGGTAATATTTATCTTGTGCCTTTGCATTTCAGAGCCCTTTAAACTTGTTTTGTTTCATTTGTACAGGGGCTTACAGATAAGTGTTTGTCATTGATCTTGGAGGAGACTTAGGACTTGGACTTTTCAGCAATACTGAAAATATTAGGACTTTGGCAACTCTTGGAGATGGACTAAATGTCTTTTGTATAAGGATGTACATGAGTCCTGGAGGCCAGGAGTGGAATGTCATGGTTTATGTTGGTGGCCCCTAAGGCTCATGCCCTTGAATTGTGCATTTGTGATTGGTTCATTGTCTAGCCCTTGGATTGATAGTGCCAGTGCTACACCCACGTAGGGGTGAATCCAGCATAGAATGAAATGGCAAGAAGAAGGTGTGTGTGTGTCTCTCTCTCTTGCCAATTTCTGCCTTGCTGTTTGTAGCCTCCATGAATTGTGGCCTTGCCGTACCACTCTGCTTGGAGCCATCTGAGTATGGACTGACATCTCCAAAAATTGTAAGAAATAAGCCTTTCCTTTCACAACTTTGAGGATCAGGTATTTTGTCTCTGCAATGAGTAAAAAGTAACTAAGATAGCAAGACACCCTGGATTCAATTCACAGTACCACAATATATATACCTCAACTGATCTCACTCTCTATTGTCCTTCCATGTATTTTGGAACTTGTAATAGTCACGTACTTTTTAAATAATTGAAATTTCTTTTAAAAATGCAAATGCCTTTTAGTGTACTTTATTATATCCCCAGTACTGGAAATAGATGTCAGCACAAAAATCGATGATGATATACAAATACCTACCATACAAGTTTTTAAAGCTCACTGACATGTGCACTATTGAAAAAAACAGAGCCAAAAGAGAAATCAAAGTATTCTTAAAATTACACATGTAATTACATGCACACCTAAGTATGTATAGAAGAAAAATATTTTGATACTCCTCTTACCTTAGTTCTCTTTCTTTTCCCCTTCTACTGCAATCTACTAAACCATGCAGCAAAAAGGAAGTGGTTCCATACAACGTGCTTGTCCACATTGCTTCTGTGCTTCCCTCACTATGTATTTATGGACCATCACAAATTTTACAGTCTAAATGTCTGTGTTTATATATGAGTCCAAAATCCCTTTACAACTCTAAGTGCTAGGATTTTATAAAAAAAGGGGGAGGGGAATTACTTTCTATCATTTCAGTATCTTGGTAAATACATATTGTTACATACACTTTTTCAGAGAAAAAAGTAGGTTGGCATATTTGAGATAAAAAGCTAAGACTACAGCATATTTTCAAGTTGAATTTCTATTAAAACTACTGCAACATCAAAGCTTGTAGAGTCTATTTTGTGCACATGCACTCAGAACCCCTGGAGCAATAGAAATGTTTTTAATGACTCAAAAAGTAGAAACTGCCAATTTATTTTTCCACAAATAATTAAATCTTTAATTAATTTCACATATAGTTAGCAATAAGCAGCATCCCAGTTTTGAACTTTCAAGTGTTCCTCAGTTTGCTGTTAGCATGCTTCTGTGCTTTTTGGAGCTACTTACGTCTCCTGATCAGGTTGAGAATAGCTCTCAAAGTTTCACTTCTCAAAAAAATAACACATTCCAAATGATATGGGGAACTGTTGAGTCAAGAGATACAAATTATATGAAACCATAAAGTGGCATAATTGAGCAAAGCAATTTTGGTAAGAAACTAAAAAGGAGGGGAAATCATGTAAATGTGATTATTTCTAATTAGAAACAATGAGTAACCAAATCAAATTATACAATGAGGATTTGATTTAGATCCCTGGAGGAAAGCAACACATACATTTGCATTCATCTCCAGCTTTCGCTTTCCCCTTATTACCTCTCAATGCTGTCTTAGACCCTTAACTGTAAGTAAGATGGTTGTTAGCAGAGATCTTTAGAATAATTCTGGGTACAGAGCTTCATACTGAAGTAAAGATTTATGTTCTTTCAATATATTACTAACCAGAAACTCCCGGGGTAGAGGCAATGTAAAAAGAGCATAAAACTCTGCTATTCATTTGCCTCATGTTTCTGTGTAAAACACAGGCACTGAGATTTATTCTGAGACTTAGTCATTGTTCCTTAGTTTGGAAGATGCCTGTTACATAATCTCAGATCAATTATTTAAACACAAATTTATTTATAAGGGGCACTTGTGGTATAAAGAATAGATAATGTTTAGGAAAACTCTATTGAGAAAGTTCATCTGCTCAGTGCTTGGAGCATTCCAGACTGCATGCTGAGGGATCTAGCAAAACAGAGACATGAAAACATAGTAGAGAGTAGATCTCAGTGAACTCTTAGGATCCCACTATTGCAAAACCACTGTGATGATTTTAAATGTTGCACACATCTAAGTAATGTACGGTACTTTAGTATTTTCCAATTAGCTTTTCTTTTATTTAGAGAAAAAAAAATAGAAAAAGGATAAAAACAATACAGAATGTCAAAAAATAACAGTAAAAATCACTAGGTGATAAATTACATATTGTTATCTTGGAAGTAGTTGTTCAAGTCACATCTCACTCCAGAAAGCATGGCTGCCATCAAGAAATCAACTAATAACAAATGTTAGCGAGGCTGTGGGGAAAAAGAAACACTGTTCCATCATTGATGAGAGTGTAGACTGTGTAGGCACTGTGGAAATCAGTATGGACATTCCTCAAATTACATTTAACAAATGGTCCCTACCAATTTTTTGTTTCTGGTAGCATTTTCCTTCATCTCTCTTCCTCACACTTGTCTCCTTGCTGTTCTCTGAACACATTTACATCTGGATACTGAGACTTCATACTCACTGTTACCTCCAGCTAGAATATTCTCACTTCCAGAGAAGCCTTATCAAATGTCTTGATCATTATTCCTTTTGCTATTTTAATTTATTTTTAGAAATATCACACCTTTTCTTTGTCTGACTTCCCATTTCTCATCTCAGCCTGATTAATATTTGCATTATTTTATTCACTGCTCCATCTCAGCGCATAGGACAGGACCTTACTCTTAGAATGAACAATAACCCTGTAATTTCTTCATTCTCCTGAATAGCTTCAGACTGACTTGATATGCTTGATGCTATAGTATATGAAGTTATACTCAAATAATACAAGGAAGGAGGCACTATGGTGACTACTATTATGTTATATTATCTGGGGATGAAACACAATGATGCTTAAATAGTTCGGTTCTGACCTGTATTGTTCTAATATAATGTCCTCTTTTACCTCAATCCCATCTTTTTAAAAAAAAATTAATCTATTTTTTTCTTAATTTTTTTTCAATTAAGGGAGAACTAAATTAAAAAATAGCGGGACATATCATAGTAACTTTTTTGTTTTCCTGTTAACTTGATTTGAACCCCAGTATTGCTCTGCAAGTGACCCCTATAGTTTCTGAAGACTATTGCACTTGTTCTGTCTGATTATTCTATATTCTGTTTTGTTTGATAGTATCAAGTTTGAGGGTATAGGCAACCACTTTGAAGGCAATAAGACATACTATGATGCCCATTATGGTTTGACTATTATCTTTTTGTGAAGTCCTGTAAGGTCTCCAGTGTAGGTTTATTGGTCTTGTACTGTACTGTTTTGATCAATTCTATTACACCTGACAATATAGGCAACTTCTTTAAAAAATAGCAAGAGGCACAATGGTAACCATTTTAGATCACCTGATATTCTATTTTTACATCATGTATTATGCCCATCCTTTTGTTCTAACCGACTCTGTTTTGTTTAGTCATATTAGGTTTCATTCTCTCCAAAAAATGATAAGACTTGTGGGAGTAAAACAACTCAAAAAGTGTAATTTTTTTTTTTTTTTTGTCTTTTTCGTTTTTATCAGTACCAGGACTGCCTGCTTGCAAGGCAGGCGCTTATGCCACTGAGCTAAATCTCCAGCCCCAGTGTAATTGTTATTAAAAAGAGAGGAAAGGAAAATGGTCTAAGGGATATAATTGCATGTATGTTTGAGTGTGTAGGATTGAAATCCATATTACTGAACTTTTGTTGATCATTGATCGGCATTGTGTGCAATCTCATTGTATGAATGTTCACTTTACATGCTTTAATTTTATAATTTGGACAACTATTTCAAAGATGACAATATGTAACCTATTAACTAGTGATATCTTACTGTATTTTTTTCCTTGAAATTCTGTATTATTTGTACCCTTTTACTGCTTTGTTTTTTTTATTTCCTTTCTTTTCTCTTTAAATAATAATAAAAAAGAAAGTATCAAGTATGCAAGTAAATAAATACATTTTATCAAAAATGAGCATAATAAATGTACATTTGTTGAGTAAGTATGATGGGTAAATCTTAATGTGTTCAGTTCTTAGGAACTTTAAGGAATCCAGTATTACAAGCAAAGAAAACACAGGCAGAAAGAATCCATACTTTCGGGTCACAGGATGGTAGGATTGCATATACTCATAGCTAATGCTGAAGATTTACAGGAATCCTATAATACCGGCATGGCATATCTTCAGGTCTAATGGTCACCAGTAGGAGAGGGAACTCAATTCTGATGACGCAGGCTTTCAAGTTGTCTTCGAAGTCAGGGAAAAGAAGTGGAAGCCGTTGTTAGAAAGACATAGTAAATAAAGTGGTCATCAAGTTACCATTAATAATCAATATGGTAAATTCTGTCTTATCACATTCATTTTTTCATGGGCTAAGTAACTGTCTTCTCCGTTATGAAATTATAATTCATTTGGATATGCTAGTGGTCTATCAGACTAACATTTGCCAGTGGAAAATGATATTTTAAAGTTCTTAACAAAGCAAATACTTCTTAAATGTAGATGATAGCTTCTGAAAATCTTTTGCATAGTCAAAATGTTCTTCACTATTTAAAGCTTCTGAAAAATATTGCAACAAAGAAATATTTTTAATGCTTCCATAATGTAGTCCCTCAAACACTACCTTTCTTCTCCTCAAATAATAGCCTTATGACTTTGGTTTAGAAAGAACTTCTCTGTAGACCATACCAATGGGAACAATTGCTTACTGCTTTAAACCCCACTCTAAGACCCTAAAAATGTAGAACATGCAAAGTGAAAAAGGTAAAGAATTACATGACAGCATCCTAGTGTCAAAAACAGTTTGAAGACTAACGAGAAAATAGTAGATGAATATTAAGTTGCTGTAAACTTGCTGCAAAACAATTTATCTGGCGGTGTTTCAAAGCCTCTGGCTGGTGTGCCCAACCTTACAGAAAACATTTTGAGCCCCAGTGAGAGGCAAAATCTTCTACAGGGGTGGACGACAGAAGATGGATTTTTTAATACAGGCAATTACTTCCATAAAATTACTTAATGACAACATAGTTTGTCTAGATTTGGTTGGTGCAATGCATCTACTAAGTCACCTGAAACAACTAATGATCTATATAATTAGGGCTGAAAGAGCATGTTGGTTTTTATGAGTCGTATATAATATCCAGAACCCTCAGAGTGAGTAACTTTTCCCAAAACAGTTAGACTTCACACACAAGATAAGAAAAACTACACTGTAATGATCTATTTCGTATTTTATATTCATAAAATATAAGTTGATGAATTCATCACTTATTTCATATTCGGTATGTAAACTTAGCAGACTGTGCTTTTTAAATATTTTTTAAATGACTTTAGAGATAAATAATGCCGAGAGCCTTGAATCTCAGCCAAATGACAAGTGTATAATAGTTGTAATAATAAAAGCAAGAGAGAAGGTTCCATTTATTAAGCGTCTACTGCATGTTAGGAACCGAGTTTTTTAATACATGCTATTAATTACTTAATTTAAAGCAAAACATAGCATCTTTTTCTAGATGTGAGAAGACCATCATCGAGAAAACTAACCCGACCAGCAAAAGGCAGATATTTGATATATATATGCAGGCTTTTCTGAAATCCTCAGTTCGATCCCTGTAGGTCACAACGGAAAGTTTTCAAGTAAGTTGCTGAGAATAAAAAAAGATTTTAAGAGGAAAATCATAGCATGTGTTTTTCACAGACACCTCTATATTCTGCTTGCCTAAGGTGACTAATCCGGAACGACACCAAGTTTCTAGAGTCTGAAAAGTCACCAGCAAGTTTTCCCTTTCCTCAAAATGCTTTTATCCTTCAGGGTTGAACTGTAAGTGTCAAATCTATTTTTTTCACTTATTCGAGTCTAAAACCTGACTGGCATGTAGCTTCTTTCTTTCAGGTCCCATGAGATTCATTACCAAATTCTGTTGCTGGTACTTTCAAAACTTATACCTGAACACTGTCACTTTCATCTTGGTCCAAGCTGCAACCATTCTTCTTTTAGTTATTAAAACAGTCCCTAAATGCTTGTTCCATTTTTACCCTATTTCAATTTGAATCTACTTGCAACAAACTTTGCAGGACCTTACAAGCTAATGCAAATGCTGGCTTTGTTTCTGGTATGAGATGTAAGGTTTAAGGAGATCTCTGCAATATGGGTCAGACACAGAACCTCTTCATTAATTTCAACATGTTCCACTTCAGTGCTGAGTCACTGGCTGCCCCTCTTCTTGGAATACTAGAGGCAGGCTCACACTGCTCTTCATTCCTTAGGTATTTTATTATATATCTCTTTCTCAGGGTGGCCTCTCTGGCTAGGAAATTTAATATAAAACCTACTTTTTCAGCAAGTGCTATCCCTTCTTATTTTTTTCATGGCACTTACTGCTGTCTATCACACTATATATTTATTTTCTTTATCTTGTGCCTCTACCACTGCAACACAAACCTTATGAAAGGACGAATATGAGCCTGAATGATCTCCCACTGTATCATATCCACATCACTTATCCACTTTGCCCCAGCACAGGGCAAAGCTTCTTGATTAATTTTTTTCAATGAAAATAAATGAACTAATATCACCCAAATATAAACCACTAAAATTACTTACTATTTTTCCAGAGATTAAATTTTATTCCTTGTTTTACTTTTCATGAAATGAATACAATACATAGCCTTGGAAGTGTTTCCTTTGTCATTTACAGGGAGTAGATTATCATATATTTACCAGATGCCAAAATCTAAGGGCCACATTCTTAATCATTTGCAATTTATAAACCCCCTGGCTTCTACTCTTTAAGCCTTTCCTCCTGGAGATTTTCAGAAGAAAAATATTGACAAACTGAACACAGTAGAATGGAATGGCACTCATTGAATAGCTTTAATTTAGCATCATAATTTATGAGGAAAAACTGCTATAACCAGGAAGCTATGAACTGCGTAAGAATGCTGGGTTTATGAACAAGAAAATGCTTAAATCCCCCTTCAAAGAAGGAGCCTATTATACTTAACTGCAACAGTTAACTTTTTTTTTTTTTTTTCATGTTAGATGGGTAATGTGCCGAGGTCGTAACAAGGTTGAAAGGAGGCACATGTCATGCATAGAGCATGAACAGCCAATCATCACGCTTAACAGTTAACTTTTTAAAAGAAGAGATATACATTCAAAAGCACATGAGCCAGTAGGATTTCAAAATATACACATCCAAAAATTTGCACATCTATGTGTAATCTCTGTCTTCTTATAGATGTATATATTTCACATGCACATACAAATATATAGTGTATGTATTTGAATACATACACAACACAAATACATTTGTTAATATTTTCATATAACTCTTTCATGAAAACATTTACTGCAAATAAATTGTCTGTAAAATGTTCTTCTAGCTTGCCCTACGCACTGAAAGATGTGCCCAATTTTATGGGCAAACAGAATATCAAGATTAGAGAAAATATCCTGTGTCATCAATATTGTATTCAATTACAATGGGAAAGACAGAGGTGACAGCCTGTGACTGCAACTAGAATGGATTTGGATTTTGCCCCTGACATACAATTTCCCAAATAAAGATCATAGCCCATGAAACAGAAGAATGCTGAGATATATGAAAGCTTTGCTCTTGAAGATCAGTGTGAAATCCTAGTACTTGAAACATTTGACATTATCACTGAGGGTATCTTTCTAAACAATTTTAAAATAACCCAGACCATGAAGATTGTGCAATTGGCTAATAAACTGAAAAATAATTCTGCTCAATGGGTAACAATAGCTATCTGGCTAACAACAGACCACATTTTTGGCATGAGTACTATCGCTATGTTGGTTCCTGAACTTTCAATGAACATACATAGAAGGATAACACTTTGAAACGGGAAGAAGTGTTAGAATTCTCCTTTGAAATGTCAGACCGCTGTGAAATTGTGTGGTCACCTTCTTACTTAAAAACAAAAAAATGTTCTGCAAACTATTTTTAAAATAAAATGTTTTGTTGCTCTTGAAAACAATACCTGCAATTATCTACAATTCAGAAACAAATACAAATACACCTGGTGTATAACTCTAATCCTGAAGAAGAGACCTTGTACTTTTGTGGTTGCCCATATTGGACTTTAGGGTTGTATTTAATTTGTTGTTATTTAGAGTTTAAAGTTGATTCTCATTGGTATCTATCATACTGTGGTATTTCTGCCTTGTCTAGTTATATTGAAATATTTCACTTTTTACGTGAAGAAATATTTTAAAAACATGGAAAGCACTTATCACCACAATAGAATGGCTATGTTTTCCTTTCTCCACTAACTTAAACACACCTTTATTCTTTCAGCTTTCTTCAGGAGAGACAAACTTACAACTTTGTCTCTGTCCTTTGGTTTTTGCATTAGACTGTGCTAATTTTCATGTCTGAGGCCACAGCTCAAAGCCACATTTTAGGTTTAGGGCAGAAGAAGGACAGATAGCACTTTCTTGGATCTGAAAACTTTATTTTACTTAATACCAGCAAGAGCTGCATTTGTTGTTAGCCTTACTGACTTGTTTGGTTTTTGCTAATTGAGTTTTCTTTTGAATTTATTTTTTGCACAATATTTGTCACGTATCTGATAGAGAAACATGCTTCAAAGGTGAACACTCAATACTATCCATACTGACTTCAGCAAAACCTTGAATTTCATCTTTCTACTTATGACTTCTGTAGCTCTTACAGTTATTCAGTTTTTAAACCTCATCTGTTAAAAAATAAAGTGGATGAAAATCAAGTCAGAATCTTAAATTTTTAGGATCTACCATAGAGATACTATACATAAATAAAATAATTTTGTTGGGTTGGGCTTTGAATAGCTAATTGTTTTAAATCAAATTGAACACTTATTTTAATTAAAATACAATTTGGCAGGCAATGTTTATTGTTCTAAATAGTTTCATCAGTTAGTTTTGGTATATGTTGTCTCTTCTTAATGTTATACGCATACCTTTTATCCTTCTTGGTAAATACTCCCCAAACATAATCACATCACTGAAAAAACCTGCCAGGTGACTAAGAAACTTGAGACATATCATGAACTGTCAATCTACCCTTACTATCATTGAACTTCTATTAATCTGTTTAATTCCTTTGTCACACTGCTATTAAGAATATGCTACATTTTTTTGAATACGGAAAAATTAATTTTCTGGTTTATGAAAGAGACAGTGACAGTTTAGTGAAACTAAGATTAAAATGGTAGTCTAATAAATATAACCAAGTTTTTTGTCAGTTCTGCTACATATTTTTACCTTTATAACATTAAGCAAGTATGTAACCAATGATATCCTTTTTTATTCTTAGGAAGAATATGAGATTATCTACTATATAGTTTTAATAGAGATTTTGAAATAGAAAAGAAAAGCTTGCCACAGTGATTGGCACATATTAAGCATTCAAAATTAACTATTATAATTCTGGTAGCTCTAACTGGACCATTTCCCCAAATGATTTCCCCAAAATCATTTGCTTTCAATTCACTATACAGTTTCTGGTGCTACCAAGGTAAAAACTGGTAATTTTCACACACAGAAAATAGAAAACTGGTGAAGTTGGCAAACAAAATATTTAGATATTAAAAAGATATTCATAGTTAATACTTTGCTTTATTTCTTAGTTAAAAATATGATTCTCCTAGTATCACAGAACAAACAGAGTAGAGATTTTTATTTATGTATTTATTTATTTTTGGTGCCCCTAGAGATCAAACCCAGGGCTGTGTGTGTGTAAAGCACAAGCTCTACAAATGATCCATGTCCCCGACCCAGATTACATTTTTAAAATAAGGATTTGCATTCCTTTCTTATCTCAAATGAGTATCATTTCTTGTAAACTCACACCACAATGAGACTTTATGTCATTTCCCATGACATCCTACTCTGATTGAGAAGATACCTATTTTTAGATCAGTTTGTGTTACAAAAATCATGGTCCCTCCAAAGTAAGTTTTACTCCTTCAGTTAAAGTGAATGTCAGATTCGTGGGGGTTTAGAAGATTCTACGCTGCAAAGAGAATACAGAATCTGTTTTCCATTCTTGGCCAGTTATTTGAAAAGTAATAGTCACAAAGGGAGACAATGGAACTTAACTGGTTTCTTTTAAAAGGGACTGGACAAAAATTGTACGTGCTAAAAACAACTTCATGGTTAACTCCTTTTGGGAAAAGAACTCGTAATTTCATATCAAATTTAGCAGCCTGGAAAAGTTCAACTGTACGTTTTAAAGATTCCTTTCTCATCAGCACATATTGAATACAACTAACAAAATGAGCCCCAAAGAAGAAAAGATACCACCTACTTACAAAGAGAAGTGAAAACTGCTTTCAGCTGTCATGAGATTCCTGTCAGATGCATACACTGTAATTAACCTGATATATGTATGTACGAATTGTTATAAAAGGTGTGATTACACCGTGGATGAATTATGTTGTTTTGCTAGTCATGAAAACATCAAAATTAAATTTATAACATCACATACATTATGCATATATTCCATGATTTATTATGTAGTATTCACAGAACTTATCCTTAACAGTCAAGCCAAAAGAAACAGTATTTTCTCATTTCACAAAAATCCACCTCTTTAACATGTAAAAAGTGTTTGGTACCTGAAAAGAGAAAGCAACTGAAAACTAGAGAACGAATGCCAGCTCACTTTCAGTACTGAGCGGTTGCATAAGCTACATTTTACTGCAGAGAAAACAAAAGAGGCTCTTGATAAGTTCTTCGTCATTAATCTATGTCTCCTGCTGATGCATAATCTCTATGAACAACGACAGGTGGAGGGGATTCGTGGCAAGTATTAGGTCCCATTTCTCAAGGAAATAACTTTGCAATATATCTGTATGTCTTAATCTCTGTAATAGAATAATATTTTATTAATTCCTACAACTGTTTTATGACCTTCCCTGGCAAAATATTTAATTTAAAATTTTCAATATCTATCAATGCAATGCTCAGTAAAAGAAATTCACAATAAAAGAGGAAGAGCTTCATCCGGGTTTGCCTGACATAGACAAATTCTCCCATCCATTCTCTGTTCAGGAGGCAACAGAGTTCTTTCATAACAGAAATGACATGATATCCTGTGTTTAAAAGCTTTTACTGATTGCCTATTGAACAATTGTCAGACCTGCACAGGGCTTGCAGCTTCTTGGGGATACTGCTCCTGAATTTCCTTAACTCTGTTTTAGTTCAGTTTTTCCCATATTCATTGGTTGTCTCCGCTCTTGGAATACACCAAGACCCCATATTTTTACTCTGTGAAGTCATGGCTTTTCCCATTCTTTACCTTCAGGCTTCAGATTAAATGAAACTTTCTCAAAAAGTCTTTACCTGATATAGCACACATTATTAGTTCACCTGGCCGTGGGATGAAGCCTCTGTACCAGGAGGCAAAATAATCATGTCAGTTTCACATTGATCAATTAATTAATTTCTTTTGTCATATGATGGAAAGATAAGGGCAGCTTTGTGACCTCTGTTATAACTATTCAACCATTCTAATATGAAAACTGCTTCACGTAATATGTAAATAAATTAATGCTCTAATAAACCTGTGGTTTGATAACTCATTATTTACAAAAACTGATAATATGTCAGGCATATTTGGCGAACCACTGTACAACACTATCAGATCCATTAAAAAAAAAAAGAGGGCATTTTACTTATGATGATACATTTTCCCCTTTGCACAAGGTAATCTATAAAATTTGTTACAAATGAATAAAGGAAATAATGAATGAATGAATCAGTTATGCTAGTATCAATTAATGCTACCTAAAGAAGCCTGAAGTTTCTATCATGTAGCCTAATAATCACCACTAGTGATCAGAATGATTTAAATGGAGATTGTATAGAAAATCTTCTAAATGCAAATCCTAGATTTCCAGGCTACAGGTGGGCTATAGCCCATCTCGGTGCATTTTATATAAACTTACAATATTTTTCTCTTAACAAATGGATATGTGAATGCATTATTATGGAAGAACACATGATAAAAGAGACCATGAGTTCTGAAATACATTCAGTCTTTGACTACATTTTTTAAATAAAGAATATAGGGACACTGAAACAAAAAATGTATAAAGCTAAAATTTTCTTACAAAGTTTATTATTCCCCAACTATTTCTTTTTTATTGTAGGTATTGACATTTACTTCTTCTGTCATGCCCCTGAAGTCACATTAACTCTCCTAATTTTACCAACCAAAAAGTGAGTGCAAAATGTGGTTTGTAGACTAAACTCATGCAGGTTTACTGTTACTTACTCCTTATGTATACTCTTATTTAATCCTTACACAAACAGGAGAGTAAGTTTTACTGCTTAGAGTTCAAAATAAGGAAATGGAGACATATGAAGAGAGATTTTCATTGCCCTATATATAACAAGGTCAAGATCTGAAACTAGTTTTGATATTCTAAAGTGATTATTATGCTGTAATCCTTCGATTGGTTAAACATAAATGATAGTAGTAATGAACTAAGAAGTGCTTTGTTACAAACAAAAAAGGAGCTCTCCTAATATTCTTCATGGAAATTATCAGACTCCTTGATAATAAACAGTTTTTGTCAATCAAATCTTCACTTTAGATTTGCTACCTATAAATCATAAGCCTGAGTGGCTGGAGAATTCCTAAAAGTGGAATTGTTGGGGCTGGGGATTTAGCTCAGCGGAGTAAACGCCTGCCTTGCAAGCAGGCAGTCGTGAGTTCGATCCCCGGTACCAATAAAAAGGAAAAAAGACAAAAAAAATGTGGAATTGTTCCCCCCCTATTTTAAATTAATTAAATAGAAATACAGAAGGATATGTAGTGTTGTAAGAATTTCTGAACAGAAACTACACTTAAAATTATAGCCATTCCTAACTCAGTGTCTTGCTATGTATAGTGACTGTATAAAATTGTTAAAAAGAGTTACTTGAGGTCTGAAATTTTGTCCAAATCTAGTTTTTTAAATTTTTAAAGTGTTTTTAGCAGTTGATTTTGATTTTCAGACTCAGTTGACTACTAATGAAAAATGTGGTAGCCACCCTAGCTTCTGTATCGTTTGAGGGAACAAAAAGGTCATAGTCATTTTCCAGATATTATTCATTCTGAATAAATCTGGTTATAATTAGTAATAATAGACAATAGTTTCTTTCAAAATTATGTGACACTCTTACTCTTTGCCTATTTTAAAAAGTTTGAAAGTTCATGGCGTTGGGACTATGCAAAACACGTATTAAAAATATTCAAATATCTCCTAAGTTTTAGTTTACAGAAACTTTATACCCACTTAAAATAAAACAGTAGGGTGAAGGATTCAAAGCCTTCTTAAGTAAATCATTTGTTAGGTGTATGTTTTAATAAACTGGGTCGTGGACTGTAGGTTATGCATTAAAATAATTTGTATTAAGTAGAGCAACAACAACAAAATCTTAAATCCAAGTATGAGTTCTGCCACAATATGGTGTGTCTGATGTGTGTGTGTGTGTGTGTGTGTGTGTGTGTGTGCAATTGTATTTTCCACTAAAGAAAAGGAAGCTAACTTACAACAAAAATTGAGAGAAAAATGTTAGATGGTACAGTGGAAATAAACCAAATGTAGGGAATCATTTTAGTTTAGACTCATGTTTTTTACTTATTAGGCAATGAAACTATCTATCTATACATCTATCTATCTATCTATCTATCTATCTATCCATCTATCTATCTGTCTCCATTTCCTTACTTTGAACTATAAGCAGTAAAAGTTACTCTCCTAATTTTAGTTTATTTTAAACTTCATATTAATCTGTAAAGATTTTTTGATAGATAAAGCTAAGACATACTGCAGAAAGAGAATCAGCAGGGTCACTATTAGAAGAAAAAAATAAATCAGACCAAACTGAGTCTGTTTCTGAGGTATAGCTTGCACAAAATATCCTGTGCACATTTCTAAACATGGTTAGTATTTTATAAGCCATGTTTAGTATACATCTTAGAGTAATATGTGGATAAAAATATACTGAAATAAGACCCTGGGAGGGTGTTGGGGGAAAACACCTGAAACCGGAACTTGGATCTAGCCCATATCAGCAGTTAGCTAAAGCTGTTTTTAGGTTGTCATTGCATTGGTGTCATTTGCATCAATGTCTTGGTCATTATCACAACTGAAATGAAAATTAGAAAGCCAGTTATCTGACTTCTGCTTTTTTTGTGCTTTTATACAGTTTATTTTGTGAATTGAGAAAGCAGAAACATTGCTCATGGGAGCAAACAAAGTGAGTCTGTTCCTAAACTATAGAGCAGGGCTGAGAAGGAGACTGGCACATTTCAGGAGGTGAGAAAGATGATGCAGGGAGCTACAGGGCAAGCCGATGCTCAGCGATCAAAGGATGATGTGCAGTGTACATGGATGATGCGTCCTCTCTGACTACAAGTTGTTTAGTACAGACGGGAAGGAAGCAAAGCTTTCTGTGTTGGAATTTGCAATTCAGACACAGTTGATACAGTGAAGAAAAACAATACAGGGTTATCATTGTAGAATCAATGCAGTAACGTGGGGTGGGAGAAAGGGGAGGGCAGGGAGGCAGAGGAAAATCTATTAAGATGTGATATGTGGATGGACCGATTCTCCAGGATAAGTGTAACTATTCTTCATAGCAAATATATTCTAGTAAAAAAGAAATGAGAGAAAGATTTGACTGTCTTGAACAGAAATGTAGTTAGAAGGTGGCATAAAGAAACTAAGAGAACTTGGGACAAAGTGATTTTTAAATGCACACAGAAATGATTTGGTTCTATTTTAAAATATTTTTTGCACATTGATAGCTAGGGAAAAAATAAGAGAAATCCCTTTTTCCCCTTTTCAGATCTTGGTGGATGAGAAACTAGTCTATGAGCTAAAAGTAAATAGCTGTATTTCATACCTTTTTTTCCAGTTGCATGAATGAAACCTCAAGTTACAGGAAAGGTGCAAAAAACAGCTCCAAATCAGGTTCAAAGATAAACTAGGCTTCATGCCCTTTTGAGAGCAATCGGCCCATGGAGGATTATTGGACATCTTCGTAGGGACTGAATTTGAACCAGGTTCCAAGGATGAAAGCTCACTGACTAATCTGCTGAGCTACCAGGCCCACTGCTGTGCTGGTTTATAGAAATCCTATTAACTGAGAGATTGAAGTGAAGGAAGATAAGATAGCAAGGTGTTGGAAATCAAGCTTCAGTAGTTTTAACTGAAAAGGTATTTTTGAACCATGCTATTGTACCCAGATAGGAATTAAACACCACACACATACTAAGTTTTTATTGTGTGTGTGTGTGTGTGTGTGTGTGACAATTTACACCCCTACATGCACATGAAAACTATTTTAAAAATACCCATTTTGCATGTTTTTATAATACATAAACATTTCAACATACTTAAGATAGAGTATCTTTAACACAGGACCAATGCTCATGTTGAAATGTATTATTTTACTTCTTCCAAGCCCACCATGGTGAATGCATCCAAATCATTCCCACATCTTGTATCATCAGTAATACTCAGCAATGTTGTTTTTCACATAATGAATCATAATTCTATCATTCACTAACATTTATTTCTCCTCTGGTCCTGATGTTACGTGCCACAAACAGTATTTGGTGGTAAGTACCTCAGCACAACTGAAATGTATCAAGCTATTTATTTTACTTACCAGTTGTAAAATCAAAGACTTCATCTGCAAGTACGTTAGGCACCTAGAGTCATCACAGAGATAATGCACCATACACTTCATGATTTCCTTGGGGCATCCTGAGAAAACCATAGAATCACACTGGGTTTTCATCCAGAAAATTCAAATGATGGATTAGATTTAGTACCTTTTATTGTTTCACATGGGTCAAGTGCCTTTGATATTAAAGTTACTTATTAATGAGAAAAACATTTTAAAGTACAAAAATTAAAGTGGGGAAACCTCTAAGGAGAGCTGAAAGATCATGGAAGTGAAGCGGGAGTCCTCCAAACCTGAGTGCAGTCAGTCTGTCTCTGAGGCATTATGGAGAGGGGCTGGCATATTGGAGGTGACTGAGGAAATGACTGTGTACCTTTGAGATTTTGTCATTTCATTTTTTCATAAGAAGACAAGAATGTTACTGGACCCTCATCCAGTTTTAAAACATGATGCAACATTTTACAAAAGTCATTTAAAAAATAAATGAAATTAAACACTCATTGCAAGTTAAGGTGATTACTTCGGGGTTAGGGATTTAGCTCACTGTCCAAAGCACCTCTATAGCAAGTGTGAAGTCATTAGTTCAACCCCCAGGAACCCCATCACCACCAAATAGGAAAACGAGAAATGATTACTTAAATACAGCCACAAGAATATTAAAGTGATAGCATTTTTTTCAAAAGTTCATCTAATTTAAGAAAGAGACATTTAGGATAAATTTAAGTATTCAGGTCCTTCTAATTTTATGGTGATTTTGATATCTGTATATCACAAATTAAATGTATGCCAGAAAATTTTTCCTTTGCTCTGAAGTGAGCTCTAAGAAAAAATGTGATTTGGAGTTATAGGACTAAAAGTAAACTGAGTCCTTACATTTCTACGTATAAAAGAATAACATAAAATGAACCAAAAGAAGCATAGATTAGCAGCACGGTTTATAATAGCGAGATCTTGGAAACAACATAAATGCCCATCGACTGAAGAATGAATAAAAAAGATGTGGTATTTCTATACAATGGAATATTATTCAGCCATAAAGAATAAACTGGACACTTTTATAAGTGAATGGATGTGCCTTAAGAACATACTTATTAGTGAAATAAATAAGACACACAAATGTAAACATCGTATTATTTCATTAGTGTGACAAGCTGAAAGAAAAAGCATGTATATTAAAAATAGTTAAGATAGTTTTAAAAAAAGAAGCAGCATAATGGCCTCTTCTTTCATCCACATGACCTGTTCAGAAGCAAATTCAGTGTCTTCCTTTACTGAACACCTCTGTAGATTCTGACTTCACTTCTACACCTTGTCCCAAACTTTTTGTCCCAGAGAGAATGACTTCAGCCAAAGCAATGACTCAGGTCACCCCTGCCTTTGCAATTTTGAGTTCACTTTTGGCTGTCTTAAGAAATTTTTGATGTGATATAAGGTTTGGGGATTTTTTTACATGTGGATATCCAGTTGATCCAGTATATTTATTGAAGGTGCAATCGGTTCTCCACTTAATTGATTTTGCATCTTTGCCAGAAATCAATTTTCTGTTACCTGAGTATCTATTTTGGGACTGCACATTGGTACCTTGACGGTTTGTCTATGTTGATATCAATGCCATTTTGTCATGATTGGTGTAACTTTGTGATAAGTCATGGGATTGGGGAGGGTTGGAGCTCTAATTTTGTTCATTTGTCAAAGTTACTTAGACTATTTTGAATCTTTTGTATTTCTACAGAAATGAAAGCATCAAAATATTAATTTTTTTATGAAAAACGATGTGGGCATTTTGATAAGGGATTGCATTTTCTGATCTTTATTATGTGTCTTTTATTTCTAAATTTCTTGAGGAAAGATGTGAAGATATTTCATAGCTTTATTTTCTAATAAATGTATTTGGTATTAAAAGAAAAATAGAGAAACTTTCAAATTTCATTTCTAAATTGTAGCCAAGGAGAATGTAGAAACATTGAAAATTTATCGAATTCTTAGCATTATTTTTAATGTATAATAAAAAGTGACACATTCTGAGCTGCTGTTGAAAATGGTTTAGTTGATTCTCCCTTGCGTATTTCTACCTTTATTTGTCAATACTTATAAGTAAGAGCAATAGAATACAGATATATGCAGGATTGTCATAAATTATCATAAGATATTCATCTTTGTACATACAATTTTAGGCTTTTATTATACAGTACAGTCTTCCATCTCTAAGTATCTGCGGTCTTTGAAAACAAGAAGAGAAATGCCAAACTAAAAAGAAAAAAAAGAAAACCAGTTCAGAAACAATGGATATGCATGTTAAGCTCTTGTAACTATGACTAAGGATTTTGAAAGAAGAATGGCCACTCTTCTTTATTGAAACAGAGCTCATCACTAGTTTTAGTTACTGCACCCAACCGGACTTACACACAGTTGGTTCTTGAATTGCAAACCCTGTTGTGTGGCTGAGAATGCATTCAGTCCGAGGAAACTCTTCAAATTCCCTCTCACAGCATATAATATTTGTGTTGCTTTCGATCTCAGTGTTGCTCAGCTATCAGTCAAACTCATGCCAGAGTTAGCATCTTGGTCCTTCCTCGTTATACAAGAGAGATTCTCCTTCACAGAGGCCTGTCTTCTTTGAACATCTTATTTTCAAGAGCAGCATTTAAAATTTGAAGATACATGGGGTTCACACAGGTCCTAAGTATTTTTTCTAGGCCAGGGGTTCCCTGCCTTTTTATCACCAAAGACCATGATCTTTGAAAATTCCTGGGATTCAAGACCCAAGACAGAAACCTCTGGGTTACCAGATGATTTGACTGAAATTAAAACAATAATTATATTCTTGGTTTCATTTCTTTATTCTTTAAGTCATACATTTTAGGATAACATGAATACACTTAACCTGCTGAGTGCCTAAGTCACTATCATATAGGCTGAAGTTGTTAATAGGCTATATTTAAACCTTTTGCCCTATAATAACCTTCCTTAAAATCTGTGCCCAAAATGCTGTCTATACTGTAAGATGCTCTGAAATGTTAAAAGGCAAAGTTCTTCAGGCAAATACAAATATAAGGGAATATATATAATATCTTCTTCTCCTAATATTCCCAGTGCAGATATAAAAGGCACTCAAGCTATCATGAAAAGAAATCCACAGTATTTAACCCCCTACTTTCCAAGTCATTGAAGCATGTGACTCTTTTCTCCCATGAACTCTCTATTGACTCCTGAATCACTGGTGTGTAATTAGAAATCACAGCTATGTCATATTTCTGGTCTACAGATATTTTTCCCTCAGCAGGAAATGCTGGGTGTGCACGAGGGAAGTTACCTTAATCCTTTTTCAATCCCTTCCCCAACGTCAAATGAGGTCATTCTTCTATTGATTCCAAACTTCATATAAAAAATTTTTCCTTTGAACCTTATTTGCATGGCATGCTTTTTCCTAAGTTTCTTCTGTTGTTCACTTTACTGTCCAGCAAAAGTGTCTGTTTGCTACCTATAGCATATGAAATGTTGCTTGTGCATACTTACTTGTTCTGCATAGAAGCCCTCTTACCCTATGACTTTTCACTGACAAAATTGTCTGCATCATTCTGCATACAACTGAATCATCACAACTTTCTGAGGGCTTAATTTTTACTTTTTTTTTCTGTTCACCATTGTCCTACTATAATCTAAACTCTTCTCAGACCTGCCTTTCCAGAGTTCTGTAAAGATCATGAAGATGATCTCTGTATCTAAAGTATAGCAGATCTCATCCAGGGTGCTAGAAGTCAGAGGAGGGTTGTCTGCCAGGGAGGAGCTACTGGCTAGAAAGGGAAAACAAGGAGTTTCAGGAACAGTGTTTGCTATAGGTGGTACTTACATGAATGTGTGAATGCACCACAATTCATAAAATTGTCAATGTATGATTTGCTAGCCAAGTGTTTTTTTATATTATGGATACCAAAATAGAATTTGTAGAAATAAAATATGCCCCTCTATTATTGTCTCAGTGGCTTGAAGTAGTTTGTTCACTGTATCATTACCAAAGTGCATCATGGATGCAATTCAATGAAAGCAAAGAGATTTTCTTGACACAGAAGGAATCAATGAATGAAACTACACATAGACTGTCCCTTTTCTTGGCTATGTCCTAGACTGTCAGGAAGGAACACATTTAAGGTCCAGAAGGACGATTTAATTGATTATATTTTGATCACACATTAGTACATAGATGGTGCTACACAGCTAGCAACTTTGCATATGAGAACAGACTATGCAAATCTCATTAAAACTCTGAAGAGACCCATGGCAACTGGCAACATTTCAGTAATGTAGTTCACTGAACAGCTCAGCAATACGTGCCCCCCATATGCCTTTCATTTCCCTTCATACTTAGGACATTTCCCTAATGAACGATAAGCGGTGGGTATGTCCCCGAAGAACGATAAATACATAAAATTGAGTCAAATATTATTACTGAGCATTAAGTGACAGCTGTACATACCTTCAAACTAGCAGTAATTCTTTGCCCTTGATAATCTCAAGTGTAGTAATTAAAGTTCTAAATCTTTTAAAAGGCAAAAAGCCAATAAGAATGTAAAACCAGGTGTCATATTAGTGAATGTTTCCTCTTTGTTCACTGAAATACATACGGACTGCTTATTGCGAACCAGTAACTGTGGTAGGTTCCGTACAGAAAAAAAAAAAAAAAAAAAAAAAAAAAAAAATGTGAAGAAGCAAGACTGGACATCATGAAACCTAGTCTACCAAACAAAAAATAGTATAAATAGCCTCTATTCATGTGTTTTAGAATAAGAAACATTTTTACAAATTTATTTTATTGTCATATCAGTTGACTCAGATGATACTATCATTCATACATTAACAATGAGGAAAAGGCTTACTTTAAAAAAATTAAATTCCCGCCACAGTGTGGTGGGGCTCCAGCTGATGATCTGCAGAATACAAATGAGGGTTCCCATAGAAGGGAGCAAATTCTCCCTCAGAACCTTAACACAGAAATCTGATCTAAATGTCCACTGTGCTCGTTTGTCCTATGAATTTTCACTCAGAACATCAACATTAAGTCACACCTCATCTTTCAAGTTGATGGTATTTTGTTACTGAAAAAGCTGAGCAAAAATATTGCTCCTCAAGGTCACTCAGATAATCAGTGTTGCCTGCTATGATTTTCTCATGTAAACATTTCCACATGTATGAATGAGGTCCTGCACCTCCTTCCTTTCCACTACCGAGTACTGTTCTGAGAACACAGTGGGTTTTACCTATCACTGGCTACTGTGATTTTACTCAGCCTACTTCTAAGTTTTTTCTCTTTTTTGGCAAAAAGGAAGAATATGTATTTCTATTGTAAATGCCGTTCAGTCACATTAAATTTTATGTTTAATCGCTCATTTTTTGGTTGGCCACTATACGCTAAAATAGTGGGAATAAGGCATGGGTTAGATCAACTCAGTGAAATGAATGAATGTATGGTGTGCATCCTGAGACTTGCTATGCCACACCCCTGTAATGGAACTTCTAGCTTATGGTCCACATGTGACTTTGTGCTTTGCATCCTGTAACTCACACCAGGCGCACAAAAAGCGAGCAGTACCTGAGAGCTCCCTTTCTGCAAGGTGAAATTGACTCTCAGCTGTTCTGAACTCCCCAGACGCCCACTGAAGCCAGGCTGAGCCTGGAACTTCACTTAACATTGATTCCTTGCTGACTCTCCTTCCTTCTCCATCCCTACTTCCCTAACTTATTTCCATTAGAAGTAGCTCCTCGATAAATAATTTACACAAGAATGTTCATCTTACTTTCTACTTTAAGGGAAAATTGCATATATATCTCCAAATAAACCCCAATATATCCATATGTATATTCAATAAATCCAGAATTCATAGAAAACCCCAAACGCAAATCAGCAAGCATACTAGAAACTCAGGGAGGATTACTGTATTAGGGTTTTGAAGTTAAATTCATCCTTCTTTGGGAAATTCTAACTTGGAATCTTAAGAGCTTTAACCAGTTGCATGAGGCCCACCCACAAGAAGGAAGCAAGTTCCTGTATTTAAAGTCAAATGATTGCAAATGTTCAATCACATCTGAAAAATATCTGCATAGCAACATGTGGATTAGTGTTCAGCCAAATAGCTGGACATCAAAGTTTAACTGAGATGACACGGGAAACATTAATATCCCCAAATGAAGCTGACAACAGAGGAGTAAATTCAAGGCCTGAACTAGAAAAGATAGTACGCAGAGGTGTGGGAATGACCACCAGTTTTCCTCTAATCTCAGCTTTGTCTTGTGTGCAGCAGCATCCCAGGGGCACTTGGAGATGGGTGGAGTATGCAGCAGTGCTGTTCTCCTGCACTAGCCCTTCTAGGTATTAGACTGAGGTGCTAATAGATTCACAAGTCGAGACAGCTGGCAGACTCATTTAATAAGGGTTAGTATGAGAACCAGGAAACGAGCCTCTTCACACACTTTGATAATGTCTTGCGAACTCCTTCACTGCACCACTGCACAATTATTAATTATGCGCAAATTGGTCATTACTTGATTTATGACTTTCTCACCACCCAAATAGAGTCTAGTTCTATCAGGTGAAGGACTGATTCTGTTCAATCATTGACTTATAAACTAGCATACATGTCACAATAGATGCTGTGTAAATGACAATAAGTTGCTAGTATAAATATCAACTTATATATAAATACATATTATGTTAAGTGTATTTTATATAATTTTTATGAATGATAGCATCAATGTACATATATGCTGTATAATTCATATAAATATAATGCATAAACAAATTCTGCTATGTTATTAGCTTTATAGAAGCATGAAAATATTTGCCAGCTATCCTGAAGGAATCTGCTTACTTTATTTTCTTCTATTTGTATGTATATGATATTCCTTTTACTGGGAAAATGCCTTCTATTCTTGCTTAACAATCAGCAGCTAAGACTCAGCTCTTCAAATAATTTTGCTGAAAAATACACTGGTATCAGTTTATTGTCCTTAACTCCAAACAGGAAACCAAACCAAACAAAACATCCCCTAAAGATGAGACAACTAGACAAGGGAATCTGAGCAGCCAAAAATAATTGGACCCTCTAAATGCCTCCATTTTCAAGAGGAATCCTGGCACAGGCTACTTTTCCCTGGGACCATGTTGTTCATTCCCTGGAATAACTACAGAAACATTTTATTGCTCATTAAATATTTTTTAATGTCAACCTGCTTTTGGAATTTCTACTTTATAGTTTTTCTCACAAACCTTCCCATGCTGCTTACTTCCTCCCCACAATGTGTAATTTAAAATAAATTATGTAAGCTTATTTCTCTGATGGAGAAATCCTAATGCACAAATACACAAAGAATATGACAAGCGTAGCTTAAGAAGCTAATGAATCTGGCAGTTTGAAGCTCGTTCGCAGTAAAAATGGGCCCCACAAATCACCTTTAAAAATGTATTTTGTACCTCAAGAGCTGTAATTATCACACATTTACAATTCATAACCCGTGACTGCAGGGTGCTTACTCTAGTTAATCCTCCATAGAACAGCGGATACTGATGCCTTGGAGAAGGGCCACAAAAGATTCATCTGTTTCTTGAAATGCTCTTTCGGGAAGTCTCGCACACTAAGAAAATTCTCAAATCTAGAATCTAGCAGTGGGAAGCCTTACCAACATCCTTCCATGAAAGTGCAAGTGACAAAAAGGTTAAGAGTTTGGATACCAGAGCACCTGGCTGGCAGTTTGCCCTTGGTTTGCTGGGTCCAAAAGCGTACAGATGAAACATGGAATTGGAATGTCAGAAAAGATCAGGTGGCAAGTTTTTGCCTCACTTATGTGGACCTCAAGACAGAACACAGAAAATGAATGAGATCTGAGAAGTACCCTTAAATGGTTTAGTTGAAGATAACAGGTTTTTGGTAAACAACTAAAAAAAATGAGCTTAATGAATAGCTGCTAAAGAATATTTTAAATATAATGCTTTAAGTAAACTACAACAGGTTCTGCTACTGCTGCTTCAAAATAATTTCTAGAGGATTGTAAAATGGCGGCGAGCTAGGAGATCGAGCAAAGAATCTCTCCAGAGAATTCAAACTCAAAGATAAAAAAAGACAGCATGGAGAGGACCAGACAAATCCATAGCGATTCTTATTAACCAAGACAGTACAACTGGAGGATTTAAAGTCGTGCTGAGACCGGAGGCTAAAAATCCCGCGCCCTTAAATCAACAAACAGACTCGTGGACCCAGCACGAAAAGCTGAGTTGCTTTTGGAGACCGCGGGAAACTGAGACCCAGATCGAGACTCCAAGTAGCAGCCAGTTCTGCACCGCTGCACCAGAGCGGATGTACAAAGCTCTGGCGATTCAAATCTAAATGGTGCACAGAAATCTGACCGGTCAGCGCTGAGCCGCGAGTGGGGGAAAAGTGGACAGCTTGGTGTGCGGCGGTCCCGGAACGAGGACTTGCACCGGACCCTGGTGAGTACAGAAAACCTCGCTGCTGCTGGGTTTGACCAGAGAACAGCTGGCCCGCCACCACGGGGAAATCAATAACACAGAATCTGGTGCAGACATATTAGCCTGGCGGCAGATATCGCAGCTTAGTGACATCACCAGGTCGCCCTGTAGGGAGGGCTGGTGGAAGACATCTTAAGTCCTGGCAGAGCCTGATTACTTGTTGGCTTCAGCTCCACACAGAGAACTTAGTGGGAGCCATCTTTGTTTTGGGCAGATCTGCTTTTCTGGTGCACCTATCACAGAGAGGTTTGGAAGAGAACGGCTGGGACCTGGGCAGAATCCTGTGCCATTACCCAGCTGCTTCTGATTCAAAGAGAACTGGCAGGAGCTACTGGGGCTAAACCAAGCCTCTGCTTGGGGCCCAATAAGCAGATACAAAATAGTCACAACTTAGTGACAACCAGAAAGTACAGCCTAATTTATGAACTAACTGACACAGAGGCTAGAGTCTAGACTGTACCGCCCCTACATCCCAGCCTTCCCCAGATAACAGCAAATTGGGGAGGACAGCAAAAACTCAAGCCAGCACGCTTCTGAAAGGCCCTAAGCAATTCGGAGAGGGCCAGAGAACTCCAGGACAGTCTGAAAGAAACCAGAAACATGACAAGAGATAAAAATAAAATAAAAACCTCCAGCTGTTCAACAGGAGAAATTAAACCCAAGAGAACTAAACACTGAAGAGAACAAGCACAGTAACCATCCTCTACTCGACACAGCATCAGCCGAAATTAAAAAGTACTTACATGATCTCATAGAGGAATTTAAAGATGTACTCCTGATCCAAGTGAGGCAAGATATAAAGAGATTAATTAAAGAAATGACAAGCCCTGCCCAAGAGAACACAGATGGAAGAACTGAGGAAATCAGAAAAGAAAGAGAAGCATCTGAAGAAGAATTTAAGCATAACTTAGAATACATGAAACAGATCCAAAGAGAATATCAGGAAACTCAGAACTCCATTGAATATTGGCAAAATGCCTTGACAGAAACTAAAGACAACCTTCTGAAACTTGAAGAGAGATTTAGGGCTTATGAACGTGAAAGAAAAAGCCTCTTAAAAATAACAAGGAACCAGAAAGAAGCAATTCTAAAACTGGAAGATGATAAAAAGATACATAACCTAAGGATAAAGAATGTGAGTGAGGAAGCAGGAACATCCAAAAATGAAATACAAAAAATATTCACAGAGATATTAAAGCAAAATTTCCCATGTATAGCAAAAAGAAATGATATCCAGATAAAAGAAGTATACAGAACGCCAGCTACCTACAACCAAAACAGATCTACGCCTAGGCATATAATAATCGAGATCCCAGAAATCCACCAAAAAAACAGAATATTAAAAGCAGCCAGAGAAAGGATGCAGGTTACCTATAACGGGAAATCTATCAAAATAACAGCAGACTTATCATCACAAACTCTTAAGTCAAGAAGGGAGTGGGGAGAAATATTCCAAGTCCTGAAGGAAAAAAATATGCAACCTAAGTTCATATATCCATCAAAACTCTCTCTAAAAATTAATGAAGAAATAAGATACTTTCAAGACAAGGAGGAACTGTGGGAGTTCGTGGCCACCAATCCAACCCTACAGAGAGCGCTGAAGGACATTACAGAGAAAGAGAGGAAGAGATATCAGGATTACAGCTACAGTGGCAGAGAAGCCTCAGTGAACGGGGCAGACCATGGAATGAGGGAATAAGGTGGACAAATTATAGCAGAAAAGTGGAGTAGCAGACATGAGGCAGAGACGGTAAGCTAGTCTTTAGTAGAGACAGCTCTGAAACTATATTAAAAAAAAAAAAAAGCAGAGGTCATTGCTAATGGTGTATAACGATTTAAAAGACACAGTAGTCCTAGTGACATATTTAGATTGAATTAAATTTGTTCTGGTCTGTCCACTCATATCAGATTTGAGGACACAGACCTCTAGAACCAAAAATAGCAGGTTATACCACGGCAACTATCCTTACTTTCCTATTGACTTAGGCTGAAATTCTGTATTACTTACATTGTCTTACTATGACTGATCTTAATTGTATCTGAATCATAAGACTATTGGTTGGCCTTGACTGATCCTATTAGAAATCGGTATGCGTGTTAGAATCAACCCTAAAAGTAGAGGAAACTACTCTGAGCATGACAAGATGTAAAGGATATCCATACTGGTATGAATCAGCAGCAGCTCTCAAATACTACAATGCAGTCAAAGATAAGTTTTTATAAAAATAGGTGATAGTATGTTTAACTATAATAAGCCAGTGTTGTCGACAAATCTATTGAAAATAACAAGAGAAAACATAGTAGCTACGGAAGATCATTTATATTATAGTTTTATAAGTCCTATCCATTGCATGATTATCTAGGAAATTGTTTCGTTGTCTTGTTATGACTTGGTTTTCCCTATAATACAGAGAGGATAGGAACAAATACTCTGAGGAAGAAACCTGAAAAACCCGAGGCTTATTTTGTAGCATTATAATATAAATTCTAGCAATCTATTGCTTGCTGATTAAAATGACTCTGGACTGGTTTCTTCAGCTCAACTTCAGCATATGCAGAGATGGGGACGGCTATCACAAAGAGAATGAGAGATGCGATGGTAGTTGGTATTGTCTTCCCTAATTTGGAACTTGAGGACCTAAAAAGACTCCATCATCCTGTAAAGATTTGATTAGTTCTATAATATGCAATAAGTATAGAAAGTGGGTGAAGTTAGGGACAACTATTTGTAAGAAGCTAGATAGATAAGGTAGATCTCCAGTGGACTTGCTTTGAAATCTGTATTTCTTTAAATTGTTTTTTTATTTTTTTTTAAAATGTTCTGTTCTGTTTTGATATGGTTAACCTTATCCTCTTAGAGATGTAAAACAAATAGGTGGGACTGATAATCATATTACAGAGCTTTTGTTCGGCCATAGAGCAGAATGGTTTATAGGGTCATTTTTTTTTTTGAATGTCATTCTATATACTTTAATTCTATAACCTGAACAGCCATTTCGAAGATGACAATTTGTAACTTATCAACTGGCAATTTCTTACCTTTTGTTTGTCTGTAATTTAGAATTATTTCTACCCTTTTTTTAAATTTCCATGTATTTTTTTTCGTTTCCTTTTCTTTAAATAAAAAAAAAAATAATTTCTAAGCCTTAAAACTAATAGAGGAATACAACACAATACTATAAAAGTGGTACCTCAGTTCATGAACTTAATTTGTTCTACAACTTTGGGAAAGTTGGTCACACTTAAGATTATGAGGGAAAATCTGGCAGCAGCCGTGTTTGTCACCTTACAGACTTTGAGAATAGAAACAAAACGTTGCCAAAGGCTTCTTTTTGCAAACCAAACTGTTTGCAAATATAGCATTCATGAGCCCAGGCACCCCTATCCATAAGTGCTCCAGAACTCACTGATTTTATAGTTGAAATTCTATATCCTTGGACAATGTCTCATGTACCACAGCTCCAATCCCCTGGCAAGCATTATTCTCCTTTTGGCCTCTGAGAGCTTGACTTTCTAGAGTCCACACATAAATGAAATAATGCACTATCAACACATGCAGATTATCACTACTGCTTTAGTTTGGTTCTTAAGTGCCGACCACAGGCACCTCTGACAGGAAGGCTTTAGATAATAGCCTGGTGGAGCTCTTTTAGTTCATTAAGGAAGTGTTATTGCAAAGGACTCAAGAACCCTCCTTTCTCTCGCTTGTATGGTGGCCATCAAGTAAGTTTCTTTGCTCCACTACTCTCATGAAATTACTGCTTACCAACGGCCTGCTAAAGACCTAAAAGTAAAGGGCCAATTGATCATGTACTGGAAACTTCAAAAACCGCAAGCCAACGATAAACCTCTCTATAAATCCATTGGCTCAGATATTGATATAGGAATAGAAAGCTGACTATCACAGGAGATTGGTACCAGGAGTTGTGTCTAGCAGTTACCCTACACCTGACTGTATGAGAAAAACTTCAGAATTGGTTTGCAGGAGGAGCTGGGAAAAGTTTGGAGATAAAGAAATCCTGCAAGTGGAATGTAACAGGCAATTTTCCAGGGGCATTAGAAGCCGAGATTTTTTAATGGAAACAAGGATGGCAAATGCTATACTGACAAGGTTCCAGATGAAAAGAATGTGTAAACTGAGAAAGAAGATACAGTTTAGCCTTGATACAGAAGAGCAAAAAAAAAATGAATGTATTTTTGACAATGCCTTGAGACTGTGGGAGTCCAACCTTCAAGGTGTTGGATTTGTTCACATGAAAGAGGAAATTTTAGGGAAAAATCGCGTAGGCTGTAGTATGGGAATTATCAGCTGCTATTAGCCAAATTGACAACACAACATCAAGAACAAGGAGGAAAGTGTAGAAAATTTTGAAAAATTTACAACTTGACCAGAAAAGGAGCATCTTTAAAGTTACAGTCAAGGAGTGAAGATATATTGCTTATGCTAAAAGGAAGGACATCTCAAAGCCACTCAACCCATGGAAACTGTCACAAGGTCAGAATCCGCATAGGCATGGCCTCTGGAGATGATGCCTGAAGCTATGGCTGTGGTGGAGACTCCAGGAAAAAAGAGGAATGAGCACTGTGGAACAAACATTGAAGATGGCATCAGAAGTGAGCTAAAGCTGCTGACCGGAGTGATTGCACACCTGAAAATAGCCAAACTATGGAAAGGGCTTGACTACCTAACCCCAGTGCACCCTGGGTGAGGATACAAACCTGCAGAATTTAGTTTTTCCTTATTGGTTTTGGGATTGCATTGGCCAATCTGTCCCTGTTTTTTTTCCTTTTTAAAAGTGTTTTTTTTTTTTATTGCAGCATATTTATATTACACAATGATTACATTTCTTTTGGGAAGTTGGTATTTGTACAATACACCTCTCAATTCTTTTCTCATTGCTTTTTGCTCCCCTCCATCCATTCCTTCATCTCGTTTCCTTTCTCATTGTAAAAGAGCTGTGTGCCTATATCCTATTATCTCTCATTCACATGGGTTATTACTATATTTTGAGTTTCTCATATAAGAGAAACCAAGTAATATTTAAACCAAGTATCTGTTTATTTCACTTAACATTATGGTCTCAAGATGTACCCAGTTTCCTAAAAATGAATCAAGGTAACCCTTCTTTATGGCAGAGTAGTTCTGCATTACATACCAATACCACATTTTCCTTGCTCATCCACCTGTAGATGGACAGGTAGGCCATTTCCAAGCTTAGCTATTATGAACTGTGCAGCCACAAATATGGATAGGCATGTATCATTTTAATGTGATATCTCTAACATTTTTTTGTGAAGGTCAAGTATAGCAATAGCTAAATCAAATGGAATCTCTATTTGTTTTTTGTGGCATTTCTATCCAGGTTTGCAAAGAGGTTTCAGTAGTTTACATTTCTGAAAACAATATAGAAGGGCTCTTTTTCCTCAGTCTCATGAGCATGTGTCATTCTCAATTTCATAATGATTCCCATTCTTTCTGGAGTAAAATGGAATCTTCATGATGATTTAACTTGCATTTATCTAATGGTCAAAGATGTTGAACATTTTCTCATGTATTTAATGGTAATTGGTATTCCTCCTGAGAAGTGCCTATTCATTATAACTTCTCATTTGTCATCTAGTTCCTTTATTTTGGGAAAATCTAATATGCTTTGAGTTCTTTATATGTTTTAGATATTAGTCCGTAACCCCCCCAGAATAATGAAAAATTATTTTTCTATTCTCTAGGTTGTGTCTTGAGCCTGTTGGCTTATTCCTTTGATGTGTATTACTTTTTAATTTGATATGATCTAAACTTTTTCATTCTTGATGTTATTTCTTGTGCAATTAGGTTTCTGTTCATAAAGTCCTGGCCTATACTTATGCCTTCAAAATTTTTATTTTCTTCCACTAGATTAACTACTTCTCTTACAACATTTAGGTTTTTAAATCTATTTTGATAGCTTACTATATGGTTATATCTTATACATGTTGATGGACAGTTTTCTAGCACCCTTTATTTATTAAATGGGCTATCTCTTCTCCCCTGCATGTTTTTGGCCCTTCTATTAAAAGATGAGAGTTAACTGTGCCTGGGATTATCTCTGCAGCCTGTAGTGTATTTCATTGATCCACAGGTCTGTTTTTTTATTCCAATACCATGCCATGTGTGTCACTGTAGCTTGCTAATATAACTTGAAATCTGGGATCGTGTTGTCTTTTGCTTTGTTCTTGCTACCCAGATTGTTTTTACTGCTTGGGGATATTTTGGTTCTGTATGAATTTTAGGATTATTTATTTTCTAATTCTGTAAGTATGGCAGTGGGTATTCTGATTGAGATTGTGTGAAATCTGTACATTTATTTTGGAAGTGTCACCATTTTGATTATGTTGGTTCTGTGTACCAGAAACACGGAATGTTTTTCATTTTCTGATGTAATCTTTAATCTTTCTCATATTAGTGTGCTTATCATTGTAGAACTCTTTTGATTTTTTTGTTGGGTTAAGTCGTAAGTATTTAATTTTTCTTGATGCTATTGTGAATGGCATTGCTTGTCCTAGTTGTTCTCAGTAAGTTCATTATTGGTATACAGGAATAGTACTGATTTTTGTTTTGATTTTTTGTATACTACTACATTGCTAAATTTGTTTATTAGTTTCAGGAGCATTTTGTAGAACTTTTGGGGATCTACTGTGCATAAGATCATGTTATCTGCAGATAATAATAACTGGACTTCTTTCTTACCTGTACAAATCCTTTTTATTTCATTCTCTTAACAGACTGTTCTGGCTAATGTTTAAAGTACTATATTAAATAAGAGCAGTGATATTGGACATCTTTGTCTTATTTAGATGAAAAACTTTCAGTTTGTCTACATTAGTATGATGTTGGAGTAGGGTTATTACAGATAGTTTTTATTAGAATAAGATAAGGTCCTTCTGTATGTTGTTTTCAGATTTTTTTAATCATGGATAAATGTCAGATTTTTGTCAAAGCTGTTTTCTACATCTATGGAGATCACCATGTGATTTTTATCCTTGCTTTTGTTTATGTGATATATTTATTAATTTATATATGTTACAATTCTTGCATTTCTAGGGATGAAGTCAACAGGTTCTTGATGTAGGTTCTAATAATTTCTTCCAATTAATTGTATTCTATTTCAAATATCTTGCTGAGGAACACAACTGTACTGATTAAACTGAATAGATTTTGGTTTTTCTTTTCCATTGGATCCATGTTGGCTTTGGGAACTAGGGTAATGCTAGGTTTCCAACTTATTTCAGGATTACTTCTTCCCTTTCAATTTTATTATAGAGTTTTGAGTAGAATTGGCATTATGTCTTTTTTGAAGGTTTATATAATTCAACAGTAAATCTATCAGGACCAGACTTTTCTCCATTGTTAAGGTTTTCGTTTTTCCTAATGCCTCAGTTTAATCCGATTATTTAGTGTTTTTAAATCTTCTTGATTCAATTTTGGTAATTAATATGTATCTAAAAATTAATCATTTTTTCTAAATTTTCCAATTTCTTGGAGTACAGATTTTTCAAACAGTTGCTAACACTTAGCCTTCTGAGTTTGTACAGTGTAGCTTTATCTTTTTATTATTTATCTATCTAAATTATTATCTTTCTAGACAGATATAACGAAATATAGGTATAAATGCATATCCAACTGAACACTCTGAAATGCAAGAGATTAGCTCAGAATGCTGTGAAGACCAGTCAGTCTTAATGCACTAAGTGAAATGTATTAAGTGAACTATGAACATCCTTCTCCAGGTGCATATCTGCCCCTGAAAATTGAAATTCTAGAAGTCAGTTAATCACATAAACAGAGGCATGGAAATACTACCAAAAATAATAAACTAATTTCTTTTTCCAATGAATTTTCCATAACATAAAATACTGTTCCCTTTGTTCTCTCCAGCCCCTCTATCACCCATCTACACAATAGTCACTCTGTATTTCTTTGTATTTAATCACCACTTTTGTGATGTGAGATAGTGAACCCTCATCCCTGGGTTGTAATTTTATCCATAAGTGTCTTTTTAGATCAAGAAGCAGAATGAAAATGGAGTTCTATTCTGTAAATACAATAAATGCAAATATGCAAGATATTCTTAGAGTTGTATGGTGGCTAACATTTGTAAAAATCCATAGAATTTTGGAACTTGAAGAATGAGAAATGCATTCTGTGAATCAATTCACTTGTGGCGAAGGAGAAAAGAGGGAAAGCCAATGATAAACTGCGTTGCAAAGCTTTACACATTTGTGGAAGAATATTTTCCTAGATACAAATTAATTACAATGTATGTTTCATGACATAAATGTTTTTCTATCTACTTATTTACTGTTCATTTTTAACAGCACAGGAAATTCGTGACTATTAGAAACTACAACTCTGAAAATGAATGTGTTCGTGTTTTTCAATGCTGTTTTTCTATTGTGCATACCACAAAAAATTGTTACTCTGAATCCTATGTTGATCATTCTCATGGGGTGAGTCCTGAGCGGAGAGCCCTTTCATACAGCACATTTTAAAAAAAATACATTGTTCAATTTTAATCATTTTTTACTTTATCAAAAGGCATAATATATAATCTTCTTAAAGTTACTTTCTTTTCTCAATATCATTCTGAACTTTATACAGATGATTGAAAGTAGCAGTTTTTATTGCTATACAATATTTTATTCATGTGTATATTCTACTTTTTAGCATAAACACTTTTAAATTATTCTTTGAAGCCAGAATTTTAAACATTTTCTTGTCATTTAAAAATATACATAAAGCATATGGAGTTCTGCCAAGATTGGTGAGTGATTCAGAAACATAAAAGGAATTAAAGAGTTGGGGATATAGCTCAGCAATATAAGTGGATGCCTGACAAGTGGGATCTCCTGAGTTCAATCTCTGGTACAAACAAAAAAGGAATTAAAAAGATAATCATGCAGAGCTGGGCATGACGGCATATTCCTGTAATCCCAGCATTCGGGAGGCTGAGGCAGGTGGATCCTTGCAAGTTCAAGACCAGCCAGGGCTCAAAAAAAAAATCATAATCATGCCAATCAATATATGTCATACACTTCCAAATTCTTCAGCCTCATATCTTAAAAAATTTTAAGAATTTATTATTGAAAATAGCAGAATTGAAAAAAATTGTGAGTTAGATATTAGTAAAAATAACTTGGGGATCTTTTGAAAGAAAGAAAAATGTTCCTTTCTATGACAAAGTAAGCAGAAGTATCTGTGGCTTATGGTAAAAAGAGGAAAAGATTCTTCTGGAGGCCAAGTGAATGCAGAGCAAGACCGAGCTCATGTGTGAACACTAGCAGAAGCCAATCGTCATGGAGACACAGGCAAAACCAACCCTGAGCTACCACCAGAACTTTTGAATTAGTATCGTCCCAAGCAAATGGCTTAGCTCAACAAAGAAGTGCATCTTGAGAAGCACTGGGGAAAGACAGTCTAGTTAGTATCTAAGAATGAACTATGGAGGGACATGGAGCTTGCATTCCACTGGAAATGCAGAAAGATTTATTTAAGCAGCACTCATCTGGGTATGGCCTTGAGCAGAGCAAAGCTTCTCAAATGCAAGGATGACTAGGAAATCGGATTTTCCCAAATATCTAAGAAAAACCCAAACATGTGAAATAGAGGTATAACAACTTATAAATGGTAAGATTAATACCAAAAAATGTTAACTATAATAAATACAGTTCATGTAATCATAGGGGATTAAGAATCAAACAGATTTTCAGTATCACAAAAGAAGAAACCAGGACCTCAGTGATAAACAGGCCTCCTAAACAAGTAGACTTTTTAAAAAGTATGGAGGGACATAAAGTTATCTCCTTCCTGGCATTTCCCTTGTTACACATGAGAGGCTAGGTGAAATATAGGGAGGAAAAGAAACATGATATCATGTGTGGCAGCCCTCTTCCTCCACAGACTAAACCATGCTTCTGCAAGCAGAGCGAGAGTGCTTCTTCTGAAACACACAGAGACATTAATCAAGCAATAGTCATTTCTTCTTTAAATACTTCTCTTTACACAAGGTCACATCATCCTTAACTCAGCCATGGACACTGCTCCATTGAGTCTACCATTTAAAAGCTTTCTATTATTCTGCCTGTTTCACTTTGAGCAGATTGAGCCACTGCCTGAAGAGAATTACACATATACATTTGGCTGTACTAGACTGACTCAATTAGACCTTCGTCACTAGTGGAAGCCAACCTTGGCCATGTCGTAGCCTCTGGATATGGTTAGCCTCTGCCAGTGTCACTAGTCGGCCAGATTTCCATTTGCTAAGCCTCCTTTGGTGAAATTGCAGTGCTTTCAATCTTCCCCACTGTTACACAATATATGAGTCCCTTTCAGTGATACTTCTTTGTCTCAATAATGAAATATTAAAGCACTCAAAGATGTCACTTTTCAGTTGCATCTGTTTCGGTTTCTCTCCTTACGTGACCTTGCATAATGTGACAACTTTATTTCCTTCAAAAATTGCACATATGCATAGAGTCTAGGTATTATACTTTAAACACAGACTCTTATCTAACTACTGCTTAGTCTTCCTGTAAGTATGTGTTTTTGGCAATTCAAATTTAAGTGTCTAAAAGTGAACCTCTGCTTTCTCCCATGTAACCCTGCTCCTTCTGTGGATTTTCTTTTATCTGAGCTTAGTACATGGCAACTCCATTTCTATATGCACATCATCCCTGAGTCCTCTTCTCACGCTACCTATCTGTTCTGTTCCTGCGCTCTGACTCCTAGAATTCACTCATTTTCAACATGTTTTAAATTATTCTCTACCCTAATAAACGTTCCAACTTCCCCTGACTTTTAATTGATCTTTTAACTGTCCTTGATCATTTCTTCCCATCCTCAGAGCTTCTCAATAGTCACACCTGTACTCAACACAGCAAGACAGGAAGATCTTTCGAAAATTCTTTTATGTCTAAAGTCTGCCAAAGGGTTTCCCTTCTACTCAGAGCAAAACATTGCACCGCTTCCTAGCCCCTAAGCCACTTTGTGCTCATCTTACCTCGCTGTGCATCAGTACTCCACCATACTCTTCAGTTCTTCTGCCACCTCCTCTGCCTGGCAATGCTTGGAATATGCCAAAAAATATTCTTGCATCTAATTAGGCCTTTGCACTTGCCCTTTGTTAGGAGAAATTTTTCTCAAATTCAAGGGTCTGCTCGTCTCTTTTAAGTCTTGTTTAAAATGCCGTCTTACCAAGTATGTGCTGCCTCATTGTGACAACGTAAAAGCCTTCTGACTGCCCTTGCTGGTGCTCTCCTCGGTCACGACCCTGCATTATGATCAAGGTTGACATGAAACACGCCTTCTTCCGCGCTAATTTTTCAGCTCCTGACTTGGCTCACTAAAAGCAGCGTCTCTGCTTTGCACATGCACATGTACTTTAAATACCTCTCTCTGCACAAGGACCCATCCTCCTTGGCTTAGCCATGGTCACTGCTCTGCCGGTTCCACCATTCAAAAGCTTTCTATTATTGTCCCTGTCTCATTTCAAGCAAATTGAGCTTGAAATGAGATTAAGCATATCTTCCTTGCCTGGTACAGCACATGGCACACTGTAGATGTCTGATAGATATTTCATTCTTGAATAGAGAAAAAGCTTACTGTTAAGCCATATTTATCCATCGTGTTTTTAAAACCGTTAAAATAACTGTTTTAAGCATATCTGGAAGAGTCATGCAAATAGTATATACTTTAAGAAACCTCAGTAAATAGGATTCATGAAGGAATATTTTAAAGAGCCTCAAAGATCCGGGATCAGAAAGGCTACATTATCTATAAAAAGCAATGATACTATCAAATAAAGATAAATGATCATGCATGTAAGAGTGAAAAAAATCTCTAGACACGAAAACTGGAAAACACCATTTAAATCAGTTTCTATTGGTTACAGTGGAATAATCATTATAATTTTTGAAAAATTTAAAAATAAAAAATAAAAAGCATTATATGAAACATAGCTAAATCAGCATATGTAGAAGGAAATTTGGACTTTCAAGATATGCACACCAAAATAAAAAGTGTAAACTAAAAAATAATAAAATAAAACACATAAGTAGTCAGGTTAAAAAAGAAAATCAGTCCTATCAAATTGCCAAAAATGAACTAATATGGGGCAAAAATAATTTAATTATGAATTAAATCAATGAAACCAAAGTATTTTATCGTTGGGAAGTTAAAAATGTTGGCAATATATCTGAAAGAGAAAGAGAAACCTAGAGAGAAGAAATGATATCTATTTTTTTTAAATAGTAGAAACAGGAACTGGATTCCAGCAGGTATGAGCATAGTTGTTTTAATGGTTATATTTATGAAAGACAAGAAGGTAAAATGTTAGCAAAGCAAACAACTGGGAAGTCATTCTCAAGTCTAGCAGAAAAGGAATTTGTGTTACCTGCATTAGCTCCAAAAAGAGAGGAAAGTGTAAGGATATGCTAGAGGAACTAAGGAAAAGCCAGTGATTGACTAGGTGAAAAGGTTAAAGAGGAATTTATTTCTCTACTTGCCACCTTTCACTCCACAACCTTGTGCTAATTTTGACAGAGAGAGGTGAAGACGAGGACCGGGAATTTATTTTCAGTTCTTAAAATTTGCCTAACACCCACCCTCTACATGAATATTTCAGTTGCCTCAATGTTAAAATGGAAGACCTGATGAGATATAGCCTTCTTCAAACTTTTAAAGGTACATTGTTCTGTTCTGTATGGAATTTAGATTCTGTCTGAATTTCTATATCTAGAACAACTCCCCAATGAAGTTTAAGAAGTCAGTGATAACTCCATTAGGTATGTATGAAGTTCACTGATTTAATTAATGAAATTACTACTGAAGTCTAAATTTAAAAGAGGTTACCAATTACTTGACAGGTGATTTGAATTACTACATTTGCAAATTGTATAGGAATAGGAATTCTTTTGAAAAGCATAAGGAGAATGACTGGGATACTGGGGCTTTAATTATTAAGTATAGATGAAGTAAATTAAATTAAAAATTAGTATTATAAATGTTAATAATGCACTACCTTAGAGTACTTATATTACTTACTCATATATTTCTGTTGTGCCTGACTTTTCGTAACTATTTTTAATCCTTTATTACCTCCACAGCCTCTAAAACTTCACGACCCTCTATATTTTGATCTTTAATCTCATCTTTTCTCCATCTATACACTAATTACCTTAACATATTCATCCATCTTTGTGGATTTAAGTAATCTATGCAATATCATCCATACTAGCAATTCTATCTTGAATCATCTGCCTCAATTTCCAAATCACATACTTAAATATTCACTAATTATATTAGCATTCAAGGTAAATGTCTCTCCCAGTGGGCTACACCCAAACCTCCACCTCTGGTTTCTCCTCACAACCTCTGCTCTTTTTGCAGGGCCACCATCTTCACTTCTAGCTGTTCAGGTCACACAACCGGGAATTGTTCTTGTTTTATCTTTCCACATCTTACATTCAACTTTTAGCTTCGCCTACTGTTTTACATTCAAAACCTTTTCAGTCACCACAGCCTCCCCTGGTCTCCTGTCCCCCTGCATTCAGTCTTCTTTCCCGTAGTGCCATCACAGCACCCAATCATCCTCTGAAGATACGTCACGCTGGGCTTCGGGTGTAGCTCAGCAGCACAAGTGCCTGCTTGGCAAGTGCAAGGTCATGCTTTTTATACTCAGTAAGAAAAAAAAAAAGTCCTCATCCAATACATCTTTCAAAACCCGATAGTATATTTTCCTTTCACTCTGTGAAAAGCTAGCACCTTGACAACAGTCCACAGGGCCCTGCCAATCTGGTTGTTCGTATCTCTGTGACTGTATTTTCTACTTTCTCTTGGGTACTTTGCTGCTCCCGATTCAGGGTATTTTCATTGCTGCTCCTTACTTGAAATTCTTCTCCCTCAGATTATTGCTTGTCATTTTCATTCCCACTTGGGTGATTGTTCTAATGCCATACGTGGATTTTGGTTTCCTTTTCAATCCTACAAGACTGTATTTCCTATATACTGGTATTCTTTCTCCTCCCCGACTGAGTGTTTTACAAAACTCTTATCACCACTTGCTGGTCCAGTTTTGGTGTATTAATGATGCATTCACAGACTTCAGGACAGAAGCTACAGGGCACTACGCCACTTCTCTCGGCTAGCTAAACGAACCTCTGTCAATTCACATACAACTGGGACTTAAAACATGAACCTTCTATAGTGATTAAGTATAATTTAACTGTATACTGTTTGAATATTTTATATCAAAAGATTTTATTACATCATTACCTCCCTTATCACATTAGAGAAAAGAGCACACATTATTTTAAATATTGTTTTTGTTTTCATTATGGCAGTAATATTTCAGTATAAGAAATGTTACAACATGCCCAATGTAAAAAAGTGAATTCATGATTAATGCTCAAAGATCTGTCGTTTCAGAGGACTACAATCTTTTAGACTCTACTCTTGTCAATATTTACAGAATGATATAGAAATATAAACAACATGTGACTATAGATCTACTTTATCATTTTAGGATCAGGATCCAAACTGTTTCCAGAGCAAAAGAGGCCACTTTTAGCCCTGCCTCAGTGTGCTGATTTGACTGACGTGGAGAATAACTTCAGAGAGTATCTGATGCTGATGTGTCTGAGGTATCTGCTCGAGGAGAAATACGTGTCAATAGGTACGTCCTAATTTCCTTACCTACACTGATGATGAACAGCCAAGATGAACTTGCTGAATATGTTACTCACTTTTAAATGGAGAAATGCCATGTGAAAAATATGATCTTCCCTGGAATAATATAAGGATTTTTTTTTTAAATCAGAGGACTTACAATAATAACAGCTTATGTTTGTGCTGGAGCTATAAATACTCAAACATTTGGAAATGTAACACGGTGTCCTGGCTGTATTTAACCTCTCTGCAATTCACTTTGCTTATCTCAGCAATGTGAGAGGTGGACTTCCCGGTCATATGACCAGGATGGGGAAATGCTGGACTTAAAAAGTCCCTAATGCCAAATTTTTGCAAATTCCCTTTATCCTCACATGCAGTGTTTACACGCCTCAGACATTACACACAGATAACCACAAACATTTGGAAATTCAGCAAAGTTATCACATTGTATCCTTCCGACTCTACTTAATAAAACTTCTTCACCAGAAGGTTGCTATGAAGTTCCTCCCAAGACTTTGCTCATCTTCTGGTAATTTAATCTTCTTTGCTGTTCTTCATAATTCAATTTTGTCAACCTTTTCTTCAGGGGAATTTAAAATTTACTACCATAACTACTTAATAGGCTGCTGCGTGTGATAAGGGGATAAGAAATTTACTTTTGGGGACATGTGCTGACTTCCTCACGGGGACCATTTAGTCTGCTTCTTGCTGACCTCAGTATTCTGTGACTCGAAAATGTTAATGGCTTCTAAAATGGGAGAAATTCTTCTCACTGTAGGTTCACCTACAAATTATGCCACCATGCCTAGTATATAATGGATGCGCTGCACATTTTATTTTCATAAACAAATGCAATCTTCAGTTTTCAAAGTGATCAATTTTTCATGTTATTTTCGTTTAAATGATTGTTTTGTACATGTATGCACCTGGTAGTCACTTTAGCTGTGCTTATAATTTATACAATATTAATGTATACTACGGTTACTTAACACGGTTATGTTACAAAATATCAATGTATTTATGGCTAAGTGTGAAACATAGGACCAATGTGATTAACTGTTGCTATGCACATTTATATAGGATTATATTAATTGATAAGAGGTGTAGATATATATTGGATACTGTATAAAATTAAATGTATTATGACATAGTTAATATATGGCAAAAATATGTTCTTTGATAATAATAAATACTTAAGGTGAGCCTGTAGAAAAGAGGAGAATCTTACCTGGGATTTGAAACAAAGAAAAGAGACTTGTTTGATAGACATTGCTGGCACATGGAGTACATTTTAGAATTAGAAATATTTTGGAAAAATGTGAAAAAAATAGATTGTCACTATCAGTGTTATAGAATATGACTTGCAATACAAAAGTCTAAAATTGAATGGCTTCTTGCTTAGCAAAGATTTTTTTTTTTTTAAGGTCACAATCAAAGCCTGCTCTCCATGGAATGTGTTCTCTATATGGTTATTTGGAAACTCGGGTACTTTCTACACCATGCAACTCATCCTTCGCACACCCCTCCTTCTCCCCGCAACCTGGGACCAGAAACTTCAGAGTAATTTTGTTGTCTTCTCTAGATGGAACAAATTTATCTCTTAAGGAAATATATGACGTTGCTCAGATGATTAAGGGACAATTTACAGAGATCATTTCTAGAAATAGTTTATACCACTATCACATCTCTCACTTATTTAATTCCGTGTTTTATTTTACTCAACAGCAGGAAAGGCAGAGAAAAGGAGGAAAAAACCCAGATAGCAATGAATATAGCATTCTCATGCTCAGGCAAAAAATACTGTACTGGAAAAAAATTTAATAAGAGGTTCTTATCGGATCACAAAAATCATGTAGATTTATTCCATGACATACAGTTAAAGTGACCATTACCTAAAAGAGTAAGCAAAATATCAAATATGCTTCTCTCAGTGATAACTAATTACTCCATTTGTTTCTCTATTTTAGGGAACAAATAGAAAATAATCAAGATGTTTTTAGACCATCAGCAAATGTATATACACTGTTATGAATTCGCATGTCTAAGGTATTCATGTCATTAGACAAAAAGCATTGAAATATAAGGTGCATTGATGTGAGACCTTGGTATTTTCAATCCAAGGTGATTTATTTTCCCCGGATTTGGATGACATTGTAATCGAGTACAAACTGGTGATGGAACATACAGTACAGACGACTGCAACTCTGCAGAAAGAGGATTCAATAATCACGTCATTTTAATGCTCTATTAAATGAAAGAATTGGTTTAAGGAGGGGAAGCTTCACTTAGTGAAGTCGAATTCATCTGTTAACAATTTTACATAAGTTTAGTTGCTTCTATTTGACATGTAAGTATTTTCAGATAATGAATAGAAGATTCTGTAATAGGATATAAGACTTAAGGAGAGTGCGGGAATGAAGGAGAAGAGAAGGAGCCAAACCAGAAACGAAATACAACAGATAAAATGCCCTGGCTCACTATTCTGTCAAACTTTTGTTTGGTCTACAGTTTAGGAAAAGATGCTTATCTAAACTGTAACTAGTTTATGGAACGGACTTCTTAGAGTTAAGAAGAAGAGAGATTTATGTCTCCCATCACCACTTTCAAACATGCTTTGCTGTGAAAATTCTCCACACATGTGGAACCAACAGAATATGTGCATATATACAGATTTAGTTTAGTGAACTAGCAGAAGCAATTATAAAGGATGCTAAATTACTAATCTGTAAAATAACTCAGGAGGCAGGAGACACAGAGAGAAACAATGCTAAAATTCAAATTCAGTGGTCATCAATATGATGAATTAGGACAAGATGACAGAGGCTATCTGATGTACTACTTCCTCTTGCTTGGGGAAGGACAGTTGTGCCGTGTTATTGTGGTTGTTGTGTTCATGGCCTTAAAGACTACAAGAGGCCCTCTCTGTAATGCAAGTCAATCCACTTTACCCCAAAGTCACCAATTCAAGTGTTAATTACATCCCTAATAATGTCTACACATTCAAAATACTGCTTAACCATATATCTTGGCACTGTCCCCTAATCATCTGACACAAAGTTAACTCACTAAGTGTCATTTACCACTCATTGCAATCATCCATACTTATAAGTGATTTTCAGGTCCAGGACATTGTGATATCCAGACTGTGAAAAACAAACAGTCTGAAATGCAATTTCTCTTTCAGTTTCCTTTAACCTGGATCTGACAAGTGCTTTTTGGACTTACAGAAAGGGAGTGTGCTTATCATGAGCTATTCTTTTATATTTTTTTCATATATTTCTCTAGTGATTACGCTTGTATTCCCTTCCCACAGTAGCTATACATCCACCTCTCAGGAAGTCATTTCTTATTTATACAGAACCTGTATTTATAGCTATGCTGTGGGAGTCTTGCCACTTATATTCCTCAGCTTTGCAATCTTAGCCTACAATTTACAATCTCTGCCTAGTTATCATTACAAATACTGTTACGTGCATTAGCATAGAGTTATAGTTATACACACAGCTGCACATAAGTATGTGTGGGCACACATATTCACACGTACCCGCCAGTCTCTGGAAGAAACACATAGGGGATCCAACCTAAATTTTCTTTGCAATAATAAATGATAAACAAATAATTTGAAAGTGAATCCACACCACTGATACTATCCCAGCTTGGATCAATCCTAAATACAGAATAGCTTTACACAGCCAAAAATTATGATGCACTATGTAACTCATAAAATTTATTTTAATGCAAAGACCTAGGCATTCCATCATGCCGTATTTCTGTCTCACATAATACAAAACTCTGCAGTATTTTTACATCACCACTTTCACACGAGGGAAAGGACAAATTCAAAATAGTAATGTTATGAATCATGCTATGGACAGTAATCATGTAGGTTAAGCACATACTCCTCGTAGTAGTTAGGGTCTGTTGCTATAACTTTGATTCAAATCAGTGGGTCGTAGGTATGACTATTCTTAGAAAGACTACATATTCCATTTGCCATTCTCCTCTTCTTCAATATTCTGCTACCAATTTTAGTACCAATAGTCCCCTCACATGGGAAAGAGATATATTTCCATAATCTATTTCCTATTAGGTGAGCACTTACAGGAGTATTTTACTCTTAAATTTGTTAACATAGCATTTGCTACGTTTTTATATAAATTAAAAAATCTATAAAGAATAATTAAAAGTCCCCCATCTTATCATTTGGACTAAACTTGTTAATTTAATATTATAAGTAATATTATAATATTATATTATTAAGTAGATTATTAGGACAAAAAGCTATGAAGGCAAAATTAAAACCTCACAGCTCAGGTTTTACCCCTCAACATGAACATTTCTGAAAGGAACTTCATTCATTAATTCAGAAAAGTTGGCCCTTATATTGCTCTACCTGGATTTGAATCTTACAATATTCACTTATTATCTAGATGTGGTCTAAAGGACTTATCTTTGCAGCACTCCAATTTTCTCACATATGAACTGGGATAACAATATGAATGCCACATAGCATTAAAATGAAAAGAACACTTAGAACAATATCTGATGTAAATGATATTTATGGAATACATCATTGTGACAACTATATAACAAAATAATCATCATACATCCTTCTTAAAAATGACTGGGAATACTGCAGTGCAATAATTCTTTTAAAATTTGGAAAAAATAGTGTGCAGATATTTACCTACTAAATGCAATGTTCTGCACTACTTATTTTAATTTAATAATATTGCTCAGAAAGCTTTCAGTATAGTATGAATAAATCTAACTGCATAGAATCATTTGCATAGATTCTATTATTCAGATATATGATGAGCCATGTTATGTTCTATTCAGACTGTCCCCTGACTGATACACAATTAAACTACTTCCCATGTTTCACATTATGAATAATGGCTTGTTCAAAATAAGTATGAAAGTTATTTCATATACTTTGTAACATAATTGTACAAGATGAATCTGAGCCATATAACTACAGTCAAAAGGAACAGCCACAGATTTTTATGTAAGTCGTACTGAAATTTCCCATGGTTGTATTTACAAAAAAGTATGAAAACATATTGCTTACATGAAAGAAATATTAGAATGCTACCAAAGGACATAAGATAATATAAACACAAAATACATTCCTTTAGGTAGAAACGTTTAAAACCATACAAAAAGTATTTTCCTAAAAAAGTATTTATATTCACAGAATATCCTGTGTTTAAGCCACTGACATTTATGGAATATAGCAAAATGAAATTAAAAAACTCTAAGTTAAAAATAGGAGGTGGGGTTAGCTACAAATATATTTTAAAATCAAAGAAACAAGTTACAGATATAACTATAATTCTCCAATTTTCCAAATTCCATATTTTAAATATTCTTTTAAATTTATAAAGAATGCAATGCAATCACCAAAAATCAAAATTTTAATATTTTTACATTATTATTTCATGAAGTGAGAAAGGGATTCTTAAATTTTAAAATAAAACTAACGTAAATGCCAGATGAGAAATTTAAATCTGCCGGAACTAAAATCTATGAGAAGTTGCAGTATTTTAGTCAAGTTTTATTAGTGGAAGAGAAAATAAGACCAAAAGAAGAAAGCAAAGCAATTTACAGTACATGAGTGAAGATACTGGAACCACATATTTAAGTGATTAGCAAGAAATAAGCAAGAAACAATATTTCAAAAAGTTGACAAAACATTTTTTTTCAGAAGTGTTTGCAAATGCTACAGATGCCAAACAGCTGGACTTTCACATAACTATACAGATAGGTGAGTTATTGCATAAAAATTGTCTTGAGAATGTCAATTTTAAATATAAAAATCAGAACTCATAAAACATCAGAAGAAAACAGGAAGTAAACCAGAACTAAAAATAATGATAAAAATAATAATGAAATAGGAAGAGATGCTCTGGAGACAGAAGGAGGAAGGTGGAAAGGGACATAAATAAGAACAAAAAGCATTAAGATGTGTGAGATGTAGATAGCTACTTCCTGAGATGAATGTAAACTTCTTGCATTTCAAACATGTACCAGTAAAATTAAAATAGTAAGCCTAGGTGGATGCAGCTTATTCACGGACTGAAGCTGGGGGCACTCACAAATCTAAGAAAGACACGTTTTATTGTGTAAAAATTAAAATCCTGTGCTCAGGATGACAATAGTAATGACCCTGAAAAATCAGTAGGGATAAATACTTCTGTACAAGTAGGCAATAAGCTGGTATTTTATTTGACAATAAGGGAGACAATTCCTTAAGCTTAATTTATGCAGTTCTTTTTTCTGAAATCCTGACTGGATCAAAGAAATACATTGGTGCACGGTAAAGACAGCTCGAGGCCAGTGCAAAGGGCTCTGGTCACATCCTCTGAAATCAAATTTGAATAACTGGCATATCTCATAAGTCAGTTCTCCCAGGTGCCCTTTCAGGAAAGGAGAAAGACACAACATTCTTCCTCAATGCATTCAAATCTAGAAATCACGGCAAAAGTACAAGCAAAGGGTTTGACAAACAAGAGGTAGAGTGAGACAAGGGGATGAACCTCACACAAAGGAAAAAGGGTCCAGAGAACAAGGATGAGAGGAGACAGGAAGGGTAAATAAGTAGCATAAAGATGTATAATGTGGGCTGGGGATTTAGCTCAGCGGCATAAGCACCTGCCTTGCAAGCAGGTGGTCGTGAGTTCGATCCCCGGTACCGACAGAAAAAAACAAAACAAAAAAAAAACAAAACAAAACAAAAAAAAAAACAAGATATGCAATGTACAGAAACATAACAACTTCCATAAATGTAAACATTACATATCATTAATAAGAGCTACGCTTAATAATATTGACAAGAATGAAAAGAGGGAAAGGAGAATTAGAGGAGGCAATGGGGTAAGGGGCAGAGAAGAACGGGATTAAAGAAGAATCAAGCTCTATTATGTACATACACCCAGTCCCTGAGATGACTGTAGGCTGCATGTACTACAAACATGTACTAATTTTAAAAAATAAAATAAAAAAGAAATTACCAAATCTACTGGCCTAATTTAAAATGTTCCTTGTATAATTATGATCATTTTCAAAAATGTGTGCTTTACTTGGTTTATAAACACATGATAGAACAAACACTATTTTCATTTTTATTAGAATAAAACAATTTGTCATTAAAAAGGAGAATTATTGCTAAGGTGGTTTTTGTCAAAACATATCGGTGGTAAGAGAGTTACTTAAAACCATTTTGGGAGATTGAATCAAATCAAATATCTTAATTTTTGTGTTACAGTTCAGTTCTGAGTGTTTCATTTGATTAAGAGTTATTTAATTATAAATGCCAAACTAAATCACAGATGTTCTTTTACTGGATCCTACCTGAAGAAAATTCACTGAAGTAAACAGAATATGTTTTAGAAAAACAAAATCAACATGTTTCTTCTACCATGAGAGGAGGGAGCTGAGAAATAAAAGTTCTTTAAATCTTTAAGCTTTAGCTTTATTTTTTATTATTATTTTATATCCACTTTATGAAGACCCTGCAGGAGTCTAAAGCCTGAATCAGCTTTCATGAAACGGAATGTATCAAACTGAGATGCTCTCGGTGGGCAGATCATTTGAAGCTAGAGCTGCCAGAGGAGACACTGGTCTTTTTAGAAACGTTTGCATTTTAGCAAACTGTCTTTCCCCACCTGACCACCAATAAATTGTGAAGTCTTCAAAACTTACATCTGACAGAGGAAAAGAGAAAGCCGTTGTGTATTTCTGAGGTCTTTCTTTTGTGTGTGGGGTGGAGAGGAGGAGAAATGAGGGTATGTGGAAAAAAATTGGTATAGAAAGAATGTTGTTTTCAACTCAAATACATATATAACAAAGTCTACATAAAAAAAATGACTATGTTGCTCACATAGGAGGGAATTTTGCAAATTGTATTTGTTTAGATGCACTGTGATGTATACATACTTTAAAACCTTATTTCATTTTTAACGGGAGGAAATAAAAATAATTCCACACGCCAGGATCATGAGAAGTCCATGGCTGGTACAGTACACACACAAAGCTTTGGGCTTCAGTGGTCAAGGCAAGACTGAGCTCACTTTCAGTGTTTCTCAGTGTCAGATTTGCCCAGACCCCAGGAGGCTAGCCTTCCTATTATCCCTGCAGTACTTCAGAGAAACCAGAGAGAAGCTGGAGAACTATCCCTGATTTGGTATCAGTAAGTGGAAAAGGCCAAATTAAAAACTAACCAGGATCTTCCAAACCCCAAGCATGCATAAAGACTCTGGTTAGTAATTGAAACCATTAGTGATGCCATCATTCCTACTTTCAGGGAATTGTTTTAAGTCTATTTCACTATGTTTTAGGTGGGTCCAAAAATTATCCAGTCATCTCTTTGCATTCAAATTGAAATTTCTTTGAAAATGCCTATCATTTGTATTGTTTGGCATATCCACAGCTGTATAAGAAAACAATGAAGTTTCTAGTTCAGAATTTTATATTTTGCACATATTTTATGGTTTTACACCTTTTAACCCTGCCACACTTTGGAGAGACTTTGATAAATAAGTAAATCTGTATACTATCCATTATGACTCACCTATTCCATTTAATACGGCCAACTATTATTATATTAAACTTAAAATGCTTGGTAGCATGATGAAAGCATTATCAAGCCAGGTAACATAAAAAGCAAAACAATGCCAGAGTCCTTAATCCACATCCTGCCCAGAAACACACTTTTATACATTTCTATGTTGACAAGAGTATCTAAAACTGTAACAGTTTCCTGTCTAACTTTTAAAAATAATTAGTCCTGGGAGGATACTTGGCTGTGGGGTGGAATGTAGGCTTGTTTTACAGCAAAGTGTTTTATAGTTTAAGTATTATGATTTCTTCTTTTAGTATGGTTGTGTCAAATGACCTTTGCTATTTTACATTTTAAATAATACTAGTAGTTTGTGTTTCTTACAGACGTGTTAAACGCTATGCCCTAGAGGAAACTGTTTGTGCCTATTTTTATTTGGAATGTACATTTCCCTTTTCTTCCTCTCCCTTTTTGCTATCCCAGAAGCTTTATACACCATTGTGTTCCCAGCTACAATCCAACTTACCAAAAAGAATTCAAAGAGACAATGTTACCATGAGGTGTCAGGGTTCATCACTCAACAGCTGTGTGATGCTGGACATACCCCTTAAACTCAGAGTCTCTGTTTGCTTTTTGTAGCCTGCATACTTTTGTCCTTTCTCAATTCTAAAATACAAGGTATTTCTCCCGCTTATTTGATGTTATTGAAAATGCAATCTGTCCCAGGAAGTATGATATCACGTACGTTATTTTAGCATCGATAATGTTAGACTGATAAGCGCCATAAACTTTGAAATCCTGTATTACCCTCACCATCTTGTTTTGACTGATTTTCCTTTATTCTGCTTTGCTTGATAGTACAAGTTCGAAAGTATAGGCATAACTGTGAAGACATAAGAATCATTATGACGCCCATTCCGATTGACTATTATTTTCTTTTAAAATCCTATAATGTCTCCAATGCTTTGATTTATTCTTTCCTGTTTAGTTCAATTTTATTATAACTGCCAATTTTTCTTAAAATAGCAAGAGGCAGTATGGTAAACATTGTTGATCACCTTGTATTTTGTTTTTACACTATCTATTATGTCCATCATTTTGATTTGACTGACTCTGTTCTGATATGTCGCATTTGGTTTTACTCTCTTCAAAAAAAGGAATAAGAACTGTGGGAGTAATAAAACCCAAAATGTGTAATTGTCATTCTACAAAAATAAGAAAAGAAAGTGCTCTAAAGGTTATAACTGCTTATATGTTTAAGTGTATAAGATAGATAACCATATTACTGAGTGTTTTTTGGATAATTGAACAAAACTGTTTGCACTCTCACTGTTTGAAAGTCCACTTTATTTGCTTCAAATTTGTAACTTGAACAACTATTTCTAAGATGAGAATATGTAATCTATTAACTAGTGATTTCTTACTGTTTATTTTTTAAATTTTATATTACTTGTACCCTTTTTCTGTTTTTTTTTTTTTTTTTTTTTTTTTTTTTTTTTTTTTTTTTTTTTTTTTTTTTTTTTCTTTTTCTCCTAAAAAAAAAGCAATACAGCAGCAAACTAGTGTGGTGGAGAACAGTAATTTAGATAAGTCAATCTGGAACTATCTCCTTTTGGAGGTGACATTTAAAATGATCTCTGAATAAAGAGGAGAATAGAGGGATAAAAATTATGAAGATAAGGATTTCTCAACCTCGATTTTGTTGACATTGGAGGATGAAAAATTCCTCACGCATGGCTATCCTAAGCAATGCACTATGTGCTTAGCAGCAGTCCTGCCTCCATCTACCACAAGCCAGTAACATCTTCCAAGTTCAAATAAAATTGCTCTCAGACATTTCCAAATGCAGGAAAAAATCACACTAAGCTATGGAAGACTGGTCTAAAAGAGGGAAAAATAATTATAGTGCCCCTGAGGCAAGGATGCTCTTGGCCCAGTCCAGTAACATACGTTGGGTAGCTCAAGTAGAAACACCATAGAGAATCAGAGCAGAAAACATTGAGGAGCCATATATATATAAACTCTTGGGCAGGCACAAGGCTTAAATTTTATTATGACTTGAAGGAAAAAGAGTGCTTGTTCAGAGTATAGAGCATCAACCATATATAGTCATTCTCATGTTTTTTATCATTTTCTTCACAGGTTTTTCTACAGATTTGTCTAGTTGTCAATATCAAGCCAACTTCTACCAGTTCTCATAGTGATGGATCTGAACCAAAATGAAACTTGGAATTCCCCAGAATCACAGAGAGATTAAGACTCACAAATTTAAAAATGGTAAAGACAAAATTGAATTAAAATTCTATAGTGGTATGAGGATAGTTATTTCTTGCAGATGATGTGCAAATGAGGCACCATTTAGGGAACGTGGATGGGGACAGAGACATGGTGAGACCACTGTGTGCAGAGAAACACTTGGGCAGTGTGTAAATGGGCAGTTATGGAGTGAGGATAACTTTGGCTCTTTGAGATATCACTGGTGATCTTTGAGCTGTCTGCTTCCGAAATGTTGAAAAAGTCTCTAGTTTTCTTGACCAGTGAGATGTATTTTGACCTACAAAATACAAGGCAGATATGAAGATGATTTTATTTGAGTTATTATCCATTTACTTAATCCATTTTACTTTATCAGAAGAAATTTAAAGAGTATTCTAGGGAGGCTAGTTCTGTACTGTATGTAACTAGAATATTTTATTCTGTAGTTATAATTATTTTAATTAAAAATTCTCAGGTTTGAATATATCATTTAACTGTTGATTAAACTGGCTTTATTAAACTGTTGTATTATAAAATACTGACCTCAACTTTGGTTATACAAGAGAACCAACTAGGAAACTTGAATAAATGATGAATTCCAGGATACTGACTCCAGAGAATTCTGTCTAGTTTGTATTTTAGACCTGGCTTTGGGAATTTTTTAAAGCTCTGCATGTTATTATAATGTACAAGCTAATAACCTCTAGATAAATCCTTGTAGTCCATATTTTACCACTGTACAAGTGCTCAGTAAAAGTCTGACAAAAAATCAGTACAATGTTTTCTGAAATAACCAAGAAGGATGCTGATAGGTAGCTCACATTTTTCAAAAGTATCTTCATTAGATGATGACATCATTTGAACACACATTTGTGAATTATAAACAATGTTAATATTATTTTTCACCATATTTAATAATTTAGATGATTCTTGGACCATACACAATGTGTTGTTTCAGCAGTATTTTACGAGTTTAGTCTTTAATGATTATATTATAATCTTATCATATTGTATCTGTCCACAGAAAAATTCTTGGTAGCAATTAATGGTAGACATAATTCTCAAAATAATTTTCTCTCTATAAAGCTTCAGAATAAGATGATGCCTAGTCTTCTGTTAACATAATGACATTGGAACATTTTAATAGTATGATTATTACAATGCCTAGTTCTTTTTATTACTACTATATGTTTATAGAACAAACTCTTCCTTATGGGGAGTTAGCACAAGTGCCTAGTACAATTTAATTCCCTTTTACATCACCTTATCTTTCACTTCCCTTCCCTACCCTTCTCTTCCTCATCTATACATCTGCTGAGCCTCTACATTTTATATTATTGAATTGAAGATTACAACAATAAGCACTATTAACAAAATTTGGAAATAATTATTTGAAGGGTGAACACCATTTTCTTAGTGTTACTGAATTCAGTACAAATCAACCCTAGATATCATTAGGATATGCATCAATAGTTGAACATGGTATAGCTATTTGTTTTCTAGCCAATCAGACATAGACATAATTTACAATACTTTTATCCTTTCATATTCTTTCTTTACTCCATTCATGCTGAAAGACAAAAATTATTTCTGGAAAAATTCAATATATATCAATAGATTTGAAAATATGCATATAGTTGAATGTGTATGTCATTTTATTTAATAATTATCTATAAGTATGCATTGGAGAAAAATGTTGATGTATAAATTAATGATTAACAGTAATTACTTTTGTGTTTTGAGATTATGGTGAAATGGACATTTTAGCTTGGATTTGTTATGTTATATATGTATGCTCTATTTATATAATAAAGATGCAATTTGCAAATAAAATATAAATCAAATCTAGATACTGTTAACTCACAATAATGTCTTATTTGTAGGCTAGAGATACGTAAATTCATTTTTAAATATATTTATTATTGTATACCATTCTTTCTGACTCTAGAATAGAAACAAAAAAAAACAGTATATTCACAAATTTTTAAATTCATTGTGTTTCTCTGGACAGAAGTCAGCTGGTTATGTTTAGAAGTGTTTATTCAGAGTCAAAAACTTAAAAACTCTGAGCTTAGAGGAAAATAATTTGTACAAATGTCTGCCTTTAAAATGATTCCTAACATATCAATGTTAAAGACATATCTTGCTGGCAAGTAAATATATACTTTATCTTTTATCTCAAGGAAGTAACTCTACTGTTAAACCAAATACTGTGTAACACATCACGTTTCTTTTCATTTGGTCTTTAGAAATACATTTTAATGTGATTACATGTCAAAATTTAGCTTTCACCATTTCCTTTTAATGTATCACCAGAAAAAGGAAGACTGTGACCATGAATGCTTAAAAAAAATGTTTCATGCTTTCAAGCTTTCTACTTTGAGCATAATTTTGGCAATAAAGAGATGAAAAATGCCATCTATAATAACATTATTATTAATGTCATTGAATTTCTATGCCATTCCCTCTGTTAGTCATGAATCTAGCTAATTGCTTATTCATATTTCCATTGCTACCTTCCCTGATCACTTCTGCTAATTTTGATATTTCTTCACATGTGTTTCATATATTCTTCACTCACTTGTTAATCTGTTATTAAAAACTTCTTATATTCTGTTTTTGTGTAGAATTTTAACTATTACATAAATGATTTAATGTAATAGCTGATTTTGATGTCAGTAGTCTGTAGGATACAATGAAATATTTATACATTCCCTTATAATGCTAGCTATAATTTCAGAAAATTTTTCTTAACCAAATTGTCATTTCCACTTGCTTCTTTCTAGCGGCTGGCAGTATCATTTATTCCTTGTGACTATTCAATAAATACTCATATTTGACTCAGTGGAGAGCTATCCACTTCATAAACATTTAGGAAAAGAAAAATAAATTCCTTATTATACATGAAGAAACTGTAAATGGGATAACCACTAGAGAAGGTCATTATACTCTGATGGCAGAAAGAGAAGACTGTAGATACTGAATTTTAGACAAAAAACCCAGTAAAAACTCATGCAATAAAGTGTCCACCTTTCTTGCATTTCCTCATGTAAGACAGATCCTAACAACTGGTCTAACTTGGTTCATGAGGCTGAGTCTAAGTTTTTTCTGAAGTTTATTCCCATTGCTGTATACTGGAATCTACCAATTGGAAATCAAGATGCATGAGGCTCCTTATACGCAATCGGCAGTTGTGCTTAATCTTTATCCCGCCTGTATGTGTTGGCAGACTATTTACTCTTGAAATAGGCACTGTACGAGAAAAGCAACCTAATATATCTGCAGACAAGATGCCATTGAACTGAACTTAAAAAGAATTCCTTAATGATCTTAATCAAGAGAGCTTATCTGTGATGCTCATTGAAGTTTAATGTAAAACCCCAAGTGTAAGCTGAAGATGTTATGATCAGGGAATGTTTCTATCTGATGAAGCCTGAAGCCAATCTGTCCATATTGAAAATCTTGCACATTTCACTTTGAACTTGTACCTCCACAGACTGTGACCTAGTTGAGAAAAGGGAAGAAAACAGGCAAGCATGGAGCTCTGCTGTGGATATATTTCATGCTTTATAGGAAATGCTAGTAAAGTTAGTTTCATGAATCATATAATTAACAATATTTGAGGCTGCACACAGTGATTCGCCCACATGTGGGAACCACCTGTGAGGCTTGTGGGCCCAGGAGTCTGTGCCCAGCAACACACTCTCACCTGGGAAATCTTAGTGAGGCCATCATTGACTGTGAGTCTGTCCTCAGTGACCTACCCACACTAAGGAACCGTCTCTAAAGACTATGGGAACTGGGAGTGCACATCCAGGAGATGCAAAGCCATTGGAAATCCTCGGTGAGGCCTGCTGCCAGATGGGCTGCCAACAAAGAACAATGAGGACTTGACATCAGACTGATTTGTAGGAACACAGCAAAGTAGCAAAACAAAAGAACAGAATGCAATCTTAGACATCTAGGGTATCCAGATCAAGTACAGGAAACATAAACGTGGATGAATTTAGAAATCAGGCACCTGACATTTCTTAAATGATAGCAAGAGAAGCAATGAAACAACTCCAGGAATTTGTAAAGGAAAGCAGAGCAGAAATAATTTCTCAGGTATAAACAGAGATGATAAACATGATGCAAGAATTAGTATATCCAAAGAAGACATAGATAAAAAAATAAAATAGAGGGGCATAGAAAGATGATACAACTTTTGAATGAACAATATAGGAAACAATTAGAATACATGAAACACTCAAGGGGATAGCCAGGAAATTAAAAATTCCATTGAATGCTGGCAAAACCACATAAATGAAATTGAAGACAGACTCTCAGACCTTCAGGACAGAATTGCAGTTTGTGATGAAAAATCTCTTAAAAATAACATGGAATCAGGAAGATAACAATTCAACAAGTGCAAGATGATGCAAAGAGAAACAACATAAGGGTGACAGGTATCAGTGAAAAAGGAGACAACATAAATGACATAAGAAGACTATTTGCAGAACTAATAGCAGAAAATTTCCCACACATGGGAAAAGCCTGACATAGAGAAGAGAGGTATATAGATTCCATTTAGCCGTAATCAAAATAAAGCTTCACCTCAAAATGTAATAACCAAAATCTCAGAAATTCAGCATAAGAACAGAATATTAAAAGCTGCTAGAGAAAACAAATTGCCTATAAGGGAAAACCTGTCAAAATCAGGGCAGACTTCTCAGCACAAGCCATCAAGAAGAACATGGACAGAAGTATTTCAAGAACTGAACTTCCAGCCCAGACCGATGTATCCTGCAAAATTATCTTTCAAAATCAATGGAAAAACAAGATACTCTCATGACAAAGAAAGACTGAAGAACTTCATGACCCCCCAGCCAACCCTACAAAGCATACTGAAAGACATTCTAGAAAGAAATAAAAATGACCACAATCATAAGAACAACAACAGAAAGAAACCACGAAGCAGAACAAGCAAATAAACAAGGGACAAGTAGGGGACTAATAGCATAAAGATAATATGACAAAGATAAGCCAGCACATATCAGTTGTAACCGTTAATGTAAATAGCCTCAATTCATCAGACAAAGGAAACAGACTGGCAGAGTGGATCAGGAAACAAAATCCAACAATATGTTGCACACAAGAAACACACATACCTCAAAAGAAAATGTATAGACAAAGGATGGAAAAATACTCTATGTGACAAGGACGCAAGACAAAGCAGGAGAAGAGGTTTTGTTTGCAGACAGTGTGAACTTCCAATAAGAATAATCAAAGGAGATAAAGAAGGTCACTACATACTTGTTATAGGAAAAATTGAAGTGGAAAAGATAACAATCATCAATATATATGAACCAAATATGGAGCACCCAACTATATAAGAAAAATGTTAATAGACATGAAAAATCAAATAAGCAATGATAAAGTTATAATGGGGGAACATTACTATCTCAATTTCACAAAGAGAAAGGCCAAGTAGACAAGAAATTCAGCAAATTAACTGATGTGATTCAAACTTGTGAAGAAACAGAGTTAGTAGAGATGCACAGAGTGTTGCAGCCGACATCAGAATATATGTTCTTCTCAGCTGCACATGGGATATTCTCTAATATAGCCTATATACTAATCCACAGAGCATGCTTAAGTAAATGCAAAGAAATTTAAATTAGCCCATGAATATAATCTGACCACAGTGCACTAAAATTGGAAATTAATAACAAAAGAAACTGCAAAAACTCCATTAAACACATGGAAATTAAATAGCACTCTACTAAACAACCAATGGGTCACAGGGGAAATTAAAGAAGAAATTAAATAATATCTACAAGCAAACAAAAATGCAAACACAACTGGAACCTATGGGATGCAATGAAATCAGCCCTCAGAGGGAAATGTATTACAATCAATTCCCACATCAGGAATGGAATAAACACAATTAAATGCACTGATGCTACACCTCAAACATCTGGAAAAAAGAAGTCAAGCCCAAAGCCAAAAGAAAGGAGGAAATTATAAAGATCTGAGCAGACAATACAATTGAGACTAATAAAATAATACAAAGAATTGACAAATCAAAGAGTTAGTTCTTTGCAAGAACATATAAAATTGTTCTTTCAAACCCCTAGTGTAACTTATTTTAAAAAGGAAAGAAATAACTCAAATTCATGCAATAAAGAATGAAAAGGCCAAAATCACTACAGACCCTGTGGAAATACAGAAGATCATTAATACCTTCCTTCAACACCTTTACATTCATAGGTCTAATAACACAGAACAAATGGACAGATTCCTAGAGAAATACGAATTGCCAAAGCTGGATGAAGATTTAAAACTGATGAATAACCCAGTTTTAGTTAAGGAGAAAAGCCGAGGACCTGAAAGAAAAGTTGAGTGCTCCCTTTGGGTGGTATCATGGTAAAACTGGCTTGCAGGAATGAATTTGAGAGTATTTCTTCCCTTTCAACTTTACTGAAGAGTTTGAGAAGTAGTGGTGTTAAATATTCTCTTGTAGAAATCAGCAGTGCATCTGTCATGGCCTGGACGTTTTGTTAGTAGATTTGTAATTACATCTTCAATTTCATTAATATTTGTTTATTTTGGATATTTACATCTTCCTGATTCAGATGTGTATTCAGGAATCTGTATCTGGAATATTTCTTCTGAATATTCCATATTATTATAAGGTTTCAAAGTACATATAGATGATCTGGATTTTTGCAATGATTCACCCTTTTCAATATAATTGCATGGAACCGAGAGTTTCTTTCCCTTTTTTGGATAAAGTTGGCTAGGAGTTTATTGATTAAAGTTTATTGATTAAAGGTGGCTAGGAGTTTATTGATTTTTTTTCATAGTTCAAAGAACCAAATTTTGATTGATTTTTGTATTGTTTTGTTTGTTTGTTTTAATTTCTGCTCAATCTTTATGGTTTATTCTCTTGTATTAGCTTTTAGCTTAGCCTGCTTTTTTCTAGAAGTTTGAAGTTCATCATGAAGTTATTTATTTGCACTGGTTTGTTTATCTAATATAGGCATTTATTGCTATAAATTTTGCTTTTTGGACTGATTTTATTGTGTCCAATCTATTCTGGTATATTGTATTGTCATTAACATTTAACTGTAGAAATTTTAGAAATTAGTTTCTTAATTTCCTCTGTGAGCTATTGGTTGTTCTAGAAGGTGCTATTTCCATGTGTTTAGGAAGTTTTTCTGATTTCTTTTGTCATTGATTTCCAATTTCATTGCAATAAGGTCTGATAAAATGAGGGGGGGGGGTAATTTCAATTCTTTTGTATATACTTAAGCGTGTTCTATGGGTTAGTATGTGGTCTATTTTGGAGAATATCTTATGTGCCACTGAGAAGAATGTGTATTCTGGTGTTGTGGGATGGAACACTCCATAGACATTTACTAAATCCACTGTTCAAAAGTTTGGTTTAAATTTAATGTTTCATTATTTATCTTTTACCTAGTCAATTGGTCTATTTGTGACAATGGGTTATTTAGAACCCCCCAAATAATTGTATCACTGTTTGCGTGTATTTCATGTCTGTTAATATTTATTTTATATCATTGTTGTGTATATATTTATGTTTGCTATTTCTCCCTCTTGGATTGTTCCCTTTACAAGAATGCAATGACATTTTTTGTCACTCTTAATCATTCTTAGCTTGATATCTACATTGTCTGCAAGTAAAATAGCTACCGTTAGTTTTTTATTGGGTTCCTGTTGCATGGAGGATTGTTCTTTATTCTTTAAGTCAGTGAACTTCTTTTTCAATTAATGTGTGTCTTGCATATAGAATACTGTTGGATCTAACTTCTTGATTGTTTCTCTCAATCTATTCCTTTTGATTGAATTTTGATTGAATTCCTTTTGATTGAGACCAGTAACACTGATGATTTCTGATATGTACTGACTTATCCTTATGTTATTTTCCTTTAGTTGGCTACACCTCTTTTTTTCCCTCTTTCTCTGCTTAATTGTTTGCCTTGCCTGTTGCATTCTTTCTCTTGGGGTTCATGGAGTAGTAGTCCTTGTTATCTCCTTTTAGACTGTTCTTCAAAAGAGTTGGAGTGTTGGCTTGGTGGACATAAATTTTTTTCCGATGTTTTTTGTTATGGAAGTGTCTTATTTGCTCATCACTTTTCAAACACAGGTTTTTGGAGTACATCAATCTGTGTTGAAGCTTCCTTTAGAATTTGAAGTCCTTCACTCCAAGTTCTCCTTGACTTGAGGGTTTTGTGTTGAGAAGTCAGCTGTGATTTGGATCGACTTTCCTTTATAGGTTATTTGTTTCTTTTTCCTAACAGTCTTTAAGATTGTATTGTTTTGTGGAATTTCTGGAACCTTGACTATGATATGGTTAGCTATAGATATTTTTGATCATAGCTAATTGCAGTCCTAAATGCCTTACTTATCTGTCTGTCAAATTATTTTCTTTACCAGGGAGGTTTTCTGCCAGGAGGTCTACGAACAAATTTCAAATCAAAGTTAAATTATTCTTTGTCTCATCTAGCAGCTGTTGGATTGATTTCTCAAGGGTCTTTGTTCTTTTTAAGAAATATTTTTTGATGATCACTAACCACAATTTGTTTCTATATCTTTTCATATATAGAAACAAATATAGAGATCCTGTTCTTACATTATTCTATTTTGAATACTTTTAATCAAAGTTTTATTCTTCTGGATATCTACTTGAATCTACCTCACGAATTTAATTTTTTCACTATACTGAGCAGTCATGAATTACATTATTTTCTTAAAATCCTCTATTTTTCTGTCTGTATATGCTCTAGAGTAAATAAGTATAGTTTTCATTGTGGGTGCCATCTTGGTAATCATCTGAGAAATTATTTTTATTTGATATTTCTAGAGGCTCATTCAATTACTTTGCTGTAACCACTTCAGAGAAGCCATGTGGGTAACTTTCATATTCTCCCACCTCATGAGCTCCTGGGTTTGCTGTGGTTAATTGAGTGTCTGGGGTTTTATCTTTTTTAATTTTCTTTTCATATTTTTTTCTATTTTTATTTTAATTCCTGGAGTGATGCTTGTAAATTGTCTATGGTGTGTTGATTTATTGCTAGTATTTAGAACTCTTAGGAAATGACTACATCTCTCAGGTATCTTCCAGGTATTTTCTACCTGGTTTTGGGGTTTTGAGTCTTTTGCAAGATCCTACTTCTTCAATTTGTTGGGGAATGAGAAGTTGCTAACTGTTTGACCCATCTATAAATTCTCTGGCACTGTGCCACAGTATTTTCTGTGACTCTTAGTCAGTCTCAGTCTTGGAATACCAGGGAATACAGCTGTTTAGAACAATTATGTCACTTTTGACTATAGTGATATCAGCAGTAGCATCAAACACAGCCTAGAAAATGACAAACTGAGCTAATCATTAACTTGTTATCTCTAAATGCATGTACCAGATTTGTGGTTCTTTAACAAAATATAAAACAATCCAGAAAATTATACATGGTATACAAATCCTTTATATGTCAGTTTAGCCCTCCTGAGTTAAAATTTAAAATGGGTTAGAGAGGAAATAGAAAAGTGTAAGTAGAGAAAAGATTAGAAGTAACCCTGGAGAACAAAAAGGGCTCATGCTAACTTTAGGCTACTTGCACAGAAGATTTCTGGGAAACAAAGAAGGAAGCGATAAAATGAAGAAGAGAAGAGAATCATATCCCCAAAGAGGCGACAAACCACGTTCACACTCATAGGAAAACAAGATGAAACAATGAAGTGGAAAAAAAAAAAGCAAATATCCACAAAACAAACCACTACAACAACAGCAACAACAACAAACCTACAAACAAGAAAGACAGCAAGAAAATTAAAAAACAAAAACAACAACAAAAAAAGAAAAAAACAATAGTCAACTTCCAGGTTAGTTTCTGCTGTTACTGATACAGACAGTAACATGTCTTTACATGTTACATGTAGAGACAGAGCCCTGATTCATGCCAGTGCACCCAGCAGGCCAGCAGTAGTTTTTGGTGGAATCATGAGTAATCTCGGAGCCTGCACCTTCTGATCAAGCCTAACCTCATTCGGCCTGAAGCCATCAGTTCACCTTCCATGGGCCTATGCTTAACTAGGAGCCATTACATGGAGTCAGCAGCCACTCTGAGTTCTGAGCTCAGTGAGCACCTCTCCAAGATGGTTCCCAGTCAATCACTGTCTCCTATGAGATGACTGAGCTCCCACTACTCAGTGCCAGCTATTGCAGTCCTTCACATCTGATATTCCTTTCACACAATGAGTCCTTTTTCAGGGAGAAGGTGTCACTGGTTACCTTTTTGTTCATTGATGTTTCCCTCTTCTCTCTCTCTGTGGGCTTCAGTTCAGGCTTCCAATAATTCCTGGATCTGTGGGACCTTTTTAAATGATCTGCCATTCTAGGTAGTGTGATGAAATTTCACATGGTCATGCTATGTCCAGCCTGAGGACATGAATCATCCCTTTGTCCAGCATGCCAACAAAGTATTTGCCTCCTGCCCATTAGTTACTTAGTAATTGTGTTTACCATCCATTTACTATGACAGTATTAAAGTTTTTGTGTTCAAATGAAAATTATTTTACTTAATGGACCCTCACTGTAAGAGCACTGATGCTGGGATAGGCCAAAGAGAAACCTGAAAGTACTACTTTACTTAAGTGAAAAACTGAAAAGTACGATGAACTATTTTGAGAAAAAAGTGAGTCATGTAACTTCATCAAATTATGTTCTTATAATTCTTCTACTCATTTTCATTAATCTGTTTCTAATTTATAAAGTTAATTTTATCACAGATACATATGCATGTAAAGCAAAATATAGTGTAGCATATACTACTTTGAGACTGTTGTTTTAGGCATGCACTGGAGATCTTGGAACCAATTCCAGGCTGGTAAGAAGGTAGGGACTAGGATAATCATTTCTCCCAGCCTTTCTCAGATTTCCCTCCTAGAAGCGGCACTTGTCCAACACACACCATCTGGAATGGAAACTTGATCTAAATAATGATTTTGTTGAGTCTCAGTTTCCTCAATAATAAAAAGTCTAAAATCCCTGTAGAGTGATTTTGAGGATTCTATGACAAAACACATGCCAAACTCCTAGCTCAGTACAGTTTTCACACAGTGAAATTTGCCTACTCTTTCACTAGCTTGTGTTAAAGTCATGTGCTTCTTGTAATCCTTACTATTTACCTGTCTCCCCTAACAACAAACAACTGAATGTGCCTTTTAAACAGGCCTTATCAATCTCAGTATTAACTATATGCTTAGATCAATATTTTATATTACTGAACTGATTTTATTGGATGACATGTATCATATACTAAGTAGTGTAAGCCCCAGCTAACATGATCTTAGAACTAATTGTTCCATAGGATTAGTTGACTGAAACAAATAAAATTAAAGTGACTATTTTAAGAAAATCAGGTCAAGGAACATTGTTGAAGTCCATAGAAAAGGATGTAACATAATAATGACAAATCTGAGAGTATAGGTTGGGTTTAGACCCGAGTTTAATAACCAGAAGTAACTTCACATTAAAATAAAAAGACAAAGTTAATCATGAAAGACAAAAACAGGAAAAAAAAAAGAAAGAAAAAAGACACTAACAGAACTATTTGTAAGTATAAAAATAAATTTCAAGCAATAAAACTTTATGTAAAAAAATGTAATTGGAAAAGAAGAAATACATCAGGCATTCCTGGATCCAGGGTCTTAATCCTATTCTAGATACTTATCTTTTTCCATGTCTGTGATTGCCCTTGAGTGTATGTATAGTGCAAAGGATGTTTTAGAAGGGAATAAACATAGGTGGGGCTAGGTAAACTATCTCATTACAAGGAAAAGACTTTTCTTAAAAATCACCATTTTGGGGAAATCCTGGTTGATTCCGTTAAAGCTACATGTACATCTGTAAAGTAACTATAATGGCCAGAAGGGGGGAAAAAACACAGGCTTTTAGCCTGAACTAGAGGCTATAATAAGGACACACACCTATGATCAGATGACAATGTTTGGGAAACAGCAGTAAGAATGATAAGAAGACAATCCATGTCTCCATTTTTTAGGACTCATGCACGTTTTACAGAGTAGATAGGAATGAGAATCAAGTGCTTTAGCTGGAAAGAATGGCACACAATAGCACCCAACAAGAAAAAAAAAAAAAAGAAAAACTTGAAGTATTTGTAAAAATATTAAGAAATCTGCCTATAAATGCCCTTGTGAAATAAAGTAAAAATAAGAAACCATATGCAAGTAAAATTTATTTAAAATTCCAACTTTGCTATTTATTGACTTTGAGCTCTAGAATAAGATACTCAAATGCTTAGAACCACAATTCCTGTATCTGTAAAAGGGAGTTATTTCATGTATCTCACAGAGTTATTCTAGTAAATCTGACAACATGCTAAAACTTCTGATATAATCTCTTGAAATATATACCACAATAAGCAAAATTTATGTCAAGATGACAATGACCAAAGAAAAGGGGTTTGTTTTGAGAAAACATTGATTCTAAAAAGAAAGCTCTAGGTAAGAAACCAACCTCTCCTCGATTGACAAGAGCCATTCAGATTCTTTATTTCTGAGACCACAGAACCATTTGTTAGAGGTTACCCTGACTTAACATTAAGGTCATCTTGGCCTCAATTGCTGAAACAGAATTTGAAAGTTAAAAAGCTGAGGAAAAAAAGGAAACTTATAATCAACAACTCTTTTTTTTCTTCCTCAGAATAAGTGTAATCACAGTTTCTTTTGGCTTTCATTCAACAGAAAAAGTTGGAAAGAAAAAGAGAAATGGTTATACTATTTAACAAGTCCTATTTACCGCTTCATACACAGATGACCATATGTTCATCATTTATAACAGACTGATTATAAGCTCATTTTACATGTGTACTCCCAAATTATTTTCATCTTACATATAAGTATTATATATTATGCATATAACTATACATATTGTATGTATATAATGTGTATAATTACATATATTTGTACAATTTAATATATAAAATTGTATGCAATATAGTTTGGATGCAAACTAAGATTATATAAAATATAGTTTAGATATAGAACTTTAAAATTTTATTGCTAGTTTATTTTACATTTATCTAGCATAATTTGTCTTTTCTAGTGACAGCTTTAGAAAATTTTTTTCAGGCAACCTGGATGAATTCTTCAGGATACCTATTCTTACATTACCATAGAGTGACTAAGTGTATAAGAAATGGCATATAATCAAAAAAGTTTAAAAATGTAGGTAAAGAAAAGAATATGAAAAACTGCACAATACTGTGCTGTAGGAGTGGTATTTACAACAGTATGATTAAGAAAAACACATAAACCTTTATAGAATTCTCCTTTTTCCAACACCAACTTTTTAAAAAATGTCCATTTACTTTTATTAACTTCTAGAATATATGTAATTCTCAAAATAGTTTATCCAGTGTTTTCTCCTATACTATATCAATACTATAATGTTCCATACCGGGCTGTAGTCAGTGTTATTCCTTGGTTTTAATGGAGGCATCTGTCACATGAATTAGTTTACATTTTGAGTTCCAAGCAAAAATTACATTGTTTAGAATTCTATGACATCCTAGAATCATTACAGCATTCAACAAGTTGGTTTTAAAATTATCTTCACTATAATTGTCTCAAACTCTATTTAAAAGGAAAAGGTCAACTTTCTTTAATTATTGGTAAAATTGTTGAGATTTCCCTTAATAATATATGCAGGTTTAATTTAAATCTCACAAACATGAAGCTTACAAAGTCAGACACCCCAAATGTAAGCCTAGATCATGTTCATTTCAATAGGTCACAAAATCTCATTTTGGTAGACACGCATCATCTGTGATAAGGGCTTGATTAAAGTGACCCGTCAGGGCCAAATGTGTGTTTGGGCTTTAGAGATGAGCTTATCATTACTTCTGAAGAAGTGAAGCAATCAAGACTTTTATCATATTTTTTCTCCCTCCCAAAGTTCTTTAGAGGGAAAATCATGGTAGTGAATATTCAAATTGAAAGACAGATGCCCGAGAGTCGATCAGAAGAAATGAATTATATTCTGGTCAAAATTTACTGCACATATAGCATTAAAACATTAGGCTTCGTATCATAAACCAGTAATTTTAAAAGACAATCATGCATATCACCTATTTAAACTCTATCAAGAAAACAGAAATGTAGGAATATGAGAATGCTAGCACAAATGAATGTCTATATTTATTCAAGTACACAAATCTCTCAACTCCTGTCACCTAAGAAGACGTTGTCCATCAAATGCTAGTCACATGGTGTTAGGATCCTGAGTTCCCCTTTTTTGTAATACTAACTTATGACTTACAATGCAGTTGTGGTCAGAACAGCCTTCAAAAATGATCAAAAATGCTTTCCGATTTTACTAAGTATACATAACATTTGGACATAATTGTTGGCTATTGTTGACACAGATTACACACGTTCATAAGTTTTTAAATTCTGCTAAACTAGAATTATTTTTAGAGAGGGCAAAGGCAATTCTTTACATAAAGCCTGGCACAGAGCACGGCTGAATGAGTATTTGCCAGTGCAACCCGCAAAGCGCTTTCCAGCATTGTACCTGCAGCCTCTAATCTCATCACCTGTGCCATTTCACATGCCTCTTTCTACCTTTGTTTCATCATCCAGCACATTTAAATGGAAATGTGTCACTTTCTATGACCACATTACATGTTAAATCATAACACAGGAGTGAGATTAATTATGAATGAGAAGTAGTGAAGGACAACACAAGAAACTACAAACTGACTGACATTTTAAACAGATAGCTCAATCACAATGCTTTATGCAGAAGAGGTGGAAGAGTACACCACTTCTAAGCCTTTAACACAGCAATACTTAAATAACCAGCTTTGAAAGACTAACAATAGATTTTAGCTGTACCCCTGTGACAGTATAACAATGTCATACACAAAAAATAATAATCTCAGGACCCTATTGAAATATTTGCATCTTAGATGTCTTTTAAAAGCTATGTGGGCACAAAAGATGCTACTGCTGATCCAACACACAGCCTTTGATGTTTCCTCATCTTTACATCATAGAAGGAGCTCAAAGGGTTAATTAAAATTTAATGATATCGGCAGTACTTTGAAAAAGTTATGAACTTGGGTGAGATCAATCACTTTCTTGGACTGCCTGACTTCAAAGCAGACATTATGCAAAAGGAGAGAGGGAAAAACTACTCCCATTCTGAACTGAATTCATAAGCAAGGATTTTCTCATTAGTGGTCCGTACGTGGAGGAGAATCCAAGTTCAAACTAAAAAGAGGTAAGATGCCAAAAAGTGGTTAATCTGAATGTTAAACCTTTGATGCTGATCACATTTCTGTTTGAATGTACATGTTACCAGAAGCACAGAAATACAGAAAGACAGGAAATTTGAGATTAAGGACTGTAAACATTTTTTTTTTTTTGCCTTTGTTTCTGTATGTGGAATCGTATTTTGTTTGCCTAGATTTAGCAAAAGAAAAAACAAAGAAATTCAAACTAATTAACTTGTTTACTCGTTCTGAATGACATTCTATGCAATGACATTTAAAGTGGCTAATTTAAACTTCTGTCAAAATGAAAACTTTCAGATTTCTCTTAGGTGTTTTACCTACCTTTATCTTATTACTCAAGTTCCCCAGTTATGGCTTAAATCTTTTCAGAAATTAATTTAGTTTTAAGTATATAGGAAAGAAAGAAATTCAAATTTCTCTAAACAGTTGGTTAATTAGTGATTATAGTTCAATATAGATATGCTAACTTTAACTTAAATAATAGATGTAGGAAAAGGCTTATTTAAAAACAATTATAAAATGTCACTGGATAACAGGAATAACTTAACAGATTAGTCCATTGGCTGTGTTTGGTAATGACAGGTCTTAAATACAAGCACAACAAAGCTTGTAAAAGATTAGAAAGGGGAAAGTAAGTTCATTATGTATATTTGAAAAGGAAATATACAAGGCATATACATCTACATTATTCATAAAAGAATAATCATTGAATAATACATTGTTATGTGCTGCCCAATTAAAAGAAAACCTAAATCATAAAACTGTAAAAGTTAGAGAAGTGGAATGTGGTAGTTTTCCTCCAATGTATTTACCCCTCCACATAGCTCTTTTACTATAAACCAATAGCATTTCCATGAAATCCTGAGTTTGTGTGATCTTATAGAATCTGTTGGAAAAGTCACAAAATGATTACATAACAGTTCCAAGGAACAGCTTGGCACACTGCTGTTTCTATTTAAGAGATGACCTTAATCTCATGAGCATATCCATTTTGTTTTTAAAACACAGAATCATTTTGGACTCCTATAGCTAGCTCTAAGATCAGTGACAACCAACATCTTATCAAGTTACCTGATTAAATAGAATGGAGGATTTATATCCAATATCTGGAGAATTGGCATTGCTTTTAGTTGTTCTGATCCTAAACAAGAATAAAACGTCTCCTGGAAATTCCAGGGATTATAGACCTGGGTAAGGATTCTAAGGAAGGCAGTTTTCAGCAGGTGATCAGCCCAGCAGAGGCTCAGGAACCAGACAGGTCACTTGCTAATGAATGCAGAGACAATGGGTCAGCTAGAGTTCCACATTTTAACAATTTAACTACACTTAATTTGTGTGAGTTAAATACGGTGATTTTGAGATCAAACTTCAATATTTTCTATATTTTCAGAAACTAAACAAAACATTTCCTCTTGTGGTTATTGTTTGTCCATGGCTGTTCTCCGATTCATTACTGTATTAGTTACCTTCTCCTTCATTGGGAAAAAAATGTGTGACACTTACAACTTAAAGGAAGAGTTACTTATTTGGGCTCATGGTTTTACAAGATTTGGTTAATGTTTGACTGGCTCCATGGGAGTAATGGCATGATAGAACTGTATGGTGAACAAAACTATTTCAACCTATTTCAGCCAGGAAGCTTACAGAAGAGAGGAACAGGTAATACAAATGCAGGTGATCCACCTTTTCTGCCTGAATCCATCACCTGAAAGCACATTACTGGTAAATATAGCACCTTCATAATGCAATAAAAGTCCCACCTCTATGCACATCAGAGTTTTGGGATACATTTAGGATCTAAATCTTAACATTAGTTCCCTGGCCACCAAAACCCTCATGTCCGTCTCATAAAAATGCCCCTTTCTAAAAGTCAAAGTCCTTATTTTCTGAGACTGAAGGCAAATTTCTACCTGTGAATCACTGTAACCTCATGAGCCTGGCCTTTGCTGTCTTCATTTCTATCAGCATTCTTGTGTTTTGTACTCAGGTCACAATCTCCCGTCAAATTCTGCTTATAGCATTCTACTGTTTCTCTAGACATCTGGAAATCCTTTCAGAATCTTCCCACAAGCCATTTCCCAAACTTCAGAACCACGTGATCAGGCATTTCCATAGCAACAATTCTAATCTGGAAATTAATTTTCTAGATTAGTCAATTTATTAGCACTGCCCCCTGCACTCCTCCATTCCTACTATTAACTAAGAAGCTTTGGTTCACCATGTTTTTGTTTTGAGCCATACATCTTCCAAAATCATGAAGCAAATACATCAATTTATTTCTTCAAATTATAGCTCAAAGGCATTTTAGTCATGGCAATAAATAAATATAAAACTGACATTCAGACAACAGTAACTACCATTCTTTCAAATATCTCTTCCTTGAAGGCTTGAAAATAATTTAAAAATTTTTCTTAATAAAATATTTTCAGGGGACCTTTCTTATTTTGTAACAAATTTTCAACACTTCCATTTGTTCCTCTTCCTTCACTTGTTAAAAAGATTTTTTATACATATTAACAGCCTGGCTTGAGTGCCTTTTGTCCATAGTAAATACAATTTTATTCTTTTCATCTATATTAGAGCATTTTAACCTCTCAGGTAATATGTCAATAAGTGACATAATAAGCAAAAGTTAGTATGAAAGACCAGCACAGAGAAATTGTATTGAAACTTTGACAGGGTCAGGGTGGGCGGGTAATGAGATATAAAAGTGTTTATAGTTTAAGTCATATGGGCCTTAGGGAGCAGATGATATTTAACACAGAAAGACAGGTAAGAAGTAAGCCAAATGAGCATTCAAAGAGGAGCATTGCAGAGGCACTATCACACACAGAATTAAAAGGGAGTAAGGTGGTCATTATATATTGAAAAAAAATACAGTTATAACATCAAGGTCAAAAGATTCTATTTAGCAAACTCAGTATCAATGTATATTTTAATGTAGCACTAGTATAACTAGTTGCTATTAGTTTAGTACCTTTCTATCAGTTTAGTAGTTTCTCCTGTCCCTACCTTACCCCATCCTTTTTCTTATATTTTCCTTTACCATAAATCTCAAACACAGCATCAAATTTAAGAATTGTTGTAAACTCTTTTTTATATCTGTAAAGAAAAGGATCAAAAAAGAATAATACCAACCAACAAACAAATAATTCTAGCCGAAATTTTTACTAATGATATAGAAGATAACAACCTTCTCATCCTACATACACATTTACAAATCCTTGAGGGACTGATAAATATTTATTATGCTTGCATTGTTATTCATACTTGAACTGCGGTGTTTGTGGATCATTTCAAATTTCTTTTTGCCAGAATTGTTTTTACACTGAAAATTATGAAGTTGTCAAATGAAGTGACATCAAATTCAATGGCTAGGAGTGGGGGCCTTTTATTTAATTATTCCTAACATTTTTGATTTGTTTGCACACTGTAGTTTCTTTCTTGGAATCACCTGCCTCCATCTCAAATGGGAAAGCAGAGAGACCTCGCAATTCTTGTACTTTGACAAGTAAACTGCTGAAAGATTATTTTGCTTCTCAGAATAAATTATCCTAGTGCTTTGAAACAACTTTGTTAATATTACTTCATGGCACGATCAAAGAAAGAGAAAAGAAAAGGCACCTCATTATTGGTCATTTAAGATTCTCTACCAATTTCATAGTGCGACGTTTTCTTAGTATGTATAAATCTTTTTTATAATTAATAAAATAATATTTTTATTTAGCCTTTGTCTTGAAAAGGATCAACTGAGGTAACTCATTTCACTGGAAATAATTAAAACAAGTAATTAAATTGTTTGTTAAACTTGTTAAACAAGTATTGTTTGATTATTAAAACAATAATTAAACAATGATTAAAACAAGTATTTAACTCTATACCTCACATCTCGTTTTGAAATAGGTGACTTAGTTTGCATTCTTGACTGCCACTGTCAAAGATATTCAAAATGGTGACTTGGTTAAAAATACTGTGTAGGTTTAAGTTACAATATAATCTCAGGTCTGCAGCTGTTGGTGGCCAAGAGAGATTTCTGAAGGTGATCATCAGTGAGAAGTCTTATGATTGAAGCACCAACCTTAGAAACTCAAGCCAGAAATAACAGGCGCATAATCAGAGGAGAGATCAATCAGGGCAGACAGACAAAGAAAGGCATAAAAAAGTCGTGCTAAAAAGAAACGAGGGCTTTGCATTTATCAGCCTCAATGAGCATGGGAAAAATAGAAGGAGATTAAAAGGGTGACAGAAAAGAAAAGTGAGCATTAAAGTTCGAATAGAGAAGGAAGCGAGAAACCAGACCAGTCACCATATCTGATCACCTACGATATACAAAAAGACAGGTTTAATAAAAGTACCTTAATACTGAAAACAAGTATTGTTTCATAGAAGTTAACTGGATTCAGTCTGTATGAATCTAGGTTGTTTCCATTAGGTACTAGCAATGTCCTGGAGTCAATCTTTAGTTTCCAAATCCTGTTTACCTATTGTAAAATGGGATAATATGCATACAATTCCCTGATATTTTGGAAAAGCTCATAAAATAATATTGTTACACACTTATGAAGGATCCAGAGCATAACAACCAGTCTAAAATGTTACTTACTTCAGGCTAACAGAATATTTAAAGTTATATGTTTCTCTAATTTAAAAAATAAATAAATCATTTTGTATTTAACCTAACATAGTACCATTCTAATATTAAGTACATAAACAAAAAACTGTTTGTTTTCTTATATCACCTGGTGCAATAATTAATTACATATAAACTCTCAGAGAAAGTTGATTTCTGATAGACAAGGTAGTCCATGCCTGTAATCCCAACATCCAGGAACCTCAGACAGGAGGAATGCAACTTAGAGGCCCACATGGGCGACTTAGCAAGATTCTCTAAAAATAAAATGGTGCAAGTTAGCGTAAAGGATCTGATTTCAATCAGCAATGTTGCCAATTAGTTTTTTGTTTGTTTGTTTGTTTTTTAAAATTGAGTACCATGTTTACAACCAATGAAACCTAAGCTCTTAAGTAAATGATGTAACTGTCAAAGCCAGTCACAATGTAATAGATTTGATATTATATATATCTGTATACCTAATCTGTATCCTTTGAGATTTGGGAGAGTGGAGTTGACAAATAATAATAATAATAATAATAATAATAATAATTTTTTTTTAACTTCTAGCAACTCCTCTTTTTCCACCAGTTCAGACCCCTCTGCCATCATGTCTCAGAAGGAACTGCTTCAAGAAAATTCTCTGGGTCTTGTACAACAATTCTTGTCACCTGGCATGCATTCTCAGAACTGTGTATTCAGCTGTAATCTGGCAGTGCAACTGTTCAGATAGAGCCTATAGTGGTTCCCTCTCTTACTGCAATAAATGAAGGCAAAACGCACAGCCCCGGACTACCCTTCCTATTCTATCGGCTCTCTGCCTAGCTGCTAGGATTTCAGTATTTGCCCCCTAAAGGCACATGTGTTAAATGTTGGGTCTCCAGAAAGAAGCATTATGGGGAGAATGCTGAACCATTAAGGGGTGTTTGGGAGTGTGCACTTGAATGGGAAATGGGACTCCAGCACCCTCTTCTTCAATTTTTTCATTTGAGTATGAAGTAAATGGTTTTTGTTCCACCACAAATTCCGTGACAATATATGCTGCTTCAACACATGCCAAAGCAGCAGGGGTAATGAATTCATCATGGACTGGAACCTTTGGAACCTTAAGCTAAAATAAACTTTCTTTTCGAAGTGGATTTATCACAGGCATTTGTCATAGTAACAGAAAGCTGACTAACACAATCCGTTAATTACACAGACTTTCTTTTAGTCTGAAGAAGGCACTAGTATTTTCCTGCCCTAGGGCCGAATCTTGGCCTGGTACTCCTGCTCCTTCATTTGAATACCTGCTGATTCTCTACTTTTCTAAACCTTGCAAGTTAACTTTTACTAGTTCATCAGATTTAAGCTAAAATCGTGCTAGAGAGACTTTCTTCATTACTCTAATGTGGTTTTGTCACTGTCCTTAGTAATTCAAAATCCTTGCTTTTGACCATCTCGTTTCTCTTCGTAGCAATAAAATATCAAATGTTATCCATCACCTTTCCCTAGACTTTTCTATGAATATCCTATGTCATGACTGTGATATATTGATCCTTATAGTTGTCATTTAAGATCTAATTCTTTCAGCATTTTACCTGTTAAAACTAGGATTCTATGTGATCTCACCATTAGATCCCAACTACAAGTGCAGACTTAAACATAAATGTTTTATGTGCCAGTAAATAAAGTTTCAGAAGCTTACCTGCCTCGACACATGTGATCTTCCTTCAACCATAAAACTTTAAGGTCATATCTGTTTTTATAACTGATGAGAGTAACTATCAGAGGTTAAATTCTCAAGAACATACTTTTGGCAGGTAATAGTAGTGCAGTTAAACTTAGCTTTCATATTCGGAAATCCAAGATTCTACTCTCAACATCATGCTGTTTTTTTTTTTAAACAAACAAAGAATAAAAATGATGATACAGAATTGCAAAACAAAATAGAAAATTAACACTGATCAATATAGTATATTATTATTAAAGTAGTTGTTCAGATTATAAGATTCAGGCATAGAAAAAATAATGAAAGCACAAACTTCTTTTTGATGAACAGAGATTAATAGTATAGTTATCTATCTCTCACACACACACACACACACACACACACACACACACACACACACACGCCTTAGTTTGCTCAACTTTGATTCCATGAATACCCAAGTAAACTTCTTAAATTTTGGTGCTGGAGTTTGAACCAAGGTCTCCTGCATGCTGAATATATTTTATTCTATTGAACTATATTACTAACCAGCTGAACATATTTGATATTATTATCTGGCAAGACTTTCTTCAGTGGCTTTCTGTACTGTAGTTTTTTGATTTCAGGTGTCATTTCATTCAGTTTGTATTAGAGGAAAGCAGGTCATCTGTATCCTCTCATCCAGTAATGGATATGAGATTGTGGGATTCTAATCTTTCCCACTTACACAGTTTACAAGGTTCGAGACTGTCAAAATCTACACATAAGTTGAAAGAGTGCTTCCACTCTTTCTCAACTGAGTTAGCCCCATACAGCCTTAGGTCTACACAGAAGATGAGTTTCAACCATTATGCCCACTTCTTTCTACCCAGGTAAATAGGGTATTATATTTACTACAGTTGAGTATGTTAAGATTATTTGTAGTGAGAAAGAAGAGGATGCACATTTTTGGGGGTTGATTTTCCTCTTATGTGTATGCTTCATGAACTTTCTCAGCTGAAACACAACATTCTAAAGTTAGAATTTTCTGACTTTAGTCATATGAGACCTGTAAAACATCGCTCCTGCGCCCAAGGGAAACTTTCACCTTCACTGAGAGAACCATGTGCATTGCTGTTAGCATGCAGACCCTGGGTCCTGCCTCTTCTTCTGCCTCTGCATTGGAAAACAGGACTTTTTCTATACACTAATGGGGCACAAACTGTATGTTTAGACATCAAAATGACTTAAAATGCTGATCCTGTGATGATTTTAAGGAATACTACCAAGAAATGCTGAATAATAAGTAAGACCAAAGCATGAATATGTATGCCCAGATCATGTATAAATGATATATAATCACTTGTTAACCTTTATATTCCTTTCAGAATAAGTGTCAAATGAATCAGGTTAGGAGGAATACGATGTTTTTTGTCCTTTTTTTCCCCCTTAGGGTTTTACAGTTCTACACCCTCCCTTTTCATTTAAAATATATAGTCCTAATATTCTTTTTATAATGGTTTTTACACTTTAGTATAGTTCACATAATACATAAATTTTATGTGTACATTTCCATTATAAATGTTCAGTTATTGTTAAAACAAGAAGTTAAAGAAAAGTATAAAATTATACTGAGTTAGACTTATCATAATTACCACTTGAGGTGATGAAAGTGGCCTTTAGATCCTTTCTACTCATTTTTAGAGCCTAGAAGAATCACTCCAGAAATATTTCTATGTATCATCATAATATTGAAAGATGAATCAGGAAAGCATGGGATTGCTCTAGTTCAAGGGAAGTGCTCAAAGCCTGCCCACTCAGGCACCTTGTTTCCTAGGAATTGCTGATAAAAAGGGAAGAACAAATGAACAAACAAACAGAAGAACAAACAAAGAAAGAAAATCCTAGTGCTCCAGGTGAGAATTAACAATATATCAATTAACAATATATATGAGAATTATATATGAGAGTATATATGAGAATTAACAATATATATGCAAAAACAGTTTTCCAATGAATCTCAGTTACTTGCCAAAGGGAATAAAGTCCAGCTAGACAGCTAGACTGGAATTATACAATGTAGTTCTTCTTAGTCACAGCAGGGCAGGGTGTTTTTTTCATCATATAGCAGAAAGGTGATTTTTCTTAAATAAAGTTGTAGGTGTTGGTATGCAGTACACTCCAACTTAGTTTGATCATTTTATTCTGCTTGTAAGAGGACACAAAATGTTAAAATGTAAAAGTGTAGGATAAATTATCGGAGTAGTGAATTAGCTAAGTATTCCTGTTGTGCACTCCACTCTAAGCTAGCAATGTATCACTAAACCACGTGTCAAAAGGCACCAGTTTTTATCTTACAGAACTCACAGGCTAGCCAATGATTCTACATCATGTAATCATCATAACAGTTATAAAATTACAACTGTGACTAGGGCAATAAGAGAGTGAAATAGGCAAATAAAAGCCTAAGATTTTGTCTTATTCTGTAGAAGCAGAAAGTGGGAAAGTGTGCGGAGTCACTGTTTAGTGAAACAAAATAGTTAAGAGAACATATTTTGTTGACATGTTATAAAATATTTGAAAATTGATTTACAGATAATTTCACAGTTTTTACAAAAGTCTAAATTGAACCTTTTATTTCAGTGCTATGGAAAAACATACCATGAATATAATAACTCACAATTCACCATAATAGACTTTTATAAAATAGAGAATCATACATCTCCATGTTACTAAAGATAACTGTAGAAATACTGTATTTCCATGAACATTATATATTGTACTGAATAACTGACTGATAGCAGATGTGCATAGTGCTGTCTTTTCATAAATACTAAGCTCTTCATTTCTACCAAAAGAGAATATCCTCAATACTAACTGATTAGTAGAAATAAATTCTGTTTCTAAAATAAATGACACTGGTATAAAATTGTTTCTGTAACAGGTAATGTATATGGCCAGCATTACCTATTTCATTAATATCTATGAGTGTTCAGTGACAAAGCTTAGAAATAATACACGTATGTACTCCTGACAGAAACACAGACTGTGTTAAAACAATATCTTTGCAGTTAGGAAGCATAGACATATTACCAAGAAAGCTATGCCATCTTGGGAATGTTTCTATGAATAATAAAGTGGATGCTTGAATAACAATGGATGGTTTGCTGTTTTAACAGTCTAGACGAGAAAAACTACTTGTCTTAAATATTTCAGTTTTTTAAAAGAGTAAAAAATTGACAAAACGGTTTTATGCATTAATCAGTATCAAGTAGTAAATAATTGATAACTGATAGAATATGGAGAAAAAAGCTATCACAGCAACTGAATAGTAACACACGTTGTTCTAGAGAATTTTTTTTTAACTTTAAAAACACTTTTTCTCCCTTAACAGTACTGTGAGTTAAATCCATGTAATTTACACTGACTACATCAGGCTTTTCTTTCAATTCATTTTTTTTTTTTTTTTTTTTTTTAATTTGAGACAGTCTGAGACAAGAAGTTTCCCAGCTGGGCTGGAACTCGCAATCCTCCATCAGTCTTCTAGGACTCTGAAGATTACAGGTGTGCACCGCCTTGTCCTTAAAAACACACAGTAAGCTTCAAATTTAGACAAAATACAGAACTATCTAGTATGCTATATCAGACATCCCATCATTTTAAATTTAATTTTACTTAATAATTTTTATTTTAGTACCAGGGATGGTACTCATAACCTAACGCCAAACAGGCAGGCACTTAAGCAACTGCATTAAATCCCCAGCCCAATTAATTTTAATATAGAAAAAAATAGAACTTTAACAAAATGAATAAAGTAAGAAAATGAAGGCCTAGTTAACAGGAAACCAAAACTCATTGCAAATTATGTAATTCAACGAATATATTGTGCGCAAGAAACAGAACACACACAGTTATCAAGAATCTTTGAAACGTGGAGGGGGACAGAAAAAGACATCCCAGAAATATTATCATTTGAAATAATTTAGAAGCAGAACATAAATTTGAACTCTCCACACCCTTTCTTCTGCGTGTGTCACATTTTGTCTGACTGTGCCTTTATATCTGTCTCACATTTTTCTTCTTCATACATTTCCTCTCTAAGTTATTCCCTACTATTGTCTCTTATTTCAGTTTTCCTTCATATAAGACATAAAATGAGTAATTACAAGTCAGAAATGAAAACAATGAGACCTAGTCTGTTGATAGTCTGACTACTGTGTGTATATATGTGTGCCCATACACGTGAGTATGTGTGTATGGGGGGTGTAAATAAAGGGTCCTAGGTCTCAGTAACTGTGTTAATGTCACGTCTTGGCAGTAAGTTACCTATAGAGGGCCCTAGCTAGTCCCCCAGTGAACCAGAAATGCTAACACATCTTCCTGGGTCTCGAGCCTCTTACAAGGGAATGACATTTGCATTGTGGAGATCCTCGCTGTGGAATAATAGAAAACACTGCAAGCATATCAAAATGAAAAGGCACAGTAGCCTCAAGACTCTTAATATCTGAACCCCATCTCCATTTCTTATTCTTGCTTTAAAAAGTTAAAGAGCACTGCCATCTCCACTTAAACACCTTACCTGTTGAAAGGATCAGAATAGGTCATCTAGAATTTTCAGCTTTCATTGCTGTCCTTAAAATATCTTTTTCATTTTTTAATCCTATCAGTCATGATTCAAGGAGGTAAAGGCTCTCATTTAGAAAACTTCTCTATGTACCTTCAATAGCTGGAGAAGTATGCCACAGATATATGAATATCAGGGATTTGGCATAAATAAACTCAGGTTCAAACTAGTTTTAGCACCTGCTGGTGATGAATATCAGATGAAGCTCAATATTACTAAGCTTTCACTGCAATGAAACATAAATGATCAGTTATGCAACTGATATCATAGCTTATTGGTCTCTAATGTAAGAATCTTCAAAAGTGGAATGGGCTCTGCCCCGGGACATTCACAGCTCCGGGCTTGTGGAATAATTCACCAATAATATCACCCTTAATACGTGTATATCTGGTTAGTTCAGTCATTATACTTTCTAGTCAGCAAGAAAGTTTGAGAACACGACAATATTCAAGATTATGCTTGTTTTTGTTGTTGTTTTTGTTTTTTGTACCAGGAACTGAACTCATGATCTCACACTTGTCAGGCACATGCTCGCACCACTGCATTAAATCACTGGACCAAGATCACGTTTCTAACATTAAATTAGTATATGATACAAACTATGAGTTCTAGGTACTACTAATAGATACTAGCAGACATGTGTCATTTTTATAGCAGAAATTATATGGAAATTATTGGAGATTTATAAAATATATGCTGAATTCATTCTTTTTGTAGCAGGGAGCTTCTGGCCCTGATGATCAAAATTTTTTGTTCTTTAATACAAAATGGATTCCTCTCAGCTTGGCTCATGGAAAAGAATGCAATAGTTTAGTTGATTTTGATGATTATGAGGATGCTAAATTAAATTACTGGCCCGTACCCTGAGTTCTCAAAAGCTCTGTCCCCTTCTCCTCTGAATCAGCTGTTCTGTGAGCCCTGCTTTTTCCCTTTAGATTCAGGGAAAAGACAGAGGCAGGAACCAGGGAAAAGGAAGCTTGCTGACCTCACTGGAGGGTTTGTTAGAAAGTTAAACTGTGAAGCAGCATCTACAAATGATTTTGCACACAGAGGAAACAATTGGTCTCAAACAGTCTCACAAGTCAATTCAAAATGAGAATGAGTCCCAGGGTGCACCTTTTCTTTCGACTGAGACATGGACAAGGTGAATCAACTCTTTTTTCTGGGGACACAATTTGAGAAAAGGACTGTCCTGTGAGACATGAATACCTAGGAAAGGACTCTCAGGCCTCAAGAGGAAAACTCACGAGCACACTACAGCGACCACTGCAAGTCCAGTCTGTACTAACAAATGCAAAGAAACACAGGCAGCACAAGAACAAAACAAGCACCAGCACCACACTCGTCCTGCAGTGTGGACCTCCTGAGGTGCTACTAGCAATTATTTTTCACTAGGACTTGACTGCCTCTGACTTCTTTGTCATCACACCTGACTTTTAACTGTCTCATGATTTCTTCATTGTTGGTAAACTGGTTCAGCCTGTGCTAGAAATGTATTTATTCTTTTATTCGCTCTGAAAGGCTAATAATACAAGGGACCATCTAGTGTGGAATTTTTTGATGTTTAGGTAATATATGATAAAAATACTTTAAATTGAATATTAGTGTATGGTGTTTCTAACAAGAATTTCACTGGTTCAGGGTATTTTTCTTCATATATATTCCTTTGCATTATATATATTTCTAGAATATCACTTTTTCCTATCCTCTTCTCCAGTCTCAACGTAGATTCTCCACAGAAATTAAATATTTCTCTCATTTTATAAAAAAATATAATCATTTTTTGTACCATGATTCCCACCTAGATACTGGGCAGGAGTATTTACCTTCTGAAACCAAAGTTTTATAAAGGACTTCTTCCAAAGAAATAGCTTCTTGAAGATGAAACTGCATATTTTAATTTTGTAAATCTGCCTTTCTGGATTATTATGTTTTTCTAAATACTTTAATAATCACTGAGATTTTCACCCAATGACAAGTACTATACTAAGGACTCTGCACTCACAAAGTATCCTTAACCCTACAAGGACATTTTATGGGTTACCTCTGTCATTCACTTCTCTGTTGAGTTTAGGAAACAGTCAATCCCCAAAAAAGAAATAAAAGGAAAAAAAGAAAGAAATAGGATGCAATCTTGTAGTAAGGAAGTTACAATCATTTTCACACTCTGAACTTCTGCAGGAAGCTAAGTACTCTGCCAGACAGTGTGAGTTGTGACTGGTCCTCTGTCAAATTATACTTTAAATCTGGAACGGCTACTACTGTACAGTTCTCAAGAATCTCCTTGGGCTATTCTGTATCCTTAGGTGCGTGTGCAGCAGTGTGCCTCCAGGCACCCATCTCCTCAGTACCCTACTCAGGCTTAGGGTACTGCGAGGTCAACACAGATATCACCTGAATATGCTCATTCCTATTATTCACTGTCAAAAATGCTTCTCGTGGGCTCCAGCTTGTCCTAATTCTCCCATTTCATGTCACCTTCCTTTTTGAATGTCTACTCAGTTACTTTGCATTCAACTCTTATAGTTTCCCCCACAACTAGAAATTTTGAGTTACAGAACTCTATCTCTCAGAATGCTTCTGTGTATTTTACCAAATCACAGGTAAAATGATGTGAATTTAGCAGGATACTAAGACAATATATTATATTTGTTCTGAAAGTTGAAGAGCACATCTTCTGTCTTTCAGTGAATTAGTGTTTGAAGTGAGGATGGCATCCTAGGTAAATGAGCACTGAATGTCCTACAGGACTGTTACAGAGGGTGAATGATTGGTGTTTTATACATGGTAGGCATTATACAAAATTTTGCTATTTTTATTATAGAAATTTAAATCCACATTTCAAGAGGTTCTATAATGTCTCTCAGTGACCCTCAGGAAAAAGGAAGCAAAATAACTGTGTTGCTTTGTTTCAGTGCCAGAATTCACCATGTAACAAAATCTAACGTCCACAAATTATTCATTAGGGATAACAGGCAGCCAAAGTTATAGTAAGATGTTAAATTAGTCCACTCAAGAGACTCAGGGGAGGAATAAAAACGGGACCACAAATAATCTCTCAGTAGACACATAGTAACAAAGTCATAATTTACTAAGTAATCAACAGATATTTATTGTTTAACTTAACAATAAGACCTTTAGACATTTAGAGAAGCCTTAATCATGGATGTAAATTTCAGAACTTACAATGAATGTCTTTTAAAAAGCAAACTTATAAGAATATGTCTGCTACTGTATTCATGGGTCTACAGAGCACTAAAATTAAAAAAAATTGCTAAATTTTATTTGATTTATAGGATGTACATGAGTGCAAAAAGCACACTAATCTTAAAGTATAGTTCAGTAGAATTTCACATATTCAGGACCTCACTCTGTATCTATTTATTTTCCAATTAGTACTTAGTTAAGTATCCATGTAATACAAATGCCATTGATTTCTACACATGGTAGCAAGCTCTCCTTTTTTCTGAAATACTTTTTGCTTGTACTGTAAATGAGCTTCTTCTTTTGTGTGGGTGTCATCAGTATCTTCCCCTTCCCTAAAATTATCAGCATCTTCACAGATGCAAATATATTTCCTGCTTACCACATGACAGTTAGCTGACCATGTCAATTTGAGTAAGAAATGGCCAACTAAATTGGACCAGCATAGTTCTGAGTCTGACTGAAGGGGTTTACTAAAGACTGAAGAACCATCTGGGGTAGCTTGTCACCTGAGTTGTACAAAAGGGAAACAAAGAAGGAAAGATCCCTTCTATTTATTCAGAGAAGCTCCAATCTTCACCTACAGTTTGGACATCATCCTCTGGATTCCAGCACAGACTATTAAGGCTTCCACTGCAGACTGTTCAGCCTTCAGTCTTCCATTGCAGAGCCTTTGCACTCCAGATACAGATATATAGAGGACACTACACTGAGCTACAGGCCTTGGACTTGATTCTTTGAATCTCCAGTTCATAGACAGAGATTTTGTTATCTTCTGTGCCTGTCATTCTGGGTGTTCGTTGCAAATCAATACTGTAAATTCTTCTATGTTTATAAATTTTGCATTAAATGTTTTTTCTAGTAAGCAGTGACTTATACAGATTTTGTTACCAGAAAAATGGGGTTGTTACCGTAAATGTACATGATCATGTGTCTGGGATCCTTTGGAATTAGTTTAGGAGAGTAGTTTTTAAAGGTTTGATGATGCAAGATGAAGAAACATCCCTAGAATACCTTGATCTGTACTTGATAGGAGATTCTCATCAAAGCAGAGAAGACTAGAATGCTAGACTAGCATGCTGATAGAAATGTTGGTTGTAAAGACCAGGCTTGGGAAGTTCCTGCTGAGAATGACTGCCTTGGGTCATAGACTCCAGGTAATATGTGTTATTGTTTGGCAGAAAGTTTGTCGGCATTTTGTTCATGTCCAGAGACTTTTCCTGAGACTGTAGTTAATGGATGCAAATTAATTAATCTTTCAGAAGAAATTTCAAAGCAGTTTAATTTTGAAGTGTTGGCAAAGCTACTTGTGGAGCTTTTAACCAGATATAAGTTAAAAATTAAGAGCAAATAGTCTAGCAGAATGATTTAAAACTTTGTGAGTTTGACTAGAAATGAAATTCCAGTAAAGCTGTCAACTGCAAAGATAGAGAAGAACTTGGTTGCTGAGAAGGTGGCCTGAAGACATCACAAGAAATAGTAATCCATCCTCTGAAGCATTAAAGCTGCAAAGGTGAAAGCATTTGCTTAAAGAAGGAAGCCCCAGAGCACTGTGTTCCAGAATGGTTATGGTGCACAGAATTCGTTTCTCAGAACTAGATTCAGAGTGCTCAATGGGGAAAGTACTGAACATCTACAGTCAAGAAGGAAGGAATCCTGGCTGCTGGCTGACTCTGGTGACATCTATATGGTGCTGGTTTTAGAAGCATGAGGAATGCAAGAGTTGTGAGGTCAGGAATGCTTCCACCCAGATTTTAGAAAAAAAAATCTGGTAACTCAGGCAATGTGTTTCTTAGGGGTAAATTCATGAAGCTAGAGGTGCTGTGAAAGCCCCAGAAGGTTGGAGATGCCAGAAACATGGATCATTTGAGGATAACTGCAAGGAATAAGCAATGCCATGTCAAGAGAGAAGCCATGAGAACTATAAACCCAGGTGGCTGCCATGGAGCAGAGCCACATTTTGTTCCCCAGATGCTGGAAATGGATCTATAGAATTAATGTTTGCCCTGCTGGATTTTGGACTTGCTTTATACATCCCTATTTTTAATGGGAATATTTATCTTGTGCCATTATATGTTGGAGGTGTTTAACTTATTTCATTTGTACAGACACTATGCCAAATATATTTTTAAAGTGCTTTCCAAATTAAAAAAAAAATTGTCTCTTAAATCTCAGCGATTTTAGACTTGGACTTTACAGCAATGTTGAACTGTTAGGATTTTGGTAATGCTTGAACATGGGCTAAATACCTTTTTCATGAAGAGATGCTCATGAGTGTCTTAGGTCCCTTGGGTGAAATGCCATAGCTTTTACTTAGATGTCCTCTTAAGCCTCATGCAGCCACAACAGGGAGGTGGCTGGATCTAGAGTGTGTGATGCCTGGTTTAGTTCCCAATGAGATGCTGGGATTACCGGTGCTCACCCTGAGAGTGAGTGCTACAATGGGAAGATACCCTGGATATAATGTGCAGAACAGAAAGAAGGCTGAAGGCGTCTCTTGCTTCTTTTCTACTTCCCTGCTTACTGCTTTGCTGCCCTTCGCCCACTATGTAATGTTTCTACTCTCTTACGTTGGTCTGTCATGCCAACTTGCCTTGGAGCCCGACAACTACAAACTGTGAGCTACAATGCAACTTTCTTCCTTTAACTTTGGGAGGCATTCAGCAACAGAAAATAACTATGATACCACACATCTACCTCTGTTCTATTTACAACATTTCACTTATAATTAAGTGGCACCCTATGTCAAATATGTTTAAAGTGTTTTCAATATTAAAACTTAGAGGCTCAAGGAATTTAAGTAACTCATCCAAACCAAAGTATATATGTAAAAAAATATATTATATATACCACATGATATATATATATATATATATACACCATTATATATTCACCATAATATATATATATATATATATACACCATACATTATATATATATATGCTATACACTATATATATATATATATATATATATATATGTGTACATATATATATATTTTTATACATACCATAATCACATATACTATATAATATGTATGCACATTCCATAATTAGAGCCAAGATAAATGTACATTTTACCTGATTACAAAATTTGTGGTCTTAAGTATTAAGCTCTATGATTTAGAAAAGAAAAAGAAAAAAAAGAAAGAAAATAATTTGACAATGTAAACAATGATAGAGTATATGGAAAAGAATGATCGTGTTTACAGTGAAATATTAAAAGAGTACAGAGTACTCTAATTTCTCACATTTTACAATGTAAAGTAGCTTAGATATGTTTAAGTAAAGTAATGATCTAGTCAAGGAGTTAGAAATCTAACTTATATGCAGTTTGGAAAAATTTCCCATAAAGTTAATATAATCTGGCTGTTTGGTGGTACATACCTATAATCTCAGCTTCTGGAGGCTGAGACAGGAGCACTGCTGTGAGTTTGAGCCAGTCTGGGCTGAAAAGTGAGTCTAAAGTGAACTGCATAGAGAGACCCTAGCTCTAAAAAACAAATTAAAACAAAATAAATATAACTTGTCAGTTACATAAATTGTATTTACAAGTAACCTGCAGAAATTGAAATAACCTGTTTTAAAAAGAAACAGGGATCATATATTAACAAAAAATTGCTATTTTTTGACTGTCAATTACAGTACATTTTAGAATGTCTATTATATAACTTACACATTCTTTAATATAACACATTGTTTTATTATAGTGAACATGGACCCATTACTCATAAAAAAAATTAAACATTTCATTTGTTTTGTACAATTCCCCAAGGATGAATACTATTCTCTAATCATATTTTTTTAGATGTATAACTATTTGTGTTTAGGAATAATATACAGTATACCATTTCTCAAAGTATAGTTTCAAGAAGCATAGAGAAGTAAAATGACCTTTTTAGATATTGTTAAAGCATACATAATTCATATGTTCAGAAATATATCATTGTCTACAATGTTCTTTCTGTTCGAAATGCTCTCACTTCAGATAAATGCATAGCAATGTAACTTCTCCCAACTGTACTGTCAAAGTAATGGAAGTTTAAGCTTTATGATTCTGCAATTACCTTCCAGTGTAATTTTTATAATTAAGTTATACATTTAAATTACAATTTATTGATGATTTTTAAATTGCCTACCTTATGTTCTTATGGAACAATGTTACTAGTCCCACTACTGTTTAGTGTTTAGCAGCTACAGTAAAGAAACTATGGTAACCATCTTTATAGTAGTTCTAAAGGCTTCTGAGTAAACCAGACATGATGAAAGTCATTATATAAATGTAGGTGTTTTATTCAAATTTTCCTCCAATCTGTCACCAACTGAGATGCAAATACATACCAGACCTGGTAATTAGAGATCATTAGGCTTGCATCTGTATTTGGCTCTTACATAGAAGTAAAGTTTGGTGGCAGAAACCAGATGTTGGGGTGGGAGGAGATTATCCTAGCTGTTAGCAGTGGGAACGTGAAACACTGGACAGCAGGGAAGTGACAAACAGAAATGAGCACAGAAGACAACTTTGAGATCAGAGAAAAATAAAAGAATGCCGTAAAACTAAATTGATTTTTCAGGACCCTGCATTGAAACAGAGTTTTTATTGGCAAAGTCTAGTGTTTAGAGAAACCTAAGTCGTTCAGAGTTTTAAAAATTCTTGTAAGAGGCATGTGTGAATGCAGGCTGCAATCAGGGCCTGAGAAATAGTGAAAAAATGTTTTTTACTAAATGACTGCAACTGATTATCTTGTGTTTCACCAACGACTTCAGATAATTTTCTCCAGTCCTTTTCGTGAATTCATACACGTGTCCATTTATTTCAAAAGAAACCGAATTCTTCAAAGAGAAATCACAGTTTCTAAAAAAATACACAGAAGTTTTTCATGAAACGCACGAGAAAAAGTTGCTATAAATCAGAAGTTCTTGTTCATAAGTAAGATCTTGAAAACCCTGTGTTGACCAACACCTAAGAACAGACAGCTAAACAGCATATAAAATATTATGACTCTTAATTACAGAGTCAAGAATCAAGTAAATAGTCCAAGGAAAGAAAGGATAATCTTTCTAAAAGTATATTAATGAGCTTAGGGTATGAACTGAAATTTGTCCATAAGAATACTGAAAAACACTTTGCTCCACTTAGTAATATGAGTTACATGGTCGGTAATTCAAGGTTCAAGGTTCGTTCCTTCAAGGAGCCTTTTTCTTAGTGTCGGCTTCTCATGAGCTGACTATGGCAGAGGTGTGGGATAACACTTCCTGGATTAGATCAGAGAAACCTATAACACACACACACACACACACACACACACACACACACACACGCACACACACACGCACAATTGCAAGAAAGTGAGGATGACCACCTTTGGCAAATAAGCAGAAAAAAAAATCTGGCCCTCACTTCAGACACCTTCAAGGAAATGCATTCTGAGGACAGTCACTTGCAAGGAACTGGAACATTCTTGCTGAGTTGAACCATCTCATGAATGTGTAAGCCTCACTGGGATTTTAATTGAAACCTCGGAAGATAACTTGAATTACAGGACTAAGCTAAATCTGACCTACAGAAACTGCAAAGTAACAAATACCTATTTGTTTAGAACCCCTAATGTTTGGAGTACTGTATCAAGAAATGATTGACACAGAATTTGGTCAGAAATATAATTCATAACCAGCGTACCCCCAGATACTTGTCAGATGGTTTCAGGAAAAAGTTTGCCAATGACTATTTTCTATTTATACGTTGCAGTTATAAAATCAGGATTAAAAATTGTCTAATCATTCTTTTTGTGCCACCACAGAGAACATTCTAACATAAATATTCAGTTTGCTCTATCATGGCCTAAAAACCCTCCTTGCCTTCTCTATCTTATCAAACTACACGGACTCTCTTGGCAAATTTAGTCAGTCTTACTACTTTAAATACCACTTATATATTCAAATTATCTTCAACTTAAAATTTGCTCCAATCAAAATACGTATCCTATGACCTACTCGACATTACCACTTGACACTGCGATAGGACATGTTAATCTGAATGGATTCTTTCAGCTTTGTTCCTAGAGGTTGTTTTGGCTACTTGCAGTTTTTCATAGTTCCATGAAATTTTAACACTGTTTTTCAACAAAAAACACTACTGGAATTTTGATAGAAATTACCTGAATCTATAGATTGCTTTGGGAAGGTTGGACTATTTTACAATATCAGTCATTCCATACATAAATACAAGGTATCTTTCTATTTCTTTGTTTTTCTAGAATATCTTTTATCAATATTTTATAATTTTAATATGTATATTTGCACCTTCTTGATCAAATTTAATGATATTATATTCTTGCTGATGCTATTATGAATTGAGGTTGGCTTTTCTGATGGTTGATTATATAGAGAAATAGTCTCACTTAAAACTTATGTGATCTATTGACATAATTTCATTGAATTCTCATAAATATCCTAATTCATAGGTAGTACTAATAATCCTATTAAACACATAGTAAAGGAGAAGCATGAAGGGTATAATTAACTTGGGCAAACTCACAGCAGAAGTTAGAAGGTACTAAAATAAGGACTTTTCTAAGGAACGCTTAAGAGCTGCCCTTCACAGTCTGCGCTGATAGATGGGAATCTGTCTTGAATCTCTTCTCTGCTTTTTAGCTCTTTTTACCACAACTATAGCAGGCTGTGGAGACACATGGAGCAAAATTTTTCATTTCTGCCCAAACAAATTGATCTTCATGTATACACTTAAAACAATGAAATTATCTGAGACAAGACTAATATGCTTTAACACAATATATGCACGTTACTGATTTTTTAATGCTATGCCAGGGAAAGGTTCTGTGTACAAAGTTCATGTAGGTAGTATAAGAAATACATGTATAATTGTTGCTCTTTTAGATAAATATGTTAATCAAGTCAACTATAAGAAAAACATTTATGAAAGTGCTTCATTTCAAATACTTATTTTAATTATGAAAAATAATTTTGATAATTGAATAATATTAATATTAATGTTTCAAAAATGCAACTTTCTGCTCACAAAATTAGTACAAGGAATTTTCTTTACAATTATAATATCCTTTAATAGGGATTTCCAAGATCTTTAAATTTCAAATTAAATGTCTATTTTGAATAGAGCTTAACAAACTATGATTAATATTAAATTAGAAGATCTAGTGAGATGAGTAATAAATATTTTTGCTAAAAATACTGAAAATAATACTATTGCCCAGATTACAATGATTTTTCTGGTATCAGTAGCAGTTTATTGCTCAATCCTTTGTTTAATGGCAATAGCTTTAATGTTTGCCTAAGGAAAATGTTAAAATATTAATAAACCAGTAACCTATTCCTTGACAGTGAATCACTTGTTTGAACTTTCAGTTCAATCATATCCCAAAAAAAGACAGAAAGAAACCCCTAAGATTTAATTCAAATATGGAAATGGAAGTAGATATATTATAAAAAGAGAAATATCTAGACATATTTTTTTCAGTCAGTAGTATCAACCCCAGCTGTAACAAAAATAAAGGTAGTTCTTGTGAAAATTAAATAGAAAAAGTTCATGATGAGAAAACCTTTGGTTTAAAACCTTCAATGGAGTTCAATTTGTAGTCTCTGAAATAATCATACATTTAAAATTAGTTCCTTTTAAACAAAAAGAACATAAAGCACGTTTTACAACATTTCATTACTGAAATAATATATATTCCTATCTGAGAGGAACATATGTAAAACATTCAAGGCTTTTTCTGTAAGACCACTGTAGATTAAGCAGTTATTGAAGAGAACATTAACAGTCTATTAAACATATACAAGTGTAAAACACAAGACCCATTCTTGTAATTGTACTTGTATAATTGATAAGTTGTACATAATTTATTCAACATAGAAAATAAATTTAAGCAATCTGCTTAAATTTTTATTTACACAACTTGTGGCACTTAAATTTTTAATTTACAAATCTTCAGAGCAATTTAGATGACTTTCTCCTCTGTGTTTAAATCATCTGTATGTCTGATGACTTCTCAGTTTTTTTTTTTTTTTCTGAATAAAAGGTAATTATTTACAATACCACATAAACTGTTGGGATAGAAAAGCAAATGAAAGGCTGATAGAGGCTTAGATTAACACAATCTCCAGACAATGTAAGCAATAAAAAAACAGGTGGACCTCAATTACTTAGCTATTTAATTGTTTGACTTGGATTCATTGTTAATATTGCTTTTATTTAAGACGTCATTGGCATTTGCAAATGCTTTTTGTGTTTTAACACCAAGATGTTCAGTTATTAAATAAATTTATTTAATTGTCTTCTCCATTTACACTCATCTCAGAACTTCTTGCTTCTACTACTTTGTCCCAATATAATTTAATTCCCCTCCAAACTGTTATAATAGCCTGATTATTGACCAACAGGCTACCTCAATGTGCAATTTAAAATTGACATTCAAACTGTTACTCAAATCACCATGACTCAAATACCCCACTGCTTAGATGGTTTCTAGTTCTTATCCATATGATACAAATATATGCTACCACATACAGTTTATGATGATAATTAAATATCATTTGTATTGATAATTTTGCTATTAAATCAAAATTTGGTCAAAAACATAAATGTTTTGGGTAAGTATTAAGCATCAATGAAAAGAGAAAATGTAAATTATAAATCTTAAAAATAACAATTCCATCAAATATTATTTAGTATAAAAGTATAAGAAAATAGTTTAACAATTTTATGCTAATACACACTACTTACATAAAAGGAACAAAATTTCTTACAAATACAACTAACTGGACTCGGAATGTACTCTCCTAGTAGAGCATTCCTTAGCATATGCAAGGACCTGTTTAGTCTCTAGTACAAATCAATCAATCAACCAGTCTCACTAACATGAGTTGAAAAATATTTGCATTGTTTATCAATGAAATAAATGGATTTTACTGAAAGTTTTCTAGAAAGGCAAGACCTAATCTCAATAAATTACTGCTGCAATGTGTCAAAAATATAAGAGAAATAGTTTAATTACCAGACTAAAACAAATTCTTTTAGGAAATAAAACAGAAAATACATTCCAACTTACTATCTAAGGACAATCCAACCTAGATATCAAAGACCAAAATATTTCATAAATAAAATATGATGCAAATGCATGGAAAAATTATATATATATATATATATATATAATTTCATGTTGTGATTTATTGTGGATAACAAAATGATATATATATGATTATATATATATATATATATATATATATATATATATATATATATATTATAATTTCATATTGGGATTTATTGATCAAGTTCATTACTAATAGAATATGTAAAAATTAATCAGGTTATTAAGCATATTAATACAATAAAGAAATGCAGAAAATCATTAAAAATACTCCAGTAAATTCAATATTTTTTTCCTTTTCTTTTTTATTTATTTTTTCTTTTATATTGGTACCAGGGATCGAACTCACGACTGTCTGCTTGCAAGGCAAGCACTTATGCCGCTGCACTAAATCCCCAGCCCTTAGAAATACTCCAGTAAAATCAATATTTAAAAGTACCTGAATAAGCACGGTAAGTAAATTTCCATATTCTGTTAGAGTACATAGATCTAGAATTTTTACATCAATGGTTAATTATTGAACAATTTCTCTAGCATGCAAACAATCTAGGATGTCCTCACTCTTACATTCAATTTTAAACTGAAAGATTAAACCCCTGTGTCAAGACAAATACAAGAAGTAAGAAAAAATACTGCCATGTGCATGTAACATGTTTATATAGAAAAGTTTAAAGAATCTGCATTATAGAACTAATAGGAAAATTTGGTAATTACAGCTTATAAATTTAATAATGTTTATATTTGAAAAACACTATTAGAAAAAAATTTAAAAACTATTCTATTTTTGGTAACAACAAAAAGCAAAATGCTTAGGAATCAATTTAAAAAATAGATGCCAGTAAATCTATACCACAGTGAGAAAATTTTTAGATCTTATTAAAGAAGAGATTTCCCATATTTTTGGATTAGAAGGTTTGATATTAAGGTTTCACATTATTCTGAATTATTTTTATGGTTTCAAATAAGGTCAGTCTTTATATCAGCAAACCTTTTCAAAGAAAATGATGTCATTTCCAAAATGTAAATACGCTTATGCAATACTGGAAATTACATACAGGAGAGGTTTCTAGAAAAACTACAGAACATGATTCATCAGCAAGCTCACAGCCTTGACCCATAATAATCCCATTCACAGAATTGGTCTTAGATAAGTCTTTTGAAGTTACAGAGTCTACTGAAAATTTGTAATCTATAGGGGAATGCCTGAATCACAACGTGGAGTTAATTTCAGGCAATTAAGTCTCCATAGGAGTAGTTATCTAAGACCCACCCCTTACTGCTCTGGTAAGAGTTGTACAAATATTTCTGGAGCATCTTGCACTCTGGAGTCAGAACAGAAAAAAGAGACCTCAACATCTAGTCTGCCACATACACAACTGCCATTGTTGGTGCAATCCCTACATTGTGGATGAGTTAGTTTCCAAAGGATATAAAGGAAATGCATCTCCTCTCCCAATTCATTTTTCTCCTCCTTTTCTTCTGTTTTAGTTGTCAGATATTGAAGGATAGAACACTGAAAAGTAACCACATTTATGGAAGAAATTTAAAAAGACAATTGAGGAAGACAGAAACCAGATTTCTGTTACTACATTATTAAGTCCAAATACCCAGATTTCAAAAGAAAAATCACAAAGAATACAGGCAAAAAGCAAGGTCAATCCAAAGGAAAAAGTAATAACAAATAAAAAGTATCTCTCCCCAGAACTGATGATAGACTGGCTAGAAAAAAAGACTTTTTAAAAAACAAACTGTTTTAAATGCCGAGAGACACAAACAATGTTTAAAATGGGTAACAAAACTGAGATATCAATGAAAATTTAAATCCCAAAAAGAAGCATAAATTAAATTTTGGAAGTTGGAATGGCCATAACTGAAGAAGATTATAAGAGAGATTCAGACGTATTTGACCAAGCAGGGGAGTCTTAGGAACAGAAAGGAAAAAAAAAAAAAAAAAAAAGAATGAAGAAAAACAACAACAACAAAAAGTGCTAAGGAATGTGTTGGACAACAACAGCCTGACCCAGATAGAAATTGTGATCATTCCAGAAAAAAACAAAACAAAACAACAACAAAAAAAAGGAGGCGGATTTTTAAAAAAATAATATTTGAAAAATTTCAAATATAATCTGTCTAAAATGCATAATTAATGATTCCAAGTAACTAGAGATACAATACATACAGAGATGCAAACAAAAGAAAAGGATTAGAGATCCAGCTATGCTGGAACTTGGAAGGCAGAGCAAGAAGCAACAAGCCCTCCTTCCTGGTAAGGGGGCGTTGCCAGTGAGCCGGATTGCCAGGGAGAGAGCAAGTCAGCTTCTGCTGTGAGTGAGCCTACTGTGGGCTGAGAATCCAATGTCACACCCCACCCCATCCCCAGTAGCAACTGGAAGGTGTCAAGCACAGAGTTAATAGCAACTAAGTCACATAAGCAACTAAATGGTTGTACTGTTAGGTTGATTACGCTGACCGGGGGCCAGAGGTCTGAGCATCTCTTAGGAGGATGACCATATGCAATATAGCAAATACGGGGGATTTCCTTCCATCTTATCTTTGAAGGCAAATACTGTTTTCACCGTTTTGCTTTGTTCTGATTAACTGTTTTGCACTATTCAATATTCTGTTTTTATAGGTCTTATAATGTTCTGCTTTTGGTTTGATTTTGCTATACCTGATTGAATTCACAACTATTGTGGAGATAACAAGATATACTATGGAACCTATTACTGTTATCCTGGTATCCTGCTCTGTAGTTCTGTACCAGTTTCACTGCATTGTCTCAGTTGGCTTTGTTCTGTCCTGTTTTGTTGTATTTTACTACCTTAAAAAAAAAAAAAAAAAAAAGTAAAAGATCAGCAAAGTCAAGATAAAGAGAATTGTGGAAACAGTAAGACAGGTACATCTCATTACATATAATGGATGTTTTAAGAAAAAAAAGTAAGTAAAAAAATTATCAACAAGAAATTTAAAGGTCTAAAGATAGCAGGTGATAACACCTAAAACAAAAAAGCACAAATAATGTCATCAAATCATAATGTATGACAGAAATATCTTTCAAAAGCGAAAGAGAAATTATTTCATTCTTAGGTAAATAAACTATCTATACACACAAAGGAACTAGAAAAAGAGGAACATATTATACAATCAGCAGAATAAATAAAAAAAATGACTCCAGTAGAGGTTAAAATAGGAATGTAGAAATAAAGTGGAAAAACTGATGAACAAAAACCTACCATTTGAACAAAAAAAAAAGTAAATTCATGACCTCTAGGTGTTGAAATTTGTTAAAAAACCGTTTTTTGACAAATGAAAATTAAATTCCTAAGGACAAGATTCCTGTTTTCTGTCTTACATAAAGACTGTGTTAGAAAGAAGAAAATCAGAATACTTAAATTATTAAAATCAGAAATAAACATAAAGATTATTATGAAAACAACAGAAATAATGAAGATTATAAGATAGCACCATTGTAAATTTCATGCCAAAGCATGAAAACCCCAGATGAAATGGACAAATTATTACGAACACAACATACCGTGACTAAATTTCAAAATAGAAAGTTAAGACAGACTTATAACAAGAATGAAGAAAGAATTTCAACTAAGAAAATCCCTAGACATGATGGATCCACTGAAGAATTCTAACAAATGCTAAAAGGAAGAACCCCATTATTCCTTATTTTTTAACAAAATAATTAAGAAAATGAAATACTCCCTAATGCATTCTATGAAGCTAGAATCACCCTGATATAAAAAACAAACAAAAGTTAACAAAATAGTATTTTAAAGAAAATATTCCCTCAGAATGCAAAGATCCTCAACAAAACATTAGCAAACAGAACCTGGCAGTATATTAATAGAACTTTACTACTTGATAAAGTAAGATTCATTTTTAAAATATCAAAATACTTCAATGGATGAAATCTGAAAAATGAAATTAATCAAATTAATTTTTTTAAAAAAGGTAGAAAACACATCTTCTCCAGTAATGTAGAATGTACTTGTCAAAATTCCATATCTTTCCAAAATCCATTCAAACAGAATTACAACAAAACTACTACTACAGAAAATTTTACAAGAAAAATCTACAATTTTTTATTTTTATTTTTTGTGGTTTTTGAGGCAAGGATTCACTATCTGTTTCAGGCTGGCCTTGAACTCACTTTGTAGCCCAAGGTTGCTTATAACTTGGGCAGATGCTCCTGCCTTGGCCTCCTGAGTGATGGGATTACAAGTTTGCACGTCAGTGATCAGTGAAAAAAATCCACATTGGACAATATACTCTACGGGCAAAAGTTAAAGCTTATCTTCTAAGATCAAGAATAAGACAAGGTATATAACATACTGCTATTATATATATATATATATATATATATATATATATATATATGTACAAATATACATACATATTTTGAATTTTTGCTAATTTTAACTGTGTCAACTTTGGAAAAAAGTAATCCCAGTTCACTGTTTCAAGTTGAGATTGTACAAAAATTAACAGTCATATTGGTTTAGAAACATTAAATTCAATTTTTTTCCACTTGCACAAGAGCAACACACTGTATTAGTCATGTAAGGTCTTGCCTACATATGTTTATTACAGAAACTAATAAAGTAAACTTTGAGATAAAAAAATGTAAGATAAGTATCCCTGCATTTATCATTTATCATTTTATTAAACAAAGTATTTTAAAGCTTATCTGTAACAATTAGGCAAAAAAGTTACAAAAAATATACAAATTGAAAAGAAAGTAATAAAGTTATCTCTGTTCACAGATGATATTATGTATTAAAATCCCTGAAGATTTTATAGTTAAACAAATTTGCAAATTAATAAGATGCTTACTTAAAACACAAGTGTCCATTGTTTTCCTATGTACTGAGATAATCCCAGAAGAATTAAGAAAATATATCTATAAAAGCATTAAAATAATAAAATATTCAAAAATAAATTTAAACAAGGAAGTAAAAGGTTTTTGTAATGCAAACTATAGAATATGCCTGAAATTAAGAATATAAATACATAAAGACATTCAATGCCCATATATCAGAAGTCCATATAATGTCCATATATCATTATGAATCAATGCAATCTACTGAATTAATGCATTTCTGATCAGAAACCAATGATATTTTTACAGAAACAGAAAAATCCATTACAAAATTTCTGTGGAATTTGAAGTCACTCTGAATAGATAAAATATTCCTGAAAAAAAGAGAGCAAAGCTAAAAAAATCCCTCAACTTTCCTATTTCAAAGACGCTGTAAAGCTATAATAATCAATACAGTATGACACGGTCAAGGCACACAGCATTAGAGTAGAAGAGAATGTATACAAATATGATTATATATATATATATATATATATATATATATATATTTTGTAACAAGAATATCAATACTCAGTGGCAAATTTCTTTGCAACTAATGGTTTGGGAAAGATAGACATTCATGTGTGAAATATGGAAACATAGCACAATGCAAAATTTATCTCAAAATAGATCCATGACCTAGATGTAGGATCAAAAATATAATCCTTTTAGGTCAAAATATAGGAAAGTTTACACCATTGCATATAACTTCAAATGCCTATGTAATAAAATAGACAAATTAAACTTCATTGTTAAACATTTTTCTACATTAAAATTGCTATCCTCATAACAAAAATATAACTCATAGTGTTTGAGAACATATTTACAAATGATATATTTAATAAAGAAATAATATCCAGGACATACAGAGAACTCATAAAACTCAACAACAAATAACCCAATTAGAGAATGGATCAAAACAAAATAACTTAGACACTTCTCCAAAAAAAAAAAAAAATAGAATTTACTACATTAGAAGATAAAGGATCAATTCAAAATTGTAATTCATAATAGGGAATTATTAACTTAAATCAAGTATGATGTCTATTATGAGGAATACTGAAAATAGATTTTGGTGATGAATGGAAAATTTGAACTATTATGTTTTCTGAGAAAAGTATTAGGTGACACAGCTGCTGCAGAAAAACAGTGTGACATTTTCTAAAATAATTAAAACAGAATTCCCATATGTTATAGAAATTCTACTTCCAGGTGCTTAAAATAATTAAAATTAAGGTTTTGAAGAGATATTTAGTAATGTATAAAAGTAATACAATTGTAGTGTTATGCACAATAGACAAAATCTGTTTCCACTGAAGAAACAGTAGATAAATCAAAGATTCTGTCTTTCTCTCCCCCATTCCTTTTCTTTCTCCTCTCCCCTTTTTCTTCTTTATCTGTTTCTCTCTCTCTCTCTCTCTCTCTCTCTCTCTCTCTCTCTCTCTTATCTCTCAAAAGAAAAAAAATTCTGAGAAAGGTTACAAAATGAATGAACTTTGAGGACAGATGTTAAGTGACATGTGCTGGTGACAGTACACAAAGAGTACGATCCTATGATTGGTTCTTAGTAGCCAAAACCTCAAAGAGGTGGCATGTAGGAAGCGTCAGCAGGGACTGCACGGAGGAGTCCTGGGGAGTCACTGTCTCATGAGTATTGAGTAGTGGTCAGTCAAAGTAAAAGAAGCGCGCTGCAGGTGAATAATGGTGACAGCCGCACAATCATTATCAACACACCTGTGATACATTTTTATGTAAATTTTCCAACAACAAGCTCTTCTACTTTGCTCTTATTTGGAACAAAATAAGAGCAAAGTAGAAGAACGTAGAGCATCTGCCTGTAAACCTCACTACAATATCATGAAAAAATTTTTAAAAATCAATAGAGCAGTATGTAAAATTCTCTCTACTTCGCGCATATTTCTCTTGACTTTTTACAGAGTACATAAGAATCTGATAAAGGATGGAAATTGCTCTCAACAAAAATTACTACCCAAGTGGATATTCATGTGAGAAAATCTTCGTGCTCTCCATAAGAACTAATTCACATGTGATCATCGGCCTAATTATAAAAGCTTTAAAAGGAACATTGAGGCTTAATCCTGGTCCCTCTTAGAAAATCCCATCTTGTTTTCTGGCTGGCAGCTGTAGGTCTGCTCTTTTGGCCTTCATGACACCATGCAGAAGGGTAGGGCATATGATCTTGGTGATTCCTCTGTTTAACCATCTTTAATCAGTTCACACCACAGCTCAAAATGCCATGTCATCTCACCTCCTCCTCAGTATCCTTAAAGGTCCTGATCATGTAGAATTCTCAAGACAAATTCATCTGTCTGTCTGTATATATATATCTTTAGGTGAAAGTGAAGTCGAACTATAAAATGCACAAAAGGCATTTTAAGTCCCTGCATTCGACTACAGCAAGATTAACTCTACATTGAGCCTTCTCAGTAAATGCACGTTTTGCGTTAAGTATTTGGAAAGGTGTGTTCTTCTCCTTACACAAATCAGGAGAGAACGGCCGTCAGAGTAAAACAGAATCAAAGTAGCAGACTGTGCAGGTTATGTGTATGGGAATAGAAAGGCAAGACCTAAAAAGACTTAAAATAAGACTACATCAGAAAAATGCAACAACTCGTGAGAGCTCACCACAACATTTTAAAATTTTTGAGTAACTTGGTGGTGGAAGATTTATTGAACATAAAGCACACAAATGCAAGGGAAGTAGTAAAGCATTAATAGTTATTTAATTTCTGTTTTCCCTCTTCCTTTTATGTCCACTGTAGTTATTATTATTGCAATTATTATGATTATTTTAAAATGGAAACAAAGTTTCTCTTATAAATTTGTGTGTATGTCATATAAAATAAAATAAAACTTTAAAATATAGCAATTAGGTTGGGGATTTAGCTCAGTAGTATTAGCACCTGCCTGGAAAGCACAAGGTCTTGAGTTTGATCACTGGTATCAAAAAAAAAATGTATAACAATCAGTGATTTAGTATGTTTATCAAACAAGAACCATCATCCCAATGCAGAATATTTTCACTATCTACTAAGAAGTTCTCCATCTATTAACAGCTTGTTTATCTTCCCCTCCTTCCCTGGCAACCACTAATCTTCTTTCTCCCTCTATGGATATGCCCGGTCTGGAAATTTCTTAACTCTAATAATAGAATATGAGAACTCCTGAGTTTAGCTTTTTTCATTTGGCATGGTTTGTGGGTAATCCAACATGTCTTTTTTTATGGATGAGTACTTTCTACCATAGGGATATATGCCATTTTGTATTTTGTTTATCCATTCATGAGTTAAACAGCATAATCAAAAAGAAACACAACAACAAGTGCTATCCAGGGTATACACAAATTTGTTCCCAGATAACACTAGTGACAACATAAAATATTGTACCTGATTTAGAGCAGAGCTTGTCAGTTGCTCAAATGTTAATGACAGTATTTCTAATGGACACAGTGGTTCTGCTGTTTATACTCAAAATAACTTAAAGTAAGTAGCCACACAAAAATTTATAGATGAATGTTCACATAAGCACTATTACTAAGAGCCAAAAAAGTGCTAAAATTCTAAAGTCCATCTGCTAATTGGCTTTCAGGATTTGATAATATGATTTTAAAAATGGATTATTAGTTTTAATTTATTTATGTTTGTAGTGCTAGGAATCAAACCCAGATCTTTACACTTGCTGTGTGAGATCAATATGCCTCTATCCTCAGTACTTTTTAAAAAAGTAGTTTAATAAAATCACATGAGATCTGCATATTATAGACTCATTAAAAAGAATATAGAATGAGTGAGAACAAAACATGTTCCTGTACATTAAGTTTTATGACAAATGAGCCTCAGCGAGGTAGATGTGAAAGGACATTCATTGTAATGCTGTGTCTTGTTGTATAATCTAATTAGCTTTAGAACCTTTTAAAGTTACATAACGCGTCTTATTTTCTTTTTAAAAGCTTTATCTTCTATCATAAAATGTGGACAGTAGTTTGATCTGTGTAAGAGGTTCTGATGAGGAAAGGTATGTAAAATTCTTAGCAGACACTATAATTATGACATTAGAAGGATATGTTAATATCATCACAGTATGCATTGTAATGCAAATAAAAGATATATTCATAAAGAATCCCACTAAGGTATCTTCATTTTGACCACACATTGTTGTAGTTGAGAATATTAAACCCATTCTTGGATTTCGTGGTATTTTCACAGATATTTTCAGAAGAGAGTAAAACATTATGTTGAAGTGATGGTGTAGGAACAGTGCAAGTTTCCCTGAGACAAACAAAATTGAATCCTGAGGACAATGTCCTATGTCCCAGCAGTATCCCACCACAGGGTGTCTAATTACCCACAAGGTTGAATGCTTACTAGGACCTCTTTGAGAAGAATTTTTTTGTCAGTGTCCCGTAGGGTCACAAATGAACAAGGAGTTCTGGACATCTCTCTTATTTTCACCACTGCTACTAATAGGAAACTGTAAGAATTCCAGGAAAAGGTATATTCTTTAATAACACATTTTTCATTTTAGAGATTTTTGCAAGAATAATAGAAACAAATGAAAAATGACATAACAAGGCCCCATATTATTTTTTTTAAATGTAGTTTGAATTTGTTTCAGGAAATATCTTATTTGTTGCCTGAGTTGAAATTACCTTTCTTTAAGACCAATACAAAAAACTAAACCATCATGAAGATATTACTGCAATAAGCAGGTAAAACAAGAGAGAAATGCACAAATTTTGCACAAGGAAGCGTACTTACTTATAGTAACTAATATGTCTAATTATAATATTTATGAACACAACATCATTGTAATGGTGTAAGTTTATGTGACATTTGACATGCCTATATTACATAAGTCTTGGCTGTTCACATTACAAAAGCCCAGCTCATTCTAGTCTACAATCAAAAACAGTCAAAATTTAGACCTTATCCACCCAGGACATATCAGGAACAGTCCATGGATTTTTTTTGTTGTTGTTGTTGTTCTGTTTTTTTATTTTTTTTGTGGAACTGCCATGGATAGTTTGCTTCCCAATTTTGGACACACATTTTATAAATTTTAATATTTTCAGAAAAAAAATTCAAACATTTCAGTAACATTTATTAAGTTGATCACAATTATAAGATGATATCTATCAAATTTATAAAATAATAGATACCCCATTTTTTTACATTCACCACATCCATTGAGGATAAGTGAACAAAAGCAAGATTTCTACTGTTCAGCTTTCTAAGCGAGAACAAGGGTTTCTAGCATTAAAAATCTTGCGTCAGTCCATACCGCCTTGGTCCATTTTCTACACTGCTCAGAATGTTAGAGCTTTTTATGAATACTTAACTGTTAATAGCTTCCTATTTTCTTGGCAACGAAGACAGAAATTTCTAATGTGTCTCCCCATAACCAGCAAGATCTAGCCCTTCACTTTCTCTAAAACCTCAGTTCCAGCCAACTCCTTTATTCTCTCTCTGAGCATACCCAATGTCTTTTCACGTTTCAACTCATCATACTATTTTCAAACTTTAAAGACTTTGTGTATTTTCTTCTTTGTGCCTGAATTTGTCTCCCTTCTCCCACCACTGCCACATGCTCAAGAAGATGAGGATCTAATTGAGGTTTCAGCTTGAAGTACCACGCAGGGAAATTGTTTGACCTGGAGGACTACATGGGATCCGGTCACCATATAATCTTGTGTCATCCTACACTTCTTCATAACACTTACAAAAATTATAAATAATGGCTTGTAAAGCGATTCAATATATATTCTATGGAAATACCAAGAAAGTAAAACATTGTGAGCAAAGGAAAATTTACTGTGAGCTGTTAAAAATCGATCTTCAATGCTGTTATTTGTATAGGTCTCAGTAACATTTGGGAAAAATCATAGCGGAGCACTGATGTGGTCATGTATTCTCATAAAAATTGAACAAGTAAATGTTTTAACCAAAATCAGATAAGATCTCTATAGTTTTTCCCTCTGAATTTCCATCTCCCATTCACATACAGTATGTCCCTGAAGTAATTACAGACATCCCAGCAGTGCAGGTGAGGAGAAGCTGTATTAGGGATACGTATAGGCTTTGTTTAGTAGAATTGATTTACATAGTTTTCTGACAATTCTACGGCAATTAAGTTATTCCTAACTGTCCCTGGGAAGGAATGCCTTCTGATAACACCATTCTAATTCTAAAGTGTAATATTACTATAATTTAAAAATACAGACTTAGATATTATGTTCCAAAATCAACATGCTCTATAGAGTCAAGCACCTCTGGTATACTGTAGTGGTGAAGAACCAAGTTAGAAGAGTGGAATTCCAGAAACCAATCTGCAGAATATTTTCCCATATATAGCTTCTTAGACATAACAGGTTTCTCTATATGAGTATATCGTGAATACTGCAGACACACTGCCAAAAATATGTTGCTAGAATGAAATAAAAATTTCCAAATTCACTAAGAATAAATCAATCATCTCAGAAGAAAAACAATTCTAGCAAAAATAAGAAAAAAGTTTGATTGTATAGATGTGACATAATCTTTGTTACATAAAAGACATTTAAATAGTGTTTAGCTAAAATGTACAGAAAGAATATTATGAAACATAAAACCAAATCATCAAATTTTCTTTTGTGATTTTGTAACATATTTTTGCTAATTTTCAGATTTTTATAAGTAACATCATTTTTCAGTTTAAATGAATGATAACTTTTTAAACTCCCATTTTCTATTAGTGTTTTAAAAGCTTTCCAGAATTCTATAAGCCTTAATCACTACAAAATATAGCTTTTCTCTTTCATCTGTTTTAGTGTTGTTTTTTTTTTTTTTTTTTTTTTTTTTTTTTTTTATAGCACAAAACATAATGCCTGTCAATGGTAGACATGCAATAAACAGTGACTGGAAACTCAAAAAGCAATTATAATTCTTTCATTACAGAAATTTTTTGTCATCCTCAATTTTTTCTTCAACATGTGTCCTTAAGTTTGAGAGCACTATTTGTTTTGAGAAAGCAGACCTATTTTAATCCTTACCTAGAGTGGTTGTGTTAAATTGCATTCATTTAAATATTTTGAAACACAGCTTGGCTTGGCTTTTAAATATATATAATATGTTTTGTCATCATTTTTCATCTTAATTACTTTTTCTGATTCGTTATTTTTATAGGTAACTATTGTTTATGATGGTTATGGAAAAAGATAGAAGAATTTTATTTTAGGCTGTACAGTATCTATCACGTTGTCGTTTTCAGTACTGGTTACTGATTGGGTAAAAAAGAGTAAAGTGATCTGAGCAGACACCTATATGCATTCTCTGAGAAAAGCACAACATACAGCAATGCAATAGCCTTAATCAAGAGAAGCTTCACATTAGATCATCCAACCTTTACTCTGCTTGGAAAAAGTGTTGCCAATTACTGCAATAGAAAAAAAAATACAGCAAACTGAATATGGAAATTCTTAAGTATTTAATAGCTTTGCTTTTACAGAGAAGAAAATTCGTGTGTGAATGATTTATTCTTGTTAATAAGTATCCAAAAGTGGATTAAAATCAGATTTTATCAGTCAATTTTGGAGTACAGCAAGAATTATAGTTATTTCAAGGCACTATAGCCCCAAAGGAGTTACCTTTGTGCTATGTATTTAGGAGTCAGTTTATTCCCTATATTTTATAGTTGCTTTATTCCAGATGTTTATGGTTAAGCATCAATTTTTTATCCTTCTTAAATAATCTTAGTATTGTGCTATAAAGTATGTATTAGAAAAGTTTCATGACTTTTATACTGCTTCCCATAAGAAATTTTTGAAAACTCATTTCTTTAAATGAGTGTATAGAAAGACAGTTTTCTTTTATATTTAGTATGAAATATACTACTACTAATATATACATTAAAGAAAATATGCTTCTCCATAAAATTATTCTTGTTTGCACATAAATTATTTTTAAAAGACTAAAGCAGATGTGTTTGTGAGAACACTATTGGTAATCATATCAAAGTTAATGAAATCTCAGTTGTCTACTTTGTGAGTACCGTTTATATTAATTAGAACTGGAAAAGACATCATCTACACAAGCGCATGTGGATAACTTGTTAATAAGTGCCAAGTCTTTCTAGAAGAGCATAATCAGGCGTCTTCACTTTCATTATCATGTATACATCTTCAAAACACTAAATGAGAAGTATATGTGTTTTCTATCAAAAAGTCCATTCTAAAATCAGGCATTATTTCCTAAAACTATTAAAGTATGGGCATGTCTAAAGTGTTAGTTTTCTTTCATAAGTTACATATGAAACTGAGTCAAATTCATATATTGTTCAAGGAGAATTAGTCAATGAAACTTTTAATTTGAAAAAGGCAAGGAAGAAAGCAAAATATTGCTGCAGTCATGATTACTGTGCTTCCATTTGCTTTTAAAATGCTATCTGGAACCCTACAGGAATCATTGGAGTCAGATTTTTCTACTACATGTTCATTTCTCAGCTAGTTGCTATCGCTATGTCCTATCTAAAACTAAATCCCCACAAACTATTGGAAATCTTAATTCTAGAAGGATGATCTAGATTTCTCTGTCAGTAATTTGTACTAGTACAGTTAAATGACAGAGAATTTATGGGAAATTGACAAAGATGTTGATCCTGAGACCTGCATTCAAATAGAATGACAATAGCAAATAATCTAACGTGATCTAAAATTGAACATGGATGGATTCAGTGTTGATGTATATAAAGTCACTTTATTACATGCATGCAGTTCTACTCTTAAACTGAAGAGTCTTGGTTTATGAACTTAATTATTTTATGATATTTGGAGAGATGGCTGTGTTGTGTTTTTGTGGGAAACATAGCCATGGTCACGCGTATCACTCAAGGTAGAGTTTGTGAACAGAAGCGAAATTCTGCTGAAAGCTTTTATGAATTAGTTGTTTGCAAAAAGAAGCATTCATGAAAAAAAAAAGAATTACGTTATTCTCCAAATTACTGAATCAATTATGTCTTGAGATTTCTATGATTATAATACTACTTTTCTGCATGTCTAAATCCCACAGCAATTTGTTTCTAGAAATGCTTTGTAAATTTAATGTGATGCTAAAGATGTCAGTTCAGAAAACATAGTTTCGCTCTTTCATTGCTAAAATGAAAACTCAACACCTCTAAAACAATGGACAGCCTCTTAAGCAACCCAAGTGGGATGACAGGAACCTGGGTAAATCTGAAAACGTACAGATGCCCCCAGCTTTACATGAAAAACTTCTAACTGCCGAACTCTATGTTTTGAATATCCAATTATCATTGTGAAAATGAGTAGAAGATCAACTGGAAATGGAAGACAACTGATGTTTCTCTCAAGAAAACTATTCAATGTAAGAGAGGTTATTTCTTTGATTCCTATGTACATTTTTTAAATCCACTGATTGATTAGAGGTCGTCCGGGAATGAAAGTGAACTTAACTATACAAGTAAGAGATACAAAACAAATATTTTCATTTATTTCTCCTAATATAGGCTACTTTTATATCCTTAAGAGAAGGAAGAAAGAAAGCAAGCTCTGGAGCCTAACCACCTGGATAAGAACTGCCATAAATGAATTGTATCTGCATAAAAAAGAGGTTGACGCATTCTCCAACTCAAGATGATGAAGGTGCCACATAATAAGCAAAAATACACACAAAACGGTGAAAGTGATGCTCACACTAACCAAATGGTCAAAACAAATAAAACAATAATGTACTTCTGATTTACAGAAGTAGTTCCTGCATATTCATATTTAAGTCTTCCAAGTGAGTAAATTACAGGCAGTTTTATAGCAATTACTGGATTCCAATATTTATAGAAAACTGACCACCATGAATACATAATTATTCTATTATGTCCACTCTAGTGAATAGAAAAACTATTTATCCACTTACCATGACACAACACAAAAATCTTATTTTCTTCCTGGCAGTGCAGAAATGAACACAAACAGTTGGTGAGGAAATATGTGGGTAGAATTTCTATTTGTATGAGGTTAATCTACAGAATTTGGATAAAATATACAGAAATATACTATTTACTTCAGTAATAGAAATTATGCTTTCAATCTAAAATATTCTCTCTAATCTCATACATTCAGAAGTGTCGGCTTTGAAAGGCGACTGAATCACAGGCAGACTACATTCAACAGTGGGCTTATCCATGGGTAATGTTCTGTCTTGTGCCTAGATGTCCCCCAAAGCCTCATGCAGTCAGAGATGGGACTTCTCGTAGGTGTTTGGATCTAGGGTGTGTGAAGCTGGGATTAAGGGTATCATGCTAAGGGTGTGAGTGCTACCTTTTGGATGGGTAGCCTGGATATCATCTGAGACGGAAAGAGGGCTGCCATGATTGTTGCTTGTTGCTTGTTGCTTGTCACGTGCTGCTTACTGCTTTATTTTATTTTATTTTATTTTTTGTCTTTCCTGTTGAAGTCAGACAACTATGCATTGAGCCAGTAAACTCCAAACTGAAACCTCTCTGTGAGGTGAATGAATCTTTCTTCCTTTCAGTTTGGGTGCCTGGTATTTGTCTTGGCAACGAGAAACGTAACTAAGACAGATGAGCTCAGATTTGAAGGTGCTATTAGAAGGTGGTGTCTGATTATAAGAGGCTGGGAACTGGGGGCAGGGGGTACAGAAATGTATATTCACATGCCCAGCCCTTGCCTTCTCTCTGGCTGCCTCTGTGGGCAAAGCACGCCTCTCTACTATACCATGCCAGGTAACTGTGCACAGATTGAACTTTCTGAGACTTAACAGAAACCAGCTTTTCTTCTTTTACACTGGGGAAACAGTATAATAACCAAAAAAAGACCCTATCTCCAGCACAGGATTTCCTGACATATCTTGATGAAAATGAATACATTTATTATTCTCATAAACTTCCCTTAAATGACCCTGATGTTTGTGACAATGTCTGCAAAGCACTTTGTATAAGTAATTATTTATCTTACTGGTTATTTTTCCTTCTTGATAGAGTAGCAGCAGCCATCTGTGTGCAATAGTCCCACCTTGTCCATGGCTCTGGCTTCTACCATTTCAATTACCATGGGTCAGCAGCAATTCAAAAGAACTAAGTTGAAGATTTCATGAATATTTTACACTGCATGGTGTTCTGAGTAGTGGATGAAACCTCATACTGTCCTGTTCTGTTTCAGTCTCTCCTGCCATTGATGCGACCCATTCCTTGTCTAGTATCTCCATACCGTGTGTACTCCGCACCCACACTCAGCCACCTCTTAGCCACCTTGGCTTTATTTATTCATGACCTGGAAGTATAAAAATAATAACACTGGCAATTTAGATAAGCCAAATAGAAGGGGTATATCACTGCCTTTAAGTAAAAATTTAAAAGTTTAGGATTATTAAGAAACAAATAACAAACTGAGATTGCAGAAATCTGTGGCACAAACACATTTTCTGTTCATGAAATTGGAAAAGAGGGAAACAAAAACAATTCATGTTAGTATTGCTGTTGTACTTGGAACAGGCAAAGTTTTAGTCACACTGTATGATAACTACTTAGTAAAGATGGAAAATGTAACAGAGTTTTTAGTGGAAAACATGAAAACACAATCCTATTAAGAGAAACATGCAGAAAACATTGAACCTGTATGAAAATATCAGAAAAAAAAATCATTTACAGTGAGTGACACCAAGCCATTTACTACAAATACAAGCTGGTTATACAGATCGAGAAATACATTTTGACTGGAAAATATAAAAATTATTGAATCTGTTTCTGCCAGTAAAGATGCGGCTTCCATACTGCAAAAGCAGAGCTGAATAAAAAAACTACTACTCACTCCAAATACATAAATGGATTTAAAATCACGTTATTGGAAATGAATATCCAATGAAAACCAGATTCAAGATGGGCAAGGTGGTTTGTGGCCATCTCTTTGAGTCAGGACAGTCACCAAATTAAACCCAGCTTGAGCAGTTGGCAATTTAGGAATGCCTTGTTTCAAGATAAAAATAATAGTTAGAAAGGATAGGGCTTAAACTTAGTGTATCAGTGCAGATGACTCTGGCTTCAATTTCTAGTAGTAAGCCCAAGCATGTGCGCGCACACACACACACACACACACACACACACACACACACACACACACGTAAAACCACAAAGGCAGTGGGACACAAACATGGGAAGACATACTCATTAAGATGACTATGAGACAGTTTGATAAGAGAAGGAAAGAGGATAGAGGGGGTGAGAGAGAGACAGAGATAGAGACTGACAAAGACAAAGAGGAGCAGAGAGAGAGAGACAGAGACAGAGAAAGAAACAGAGAATAGAGAGAGGCATGATATGTCTTAGTCAGTTTCTTATTTGTTGGTGCCAAATCCTTGACACCCATAGTTCAGAGGTCACTCTTACTTTATCTATCATTGGCTGACTCCAAGGCAGAAAAGGCTGGATGGAAGGGCCTGAGTGGGCACAGCTGCTCACTGTCCACCCATGGCAGTCAGAAAGCAGAGAGAGAGAAGGAGAGATAGAGAGGGAGGCACACCTTTCTGGGTTGTGCCCCCTGTGGCCCATCACAGACCAGGCCCCACATCCTCCCAGCAATTCAGCAACAGTGACCTGTGATCCTGTCACCTCCTCAGAGCATCAACTCCTGACTCATGAGACTGTGAGACAGCACTCTAGATGTAAATCAGAGTACCACATGTCTTTTAGTAAAATGCTCATATATGTTCTGCTTTATTGTTACTGCTCATCATTAAACTTCTATCCTGCCCTGTTTATAAAAAAAGCTTTATAATTTGTATACACTTACAGGGAATAAGTAGTATATGATGGTCCAGTCCTGTCTGCAATTTCAGGGATACATTCAGGAATTCCAGGCAAAGAGAAAGCTATGATATTATCTTGACGCATTGGAAAATTTTAGCCAAACCAGCTTAGGAATTATTTTATTAAAATGAGTTAGAAAAAAGTAATGGAAACTACCATTTTAATATATTACTTCAACATTAAAGTGATACATACTTGTCAAACAGCAAATGAAGGCATAGTTTATAATTTTTTTGCTTTGGAATTAATGCTTTGACTATATATTTCATGTAGTTCAGAACTGGCTAGTGTAGATGTTAGAAAATCTGAATGAAACCATTCTTAATTTTTTAGGATGTTGTTAACAAAGCACTGGCATTCATATTAACACTGTGAGTCTGCCACTATTATTATTTCTTAACATATGTGAATTTACTTAAATCTAGGATTTTGTCATGAGTTCTTCCATTTTTCTAACTAAGAAATTTGATTTACAGAGATAGCTAAAGTATATACATAGCTGCACAGTTGATCAAAAACTAACTTCTCAGCAATTGAGTCTAGATTGCATAAATTCTATAGCATTTATTATATTTTCTCACAGAAGAGAACAAACAAAGAACAAAAGGTGAATAAAACAAAGTGATTCCAAATGGAGAGAAACCATTATAAAAAACTTCAATATTTAACTTGCTAACAGAATTTCTTAACATGGCATCTCCCTTAAATCCTGTGATAATCTCTGGTATACATTAAGCTGTCAAGTCTTACAAATTACTATATATATATATATATATATATATATATATATATATATAAGTTGATGCTTCAAAAGCTATAGTGGTCTTCCCATAATTACAGAGGAAATAAGTTCTAGAGTTCAGATTTTAAAATGGTAACAATAACACCCACAGATAGTCTTAACCACTGTACTTTTGCAAATGATTTCACATTTTGATTTTGGTTCTTCATCAACTTAGGGAAAATACTAATTTCATTTATTCTAGTATTTCAGGTTGACATTTTGATAGTTACAAATGTCATATATTTAATAATCAGGTAAAGTAGAAGGCCTGGAACCAAAGACTGGATGGACTTACTAATAAAATACACCCCAGTTAGTGCATCATCTGCAAATGTCCACCCTAATGGGGACAGTACAATAAAACTAAGAATTATTTAACAAAATAGCTTTTAAAACAAACAAAATAGCTTTTTAATTTCCATTTTTTTGTTAGGAACTGCTGGTCTTATGAGAAATAATTTCCATAAATAGATTTAGCATTTCATTGATACTTCTCTTGATTAGCAGTTGTAGTGATCACCAAACTAGATTTTAACTGTTTTTGATATTTGATAGTTCGGTATCTAAAATATTTCCATTTAGTAATTTAACTTTCTGTTAGATGTTCTTTCGCTTTCAGTTTCAGATTGTTTTACAATACATTTTAAGGGCTTGAGGTTACAAAGCAATGAAAATAAGCAAAATCCTGGAACTGTATGATAGGTCAAATGTAACTGCAAAAGATTTCCATATTTTTTTGAAAGTCAATACAAAATGTGTTGAATTCCTTAGAGAACAAACAACTGAATCTAAAAATGGGCTATTACATCTCTAAGCATATAATTTACTTTACAAATGTAAGCACACACATATTCACTATCCTGTGGGAAAGAACCAGAACAAGTACACAAGGGAATTCTATTTCATTTCAGTAGAAAAGTAGAGTATTTCTATGCATTGAAATTTTTCACTATAGAAATAAAATGACTCCAAATAGTCCTTGTATTCAAAGTTGCAGAAAGCATTTCAATCATATATATTCTAGATAAATAGTGTCAAAATTTGTTTTTTTTGTAATAAATGACTCATGATTGAAGGTTTTAGAAAATCTGAATTAAAAAATTCACACATTTTAAGTAATTTCAGTCATGCATTTTCTTTAACTCTTCTGTGAATTTCTCTATTAAACATGCATGTAGAAAACATGAGCTCATTTCTTTTTTAATACTTGGCTTAGTTTCTTTTTTTCATGTAAATGCTATAAAGCTACACAGTAATCCATTTGTTGAGTACCAATCATCACTGTAGACTCAAATATTGTTAAGTAGCACAAAGTAAGGAAAGTCACGCTCCTTGCTGTTTACCTAACATGATCATGTACAGTCTTGCTGATGAAAGTCAATATAATGTAATGTTTTATAAAATATGATTAACATAGTGGTGATACTTCTGATTGACTACAAGGTGTTTTTTTCTTTTTTAAATTCAGAAAAAAATGTCCTTGAGAAAGGTAAAAAGAATAAAGCATGTGAGATGTTTTCAAGAATTTCATCCTGTCTTATCTGTTATTAATGAGTTTTATAGAGAAGAACGTATGTTAGCATTAATAATAGTACCTAAAGCTATTATATTTCCAGGCTTATTATATGCTTAGGTTTTTCCTAAGTCCTTTACAAGCATAATAACAATTAATCCTTACAACACTCAAGATACTTCTGATTTAGAAAAATAGCGTTTGTTTAGATTAGGTAACTTGTCTAAAGTTACATCTTTTAACTGATATCAAAAAGTTGTGATGCAATTTTGATGTAATCTCAAACACTATGGTCTTGTTATGGCTTATGTCTAGATGTCCCCCCAAAACCTCATGCAGTCATAGGTGGGGCTTTTCAGAGGTGGCTGGATCTGGTGTGTGTGATGCTGATATTAACTGTGTGTGATTACTAGCAGTCCAGTGATCGGTTTAGCAGTTTTGAAAGTGGATAATGAGCAAGCACATCAGTGTGGGTGCTACCTGTCCTAAGGGCATGTAGCCTGGTTACAATATAAGAGACAGAAAGACTTCTTGACTACTTTACTGCTAGCTGCCGTCCGCCTTCCACCTGCCATGAATGGATACCCCTCTGCTGTACCACTTTGTCATGATATCAGCTGATTGTGGACTAAATCTCTACAAACTGTGAGACAAAATAAATCTTGCCTTCTTTAACTTTGACTGTTGGGTGTTTTGTTTCAGTAATGAGATCAAAAGTAAGACATCGCATTGGGCTTATTTTTAGATAGCCATGTATGAAGTAAATAATGATTTTAAATCCCTATTAAGTGTTTAGAACTGTTCTGGGAGATATTGCAAACAGATAGAGTGTCAGGTCTTTGCTACTGTTCTTCAATCATGATGCAATTGTTTAAAAATAGCTCCTGGTAGGTTAAATTTAAAACTGAGTGATGATCATAAGCTATTTAAAATTATAGCTGTCCTGCTAATTAAGAGATTCTGTATGCATTTATAACCATTCTTCTGATCATGAAGTGCTAAAATATCTCAACTACTATCTACATCCTGTAGACAAGGAAGGCTGTAGACGAGACAAGTTTACGTTTGTGTGCTATTACCTTGTTCTTTTATTTCATTGTGGTTATTTAATTTAGCATTGGATATCTGGGTATTTAGCAAAGCCATTCTCAAGAATGGAGTGGTAGATGTCAATAAAACAGAAACCTAGCTGAAGGGTAAAAATATAGCAGAATAATAAGCACCTCCTGCTTACTATATTTTCTTAAAAAGGTAACATTATATTTTTAAGAGTATAATAAAATGAAATGTTCATACACAGTGTATATAATGCATGAGGGTAGGTAAGGAAGCAATCTCAATGTCTATGATAGAGAACTGAGAAAAATAAAGTATGGTTAATGAATGTGAAAGATTAATTTGAAGAAGACAGACATAGAGACATGCATGGAGAATAGTCATCAGTCTACACGAAAGAAATATGCTGATGTGAAGAACATTAAAAGCTTTATCATAAAGCATTTCTATAAAATATGAATATGTGGAGAAAATTCTGTGGTGATTTAATGCAACTTTATATTTCATTGACCACCCGCTGTGCTCCAGATTCTAGGTGTCTGGCATGACAGTGGAAAAAAGAAATCAAATCAGGTGAAGTAAACGTCTCTGATAGTATTATCAGTACATTGGGAGAAACAAAGTGTCAGGTTAGCTCAATAAACAATAAGTGGTCATTATTATAAAATAATCTTTAAAAAGTAGATAGACTAGAAATACGAAGTAGATATAACTTACAATCAAATATTATTATTAGGCTACTTTTTTCTACTTGAATAAAAACTTCTGTATATTGCAACATGTCAGATTTTGTTTTCAAAGTAATACTAAGTGTGAATACAAATACACATCAAATAACTTCAAATGTCTACTTTTGGTTATTGAGGGGGATATAGAATTGAGGTATCAGCAAAAATTAAATAAATGAATAAAATAAGAGATGTTCCACAGATCACTGATCATTGTTTCCTAGAAAATGGAGAATATGATTTATCTAAACTCTCTGTGAAATACATTCACTTATTCTGTTTTGCCCCTGAAGAATTGAGGGATACAATCTTTAACCTAACAGATTTACCAAATTAAACCTAACAGATTTACCAAATTAAACTAAAAATGCTCCACTGACTTTTAATTTTATGTAAACAGTAAATACAAATTCTTTATGTAAGTATGTTGCATGCACTATTTGAAATTCATAAATCATGTAATATCAATAATGGAATAAGAATTGCTGCTCATCTGAAATTCACATTTAACTGAATATCTGATATTTTATGATTCAAGGCCACATTCGAACACTGTCCATTACATTTCTAGTTTGAGTAAATGTCTCCTCTGAAATGTTGAGAGAATATTGGCATTGAAGGGAATAAACTGAATGTCACCCTTTTGGGGTCTTAGAAATTTTTTTTAATTAGCTTATAGAAAAGAAAGAGACATAAACTTGTGCTTTATTTCATTAATTAAACAGAGATCTGAGTTGAAGAACGGAGCTTAAAAATTTATAAAAGCTTTGCTAGTGCATAAAGTTACACAGATAATAAGCCTTTATAGAATGTGAATAGAATATTATTGCAAATTCCCTTTAAGTGAAAAATTAAAGCAATGTATCAGTTTTGGACAATTGATTAGAGAGGATGATTGCATTACTAAAAGAATCTAAAAAGAATTCCAGAAACTGTCCTACTGCAATGCTGAATCTACTTGACAGAGGAAAGGAAAATCCACTCCACACATAGTACGGAGTTTACCTATGTCAGAAAACAGTGAATGAGCCAAATTCTTACTGTGCAGAAAAAAAAAATAATAAGTATTCTAAAGGAATAAAAATCAAAGCTGTGAAACTATACAAAAATACAGAATGTCTTTATGCCTGAGAGAAGAAAAGCAATGAGCAAAGTCCATATAGTATCATAAAACACATATAATTTTAAACCATATTAAAACTAAGGCAAAAAGTAAGTGAAGTCATGCCATCTAATATTCCTCAAAAACTTCTGAAGACAAAAAAACCCCAACAAATTCTAAGCTACATTAGAAAATCTATTTGAAAACTACAGGTAATCAAAACAATCCGTAGACAAAAAGGGGAGCAAAACCAAACAATCAAAAGACATCAAGTTCAGTAAGAAAGACAATCCCAGCAAGCCTATATTTTTAAGAGAGTAAGTGATGAGAAATATCTTATGGATGTGACTAGATAAACTGAAAACAAATATTTCACAATTGCAATAAGGATTATGCAAATTAGGATAAAAACAACATACACTGGTTTTACCAATAGACTGATAAAAATAAAGAACTATGACAAGATCAAATATTAGTTAGGCTGAATGTCCATGTAACTATTAAGCACTGCAGAAGAGAACAAAAAATACATGCACTGTGAAAAATAGTAAGACATTATTTTGAAAAGTTAAACATACACTGAATCTCTCAATAATTCCACCAATTAAAAGTAAAAAATTTGCCTTTACACCAGGTCCTTATGAACTTTACTTTCTCTGTGTGACTGCTTCTTCAAGAACTATGTACAAATGCTTTCCTTTTGCTTGTTCTCATGCATTCTTTAACCTTTTTATGCTTTTATTTTGTCTTTTTCCTTCTTTATTTAAAAGCAAGCATTCCTTCATTGAATAAAGAATTATTAAGTTGTCATATATTTAGTGCACAACAGCGAATTAGATAAACTTGCCTCTTAACCCTGTACTTTTGCTTTCCAAAAAGTAATTAAATGGTCAGTACATAGACAAATAGATTCAGAGAGCTGTCAGAGCAGACAGCACATGAATGAACCAGCTTTTGGTGGGAAAAAATGGAAGTACTACAGGTTGCGAGAAGGGTACTAGTGAGTAGTTCATTTCTTAAAACACTGAATTCCTGACATGGATACATGTACATACACACACATATCATCTTTCCTGTAAGATTCCACAGAGGAGAATCTATTTTATTTATCTTCCAGGTCATAGTCAACTTCCATTGTATGCTACTAATGGACCATAAAAATATTAGATAAGTCAATATGTGTGGTAATCAGATGTGGTTATTTTCCCTCTGGGTTGCTAAGACTGTAATGCTTCAAACTGGCTCAAGTATATTTCTATACATTCTTTTCATGTGAAAAGGTAAATTATCCCTTTTTCTCTAGTGATTGATTAGTATCATGTGGACATTTATCTAATAGAATCTATGTGATACTTAACATGGGCCTTAATTTTAGAAATTAAATTACAAGTCAACATTAGGGATCAATAAATTTTAGATTGTATAAACACATACAGATAACCCTTCATAGTGGTCATCTGTGTTTTCATAAGCATTACCTTAAGATACTTACGGTAAAATGAATTGTCATTTGTATCTTTGCAATTACAGTTTTAATATAAATAGTTTGATGATTCTATAGAAGATATTATATGTTGAACAAGTAGCCTGTTTCTTATAAGATTTCAAGATCTTGTTCAGCAACAGAAAAGCTAATATTTCAGAAAGCCAATGCTCAATTACAAACACTAGTCATTTATGAAACTACCTATGTTTCCTTCCGTGTGTCAAAGAGTTTCAACTTTTAAAGTGCTGACTGTGTTGCAAGGCGCAATAAAACAAAACGAATGGACAAATGTATGGTCTTTCATATTTTATTTTTCATTTTCTTGTAATTGACACTAACCTATTTTCATAACCTATGAATACTCTGAGGCTATTATAATTTGAAATCTATTTCTGATGACCACCGTAAAGAAAGAGAGAAAACGATACAGGCTTTAAAATTCCTTATTTCATCTTAAAATATTGTATAATGGAGAAATTGTTCATTATTTATCTTATCCTTGTTCATTACTTATCTTTTAATTTGGCTAACAATGTCTTTAGACGTATGAATCATTTTTATATTTATTTTAAATATATTTTTTTTGATGATTGTCTCTATTGCTTAAAAATTTTGAAGAGATAGGTTATAAGTTTAGGAGTTCAGAGATCACAAAAAATAATTACCTAATTGCCATTGTATTGCTAAAAGTTTTAGGTTTACAATTACTCTTTATTGACTTTCATTAATTAACAATTTTAGTTTCTGTTTCTTTCTTGATTTTATTTTGGTAAATGTTGTAAATGATCATCTAAATGATTGCCCTTTTAAAAGGCAACCCATATTTTCAGCTCTGTTTTGTTTCGTAAGTGTTTTGTGTTTTATTCTACACACATTCATTTCACAGGTCTGCACACACATATAGATTATTATTTTATAATTTTTCTACTTGTTTAAGTATTCTTTTATATACCATAGTTTATAAATTATGACTTTCTGATGTTTTAATATTTATAACTCAGCATTTTAAAAATGTATTTTGAAGTAAACTTTAGAATATGCCTGACATCAGCTGAGTTACATTTCTCTTTTATTCTATGTTGGTATGCTTTGACAGGGTGGTTTGGAGAAAACTAGCAATTTAAATAATTTGGTCTTTTGGGATATTCTCAACTGAGTCCTTTATTGATTTCATCATCACTAAGGATGATTGAAAGAAACTTACTTTTGTGAATTTTCTAAATAATAATTGTTGTCAACATAAAATGATATGTGGCCCCCAAAATAAAACTTTCTTCAACAAAAGGAACAGTAAATTAAGTATTGATTCTTTAACTTGAATAAATGGTATGTTTTACTTATGGGCATGATTATTCATAATCAAGTAACTTGGAGTACGTAAGTCTACTGATGTCTTCAGAGTCATCTCGAGGATTCTTTTAAAATGACACTGTCATATTTTCTCAAAGTAGTGATGATTTGAAAGTAGAAAGGGAGAAGCAACAGAACCAGGTACTTACTAATAGGAAACTATCGTTGTCCCACTGCCAGGAATACTGGAGAGTGAAGGGCATGAGAAAAGAAACTAGGGAGAGGAAACAGGAGGGACAGAGCAGCAAGAAAGCAGGAGACATTCAGAGGTGGGCATCAGAGAGCAAGGGACGGGATGGCATCTTCAGTTCGGTCTGTCAGAACTTCAGGCATCCATGCCTCAAAAGCAGGAGGAGTTTGACAGACAATCCAGCATAGCGCGCTGCTAGGCAGATGTTTTATTCTAACAAGGGGTGCCACATTTAAATATAAAGCTATTTGCTTTGTGCGAAACTGAAACTGAAACATTTGTAAAGGTTTCTTTGTACTGTTTCTAATCTATAATTTAACGGATTTGTTCCACGAGAACACACATTTGCTGAATGTCATGGGAATGGTTTGAAAAGTCTAGGTGTCAGCAAGCTAGCCTCAGAACCCAACACCAAAATGAGGCAGCACCTGTGTGCAGAACACACAGACCTACCCACAAAATGGGCAGTGTTTCAGAAGGCAGGCATCTCAGCCCTGGTTCTGTTTCTCACACACGCTGCCTTTTCGTGTGCTTAAGACAAGCCTTCAAACCTCTGGTTACATTTTGCACAATCAAGGGGAATTAATAATACCAATCTACATGTCCATTTCTTCAGAATTGCAGCCTATGATCCATCCTGTGAATAACTCATACTACTGATCTTTCTGATCAGTAAGATGAATGAAAAAGGCAAAGGACTGCGGTTTACATCTTCATAGAAATTGGCATTTTTTTTTCTGAGTAGTTAAAATAAATAATTCCTTTAGTCTTATTCATTGCGTCCTGCAAGCAATATTTGTGTGTGTGTGTGGGAGTGAGATGTACTGCATCTACCTACCTTTGATGTTTGGTCTAGTTTGGGGGCTGCTCTTTTGACAAGCTTTCAAAAGCCCCCTACTATGAATGTCGAATTAAGTACGCTTATGAATATGCATGAACATAAACCTTCCATACTCATTTTGGTGGCTACTCACTGTGCTGGGTTGCCCTGGAAGCCATTCCAAATGGTTTTGATTTTGCGTTTGAGATTCTTAATGGTGGTAATTATCTGTTGCAGCCATGCAGTACCAAATATGATGCGTGTTAGAGATACTTTAAAAAATAATAATAAAAACGACTGAAGATGCTAATTCCCACATTTTAGTTCCTACAGGGCAATTAGCCCCTAGTAATGATGTTTATATTTATATGCAAATGTTTCAGGAAAAATGAATCTTAACAGAGACTTCATATCAATACTATTGGGAGAGGAGAACATTCCATCTGTCTGTAGAAAATGCCTGCCATTAGCTCTACGTGTAGTCTATTTCTGTAATAGAAACTATTTAATCTTAAGTAATTCATTCTTCATTTTGTGTTATTTTCCCTTCCTTCTGTTCTTTTATTAAGACTCTTAACTAATGTACAGTGTGTGCAGCTCTTCAGGGCCTACACTTAGGTGCTTTGCCACATTTTCTTCTGAGTATCCTCTGTTCTTTGAATTATTACCTAATATTCTCACCACTTCTCATTTCGGAATAATAATTGAGTAACCAAAGCAGACTTCTCAGGGGGCACTTCCTGGTTAATATCTTGTTTTAGGGATGCAGCAAAATGCAAAAGTAGAACTATAATAAGAAGCAAACTTCTGCATTACAGCTGTAGCTTTTGATTAGCTTTAGGCTAATAATTTTTAAAAAGGAATGAAAAGGCAAAGTAAAAAGATGAAAATCCTTATGCATATGCAGAAACTGAAGCTTCAAGATACATCCTGATTCTTAACAGAGACCCAAATCCACCTCATATGGCAATGCTTCCTGCTCCAACACAATTTTTTACATGGAAGGTCTTGTTATAAGTAGTAATTTCCTTCTGCATTGCCTTCGGTTCTGCCAGAAATTTCAAACTATCCTGTGGCAATTGTGTTACTTAGGCTGTGTCATTGAAAGCAATGCTGGCTTATCTTAAACATATTCTTTCGCAGAGGAATGAAGTGCACATCCATTATTTTACTTAAGGACCAGCATCAGTTACACACTTTGAGACAAGCAAATAACTATTTCTTTTTCTCTATGAAAGATAGAGAATTGTCAATTCGTGATCATGGAAATTAAAATGATGAACTGAATGCAAAACAACAGAGGTCTACTCAGTACTGTTAAACCACTTCACATTTCAAATTCTATTTATGATAATGGGAAAAAGTAAAAAAAGAAGCATGCCATGATGACTGTGTCATATTTACAACAGCTCTACAGGAAAGATCACTTTAAGAATAGTACCATGTAAAGCTAATGGGAGAACTGATGTAACTCACATGCTTAACCAAAGAGAGATACATGATAATCACCTACAACTCTCCATCGTGCAAGACCCTGAGGTCAGGACACTCATGGAAACACCTTTTACCATTTAACCTAGAAGGAACTGGGAAGCAAGCCATCCCTTACTTTCTAAATAAGAACCAAAATGCCTCAAATAGCACCCTATTTCAAAACACAGATGCTCACTGTCACTCACTGTCAAAACCTGAACTAGAGCAGTCTGGGAAAGGGAGCTTTTCAGCACCCTGACAGTGGAAAATCTCATTAGAAACTCTTGAGATTTATCTGTCACTCTGACGGGATAATTTGATTTTAAATTCCATCACTGCTAGCCCTAATTTTTAAAATTAAATTGAAAAAAAAAATGTGACTTCTTTTTCCCCTTGTAATGAATAATAGGATCATATAAATCTAAATCAAGTTTGCCATTAATCAGAAATTACAGGGAAAAAAAATTGGAAGAATTTCAGAGCTGGAGAGAAATGGAACAGTTCCCTCTCCCTGACTACCCCTGTGATGGAACTGGAAGGGGATTAGCTGAAAGAGATTCCTTATGAGTTTCAATTTAGTAAGTCAAAAGTTTTCTTATCAATGCAGAATTTTAGTACTTGCTCAGGAAATCTAGCCCCTTTCAAAAGAGCAGTACTTAGTCAAATCACACACTGAGATTCTTTTGTGTGTTACTATCATAATTCACTTGTGAATCAGAGTCTTCCAGTCAGGAGAAAAACCACAAGAAAATTCATAAACATGCTCTGACTTGTGGGCGTGTGAGTCTTACAAAACCCTGGTCCCTTGTCTTACGCTTTCAACACACAAGAAATTTACGGCCAGTGATAATATTCTTTCAGAAGATGATCTATTTGAAAATTCTTGGTTGCTTCCTCAGTCCCATTGCTATTTGGTACCTCAAAATTCAAGTATCTTGGTTGGAAAGTGAAAATCTAACAACTCATTAAAAAATAGTAGAATTATATCTAGACCAAAACTGGACAGGATGTAATATGCTGAGAAGTGCCTCTTATGTTTCTGGGTGACATACTTTATACACTTTCCCAGTATTAAAATTTCTAAGAAATGAAGACTTAATGTCATCTTGCTTGTTAGAGAACCAGGGTCACGAAAGGTGAACAGCAGAATTTTTTAATATGAAACCAAGAAGTCAAGGGTGCCTTTACGTTTAGCCTCTTCATTTAGTACAATCCACTCTGATTGGCTCATCTTCTAACAAAATTGCCTCCCAAACTGTTTGCTTTCTCTGCAAAGGAGATAGGTTTCTTGCCAGGCACTGTCACTCTTTAAATCTCACCTCCAGCTTTCCCATCGCCACATTAATTTTTCTTCCAAATAAAAGAACAAAGGAGTAAACTATACAGTTATTTATTAAAGCACCATTGTGTTACCTAGGAAGTGGGCAAGTATGCAATAGCCACTTCCTTAACTGAGACTTAGAACCAAAATTCTAGTTGCACACTGTGAGCATCCTCGTTCTGTTACCTGGAACATGATAGGCATTTAAATGATTTAACATATCGACGGTTGTAAAATACAGCACACTTTCTATCTGGTAGTCTAGACAGATAAAGACTTTTAATGATGGTTTTCATTATTTCTTAGTAAACCTCTGCTTAAATTCCTTAAATATGTATATATTTGCTTGCAGGTAGATATTGTATAAATTACAATCAGAAATGACCATACCTCTACTACTAAATATGAATTATGAAAATTTGGCCAAGAAGTTTGACTCAACATTTTTATCATTTTTAAAGAAAAATATAACAATAATTATTTTAGATGATGGCTTTTCATAATGCTCAAATTTCATAATAAAGCAATAAACTGTATTCCATTTTTCCTTACAATGTCATTATGGAATATGTGGTAAGTAGACCAAGTACAAAATGCGGAAACACTCACCTGACAAATATCTTCTGATTCCCCTCCGGATCAGCTGATTACTGAAGACCTAGAATGGCTTCCACAGCAACTTCCTACCTGTTAGAAGATATGAAATTGAAAATTAAAGAATAAATGGTAAATAATGTTAAATTGTCAACTTTTAATGCCTCACACAAAATACACAATTTAGGGGCTGAGGATTTAGCTCAACGGCATAAGCACCTGCTTGCAAATGCACCTTTGTGAGTTCAATCCCCAATACCAATGAAAAAAAAACTACACAATTTAAAAGTGAAGAGATTCTTTTTAAGCTTATGTTTCCTGAGGGTTGAATTCATGGTGATCTGATTTCAAGGAAGAAACCTCATGTTTGAGAGGCCCAGCAGGAGAAAGCTGTTTATTTCATGGCAGTCAAGACACAACACAAGGAAAAATACCAGCAAGCCTTGTGCCTCCAAATGCATGCCATCAGTGACCTCTATCCTACTGGTCCCCATCTCCTAACAGCATATTCAACTATAAATATTAGTGAATAGTGCACTGCTGAGCGTAGTGTCCCATGATCCAACCCACTCTCCAGATGTCAGTTATTTCAGTCAAGGTAATAATAAAGTTCACTTATCATAATTTTCACATTCTCTCAACATAGTTCATTATGATATAAATTATTCCTCACTTATTTTCCTAGTTATTTGTCAAAAATAATAAAATTAGATCATAGAAAAGTAACAGGAAAATGGTTTCATAAAACATATTCTCTTAAATGCCTTCATCCGAGATATTTTCTCTTTTATTCACAGACAGACGCCTCACATTTTTACCTGCACCCTCACTGTAGCTGTGACAAGTCAGTCAAGGTCCACCGAATCCAATTAGAGAAGTTTTCTGGGAAAGGAATTTTGCTTCTTGACAATATTAGGGCAAAGTACATGCACGCTGTTTTAGCTTTAAGGAGGGAAGTGGTAGCTACCATCATCTTTAGTCTGTGGCTTAAACCTCTGTCGTAAAACAATGACAGGCACAAGATACCTGTCAAGCTCTGCTGGCACCAGCCATTGGTTATTCTGTCCTACAAGGCAGCAGACTGTCTATGCTCTGTTGCATAAAATCAGGACGATGTTTAGGGTTTAGACATATTCAGAACAGTGGACAGAGAAGTCAACATTCTCTGTTGTAACTGAAGGAGTAGAATTCTGTGAACCTTGTGAGAAAGGAATTTGAACAGTGTTTGCCATGCAGAGACCTAAATGTTATGCACATTCGGTTCACTCCAGTAAGCCCTGATGAGCCTGCTCCGGTATACCTTGTTTCCTTCTCTCATTACACAATATGTACCATTTACCTCATTATCTTGAATGGCACAAGCACAATCCTTCAAACCGGCTTTCCTTCGTCAGGGCTTTGCTATCTACACTGTCCCGCACCAGCAGCAATTCAAAAAGCAACAAGTATAAATATGCCAAACTTTGGCTGATTTATCATTCTAAGACTCTGAAGGCAGAGTGTCTTCCATGAGGGCATTTTTGTGTTCTTTTCAGACTCATCTGTTGGGTGCTTTATGCTTCCTCGATTTACTTTGTGCTCTCATTCCAATGCATATAGTCTGATACTATGTTTTGCACACAGTCTTGCATCTATCTGCCTTTTAATCCACTTAGAAAAATTCGAGCTGTTTGTTCTTTGCCATGTTCTGAGATGTTGCTTTCTCAGAACGCTTCTGGTTTACCTCCTGAGAGTTAACTGCTTTCTCCCACAGGAAGTTTACATACGTCTGTGATGCATCTGTTTAACTTCTCTCATCCCTACTGAAATGAGAGACCTTAGGTCTCAGTCCCATATCACTGTCTTCAATTCAGCAGTGTATAACACACATGACGTGCATAGGGTCTGAGAATACAGACTTTTGCTTATCTTTCTGCAGATAAACTTTATCAAGTTGGTACTGAGAGTTCCCAGTACTTACAGATATATGAATTTAAATGCAAATCCAGAGCAGCAAAATCCTGATGAGACACTAACATTCTCACTCCACAGCTACACACAGTGACAAATTCTATCACTTCTTCTGCACTATATCATGGACAAACAAAAGTGTTCATTATAACCACAGCACAGGGTTCTAGGACCCTGAAAGTGTCATAGACGCAGCAGGACATATTCACATATATTCCCCAGTTTCAGCAAAGCATTTTGTGTTGAGTATTCACATGTTTTAAAAGGCCATGCCTGATTGACAGTGGATGGTAATGGATGGTATGTATAAGATAAGATTATTTTATTTCTAAAAGTCCAGTAGCTGTCCAATTATACACAGGCAAGTGCACTGTACAAATTTCTTCCATTCTGAATTTAATCTTTCTAGGTACTGCTAGACAGATATTTGTTCCCATTAGGTTCATATTTTCACAGCTAACATTTGGTAAATGATATCAGTGAAACACTAAGGCTGAGCTTTGTTTGTTCATGTTAAAGGAGACCACATGAAGTGAATCATATAATTATATCCATTCTTTACTTTCTATCCCATGCTGTACATGAACCATTACTTGATCAACATGCAGGAGAAATGCAAAGGAACTCTTCAGCTTTTGTAATGCTCTTTTCTACCTTTCAAAATTGAGTGGCTTTAAATAATCCTCCTGAAACTTCATACTTCACGCCCCTTCAAAGCCTGATGCCCACACATGGCAGCATTAGAGGAAGGATTATTAAAGACCCCCATTGGAACCGTGGCCTATTCATTTTCTGTGTAAACCATGGGGTTCCTATGCAGACAGTGATATGCCAACACGAACCCAGACAGCTGCATCACTAAAGCTGCTCGGAGTGCAGGTGGGGAAACAGCTTGTGATATTAACAAGACTAGATCCTTCTTGTGGCTTTCTATAGCCTTTATTTAAAATACAGAAAAACGCTTTCAAAGACTTATTTATAACTGTATCAAGCACAGATTGCACCAACATTATGCTGCAATGAGCACATGTGTTATTCATACTGATATTAAGTATTTTTTTTCTTTTTTGAAATAGCCAAAAAGAAAAAAGAAAAACAGTATTTCCTGATGATTTCAGATAGGAGTTACTAAAACTATATCAATGGGACTATGTTGGGAAAAATAGCTTTTTTGGGAATTTAAGAAAATCATGAAAACAAACAAGCAAAAAGATTCAGAGTAGAAAAATTGACACATTAAAAATGAAAATTTTAAACAAAGGTTTTCATGAATAACATAGCTGTCACATGCATTTTAAATCCTTCATATAGATCAGTAATTAAAGTAGATCAAAAGTTCCATAGCACTATGAGCTTGTGTTTTCTCCTTTTGCAGTTCAATAAACTTTGGCACCATAGTTCATACTGAAAATATGTTCATTGTTTTCCCTGAAATTGTAGGAATCTACTGTGTACCATAACCCTGTCAACTCTTGCATCCAACATAAAGGTACCCAAAGGCAGCCACCCACATACTTAAGGAACAAATGATCGTTAAGTGTAGATAAAAATGAAAAGGGACAATAATAACTAATTATGAACAAATTAATGCCCTCTTTATTATTTATTATTGCATGCACAGTCTTCAGACATGTTCTGTAAGACAGAGTGGTGGCAAATGCCTATGAGCCCAGTATTCTTTAAAGCATTAGAAGCAGAAGCACAAGTGTGAACCCAGGTAGGCAACTGCATGGCTTACCAAGAACCTGTCTCAGTAATAAAACTGGCAATATTACCCTGGAAAGAATGTCTATGATCAAGAAATCAACCAATAACAAGTGCTGGTGAAGTTGAGGGGAAAATGAAACATTTTTTTCATTGTTGATAGGTATGTAAACTGATGCAATCACTATGGAAATCAGTATTCAGATTACTCAAAAAAAACTAAACATAGAGATTATTTTTGATTAAGTCATTTCCCTTTTAAGTAACTTCGCAAAAGATTTAAAATCATACTGCAGTGATGTATGTATATCCATGTCTACACTAGTAAATTCATAATAACTAAATCTTGTAAATAGCCTATTTCATGCCCATTGATGGATGAATGGATTAAGAATGTGTGATATTTATAAACAATGGGAACTTCTGTGCCATAAAGAAACATAAATATAAGGAATTTATAGAAAAATGGATACATCTTGGGAACATAATGTTAGTGAAGTAAATTAGATACACAAACTTCAATGCTACATGATTTTCCTTATATGAAAGAATAGGGAAAAAAGCAAGATTACAAAAAAAGGTACTAAATTCTAAGTATATTCCTGGTATCAGTCTTTAGTGTCATGCTAATATAGTATGAGAGAAAATTCTGCAGGATTTCCATTTCTTTGGATATGTGAAGTTCTTCATTGTTGCTGTGTTCATGGTCTATTTTAAAATTTAAAAGTTCCCATAATACAAAACCTATGAAGATAGAGAATAGCTAAGTGGTTGTCCAGATTTAGGAGGGATTATCGATGTTATCAGGAAGTGTGATTTAAGGATAACAAAAATGATCTAAACAATGCTAATAGCAATAAAACAATGGGGATGTAGTTTAGCATGCCTCCACTGCATTTCTTCTACTCACAGTAACACCAGGAAAAGACTGACAGACAGACAGAAGGAAGAAGGAAAAAAACAAGGAAAGGAAGGCAGGCAGGCAGGCATGGTAAGTCTCTGCATTCTTTTTATTCATCCTTATGATGAAAGGCAAATGATGACCTACCTTTTGTGGTTTTCCCAGGAACTGAAAAACAAGCGCAGTAATCAACATATTTGATAAGGGTCTGATCATAATAAACACTCAGGAATCTATTACCATCTTTCTATGGTAGTTTGTAGGAGCTGGAGAAACTGGGATGGCATTTATGAAAGAGCTATGCAGAACAGAAGTGGGTTTTTTCCCATTGCATTCAGAGTTTAAAAAGATTTGGTTTATTAACTGAAGGGGAAAAAAGACTGTCTAGCTGTGGAGAAACAGAAACTACTGAACAATGTTTATGAAACTATGAATGAATAAAAGATCCATTCAGAAAGTGATAATCATAAGAGATACAGTAAATAGAGAAAAGTGACTTTATGTAACACCCAAATGCTAAATTGGAAAGGGGCTTTTATTCCTTTCCTTTAAGGAAATTTTGAACTGTGACTGTTTCAAAGGCCCTTCTTCCTGTCCATGTGTCACCACATTCTCTTAGCTTTAAGTTTCCAGGGAACTTTGATTTAGTGCTGGTAATTTATTGCTTTTAGAGCCTTGGGTTTGAATTTACTCTCTTGGTGTCTCAGCTTTCACAATGTTAGAAAATTTTTCAGTTTTAAATGATTCATACTTTATCTGCAAGTGGTGGTAAAGATAACAGTTAACTGATGACACCATTAAAATTAGAATATAAAAGAGTTATATTTCATACTGAATATGAAAAAAAATATTTTTGAAATGAACCAGGTCAATAAAAATCATACTCTTAAAGAAAGCTTGAATTACCATTTGAGAGATATTGACTCACACTATGTTTCTTACAGAGAGAGTAATGAATTACTTCAATAATCTAGCCAAATATCTCCAAGACAAAAATACTCATTTTAACAATGCAATATATATAAAATTTCAAAAGTGAGAAAATGTTTCAAGAAAACTAATAATAAATACTAATCCCAAAGATGATAATAACATATGATCTCATTTTCTAATTGCATATTTTGTAGTAGTTACTCCTTTTGAATGAGGAAAAAAATAAAGATTAATCAAAACCTCCCCAAACAATATTAACAACTATACTTGTAACTATTATAACGTCACCCTTTTGCTCCATTCATCCATGACTATCTACAGAGTACTTCAAGAAATGATTAATTTCTGTTTACAGAAGTAAATTCCTTTTTCCCCTGAAGAACTGAGAATGTATGAAACAAATGTTTAATGTTTTTGCTTGAGGAGTTAGGTTTAAAATTTATTTTCAAAGGGAGGAGCAAAAGTAATGGAACCTTGTGTAAGAGGGTGTTCTAATAAATCTCAGAAAAGAGAGAAGAGATAGTTAATGATAAAAACAAACCCACCATCTTCCAGTTATCAGTCCTTTGCTTTGCCCTTTTGGCATATGAGTAATCTAATATAAAATATAAGTATTGTATTGCATATTACATTAATTCAAAACATGACAGGAAGGGCAGACAAGTGGCTGTTTTAGAAATGAATAGAGCTCATGAAGTATTTAATAAGTATCGATTCTGATTTCACCAGGGGGTAAACTACTAGCTGGTACTAAGTTAAGCATTTTTGAAAGCTGCATCAAACTGTAAGGTCAGTAGCTCAACCAATATTCAGTCATGAGCTACTGGCTCAATAGTATTATAAATTCAAGGCAGAGACACATTCAGATTGTCTCTCATTGGCTACAGAAAATATTTGGAAATTACAAAGATCATCTATTTGAAAACAAAGCATGGGTGCAGGGCTATCGTTGACAGTCCTTGTGTAGCAATGTAGAGATGAGACTGTAATTTACTGCTGTCACTGTTAGACCAAAAGGATATTTTTGCCAATGTTTTAAACCTCTCAGAAAGGCCACTTACGACATTTCATGAAACTTGACTCCATCCTGATTTCTCTCTCTCTCTCTCTCTCTCTCTCTCTCTCTCTCTCTCTCTCTCTCTCTGTTATTTTCACTATTTAATGCACCATCATAAAGACTAGGTACTGTCTCAGAATAAGAATGAGAAAGATCTTAGGAGTAACACTACTTTTGCTGCATTTTTAAACTGTGTGCTTATATGTCAGTCTCTTTGGATGTCAATGTTCATCTGGGCTTTGATGTTTATCAGGCTAAAAAGTTAGCTGAACAGGAAAAGGTGATTTAATATCTTCTGCTTCAAAATGCTTCATAAAAAGTAGCTAATATATTGCCAATTATCCAAGCTAAGTTTTCTGCTTTGTTCTTCTTCACTCAAGACTTGCGCATAGGCACACTGAACAAGAAATGCGAGCCAAATTTAAATTGAACAGAGGGGGAAAGGTCCTGGAAAAATCTCCTTTTTCTTTTTGCCCTGAACTATTTATTTTGCTATGGACAATGTGACTTCTGCTTGGCAACCCTGCTTTGAGTCTGTACAAAGGCTTTTCCTTATTTCAACAACATGCTTCTCAGCAGATCAGAGTAAGTACACTTATATGCCAGGTTTCACACTCTTTGTAGTTGCATAGAATATATTCCTGAAACCTAATACTTTATTAAGCTGGTTGGATCTCACCATAGATTAAAGAAGAAAGTAAAACCTGTACGAATATGAAAGAGTATAAACACAGAGATAGGATGAGCAGTTTCAACAATATTACTTCCTTTGATAGACTTCATTTTAGGTTAATTTACCTAATGTCTCAAATGCTGATTGGTCACAGTTCTAACCACCATTTTTTTTTAAACATAGTTAAAAAGAAGAGCAGAAATAACCTAGCGCTTTCAAGGGGAAGACTTAGGAAAAAGTTCCTCGTCTCCATCACAATCCTCCACCATGCTTCACTTGAAATAAATACTGAGCATAGAAAAGTATTTTGCTTACCTTTAAAGTTACTGTGGATCTACTTATTCATATATTCAGGAAGAAAGTTAAGCTTTGAAGTGCTCTCAACCAGAGATTTCTTTCCCCTACCTTATGTACCTTATTCTTTTCTTTTGCTCATGACTTCCTTTGAAACTCACTTTTATGTATGATGAAAATAGAAAGCCTCTGAAGTAAGCTATATATTTCAGTTGCAAATGCCATTTATTTGATACTAGTACTAATTTTCTTATTGACCATTGTAAAATATGAATTTTAAATGTGCACCTATTTGGGTTTTCCTTCCAGTTTTGGAGGGCAGAGTTCTTCTACTTTCGCTTAGTAATCTTCCTTTAGTAAGTAAGATGAAAATTCCTATAAATTTTCACTTATAAAGTGATTAAAAATCTGGGAGTAAGTCAGGGAAGTTTAATCCAGCTGCCACAATGCAGGCATTGTGCAGGGGGTGGGGTGAGTATTGCTCAATTTTTTGTACACAGTTGAAGTGTTCCATTAACAATCTTTAAAATACATCTAGCAATAAAAATAAATTTAAATGTGTCCCTTGCATAATAACAAGACAAGATTAACAAATACTGTAATGATATGGAAGATAATTGAAAAGACACTAATTTTATCATCCAGTAATTTGGGCTGTGAAGGACTTGCAGGAGTATTGATATTTCCAGCCACAGATAAAAATAAATGTGCAGAACTTTATCTCTAAGAGAAAATTTGAAAAAGATAAATACACATAAGAGGAAAGAGGATCGTAGACAACTGGTATGGAAGAACTTTGTAAAGGGAATTGTATTATGTCTCTTCAGACACATAATCTTTAGATATAATGAAAACTTTTTGTAGCAGTTAATAGATAATGAAAAGCAAAAAGCTTCAAAGAAGAGGAAAATGGGAGGATTATGTAGAGACCCAGCAGCAGAGACCTTTGCAACAACACAGTGAGAAAAAGTCAGGAAACTGAGGTAGCACTTTCGAGATTTAACTTACCATCTCGTGGAGGGCTAGGGAAGAAGAATGGTACAAAGATGACTTCAGCTGAGAGAGTCCAGCTACACATTTGTGAGCTTTTTACGAGTAGCTATCATGAGCTATTTTAAGGGTCTGTATTACAGAGAGAAGGTACACAGTACCATAAAATGAAAACAAAATTAAAATTTTTATTACTAGGTAATGAAAAACAAAGGGGTTATATGAAGACAAATGTTAAACTACCATTGCTGGAGGGTAATTCAAATACATTTATAAACTGATTTTTTTTTTTAAGGATCCACCTAACTTTTGTCTCTGTGCCTTCTCAAGGAACTTAGAGGTAAAGTACTAAAGAATTACAAGGTTTTCCAAGATGTAAAGAGAAATGTATTCTACCAAAAGCATTCCTGGAATAAATGAAGCCATTGTTTCTCTGAGTGTCTTCAAAATATCAGATTACAGTATATAATCTCAATTCGTATGTTTTGCACAAGAAAACAGTATCAAGGAGCAGTATCCAGAAAACATACTGGTTGAAATTGAAAATGTCTAAGCTGGTTAAGTGCTATCAGATAGAGTTAGTTTAAAGAAAAAGAAGCAAATGTGTTTAGAGCAGGTACCTTCATTGTCTTCCCTAGGGAAGTGAGCTCACAACTACCAAAGGTAGATGGGTCACCAACCCTTGCAGGGACTATGTGTTTCACTGAGTAACCCATTACCTGACTGCACATAACCAGTCTACATGAAAACAAGCATGCAGGGCAAAAAACAAGTAAGCAAGGAAGGAGACAACAAGTGCAACCCCATGTATTTTGCAAATTGATATGTATGCTCCTTAGAAAACTAAGAGCAACAGAATGCAAGAATTATAAAGAATAACTCAAAGAAAATGGACAGCATTGAAAAAAGCGTTCTCAGGAAGATACATAAATTTCAACACCTGGCTCTTAGTGATGATAAAAAGGCAGTGATACCCAAGATATTGATAATAATTTAGAACTAATATATGAAATGAGGGAATAAAAAACAACTTACCATTTCCCCACCAACAGATTTATTTGATAATGTTATTTAAGTACATTATGTACTTAAGAAGTTAGTTTTTTTAGGAGGAGATTTCTCTACTCTGAGTGCATTCCCAGAAGTTTAAATTTTGAAGTTGTAAATTGTCTAATCCCCAACATCTAATACTAAAATTTCTAGCAAAAACTAAATTAATCTATTTTTCTTATATGGGATGGCATTAAACTTTTCTAAAATTTGAAGTGAGAAAACATAACGCATAGATAGTGAATATCAATCACATCATTGACAACATAAAATTACATCAGACACAATTACCTACATAAATCAATTATAGTATAACAATAATAAGAAAAGATTGAACACAGCAAATCAAGGTTTCAAATTTGAGTAATACTCTTGGTTGGTATATTTCACAGGTGACTTCATGATATTATATTAATCTCTCACTATAATAATTTGTGCTTGTCTCTGCTTGGAATTTTTGCTCAAAATAAGATAAAATTTCTATGAATATTAATGATACTGTTTCAATGAAAATATTAATGGGATAGTATATATTTAAAAACTAGATATAAGAAAAATTAAAATAACAACAATGAAGTCAGTATTATCATTGGAAAATCTTCCTAAGATATGCTCTCAATTAAATAGTAAAACTCTATCTTACAAATTCCTTAAGCAAATATATATTTGGAGATTCAAAGTATTGGAAAATTTTGACTCTGGAAAATATTTCCGTTGAAATAGCAATGTGTACTATAAGTTTTATTTATATATGTATATTTCAGTAAAAAAAATAATATAAGAAATGTGCCATGATCCACACATTCACACGTTGCTGCTGGAAATATTCTTCATACTTAAAATTTCTTGTAAAAATATTTGAAGATCAAATTGACTGCACATAAATAGTTATTGTAGCACCTCACAGTTTGTTAAAGTAGAAATATAAATATTGAAAAGACATAATTTTTAGATTCACCAACTCAACAAATAGGCACCTATTAAAATTACAAGTACATAATAGTGAAAATTATATTTGCAATTTGCATTATATAAACGTAAAGTATAAATTTAGATTATCTTGTTTAAATATGGAATTTTATAAAAAATAATTGTTTATATTCAAAAATGTTTGTATAGTGTTGATTTCACAACTCCAACTCAAGCAATTTTAAAAACACATACACTTATAAATACAAAAATATGTTTAATGTGTTTTGGATTTTGCTATTATTTATACATATATAGATATATAATATTCTTTAAAATATTCATTTTGGAGAACTTGCTTTCATCACTTGACCATATGCTTGAAATCTTTTCTGTACTTACATACTTGCGTGTATATAGCTTTTGTTTTAATGGGATTTTAACCATTCTATAACACAGACTCATTATATTTCATTTATTCAGTAAAAAGTCATAAACATTAGATTTTTTGAGCTTTAGTGCAGAAGTTAAGTTCCAATATTGGTCTTTGCTCTTGGGTCTGTAGTTTTAGGTCCACATATTTTCTATGCTAAATGCTAAGAATCACACCATAGGACTATAAGGAGAATGTACTTGTAAGTTCACTGTTATGTAATGTCAGAAACCTTTTAGAAAAATGTAGTTTAATGGGGGAACAAAAGTCTCACCATACTTTCATTGGCAGTTTTTGATTATTTATAATATTGCTTGATGCTAATTTAGTGTGCATATATTTCAAACATATATTCTAAGAATTTAGAAGCCTTTTTTCTGGTAATATATATTTAACATAAAACGTTCCACTATTAAGTGTTTGTATAGGTATTTTGATCATTACGTGCATTCACCTGGTTGGAAGCACTCACCATTACCAAAATCCTCCTCAAGTGCTTCATCTTCTCAAACTGAATTTTTCTACCATTAAGCAATAACTTTGCATTGCCCCTCCTTGCAGGCACCTAAATCTTTCCTTCAACTATTTCTCTCCATGCGTCCTTATCCTCAAATTGCCTGCTATAAATGAAGTCATATAATATTCATCGTTTTATTTCTCACTTCTGGTACTAATATGACTTACATTTTAATACATGTCAGAATTCACTGTCTGATTAGTTACATAAAATCATTTCATTTTCTCCTATTCTTCTCGACATATTAACGTTATCCTGTGACACATTAACTAAAAGCCAGTCAAATAATTCAATGATGTTTCTTGATTGTTAAACAAATTGCCAAGCTAGGCATGATGGCCCATGCCTGGAATTTCAGTACTTGGAAGGCTGAGGCAAGAGGATCACTGTGAGTTCTAGGTCAGCCTAAACTACATCGTGCGTTTAGGGCCAGCCTGAACTACAAAGGCCATCCTGCCTCAAAAAAGCAAAGCCCAACAAACAAAACTAAGTTATTAATATTGGAAATTTTTCTCTGAGGCTCACTCTGATCAAGTTCAGCAGCCTCTAGTTATTTATTTAGGGCTAAAGAATCAACCCAAGGTCCTCATGCTGAATTACATCCCAGCTCTTTTTCCCACCTTTTGTGTTGAGACAACGTTTCACTACATTGTCCAGGTGGGACTTGAATTTATAATCCTCCTGCCTCCGTATCCCAGAGTGCTGGCATTACAGGTCTGAGGTCTGTGTCACTGTACCTGTCATTGCTATTAATTTTGATTATTAATTGAAAAACATTGTTTGCACAAGGTGAGATGGAAACTATGAAGAATGCCTACATTTTCTAAAAAATTTATTATAGTAAAAAACACATTGTCAAATACATTCTCCTTTAAATTCTCCACACACTATTCTATGATTCTTACCACCTTATTAATCTTTTTCCATGAGAGTCTTTACTGCTCTTTTATAGACTCCTCCATGTCTTTAATTAATTCAAAATGTTTACAAATCTTGGTCAATTTTTAGTTTGCAGAAAATCTAGAAGTCTCAGTGTCAGTCACTGAATAAGGTGGGTAAAGACAAATCACAGTGTTTTTATTTGACAGAAATGACCATAAAAGTTTGGATACATTGTACTCAAGACATCAAGGCAGCAATGCCACTAAAGGCATTTGGAAAGAGGACTTTGAGAACTGCTTAAGTAAGTGTCAAGAATAATGGGATTGGTGTTTGGAAGCTAGAGGAAACATTTTTAGGGAAACCAGTCGCAGTGTGTGTGTGTGTGTGTGTGTGTGTGTGTGTGTGTGTGTGTGTGGTTTACTACAGTATATTTTTTACTTAAACTTTCATTGTGTTTTTTGGTTCAAATTTCATGTTCATTATTGTCTTGAGCAATGCTCATGCATATTGTTGAATCTTTCAGTAACATGCTTGTTATCTCAAATATATTATGATAAGCACATTTAAAATGTACTTTCCAAATGCCAAGGCATACACATCTAATTCCAACACCTGGGAGGCTGAGGCAGGAGGATTGCTGTGAGTTTGAGCCAGCCTGTACTACATAGCAAAACCCTGTCTCAAAAGATTAAAAAAAGAAAGAAAGAAAGAAAGAAAGAAAGAAAGAAAGAAAGAAAGAAAGAATGTACTCCACTCACCAAGCAATTTTCAACATGTAATACACTGTTAAGTACAGCAAATAAAATTTATAGTAGGAATGTGAAATTTTTCCTAATACAAATTTTGTATCTTTTGTTAAATACATTTCTAGATGCCTTGTCTTCCACTGATTTTGCTAACCATCATTTTACTCTCTTCCTCCATGAATCTGGCTTTATTAGGTTCTACATACAAGTGAGATCAGACCTTATCTGAAATCAGACATATCTTTTTACTTTGTTGGCTGTAGTTAACAGTTCTTTCTACATAGATTCATCATCAAATCCAGCATTTCAGGCTTTTCACTGATTATTCCTAAGATTTTTGTAGGTTTGGCTCATATGTTTAGGTCTTTCTTCAAGTTTTAATTATTTTTATGTATGGCGTAACAACTCAACTTCATTCTTCTGCATTTACATATTCATTTTTCACTTGTTATTTGATAAAAAGACTAGTCTTTCCTCATTGAATGGTCTAAGTAAACACACCGAAGATAACTTGTCTGTTTATGTGAAAACGTAGAAGTATTCGATTCTATTCCACTGTTGTGTGTATGTGTTATACCAGTACCACATCATTTTGATCATTATAACTTTATAGTGTGTTTTGTAAACAGAGTATGTGAGCCCTCAGACACTGTTCTATGAATTTGCTTTATGCATCAGGTTCAATTTATGTGTTTATATATTGTAAAAATATTGACATCTTTAAACCTCTTATTATTTAACAGTGACTTCAATAGAGCAGAATTCAGTGACTGGCTAGATTACTAGTTTTCTTTCCAACTTAATTCCAAAGTAAAATTTTATTATATTTTATCTTATTCATATTTCTATTTTCATTAGTCTTCAATGAAACATTATTAATCTTCTTTTAAAGATGTTAATATTTTCTGCTATGTACTGTGTGCTGACTTACAGAATTTATAAAACCATAACAAGCAAAAAATAACTATAGACATGGAACAGATTACAACTAACTCCTAAGATTTATAATGAACACTGAGTAAAGTAGAGAGAAAAATAAAATAGTAAATTTACAATGGTATTATGAAAACAGAAGGCTATAAATTTATAACACTGTAACAAATAACAAATTACAATGTGTTATAATGAAATCTCTGGGGAAAAAGAAAGACCTTACATAAATTAGGATGAAGAAAATCTTTTGCTGAGATTCAGTCTGTTAATGAAGAGTATGGAAAGTCTACTCGGAAAGCAGATTGCTGTGGCAGAAAGTAAACGTGCTAATGGGTTCTGGATGGGATGATTTTTGAGGAAGCTGAGGCTAAGGAGAAAGTTTGAAAAGTAGTAATTCCAATGTAGTAATTCCAAAGTCTAAAATGGTTTCAAAAGTGCTCCCCCCCAAAAAAAAACATAAAAAATTGCTTCATGTTATGAATATAAAGCAAACTCTTCTGATACTTCTAAAACAATCATCAACTAATAAAAAGTAAAGCATTTACAAACATTGTGCCTGACATAATAAAAAATAATAACATCTGATCTAATTTTGTGTTTAAGACATTTTATAGCAAAGTGTTAGTGGCTTTCTAACAAATTATTTGTCAGCTAAGAATGGTGGAATTGAAGTGGATCTAAGTCTTTTTTCCAATGTTGGTGCTTTTGGTTCTCTTTATTGCTTACTGAACCATTTGTTCACTGGAAAATAGAATAAAACAAGACACTCTTTCTTTATCTTACCTTCAAACCACTTTCTTTTTGCAAGTTAATGCAGATTACTCTTTTTTCTTTTAAGAGTCTATATAGAGAATGCACAGAAGTAAAGAACGCTGAGCTGCCATTCTGTGTCTGGGAGGTCATGTAAAAATCAAGAAGAAGCCAATTTGCCCTTCAGAAAAGCCACACAAGCCATACAAACAATGCAGGGCCCAGAAAGAAAGAAGCCAGACTGCCCTCCTATGAGCCGACTGGTGCCCAGGCTGAGAATCAAGAAGAGCCCCCTCCAACCCTGGTAAGCAATGGACTGGTTTGGAGGAGAGGCTGAGCTGATAGCAACAGAGGTACAAAAACAACTAAACTCTGGTACTGTTTGATTGACTTTTCAGATCTGAGACCAGTAGTCTGAGCATCTATTGGGACGATGACTCTATGAAAGATGGCAGATATGGGGGATTCCTTTCTGCTTAGTTTTTGAAATCTAATGTGTTTTCACTGTGTTTGTTTGTTTCAATTTATTGTTTTGTTTTATTCAATGCTCTGTTTTCATCAGTTTTATGCTATTTTGTTTTATTTGATTTTACTATGTCTGATGGAATGGACAACTATTGTGAAAGTAACAAGATTACTATGGTAGCCATTGCTGGTTTCCTGTTATCCTGCTTTGAAATTCTGTATCAATTTCATTGTTTTGTTTTGATTGGCTTTACTCTGTTATGCTTTGCTGGGTTTTATTATCTTTAAAATAATACGAAGAAATAAAAATGTTGAGGCAAATGAACAGCTACCATCTTCCAAATTATTATAAGGGAATTTGGCTAAAAAAATTCCTAATACTTTTTCGTCAGGACCTTGTATTTTAAAATAGAATTTTAATGCAAGAGTTTATTATTTTCTAATATCAAAGATAGCCCTTCTTTCACATCAACACTATTATTTCAAACATTATTTTTCTCTAAATGTGAGCAAGTATGTCTTATTAGAAACATATCCTAGAATAATGATCATTGTGTAATTTGTGGTCTGTCATTATTCTTGAGTTCTTTTGTTCCAATTAGGTAATAGCTTTTCTTCTTAGGTATGTATAACAATTATTAGAAGGTGTCAAAGTACAGGGCACTCCACTCAACCATGTGGGAGTAGACTATCTAAGAATATTTCTTAGACCTATAATTTAGTTAAAACATGTAACAAAAATAAATGAAAGTTAAATTGCTAAATGTATGGTACAAATGGTAAATGCTTTGCAGTAGAAATAAAAATTAATTGCTCGGGATATCTTCCTCCTAGGCCTAAAATCTTTGTGGTTCATCGTGTGGTGGATTATAAATTTGAGTTTTTGCATTGACTGACTATGCATTCAACACTTATGTACAACAGAACTAATACTTGTGTTCTGCACAAGTGGATTCTCAGACTGCAGACCTCTTTTATTATTTAATTTTTGTCATTTGTAATTCTGATTGTTTCATCTTTAAATTAGAAGTTTGAAACTATTCTGAACCTTATTTTCTTAGTCTAGACCAAATTTTGTCTACTTACATTCCCTATTAAAACATAAAATATAAGATATTTTAAATAAGGTTGTGTGGGTAAGAAAGTGAAAAATGTTTCAATCTAATAAACTTATTAATTAGTTCTAGATATTTTTAGGGAATTGTCTTAGACATGAGATGTATAATTATTAGTTGCCCTTTACTGGATTAAATTCTATTGTAGATTTTTTTCCAGGATGTTACAGCATTAAGAATTTCTCAAGTTTATGACAATCAAAATTGTCATTGTGGAAGCCAAGATCTAATGAAAATAATAGCCAAAATCTGAATGTTGTCATGTGAATTTTGAGGGTAATTAAAAGTGTGTAAGCTTGTTTGCATAACTGAAACTATAATAATTTATTTACTTCAGATAATTAGGTTTAGCAGTCATGGGTTTTAGAGTCACAAAAGTCTCTAGCATATAGCCTTTTCAAAATGGAAGAAAGTTATAATTTGTGTTAGAATATTTCTTTTCCTATTGGAGCAGATAGAGTAGGTTAAATTAAAATTGTTGAATCTATGAGATATATTTAGCTTTATATTTAAAGTAATTTCATAGAGTAAGGCCAATTTCATAGAGTAATGAAGAATATTTTCATTAAGCACTCTGTATATATGTGTGAATATATATATATATATATATATATATATATATATATCATATACATCCTTTGGATATATATCATGATATGATATATGCTACATATTAATAAGATATAGATGATATATAACATAAATCGTATATATATATATATATATATATATATATATATATATATCATATAACAATAACAGTTTGCCCCAACTTATTGAAGAATGAAATGTAAGGATGCAAAAATATAAGCTGGAAGATATAGTACCAATAAAAACATTATTTTTAATGGAACTTTGTAATAACTTTATTTTGTATTTTAAAAATGAAATATTTTTACAAAGAAGAAAATATATGTAGATTTAAAACAAGACAATTACGTGAGCATTAAAAGATTTTTAGTTTCAAAAGATTATAAACATTAAAGATATGACATTCTGCATACAAAACTGAAGCTTCATAAAACAAATTCAGGGGAATCGAGTGTTGTGTTCTACAAACTGATGTAACATTTCTACTCTTTTTATGGAGATTTTGATCTCTGGTTTACAATTTCAGTCTCCAATAGTACTTGTCTCAGCTCTTAATTGACTTCAATAATCACATAGGCAATAATTTCAAAATCTTTGTTCTATTGCTTGACCTCCTTCTATTAAACTATTATTCTTTACCAGCAGTACACTTGGGTACCAAACAGCTTCCATTAACTAATTATTACTTCTCCATTAACTTCATTTCAAGGTTTCTATTCTCCAAACATCAAATTCTGCCTTACAAGCTCCTCCATTAATTCTCAGGCTCTACAAATTGTTTTTCCTTTCTAGATTGTAAAATCCATCAGTACTAATCAACTATTACTTGTCCCTTCATTGTTCAAATCCATCCTTAGCTAGCATGAATCATACAGCTAATTATGTCTTCCTTGTAGATTAAGTTAAATAACTCATATCCTTTCACTTTTGACACCTCAACTCCTCATTTAATTTCAGTATCTGATTCTATTGTTAGACAAAGGTATAGGGTTGAAGCAAACACTGCTCTGATCCATATATTTTTCTCCAGTTTCTGAATGTCCCTATCCAATGCCAAATAATAGAATCATAATAGACTATATTTTATCTCACTGATTCAACGACATAAGTTCAAGATGTTTTTCCTTTCTTCTGTACCATTTCACTTGACTTCTTGGCTATATGATTCTGATAACAATAGAGATGCATTTAATGTCTATGATTTTTAAAAATGAAAATCTCACTTTTGCCTGCAGCTGTCACCACCACTGGCCACAGGCTTTGCACAATCCATGTGTGAGGTGAGGGCAGAGAAGACATGTATACCCTCGTCCTGTGATCGATGTTGTCACTGCTTTCAGCCCCAAGCAACCACTGGAGGAGCCAAGAACAGAAAAGACCAAGGAATCCATCTCCTGCTTCTGCTGTCATCAACCTATGCCTCGTTTCATCCACACAGAATGCAAGAAGAGAATAGCTTCAATACCAAAACCTAGCCAGCTCTGCCCCTAGGTTCTCCACAGGACATGGTGGCAAGTGACAACCCAAAATACTGAGCTGGCTGAAGATGAGACCATCATCCAGGATGAGTGTTTCTCTTCAGGGTTGAAATGTTACCCTACCACAGTTGAGAGACAGCCTTGGGAGACAGGATTGCAAAGGATGAGAGCTAAACAGGGACACTCTGGGATCCTTTGGGAGGCACAGCATCAATTCAGGAGGATCAGAGAGTCTGTATGCAGTGATGGAATGCTAGGTTTACTAGACATAATCTTCAGAGGCAGGAGACCTAAAGGAGATGACATTTAGTCCAGTTATATGCTTTAGCTCCTGCATGTCTGCCTGCATCCAACAGAAATTACTGGTCTGAATCATTATAGGTCAATATCTGGGTGGCCTGAATGTCTTCTCGAAAATCATAGATCTCTTTTGTCTTAATAAGGCCATTTCATGAGCATTTATTAGGGTTTCTAAGTATCCAGTTGATATTTGACACCACTTAGTTGCTGATTTTACCACTATAGCTAAGGTGACATAGTTTTTTTTTTTTTTTACTGACCTTTGTTTTTTTATTGTATGCAAATATCTGGGTTGTCTGGAGTTCATAAACCATATACTGATTCATTTCCAAAGAACTGTGTACTTGGCTAAAGAAGCTGCAAACAGCAGCGCTTATGCACACACACACACACACACACACACACACACACACACACAGAGGCAGTGAAAAGTCTCCAGAAACTCCCAACTCCCGAAAAATCAGTTCAGTGTGCATCAAGGGGAGTAAATCATATGCCACAGAGCAGAAAATTATGAAAGGGTATAAATGGAGGTTTAGAAGTTCAATAATCTGGACTGCAAATTTAAAGAACACTTAACTAACCAGGTAATGAGTCAAAAAAAAAAAAAAAAAACCTATAATCCATGAGTATCGAAAAGACACTGGTAAAAATCTGCTGGAACTAAAGAAAGAGATGCAAAACATGAATCCTAGGGCATAGAAAAGAATGGGAGTTCATAAAATTTCCAAAAGGAAATCCAGAATATTAAAGTGATGTTTGAAATTATGGGCGCCTGAAGTGACCAAGGTGAAGACAGGGCATCAGATCTAGGGGACATGGCTGTTTTTAATACTCATTAATGAGGGCTACCTAACAGACAACAAAAGGACATGAAAAGTGAATCCAAATGACAGATGAATCAAAGATGATTAAATTGAGAGTAATTAGCACTAATAATCAGAAGAAGCAAAAGCACTATTAAAAAACTTATTACACATGTAATAGCAGCAAACTCTTCAGACATAGGAAAAGAATAACCCAAAATAGCCATGATCAGGAGGAAAAAAAAAAGTCCATGCCACATAATTTAAATATCCAAAATCCAACAGAAAGTAATTTTAAAAGATGCTAAAAAAAAGCAATGAATCATCTGTAAAGAAAAACAAGATCTGCACAAACTTCTCAGCACAAACTTTAGGAGAGCATAAAATGAGGTGTCTTCAAAGCCTAACATCCAGCCCATGATAAAGAGCTTCTAAAGGTATTCACGAGTACCAAAGGGACATTTCAAAAAACTTTCCAAGATATCCTAGATGGAGGCAATTAAATTAACAATGCTAAAAGACCCAATAAAATGAATGCATCAAATAGAGGTAACAAGTAGAAGGGAAAGAAACAAAAACAGAAACGCCAAAATAATACAAGAACAGAAATAAATCAATACAAATCCACCACAACTATCAAGGTAAATAGACTCCATTTTTTTTTTTTTTTGGTGGAACCAGGGATCAAACTCTCAACCTTGTGCTTGCCAAGCAGATGCTTATGCCTGCTGAGCTAAATCTTCAGTCCCTCAATTTAACAATCAAAAGAAACAAGTTAACACAATGTATCAAGAAATAAAATCCCAGTGGTATGGTATGTAGAAGAGATACATTTAACACAAAAAGAAATGCATGAACTAAAAATGAAAGTATAAAAAACAATATTCCATGCAATAGGAACTTAAAAATAATCAGTATTATCTACCCTATTTTCAGACAAAGGTAACTTCAAGCCAGAGCTGCTCAAAAGAGGCAAAGAAAGATATTATACATGGGTTGATAGAACTATTCAACAGAAAGAGATAACAATAATAAATATATGCACCAAACCACCTTGTACCCAATTTCATCAAATTAACACTAATAGACATAAAAATTAAATAAACAGCAATAAAATTATTTTGGAGGATCTCAATGCTCTGTCAACACAAATAGATCAATTAAAACAAAAATCAACAAAGAAATATGAGAGTGAAATCAAACATTTAAACAAATGAATTTAATAGATAAATACATAGTTTTTCACCCAACTGCAGAGTACAGATTCTTTACTGGTACACCTGGAACTTAAATAAACCACATATTACTTAATAAAGCATGATTAAGTAAATGTCAAAAAAATCAAAGTTTTTCAATTCATATTATTGGTTTACACAGTTCAATGAAACTAGAAATCAATAACAAAGAAACCATTGTCAATATGTCAACACAGGAGAGAGAAAAAAATGGCGGCTTCCTAGGGGATCGGGTGGAGAGTCTCTCTGGAGAAATCATATTAGAAGCTAGAATATGACAACATGGAGAGGGCCAGATGAATGGATAACGATTCTTATTAACCAAGACAGTGCAGCGGGAGGATTTAAAGTCGTGCTGAGACTGTGAAGGCTGATAACGGGAGGCTGCAAACCCCGCACCTTTAAATCTGCAAACTGACCGGTGAACCCAACAGGAAAAGCTGTGTTGGCTTTTGGAGACTGCTGGAAACTAAGACCTGGGACCCCGAGAAGCAGCCAGGACTGCCCTGCTGCACCAGAGGAGATTGTGAAAGGCTCTGGAGCTCCAAAGCCGAACGCTGTACAGTTTTCTGATCATTCCATGCTGTGCCGAGAGCGCAGGGAGGGCGAGCGGCGTGGTGTGCAGTAGACCCAAGAGGAGGACCTGCACCGAACCCCGGTGAGTACTGGGGACCCCGCGGCTGCTGGGGTTGGCCAGAGAACATCTTGGAATTGGACAGTGCCCGCCACCACGGGGACATCAATAACACAGAGAGTCTGGCAGCAGACATCTTAGAGTTGGGCAGAACCTACAGCTCGGTGACATCACCGAGTCCCCCTGTAGGGAGGTCTGGTGGAAGACATCTTGAAATTGGGCAGAGCCTGATGCCGTGCTGGCTTCAGCATCATACAGAGAACTAGTGGTAGACATTTTGGATTTGGGGAGACCAAATCCAAAATGTCCTCGTGCTCCTGTCACAGAGAGGTCTGGAAGAGAACAGCTGGGATTTGTGCAGAAACCTGTGCCATAGTGACATTAGTCAGCTGCTTCTGGTACAGAGAGAACTGGCAGGAGCTACTGGGGCTAAACCAAGCCTCTGTTGGGGCCCAATAAGCAGATACAAAATAGTCACAACTCAGTGACATCCAGAAAGTATAGCCTAATTTACGGATTGACTGGCACAGAGGCTGGAGGCTAGCCTGTACCGCTCCTGCATCTCAGCCTACCCCAGATAACAGCTGGGGAGTTCGGCAAAAGTTGGGGAGGTTGGCAAAAACTCAAGTCAGCACACTTCTGAAAGGCACTAAGCAATACGGAGAGGGCCAGGGACCCCCAGGACACTCCAGTCTGAAAGAAACCAGAAACATGACAAGAGATAAAACAAAAAACAAAACAAAACAAAACAAAACAAAAACAAAAACAAACAAACAAACAAAAAACTCCAGCTGCCCAACATGAGAAAATAAGCCCAGTAGAAGCAAACACTGAAGAGAACAAGCACAGTAACCATCCAATACTCAACACAGCATCAGCCGAAACTAAAAAATACCTTCATGACCTCATAGATGAATTTAAAGCTGTACTCCTGATCCAAGTGAGGCAAGATATAAAGAGATTAATTAAAGAAATGACAAGCCCCGCCCAAGAGATCACAGATGGAAGAACTGAGGAAATCAGAAAAGAAAGAGAAACTTCTGAAGAAGAATTTAAACATAACTTAGAATACATGAAACAGATCCAAAGAGATTACCTGGAAACTAAAAACTCCATTGAACACTGGCAAAATGCCTTGACAGAGACTAAAGACAGCCTTCTGAAACTTGAAGAGAAATTTATGGCATATGATCGTCAAAGAAAAAGCCTCTTAAAAATAACAAGAAACCAGAAAGGAACAATTCAAAAACTAGAAGATGACAAAAAGATACATAACTTAAGAATAAAGAATGTGAGTGAGGAAGCAGGAGCAACCAAAAATGAAATACAAAGAATATTCACAGATATATTAAAGCAAAATTTCCCATGTATAGCAAAAAGAAATGATATACAGAAAAAAGAGGCATACAGAACACCAGCTACCTACAACCAAAACAGATCTACGCCTAGACATATAATAATCAAGATTCCAGAAATTCACCAAAAGAACAGAATATTAAAAGCAGTCAGAGAAAAGATGCAGATTACCTACAATGGGAAAATTATCAAAATAACAGCATACTTACCAACACAAACTCTTAAGTCAAGAAGGGAGTGGGGAGAAATAGTCCAAGTCCTGAAAGAAAATAATATGCAACCAAAGCTCATATACCTGTCAAAACTCTCTCTCAAAATTAATGGAGAAATAAGATGCTTCCAAGACAAGGAGGAACTGTGGGAGTTCGTGGCCACCAATCCAACCCTACAGAGAGTGCTGAAGGACATTACAGAGAAAGAGAGGAAGGGATACCAGGATTCCAGCAACAGTGGCAGAGAGGCCTCAATGAACAGGGCAGACAGTGGAATGAGGGAATAAGGTGGACAAGTTATAGCACAAAAGTGGAGTAGCAGACATGAGGCAGAGACGGTAAGCTATAGTCTTTAGTATAGACAGCTCTGAAACTGTATAAAAAAAGGCAGAGGTCATTGTTAATGGTGTATAAGGATTTAAAAGACACAGTAGTCTTATTGCCATATTTAGTTTGAATTTAATTAGTTCTGGTCTGTCCACTCATGTCAGATTTGAGGGCACAGACATCTTGACCCAAAAATAGCAGGTTATACCATGGTAACTATCCTTACTTTCCTATTAACTTAAACTGAAATCCTGTATTACTTACATTGTCTTACTATGACTGATCTTAATTGAATCTGAATCATAAGACTATGGGTTGGCCTTGGCTGATTTTATTTGAATTTGGTATGCTTGTTAGTATCAACCCTAAAAGTAGATGCAACTACTCTGAAGATGACAAGAGGTAAAGGATATCCATACTGGTATTAACTATTAAGAGCTCTCATATCCTACAATGTTTTCAAAGTTAAGTTTTTATAAAAATAGGTAATACTATGTTTAACTATAATAAGCCAGTGTTGTGGACAAATCTATTGAAAAATAACAAGAGAAAACATAGTAAATACGGAAGATCATCTATATTGTGGTCTTATATGTCTTATCCATTGCATGTTTTTCTAGGAAATTGTTTTTATGTCTTGCTATGACTTGGTTTTCCCTATAATACAGAGAGGATAGATATATATGTAGAAATTCACACATGAGATTTTATTTTTTTCTTAAATATTTACGGGAACAGATTATATAATGCAAGATGTAATGAACAGATACTCTGAGGAAGAGACGCTAAGAAACCCGAGGCTAATTTTGTAGCATTATGATATAAATTCTAGCAATACTATTGTTTGCTGATTAGAATGACTTTGGACTGATTTCTTGAGTTCAATTTCAGCATATGTAGAGATGGGGACAGCTATCACAAAGAGAATGAGAGATGCGATGGTGGTTATTATTGTCTTCCTTAATGTTAGATCTTGAAGACCTAAAATGCCTTTATCATCCTGTAATGATTTGATTAGTTCTATAATATGCAATAAGTATATAAAGTGGGTGAAGATGGGGACAACTATTTGTAAGAAACTGGGGACAGTTAGATAGACAGTGAAGATCTCCAGTGGACTTGCTTTGAAATCTGTATTTCTTTAAATTGTTTTTTTTTTAACTGTTTTGTTCTGTTTTGATATGTTTAATCTTACCCTCTTTGAGATGTAAAACAAATGTGTAGGACTGATAACCATATTACTGAGCTTTTGTACGATCATTGAGCAGAACTGTTTGTAGTGTCACTTTTTGAATGCCATTCTAAATACTTTAATTCTGTAACCTGAGCAGCTATTTCTAAGATGACAATATGTAACTTAGCAACCAGCAATTTCTTACCGTTTGTTTTGCTGTAATTTTGTATTATTTTTACCCTTTTTTATCTCCATGTATTTTTTTGTTTCCTTTTCTTTAAATAAAAAAAATATGTAAACACATTCAAATTAAACAAGACAGTCTTGAATGATCAATATGTCTACAGAGGAAAGGAAGGAAGAACAAAGAAACATGATAAATCATAGAATTAGATGGCAAGAACAGCATAGCATACCAGAAGTTATGGGATAAAATGAAAGCATCCTATGAAGGAGATTTATAGCTATGAGTACCCACATCAAAACAACCAACCAAACAAACAAACAAACAAACAAACAGGAAAATAATACAGAAGGAACCTAAATAACTTAATGATGTATCCCAAGGTCCTAGCAAAACAATTTTGAACAATTGACATTTAGAAATTGTACAAAGCAGGAAATTATAAAGATCAAAGCAGAAATCAATGAAGTGGAGACTAAAAAAGCAATGTAAAAAATTAATGAATCATAGAGCTGGTTCTTTGAGTGAATAAAATAAAATTTGAATGAAAAAAATAGACAATCTTGCCAAAAAAAAGGGGCCAACCAGTGTAATTAGAAACACACAGAAATGTAAAATCACAACAGATATCACTCAAGTCCAGAAAACTATTAGCAGCTACATCAGAAAATATGCCAGAAAAACTGGAGAACTCAGAAGAAATGGAGAGATTTCCAGATACATAAAATTTACCATAATTTAACCAAGACCAGTGAAGACACAAACAGGAAGGAAAAACCCAGGAATGATATATTCACAACCAAATTCTGTAAGAACCTCAGGGAAGACCTAACACCCAAACTCTTGAAGCTTTTTAATGAAATTAAGAAAGAAAGAGGGCTTCCAGATTCATTCTTGAAAGGTAACATTATCTTGATAACTAAGGGTCAAAATAAGGATCCTATCAAAAAATAAACAACCCCCGCAAAATAAAGAAAGAAAGAAAAAAAGAAAGAAAGAAGAAAGAAAGAAAGAAAGAAAGAAAGAAAGAAAGAAAGAAAGAAAGAAAGAACAACAACAAAAACCTAAAAGGGAATTATAGGCCAATCTAAGAACATAGATATCCTTAAAACCATCCCAGCAAACAATGAAACACATCATCAAACTATCATGAACCATGACAAAGTAAGCTTCATTGAAGAGATGGAAGGATGGCTCAATATGTGCAAATCAGTAAATATAGTGTATCACATAAACAGAAGCACAGAGAAAAATAACATAATCTCCATAGACATAGAAAAAGACTTTGACACACAGGCTCAGAAAAGCCTTTGAAAGATGTTGAAAATCCAATATCCATTCGTGATAAAAAAAAAAAAAATCCCCAAGGAAATTAGATATAGAACTTTAACTCAACCTGATCAAAGTTATTTACAATCAATGTACTCCCAACATCATATTACATGGCATAAAACTGGTAACTTTCCCTCTAAAATCAGAAATAAGACAAGGATGCCTATTATCAATATTCCTATTCAATACAGTCCTTGAAATATTAGCAAGAACAATCAGTCAAAAGAAAGAAATAAAATGGATACATATAGAGAAGGACAGAGTTAAAATATCCTTATTTGCAGAAGACATGATTCCTTACTTGAAAGTCCCAAAAAACTCTACCAAATATCTCCCAGAATTAATAACCAAATTCAGCAATGTGGCAAAATTCAAATCAGACACAAATAAATCAATGGCATTCTTATATGCTAATAATGAACACCCTGAAAAAGATATGAGGAAAACAATGCCATTCACAAAAAAAAGTTAAATACTTAGAAATTAACCTACAAAAGAAATGGAAGTTCTCTACAATGAAAATTCCATCACTCTGATGAAAGAAAATGAGGTCATATAGTGGAAAGATAGACCTAGTTCCTACACAAGCAGAATCAATATAGTAATCAAAATGTCTTAATTACAAAACTGATGGAGAGATTTAATACAATCCCAATGAAAATATCAATGACATTTCTCACAGATCTGGAGAAAAAAATTCCAAAATTCATATAGAAGAAAAAGAGACCTGGACTAGCAAAAGAAAGCCAGGATAACAAAAGCAAAGATGGCATCATAATCTCAGACCTGAAGCTATTCCATTAGACCATGGTAATTAAAAAATGCATGGCATTGGCAAAACCAACCAACCAAGCAAACATCTACAAGAACTACAACTATCAGGCATGTGAATCAATGGATCAGGATAAAAGAAGCAGAAAAAACTCCAGGCACACGCAACTATTTGACCTTTGACAAAGCTGCCAATGTCTTATCCTGAAGGAAAGATAGCCTCTTTAATAAATGGTACTGGGAATGTTGGGTATCTACATTCAGAAAATTGAGTCTAGATCCAGATACTTTACCATATAGTAAACTAAAACCAAAATGGATCAAAGATCTAAATTTAAAACAGAAACATTTAATCAGCTGGAAGATGAAATACGTACAACTCAGGAAAACACGTGTAGAAAACGAATTTTTGAAGAGAACCATAGTGCTAAATGAGTACCAAGAATCACCAAAATTTTGCTAGTTATTGATCAGACAGAAAGCTATAATCTAGACACATAAAGAACAACCAAACCAAACCAAACCAAAACAAAAAGACTGCGAAGTAAAAGATCTAATCAAAATTGGTTTACTGAAATGAATAGACATTTCTCAGAGGAACTACAAAGAGCCAATAAATGCATGAAAAAGGTTTTGAAGTTACTGGCCTTTACAGAAGTGCAAAGTAAAACTACATTGAACTATGATCTACCTTCAGAAATAATTGTTTTCATCAAAAAATTAAATAATAACAGATGCTGGTGATGTGGGAACATAAATAAACTCTTTTACATTGTTGGTGGGAATATACAAGTTAAAACTACTATAGAAATCATTGTGGATATTCCCTGAAACACTAAACAAAAATTGTATTTCGACTCAACAATTTCCATTCTACATATCTTTCTGAAAGATTTGAAATTATCATATTACAGGGTTACCTGCATGCCATGTTTACAGTAGCATAATTTATAATAGCTAAACTTGGATACTGATGAATTACTCTGCTATAAAAAAAAGATAAACTTGAGCCACTCATTGGTAAATATTTGAGAACATTATGGTAAATAAAATAAATCAGTCACTGAAGCTCAAGTATTACATGGTTTCTATTATATGGAGAGCCATAAAGATAAAGAGGTAGGAGCAAACCAGAAGATAGATGAACAGGAAATATAGCAGTTCAAATAATCCTTTAAATGATCTGTTTTATTGTTTCAAAAATACTTTAATACATATGCTAATTTTTTCTCTCTTTTTTTTTTTTTTTTTTTTTTTGTTTGTTCATTTGTTTTTTGGAGACAGAATTTTAAACTCACTGCGTGTCCTAGTCTGGTCTTGAATTTATAGGCATGTGCCACCACCCCTGGCATATTGGTTTGATTTATGCTTCTAGTTCCTCTTAGTTCTTTGAAAAGAAAATGTTATGCCATTATCTGTTCCATTTTATGAGGGAGTCTCTTTCATCTATGTTTTGTAGTTTACAGTAGTGATGCATAGGGCAGTAACTCTTTTTACTCTCTCATTATTTTGTTATGAAATTTTATTTTTCACAAATTAAACAATGAAATCTCACTATATTCCCAGTCTTCCTTTCACATCATCACTCCACCAAAACAGATTACTTCAAAAATTCATCATTCATACTGGGTAGTTAAGTGAACTATTCTAAGATTTCTTTTATTGAACCTATAGATGGTTATTCATCTGCTGATATTTCTCCATTGCGTTTTGAGTACCAGGGATCAAACTCATGACCTCGCACTTGCCAAGCAGACGCCTTATGCTGCTGAGCTAAACCTCCCAGGCCCTTCAAGATTATATTCTTTGAATCCTTTCTGACAGCAATCCTTTATCTTTTTCTCTTCTTGTAAGTTTTTACTCTTATCTCCATAACTCCATTCTTATTCTTCTCTCTTGTACTCAAGTTTCCTGTGGGATTTCATCAGGTTTTATGTTTTACTCATCATTTATACACTAGCAGTTTACAAATTTGTATCTGCAACCTAAACTTTTCATCAGAGTTGATTAATCAGCTGCCTATATATCACTGCCATTGAAAGTCTCACCTTCCATCAATACCTTTTCAAACTAGTAAATCTAAACTGATGGAGCTTCACTAAGCCAACTGCAAGAACTGTTTCCACAGTCAGAAATTTTATTACATAGGAATTTAAATTAAAGTCATTTGATACCAAATATAAAATGGAAAAATTTTCATGAGAAAGAGCATAAAAGAAAACCTACTTTTTCTAACACATGGAAGAATTGAAAAGAAAAATAATAACCTAAATTTAAAAATAAGCAAAAGAAATGAATATTTCATAGAAAATAAATGTCTGTGTTCAATAACATAAGAAAAAATGTTTCAATCATATAAAGATAGGTTAAAATTATATCTTCTATTGTATTAATGAGTACACAGGTGTTGCAAGTCATAATAGGAAGTTGGTGAAAAACACCTAGCTACAACCTTTCATAGCTACCTCAACTCTTGAAAACACATATATTCAGTTGCTGAAATATAACTACTATACACATATGAATCAAATAATAGAAATTTTCCTTTTTCAATACTATACCCACAAAAGTGGCAATCACAGAGCTGGTCAAATGTAGCAAGAAGATAATGAAATCATAATGCATGGGATCGCGTAGTATGCTGGAACAGTACGCAGCTATACTAACAAAGGCTGAAATGATCTCCTAACTCTTATAGAACTCTCTATAATATATATTCAAATAAAAATGAAGAAAAGGAGCCTATGAAATTGTGGGACTTTAATGTATAAAAGTTAATGTCATGAGAAAATATATACGATCTCTTTTATATCCTAGCATGTACTTAATGATAATTCTATACAGGAGGTAATAAAAAGCGTTACTTAAAAATTCAGGTAAACCAAGATTAAAATTAAACACCAAAATGGATCATGTATCTTGTGTGTACCAAATCTATAAATGACTGATTTTTAAAACGTTAAGAATATATATCACTTCTTAAACCCTATTGTATGTATCTATGAGAAAGGACAAAGTCTGGATATTGTCAAAACAACCTACATTCTCACCTCCAATATGACTCTGATGCTTTCTACAACTCAAATCAAAATACTGGCTTCTCTTCTGCTATTCTAATACATCAAAACCATTCTCTTGTAATTTCATCTATTTGCTTACTGATCTTCTTTTGAATTCTCTTGCTGAGATACTACGAAGTTTCTTCTTTGTTCTCTTGTGTTTTCAAATGTGGTTTATCAGTGATAGAATAATGAACACTGCTGTCTGGAGGAAGCATTGTCTCATTTGCATCTCTAGGCCTACGATGCTGGCTTTATTATTATTTATCATCACCAAAGGATGATGATAGCTTTATCAAATCATTTTGCTTATATTTCCCCATTTTCTGCAACTGGTATTTATTTTATTCACTAGTAGTTTCTCAGTGCATCCAACAGGAGAACTTAGCACATATTTAGGTTAAACTTAGTATTTCTTAAATTAATATATTTTAGATCACTCATGAAACAAATATTCTCATTTTTCCTACCAAAAGTATTCATTTATACTGCTCTAGAGCTGTTTATAGTGCATCCAGGTATTTGTTAGCTAGAGACCTCAAGATCTTTAAAAGTGCTTAATGAGGAGCAGGAATACTATGAATGAGGCATGATTTTCCCTTTCCTTTTTCTACCTTATACTAGTGAAGCCATTTTGCCCCTGACATGGAACCTCCATGCAACCCCAGAATTATTGGAGATAAAGTCAGTCAACAATGCGTGAGTATACAGCACCTCATTTAGACCTCCTGTCCTATTTTCATCTCCTAGAATACAGGTCATCCAGTTCTATATACCTCACAGATTATATCTTAAACCTATACTATCAAGGTGATTTCTTTCTCTGTGATACTAGGTAGTATCTTAAGACCACAGTCCAGTAAGTCTATTGAGATTTTAACCCCTATGATCATTAACAACTACCCCTCACAGTTGAATCTTAACTTCTTAACTTTGTGCATATGAAACGGTATTACAATCATTGTACTAAAAGACATGTGATTCATGTATGCCATTTAAGAATATACTTAGAAATCTTAATCTTCCTTCTATACCTCTTGAGCGTGTGTGTTGCAGTTTAATAAGAGAAGCACGTTTTCTTTTCTTCTCCTCTCTATGAAGTTCCCTCTGTTAGATTGCATCTTGTTTCCAGTGATTTTGTTGTTTACTTGCCATTCCAAGCAATAGTGAGAATGTTTCTCAAACCACTTATTACCTTCAGTCCTTTCTGCATAACTTTGCTCAAAACTTGCTGATTTTCTCTCTTGAATTTCAGATCTCTCTCTCTCTCTGTCTCTCTCTCTCTGTCTCTCTCTCTCTGTCTCTGTCTCTCTCTCTCTCTCTCTGTCTCTCTCTCTCTCTCTCTCTCTCTCTCTCTCTCTCTCTCTCTCTCTCTCTCTGCTGTAAGTGAAGTCGCTAACTGTCCTTAGAAAGTGCACGTTCTGTGTAAATCCCAGGAGTTCTTTCACGGTCCTGCCTACAGTTTTCCAGCAGACCTCGCTCCCCGCGGTTTCCCTGGACCTACATTCCTCATCCTTTTTTTCAACCCTTTCATTTTCCTCCTTGGTTTCAGTCTTTGCTCCTCAGCCAACTTGGCCTGATTTTGTCAGAATTTAAGTTTTTCTGCCATAACTCCCTTTTACTTCTCATAACTCTTTGTTCAGTGTCACTCTCATTTTTAAGACTAATCCAAAAGTTCAGAGAGCTAGTAAATATTTGTAGGTTTGAGGAATACATTCTGCACCACTGAGTCCAGGAAACATTAAACCTACAAGGCCTCTCAAGCTTTGAACTTTTTTTTTTTCATATTTTTCTCTTTCTTTGGGCTCACTGCTTTTTGATTTTTGCTTAAAACACTCAGAGTTTTTCATTGTTCATTCTTATTCTTCAGATCTCCACACAAATGCCAGCTCTTCAGACAAGATTTCACTGCCGTGCTCCCAAATTATTACATATTGACAACTATTATTAAAATAGGCAATTTGTTTATTTTTCTGTATCTTTCCTGGTAGACTATCAGTTCTTCATATTTTTTTCTCCATCTTCTCTGGAAGAATGTCATTTCTTAGAAATTTGAGATCTCTCTCTCTCTCTCTCTCTCTCTCTCTCTCTCTCTCTTTACCATTTCCTCATATCCTCTGAGTCACATTTAGACAAATGTTGAACACTCATGTGACACCAAATGATTTAATTTCCTTTTCTTCTCTTTTCATCACTACTTCAGTTATTTTCAAAGGTTTTACATTACAATCTTTTATAACACTTATAAACTTATTAGATAATTATTTCTTTAACTTGCAATTAATTTTTTTTTGCACTGAGTTGTAGAATTTTGCACGTACTAAAGGCAAGACTTTGCTATTAGTGTTCACATATTTTCTAAACTCTAACTGTATCTTATCACATAAAATGGAAATGTTTTATTTAGAACAGTAGTTTACCCAATATTCTGTAGCAGGTAAATACAAAGATTATGACAATTACATGTTTTACAACATGTCCTTTCCACAGTGCTTTTCAAAAATATGATTAAAATTATAAACTAGCTCAGTGTATAATACATATTTAAATATATCCATCCCTTAAAAATAAGCCTATTAACGTGTTCAGTGTTCCTGACTTTTGTGCTGTTATATGTGGATCTCACAATGTTTTGGCGTAATATAATTCTAACTTTTAAATACTACTACAGAAACTCAACAATGTACCAGTTAAACATAAGGCTCTTGAGCCTTTTCTGTTATGTTAAGCTTGTCCCTAAGACATCTTCCTTAAATATCTAAGAATTTATAATGCAAAGGACAAGTCTTGCTTTCATAGTATTATATATAACCCACTACACATCTTATAAGCTTAATATTCCCATCATATATTTATAATCAATTCATAAGTTCATTTCATTGTTTTCATTACTTAAAATTTCTATTACTAGGGTAGTGGAATTTCATTTTAATTTTCAGTTTTCAAGAATTTGTAATTAAATAAAATGAGTTTTAACTCCTATTTCTACATGTAACTAATTTAAAATGTCTTGTGGTTTGGTTTTCTTTCATTTATAAACATTGTTTTCAAAATCACTACTTAAAAATTTTTGTTTTAGACTGATGTGATAGAGCAGAGCTGAAACCCTAGAAGTTAAAAGTTAGGAAGCTGACAGGAGCATTGCAGGTTCAATGCCAGCCTGGGGCAACATAGTAAGATACTGTCCTGAAAACAGAAAATGCTAAAACAAAAAATAAAAAAGTAAAAACAAAACCATATTTTTTAAAAGGCATAAAATAATCCTATGTTCTCTGTCGTATACAATTAACATACAAAGAAAAGGATTTGAACACAGTATATATGTATTATTTGACATTTTATAATAAGTACCTTAACTAACACACATGCTAATCTAATGTGTGTTAAAAGTTTAGCTTTGCCATTTATTTATTATGCTTATTATGTTATGTTGGGGATTTCCAATAAAATCTAGGTACCTTTGTCTCATTGATTTTATTTAATAAAGTTTTCTGAAAGATTAAATAAAGTGATGAATGTAAGTCATTTGACTCAAGACATGACCTGTACTCTAAACTGTTAGCTGTTTTACTTACTGGTAGTATGCATAAAATTACTGTTACTATTGAATCCCAGATATTCCTCCTCTCTAAGACGATCCTTGAATAATGTGCAGATTTCTCTTTATTTCCTCACAATTTAGTCCATGATTTCATGGAGCGCTTCTCCCTGTATTTGTATAACCAGAAGCTTGAAATGCTTTGTAGAATTTCTAAATTCAGTATACTTCTAAACATAGTGAATTGCAGTGTTTATCACTTTCCAACTATTTTGAATACTCACAATTTATGGTTGGAAGGAAGTTAAAGTTAACAGTCCTCAATCACATTGTGGAAAGCACATTGAGTGTGGTAGCCAAGTTAAAATGTCTTCAAATGTCTACATCAGAAATGCAAGAAATATTATCATAGAGCAACCAAGCACCGCAGACAAACACAAGGGAAAAAATGCCATTAGGTTCTCCAGGCATACACTACTTGCCAAGTGTTTGAATAGACCTTTGTACTGCAAATGACTGAGTCTCATCATGGGTTGAATTACATCCACACAAACAAATATGCTGAAATCCTACTTCTCAGCACCTCAGAATGTGATATCCTTTGGACATTGGCTTTTCAAAGACCTTTACCCACACCAAAGTAATCCCATTAAAAGGACTTTAAGCTGGTCCCTCATTCAAGATGTCCAATGTCCTTATGAAAGGGGAATCTTGTAATCAAACATGGTACAAACATGCATAGGGAGAAGAAAATGTAAAAACACAGGAAGAGGATTGTGTGACAAGTGGTGTGATATAAACTAAGAAAGTCAAAGGACAGGAGATAAATAGACAAGAAGAATCTCGCTGTAGGCTAGTCAAGAGATACAATATATCTGCTGGTACTGTGATTTATGCTTCTTGCCTCTAGAATTTTGCAGCAATCCTTTTCTGTTTTAAACCTCTTAGTCTGTGGTACTCTGTTATGGAAACAGGAGTTCTGTCTGATACTAGAGGAGTAACAAGCTTACCAGGTACCAGTCAATCACCTGAAAAACTGTAAACACAATTCTAACAGTATTTAAATATACCTTGTGTTAAACCTACTTATGAATTTGATTAGTGACCAAAAATGACTTTATAAATTTCTTTAATTGATTTACACGAGTTAATTCTAAATAATTTATCCAGTGTACTAAAAAATTGTCCCAGAAATGAAAATATCTACTGCTTAACTACTTTTCCATATAGATAGAGTTAAAGACAGAAGTAGAGCTCAGGAGGTCCAGGTGGGGGTGGACAGAGAGAGAGAGCGGGAGAGAAAGAGAGAGAGAGAGAGAGAGAGAGAGAGAGAGAGAGAGAGAGAGAGAGCTTTACAATACTGTAAAAATAGAACTTTTAAAATTTTTATTAACCCATAAAAAAACATGATCTCTTTTACATGGACAAATACCAGCTTCACTTTCATTGTTAAAAATAATTAAGGTAATAAGAATTACAGTGATTATAAACAATGAAACTTTAGGAAAATATATGAATGTGATTAATGAAGTATTGAATATATGGAATAAAAATATTTAAAAATAAATCAACATCTGTAATAAAGTTTTTATTTGTCAACATATTGACATTTTTAAAACAGTAATAGGCAACTTATTCATAATGCTAACTTGCATGACCTGCTTTTTAATCCGATCAGTCATTCATTTGTGAATCATATCCACCCACAGGTAGAATTTGTTCTGATATGTACAAAGCAAAAAACAACAAAAATTTCAAAGGTTAAGACTCTTAGGAGAAAAACAGTATACAAATGTAGGTCTAGAATCATTGTACCTTACATAGAATGCTTCTGTGACTTATAGATGTTTTAAATTAGATACAACTCACCAAAAAGTCAATAAATAAGAAGAGAAATATCTGGGCAGGCAAAATTAGGAGATGATGAGTGGCTTGGTTTCTCCAATGGGCAAGAAAAGGAGATGTGAGTTGTGTTCTTTATCATTTATCCTAATATTATTCAAAAATATACTTTAAAAGAATTTCTCCTAGGATACAGACACAGGGAATACCTAATAAAACTTGGCATTAATGGAGCAGGAAACAAAGATCTGGAGAAAATTACATAAATCCTCAATACTTTTGCGATCTGTAGTACAGTGCTTGATTTTTGTTGTCTTAGAAGACTGGAATGTAGTAATTCTAACTAATTCATGCACTTACTAATGAGCTATCAACTCTCTGCCTTTCTTTTTATTTCCTTTAGTATTTATTTTTACAAAATCCAATAATTTCTTTAACTTCTCAAGGGAATAAACTTGAAAGAAATCAATTTAGTATTGTCTGCATACCAAATCTCCAATCTCTGGTTTTGCAGATACTCTTCTTTGTGTTTGTTTATATTTTCAACATAGGATTGCACTAAATCTGTAGAACACTGTGTAACATGGACATTTTTACTTTAATCTTTCTAATCCATGATCATGGTACAATTTTTCATCTATTTGTATGCTTTACTTATTGCATCAATATTTTATACTTTTCCGTAAACAAAATTTCACTGCCCTGTTAAGTCCTGAGTATATTAATTTTATTTTTGCTGCTGTTGTAACTGAACTTTTTTTATTTCTTTTATAATTTCTTATTGTCTATAAATGCTACTGATTTTTAAGTTTGGCTTTGTATTCTGCACTTTACTAAATTTGCTTGTCAAGTATCATTCTTGGGAATTTTGTGAGAGCTGTTTTCTTCTAAAGGGTCCGTTTCAGAGTAGGTGATTCCTTCTCAGTTCTTATATTTCACATAAGTGGAATTGACAAATTTTTGGATCTACTTTGGCATGTCATATGATCCTACCAAGTAGTATTAGAAATGATAGGGTAAAAATTGGCATTAAGTAGTCCAATTATCTGAAACTATTTTCTCTCTATAACATTCACATTTTTATCCATCTCTTGAAAGGAAAATATATAGTTTAGTAGATTAGAAAGTGAAATTTTTAATTTATCTGGAGGATTCTGATGACATTTAATATGTACAAATTTCAATGTGAAAGAAAACGCAACAGGCTAAGTGAAGTAAGTCAGACACACAAGGTTCTATATCGCCTGGTTTCTCTTATATTACAGACCCAAATTGTAAACAAAGAGCAAAATGCAAGATATGTAATAGGAAGTAGTGAGATAGATGTTTCTCAAATAAGAAATAGCTAGAGATGGAGGGATGGTGGGGGGAAGGCGAAAGGAAGGGGTTAAATAGGGATTAAAATGTGATGTAGATGGTACCAAGGAATGTACACTTCATTTACTGCAAACTTGTACTAATACAAAATGAAAACAAAAACCCTCATGTAATTTTCTGAGCATACTGCTGAAAAGGAAGGGGTAAAATAATTTTGCTCTGAATCTGCAGTAAAGTTTTCCATTTGATTCCCTTTTATTAAGAAATGAGCCTGGAGTCCCAGAATTTGGGAGGCTGAGGCTGGAGGATCACTTTGAGTTTGAGGTTAGCCTGGACTACATAATGAGATCCTGTCTCAATTAAAACAAACAAAAGAAAAGAATTGAGTTGAAATCAGTGTTAGATATTGCAATCTATTATCTAACTCACCTTAGTACCAAAGGTAGTAGGAAAAAATGGGTGTACAATTTAAATGTTGTTTCTTTACAAAGAGTATTTTTAAAATCTGGATTACAGCTTATATTAGTCCTAAAAAGCCATGCTTGATTTTTCAAATGCATCTTGCATTAGGCAGAACCAAGATGGCATGCTCACCACTTCGAGGCCAGGTTCGGGTATGTAGCAAGGTTAATGCCAGCCTGGATTGTGTAGTGGAAAAATCAGTCCAATCAACGAACGAAAAGAAAACAAAAGAGGGGAAAAAGACAAAATAACCTATGAATTAAAGGTAATGAACAACCACCAAGTACAATTTAGATGTCTTTTGAGCCTACTTGTCATGTTGTCATCCCATGTAATTCCTGAGTACAGGAAGCGGTATTTTATATGTACATTTCAAGTATACCTGAGAACTGTAACGCTGTGGCTCAGTAGAACAAGTTCCTCATGTTCTCAATGTATCAACCTATTGATACCTTACCAGTCATAAACGGCTATTGAATGAAAGTAAAGTATTCATAGACATCAGTCTCTGTGTTTGATTAATAGTATATATTAGCACTGGTACCAGTACAGGAAGGTAAATTGTATTATTATCTCAAGTTTACTTTCACTTATATAAATTTTATGGTGTTAGTATCAGCTCATATCACTATCACCATTTTTTAAAAAAGAAGAACATAAATAATTTGTGGTAAGTATTACCCCAGGTTTTGCTGCCTGGTTTAGTTTTGTGTTCATCTAACAATAGTTACCTTGATACCATTTACTCAGATATTTTGAGATTGTAGAAGCATAAAAAGCAGTGTCTAAATATGGTTGAATATAGCAGGGGACAATGCTAGCAATTAGCTGCAAGTGAAAAAGAGTGGAGAGAGAGTGTCAGAACAGGTCTAAAAAAATGAAAATTTGCCTTGAGAATCTTATAAATGAGCAACAAAACAGAGAAAAGAGGCTTTCCACCTTTGTACAATTTAAAGACATAGTTATCTTTTAGCGGAGGTTGCATGAAGTACTTCTCTGTGACCTCTCTGAGTTCCTTTCATCCCAGGTATCTCTGATTCTGTAATGACTATCTCTATGGATAACAGCAGATAGATAACAAATAGAGGGAAAAAAGGGACATCACCTCAAACACTACTAATAAAGGTAGAATTAAGTCATTGCCATGGCACTTCTATCAAGACATCATTCTTGTAAAACTCTTAAGAAAAAAGATTTTTAAAATATTCCATTTTAATTAGATTCCAAGTTGTATTGACCCATCATTGGGTGTGTTATGAGTCTATTACAGGAAAAAAATTGTTATCCACAATCTCACTAGCTATGGTCTCTTAGAAACAGATCCCACGAAGACGAATACCAACAGGGATGTGTTGCCTGGGAACAAAGGAATGCTTCACTTTCCCACTAGTCTAAATAGTCAGTTGATTTATCTGGAAACAAAAGCACAACATTCAAAACCTTACAGTGGTATCTACATAAACACATTTAAAGCTAATGCTTCCTTGAAAGATGTGTTCAAGTGCTAAGCCGGAGTATAAAAGCAGCCAGTCTATCAATCCATGCCGGTGATTAACTGGGAAATCTAAACAGAACAGTAGGAGGCAGAAGCCATGAAAACATACAAGAGCAAGAAAACAATTTTGGCCACGAAAAAGTCTAAATATTCAACAGTAGAAGTCTGGGAGCCTGGTATAAAGGTTTTGGAAATAAGTGCCGTGTAAGCTTTGTGCATGATGATCCTTTACAGGTGATGCTTGTTGTTCTACTTAGAAGTGATACCCTAATATGGGGAATTCAGTTGAGTCACTTTATAGCTCACCAATATTGAATACTGAGTAACACACATTCTACAGTAAAACACAATGACCATGTAAAATTGGAAACCCATTAGTAGTCATAATAATTAATAAACATTTTCATGTATAAAACATTTTTCATCAAATAAACAAACGTGCAAAATATATTTTATGATCACACCGACATGAAGGGATTCATACGTTAGGACATTTCATTAACCAAAAGCTTTATTTTTTTTCTAATTTAAAAGATTACATCACGTGTGCACTCTAAGCCATGTATTGCCTGTTAATAGGGAATTTGACTCAGATCACATTCATCTCCAGCATGTGTGACCTTTAGAAAGATACCCAACACTATGTTTAGAATTTGCCATGTGCAAAATTAGAGGACATTTCTGGCACCTAACCCTAAACCTGGGGTATAAGGTTAGAAATGAATCACGTTAATCCATCTTGGAAACTAAAGGGTGCATGGATAGGGCAAGGATGGGAACCATGAGAGATGAAATGTGTGAGAAGGGAATTTGCTAGCTAAGCCTCAGGGAATAGAAACAGAGGTCTCTGAAGGGGACTTAAATTCCTAAGTACACTGAGATCTTTTTACCTCAATAACTATGTCACATGTATTTATATGCTGCCATTTTTCAAACACAGTTTCTCTTCAGTTTAAAAAAAAAAAAAAGATCATTGAAGTCATTGACTTCATGTTGTTACAGCACGTTTTTTCAAACAACCCTAAAAAGGCACATTTATTCTTAATGTAGCATTTTTTTAATTGACAGAAAAAGAAGGTAATCATTGGTGTCAATGAGATAATTTGGAGGATTACAGAGTCAAAAGTTTGAAAATTCAGAACTGAAGGAGACCATAATTATTCAGTGAAAGCCACAAATTTTGCATCTTGATGCAACTGAATCTCAAGAGAAGTTTGCATGTTACCACAAATTAAGGTTATAACTCAACTCTCATTCTTATGCTCAGTGCCCCACCTCACAGCATAGCAGAGAGAGGTGTTCTAAGAAAGTGTTTTTTAAAAAGTGCCATTAATGCTGATTGGGGGTTTTGGTAGAAAGAATGAAGAGTTTGCATTATTCCAAAAAATATGCATCTCTAATGTACTTGCTTGTACTATGCAGTAAAGGAAAGACAACCCAACCATCAGTTACTTCTAGTTTATTCAACAGCATATGCAGACAGCAAACAAGCCAGCATTTGTATGCTGGTAAGTGCCAGCAATAGAATGGACAGAGTACCAGGGCTGTGAAAAGTACGAGGATGAGATGTGGTATGGGAAATCAGAAAATACTTCCCTGATTAAAAAAAAAAAAAAATGAACTAGAATAAGACGTAAAGACAGAGCTTAGGTAAAGGAGGTGCGAGAGGGTGTTTCACGTAGAAACAAATGGGGAGGCAGGCATAGCTTTCCGAAGGCAGAAGAAACATCGGTAAGGTTGGAACTATGGAAATGCAGTGTGCAGGGGGTCAGGACAAGCTGGAGTGTTGGTGTGGTCAGCTTATTTACCCATTGCAGTACGAATTGTGCAATTCACCGTTAACACAATGGCTTGCCCATGAGTATCTGAATATAGCCATGATGCAAAATGATAGCAGCCTGGGATAGGATGGTATCAGTAGAAGAGAAAGAAAAAGATAAAGAATATAGTGGTTTTAGAGGCACAATGTACAGAACTTGACTTTTATTTGTAAGGGCTGAAGCCGATGAGGAACTATCAAGTATGATGCTCACTGCCTAATACAATGAACTGGTGGTTTGTCTACTTTTTCTAAGACAGTTTACAGCATGGCAAAAAGAAAGACTATAGTGCTTTTATTTTTTTCCATGTGCTGTCTTCCTGCTAGTCCATCTTCTAAAATTAGTTTAATAAGGTCCTAGTTTTAGCTCAGTGGCATAAGTGCTTGCCTGGGAAGCACAAGGTAGTGAGTTTGATCCCTAGTACCAATAAATAAATAAATATTAGTTTAATAGGATTAAATAACCCAAACAAAAGTAAGATGAAACTTGGAAAACCTGGATGCAATCAGATTGTTTATTAATAATTCTAACATGTAGGTACCGTCTGTCATTTATCAGACACTATTAAGATAGCAATATGAACATATTTATTTTTATCCATTTCTATCTTTAATCAATATGAAGTAGACACTATCTCTATTCTTATTTTTATAGAAGAAAAAAGGAAACACAGATGGCTCAAGACTTTACAGAAATAGAAGTGACAGAGGCACACAGAAAGGTCATGGTACTAACAGTCATGCTACCCTGCCTCTCTTAAAAGACTCCTCTAGTTTAGTTCTACACAAAAGGTGTCAAGGAGTCTTGACAGCCTTCTTACTTGTTTCAAAGCCGGAAAATTTAGAGAAGAAAACCTGATAACCTGATAAACATTAAGTAGCATTACTGTCACTGCTGTCCTTTTGAGAACCAAAGAAGCACCATAATGAATCTACAGGTGGGAACAGAAACAGAAACAGATTTCCGTTTCTAGTTCCAGCTGTAATAATGCATATAACCAAAATGACAACTTGGGAAATTTTCTAGTCCCTTTTCCAACACCTTTGTCATTTTAGGAGCCTTGGAATAATATACTTTTACGGTGCAGAAATTCTAAAATGCTCACTTTTTTATGAACAAAGAAAATATATTAGTAGTAGCAGTCATGAAACTCTTGTGATATCTTTTATCTTGCTACAGCTTGACAGGTAGAAGCCTGTGATCTCTGTACTCCATTGGACATACATGAAACGTTAGCTTGCACGGAGAAATGGTGTTATGTTAAGTTCCTGAATTGATTACCCCATAAATTTCATGTAGTCAGGTTTTAGCATACTACATTTTCGTAGTATCTTTCAGAGTTCATCAACTAAATGATATTTCAACCTAGGTAAATAAGCCTATTTCGTACATGTGTGATGTGTGATTCTGAGTCAAGCTTTGGGTACTATAGATAGTTAACATTTTAGTGAAGAATGTAATTCATAAGTACACTTTTTAAAAGACAAAGCAGACATCCACCTATCTCACTTTACATTATTCTTACTCGTTAGTAAAATTTAAAATGAACAGGATGTTGTAATAATGATACATCCATGTTCAATGATGAATCCCTTATTGCTGTTTTTAAAACAGCTGTCCATCAGATACAAAGTACACTATAAACAAAGTCTATTTTTGATTTACATTTTTTAGCTTAACTTGGGGATTATATTTAAGTTTATCTGACATGGAACAGCATATTTTAGTCAATGCTGATAAAAACTCTGGCAAAACCTAACTTTTCATAGAAATTTGTCTCAGAAGGACATAACCTTTTCTGTCAGGACTGCAACTCTCATTGCAAAATGAGAAAATTAAATCACTAGGGAATGCTAGAAAAGACAAAAAACTTTAAACTGAATGCCACTCATAATACTAGAAAGCAGAGTAAATGATGTGTTAGCTTTGATACAAGAAAACATCTATGACATTATCTATCATTAAGTTGAAAAATCTGTCAGGTACATTTTCCTTACAATGATTTTTTTTAAAGTAAGTCTGGGATTGAGCTGTTTAAGTAATATTTGACTCATACAGCAATTTAAAGAAAATTTGCAGCCCACCTATAAAATTTGGACCAAGGAGCACATCAGGACTCCAGATCCCTTAGCTATATTCTGATGGCATGTCAACTTATACTCTATGACAATTTGCTATGGTCAAAATGTTTCCAGTCTACACAGTGAGCTAAGGAATTTCTTTAGGTATTGGTCAGTTAGCAAAGGCTTTCTTAAAAGTAATGTACTATAAGGATAAAAGAATTAAATAAAATAAGGAGAAATGAATTGCAAGAAATATAGATGTTTGTTGTCAAACCCAATATCATTTAGTGTATACCATGAAGAAGAAAAAAAAATACATGCTTCAAGTATAATGAACCTCTAAAACAGTAAAATATTTTCTTTTAGGAAGGTAGAAATACACTTTTACCTTATTTATGAAATATTAAAATTAACTTCATGCATTTTTTGTGTTTCTTCTGCTTGTGGATCTATTTCTAAGGAATTTCATCACAAATGTAATTTTATGCAGCAATAGTAAATTACTATTATAATCAGAAATTTGGTCTTACAGTTAAGTACATAAATCAGTTGTTTTCTCTGTAAAATCTTGTGATATCATGATTCTTTTATTTACTATTAATTTGGGTGCAATCATGAGAAACTCTTCATTTGAAAACATTTTAGAGCTTTGCAAATTTTTCTAGAGGCCTCTCAACACTGATATTTAATGTATGCTTCTTTGAAGTTACATAATATTTCGGTTTTCTAGTTTTTACAGAGTAACATTTGATGTTCTAAGTGCTAGATTTTTCTGTGTTAATCCATGGCTGTGCAAAAGCATCAAGACTGTTCTTTGATGTCACTTTCATCTGCTTTATGAAATCTATGACTCACTGCAAAATTTTCGATGTCACTTTGCAGCTCTTGGCTCTACATTTGTGAACACTGTCAAATTTAAAACGAAAAACATCAGCAAGATTTTAAAGTTTTTTAGGTAACAAACATTTTCTTTCTACAAGAAGATATGATGGAATGGAGACTAATCATAGATGCTTTTATGTATTTAATAAACTTGTTCATATTATGATGGATTTTGTGATTATAACTTTAAGGAGTTAGCAAATTTATTCTTTAAAGTCTTAACAGTAAATTTTTAGGACTCTCTTCTCTTCTGTTTAACTGAGACTGTAGGATAAAAACAGACATGGAACAACATAAAACAATGAGTATTCTTGTGTTCAAACAAACTTTATTTACAGTAATGGGCTGGCTTCGATAAGAGGGTCTTCGTTTTCTGATCTCATCACTAAATTTATCAGGTAATGAAGTTGGCCTCTTTGAAAAAAACAAAAATTCATTTTTTTCCAAGAAATGAGAAATGGAAAAAAATCTCATCAAAGATTACCTCCAAATATACACACATTGGAAATTAAATATCATTTGTATGCAATTATTTTCTCTAGAGATCACCCTCAAATACTTGCTTCAATCTTTTAGTTTGACATTTCTATTATTAAAGTAATAAAAATACAAAAATATTGCACTAATAATAAAGTATGACTGAAGTGTATAGAAAACTTTCTTTATGTGAAAAACTTTAAATATATACTTTTAATAAAAATTATATTTTATATATAATATTAGGTTTGTGACTGCTTGACTTTCCATTTTTGTTCAGTTTAGAAACCGAGGTAACCTAACCCATGTAACCTAACCCAGGTAACCCAACAATAATCATATAAATAAGAGGAATGCAGTTATTAGAAACACTATGACTTCAGAATTAGAGGTAAGAAGCCAATCAAGTTGATTTCAATCAAGTGTGTACAATCATTTGTCCATGATGATATTCTTTCATTAACATATTTGAAATGGAAATGCTTCCATCATTAAAAACCCTTAGTCCTGAATAAAACAGTGAGTGTATCTGGAATGGTTGTTGACACTGACACTTGGGTATCAGTAGTGACAGCAGTAGTGAGTGCTTATTAGAGGAATAATAATCTGAACCATAGCTAAATTAAGTCATCTTATACTGGACCCCTATTTACTGTTCAGCTGTCCCTGCCCTATGCCTAAGTTATGTGCCAAACTGCAGCATGGCACAGTCAGCTGCAACTGTGGCTGGTCAGTGCTTGCTAAGGTCAGCAGAGTTCCTGGAACAGAAGGTCATGGAGTGTAGCATATATAACTCTGCCTAGAACTTCTATTTATTACTTCTGCTTTTTAATGTTTACTGTAGAACCCTATAAAACTAGTAGCTTAGCAGAAGAGGGTAGACAAATGTTATAGTACTGGACCATGCAAAGCATTCACTGCCCCATAGGGGAGTAACACTAAAAAGCTCGTTTACTGTCCAACTGAAGTCACTTAAGTCATTCCTTAGACTGTGAGGCTCTCTCAGTTTGGGGTAAATATTTTGCCTATATTTCTCCAGAAAGTTTAATGATCAGTGGCCTATCAAATTCCTTCTCACCAAGTAGACATTGGGTAGGTCCTGTTGAAATACAACTAAAACATAGTTTCTTTACTAACAGTCTTCGAACTGGAGAATGCATCTTTTCAGTTCCACCTTATTGGAGCCAAAGATTATGAAATATGATTCTAATAATTGGAAACCATAAATTGTCATCAAGCCATATAATTAATAAAATACTAATTTCTTAATTTTTATGTTTTATACCAATCACAATTCTAAAACAAATAATTGCTTAGAAAAAAAGAAAAAAGAAAACATACATAGTACTTATACTCTGCAAAATTATAAGTGATAGAAGTATAAAAATATATACACAGTTCATAACTAAAACTCTATCATTCTACATATGCATATATATACATATATGTGCAAAATGTATATATATATATATATACAGATATATGTATTTGTAATATATGTATATGTACAAACTATATACACACATATACAAAGTATTCTAATACAATAGGTATATGAGAACTCATGATAAAATTAATTATGCATATTTTAAACAATCACTGAGCTTTCAATCATCCCAAGTCATAGAGCTACTAATTGGCAAATTCAGAATTAGAATCTAGGAAGTCAGCTTTAGAATTCATGCTGTTACTATCCTCTTTCACAATTTTATTAAATCTCTCCATTTCCAAATCTAAAACTATTAAAACTGCTATTTTTAAAGGAAATACTCAATATAGGCCTAAATTACATCACATAGTTTCTAAATACTCATATAGCAGTGCATATGCATGAAGTTATGATGAGACAAGACTGTTTCTAGGGAGAGATTCATTGTTTACAGATCTATACTTGACACATAAAATTCTTTGCACCTTGTCTCCTACTCAAGGTTCATGTAATACTTTCGGAAATTAAAATGACTTAGATAAGTTAGAAAATAAGTCATCAGAACCAAATGCTAATTTATCATTCACTTGCACCATGAAAATAATAATGTATGTCTTTTTCAAACAACTAGCAATAAATATTGTAGAAGCAATATACATTTCAGATCCATCATTTATGCCTCTTTCAGTAAAAAAACAGTGAATTCACATAACCAAAATGAACTTCTCCTCTATGTTTTCAATTAATAGGGTTTTAATGTGTTTATAAAATATCTGGCTGAATTTAGTGAAACAGCCAATTAAGAACCAGGTGCTGCTATTGTATAAATAGCCTAAGATGTGGATTGCATTAATTACAGTTAGTCTCTATCTGAGTTCCAAACCATCCTAGTAAAAACAGAATACAGAGTATTGCCCATTTTCTTAATTTAAATCTAGATGGTGTTTTAATATCTCATTACAATTTTAAAGGATGGAATCAAGTTCTCTAAGGCATGCAGAGCTCCTTGGTAATTTCACATACAAGATGGTATTAATAATAAACTTTTATTTCCATTCATTTTTTCTCATTAATTCATTCTTCTAAATTTTAGATTTTGCAATGGGATCTTTTTTCCTCCCCCTGTTACAGATGTTTGGATTCTCTAATCCCCTAAGGTATCAGGGGTATGCATATCCCATCTGCAGTGACAAACATATCTGGTGATTAGAATTTCATATAAAGCAAAATACTAATACATCATTAAGCCTACAAAATATTTAGTCCTCCATATGTTGTTTGTGCTTCAGATTTCTCAAACATATTGCTATAAAATACAATTCAGAATAAATAATAGATTAAAGTGAAGGCAAGAGCAAAGAGTATTTGGATTTTGAAAACTGTTTTATACTGTGTTTGTATGAAGTATGCTATTCAACTCTCGGCATTCCTTACTCCCAGACATGAACTCTGAATATTCAGTCGATGAGGTTTGCATAAGATATTGTCGAATAATACATTTGGCATCAAAAGGAGCTTAATTTCACATGGGCGGGAAAAACTCATTAGAAGTTTCCTGAGTGGGCATTAATTGCCATCCGTCTTACACAAAATACTCTGCTTTCCGGAGTTCATGCAATGAAGTAAAGACCCTGTTTGCTAAGAGCTTAAATGCAACCTTATGTTTCACTGCATCATTTAAGAAATAAATCAGTTGCAAAGAAAACCTACATGCATTTTATTGCTCATAACAACCCCAAAACCCCAAAGGTAAAATGAATCTAAAATAAGAAGCTTCAAAACAAAAAGAACAAAATGCTAAAAAGAAAAAAAAAATATTTCTCAGTAGTACTGTATTCAAGGCATACAATGACAGCTAGAAAAGGACTAGTAAAAAAAAAAAGCACTAATTATATGAAAAAGGACTACAAAGGCAAGTCTAAAATTTGGACTATCCAGTAATTAACAACAGGTAATGTGCACAGTTTTCAGTTTTGACTTTAATATCATTTGTTTTCCTTTCTACTGTGTTTCTCAGCCACTGTGACAATTTTCCTTTGTTTCTATTTTTTCTGTGATTACTTCAGTTAGGGAATAGGAAAATAAACATTAGAGGGTTTCAAGTCCTACTGAAATAATGTAAATGATACATTTTACCAGAACTATATGCCAAAAATCAAAAAAAAAAAAAACATATCCAAAACTCATGACCTGAGTATTTTAGTTTCAAATATGAACAAAAATATGACCCTTGAGAGTAAGAAATTTAATATTTTTCTTATTTAATGAAGACTTGGACCCTCCTGAGTAAAACCATTTTAGGAATATTTTTCATTAGACAAAACAAACCAAAAATGAGAAAGACCTTTCAGGTCAGAGAGACCAACCCCTGGAGACGACAGAGGGCAGAATAAATACGCCAGTGTTTTGTCCCCTTGAGTGTGAGAGTTCCGAGTCTTAGGCCAGCTGCTGACCTTTTATTTACAGTGTTATTTATTATTCATATTTTATTAAATATTTAAAATGCCACCTATTGTATTTGATGACTATTATGAGAAGAAAAGGTCCCTGTTCTTCAGATCCAGGTAGTTAATATCCTTGCCTTGGCATTAATTATATGGCATTTCTTTTGTAGTTCCTGAAGCTTCATGCTTGTATTGAACAGTGAGCAGCTGCAAAGCCCTTGGTAGAAACCACACTTCACCAAGAAGATGGCGAACCTCAGGAATAACTTCTCTGGACCACTTGGTTCTTTCACAGATACATCATTTCCTATACTTATTTCAGCAATACTACTGGCAAATGATATGAAAAGTGATTACCATAAATAAAAGCAGCAAAGTCTCCTAAAACAAATCAAACATAGTGTGGACCTTTCTTAGAGGTACTTTATTATTTATTTTCTAGCATTTCTATGGCCGAGCTCGCTTTGGCAGCACATACACTAAAATTGGAATGATACAGAGAAGATTAGCATGGCCCCTGTGCATTTCTATGGCCACTGTTATTAAATGAAATTTATTAAACCAATAGATGCTCACATCTTGCCTTGAAACCCAACTGTTTCAATTGTGTAGAAGCTGGAAGGTAACCAGAAGGGAAATACCATTCAAAATATTTAATTATTTGATGTTTGGACCTATAATGTCCCCAAGAGGTCATGTGTAAAGGGCTTGGTCATCAACCTGTGGCACTGCCGGGAAGCAGTGGAACCTGTAAGAGGTTGGACCCCGTGGAAGTAGATGAGGAACTAGGGACCTGGCCTTGAGGGTGCTCTTTGGACCTGGATCCTCCTTCTCTTTCTGCTTCCTAGCCACCATGAGGTGAAAAAGCTGTCTCTACCACACTCTTCCTGCCATGATATACTTCTTGGTATAAACCAAGATCAACATAGCCGAGCAGCTATGAAGTTACAGCTTACATGGAGCTGGCCCCCCAAAGCTTTACGTGGTCATGTGGGGCTTTCCAGAGGTGGATGAATCAAGGCTGTGCAAATGGAGATGAGGGGTGTGGTCCTGGGATTAAGGGTGTGTGGTACTAAATTAGTCCACTGATTGGAATTAGTATGGTTCTGGTTGTGGCTGAATTTGCTGAAGACAAAAGCCCCATCCTAGCTGTGGGTGGCACCCCTTAAAAAGACTAGCAGCCTGGATGGTATACTACTGCTTCTTGCATGCCAGGCCATTTTCTGTTTCTTGCTTGCCATGAGCTTGGATTTGCAGTCATAGGACTGTGAACACACTTCTCTACAAACTGTAAGCTAAAATAAAAGTTTCCTCTTTTACCTGTGGGTATCAGGTACTTTATCCCAGCAACAAGAATGTAACTAAGGTATGTGGACTACAAATGCTGAAATTCATGGCAAAAATAAATATTTTTTCCTCAAATGTGAATTTTCTCAGGTATTTTGTGATAGTGAGGAAAATGTCAGTTACATAATGCATTTGCTTATTTCCTAAGTTTTGAATCTAGTTGAGGAACTCCTATTGTCACATGAAAAGAAAAAAGAAAAGCTCCAAATTTTATCTTAAATTTAACTGAAGAACTAGGCAAGACAATTTTCTAAGGAAGACAAACATTTGAGAGATCAATGTAACGATAACAAAAGGCATTAAGACAATCTATCAAGAAAACAACGTCTTAAATTGTGATGCCAGAAATTAACATTTTCCAGTTACAGAGAAGCAAAGGAGTACAGGATGTTTGTGACAGAGATGAGCATCCTCAGGACATGCAAAGGCAATCCAGAAGCAATGCTGATAACTAGTCAGATAAGGAACAGTACAATGCTAATACTACGTTTGGTTTAAACATTTTGAGGTGTCCGCATAGACACTGTAATGCATTTAAATGCATTCTGCCGTATGCTGCAACTGTTTCTATAAAGATTTATTAAAATGTCAGCTTGGCCTTGATTACACTGTAGGTGCTAATGGAAATGGTCTACAAAGGGAAATAGAATCTGTCACCATCCTAGGTCCAGGGATTGGTGAGAGGAGCCAGTATACAGAGGTTATGCATAGACCTCCATCCAGGACAGAGAGAGAACTGGGAGAACCAAACTCCCAGGACTTCTCAGGGATTAGCCTGTGTGAAGCAACAGATAAAATAGGCAGCAAGCAGATGAAGTCTTTAGAAAGATTTGAAGAATAATTTTCCATCCCACCCAACTTCTTACAGTAAGAAAAAAAATTGTGTGCAAGATCAGTCATCATGCTTTGGATTATGCTGTATCTTTTTTGGCTGCTCTGATTGCTACTTTTCATTCTTCAAATCACTTTCTACATGGCTCCCAAATGTAAATTTCATTTATTTTCTCCCTCTTTTGTGTGTCACATCTCTAACAACTTGAAAGGAGTCTGACATCAGTTTTGATTTCTTAACATCTATTTTCTACTGATTCAGAAATGGTAATGAAATCCTTTTTTTATTTTAAGAATTAAATCTTAGATCATTCTCTTATTATTTGTGTGACCTTGGAAAACTGAATATATCTGAGACTGACATTCCTCATGAATTTTATGGAAATAAAAACTAGGGCATACATAGATGTTTTTGATAAGTAAATGAGGTGAATTGGGTAAAGCACTTGGCAGAGTGCCTAGCATACAGCCTATTAATATTAGTTGCAATTATTATTAATTATAATTAGTCAGATGATGATAAATATGTATCTCCAACCATAGTATTTATACTCTATCTCAGCTTTTATTTCCAACTTTTGGCTCATTATATCTTACTTTTTTACTGCATATTCAACATTTGTAGAATCAAACTCCCATTTTTAACTTTTGAAACTGAGCTACCCATCAAGTTAGTCTCTAATGAGATTCTGTAGCTATCAGCAGCATATCCAAATATTACTGCTATCTTTTTCTTTCCATAATTCACCCCATCTCTGTAGTGGGCCCGATGCCCCTTGGCCTCAAGTCCAACAATTGCCTCCTCACTCTTCTTCTTTTTATTGGAGAAATTAAATATTGGAGAAATATTAATATTCAACAACCATTCATCTTTGTCTATAGACAAAGTTGACAGCTTTCCAAGTTTACAGTGGCCCTAAAAGTAAACTTTATTCTCCTTATAAAGTTAGCTCCAGTCATCATTTTCAGGTTTGCCTGTTTCCAGGAAAATATTTAGGCTCTCAGGCCAGGGATGTAGCTCATTGGCACAGCATCTGCCTGGTAAGTGTAAAGTCCTAAATTTGATTCCTAGTACATTAAAGAAAGAAAGACAGAAAGAACGATAGATAGATAGGTAGGTAGGTAGATAGATAGATAGATAGATAGATAGATAGATAGATAGACAGATAGACAGATAGATGCATAGATTGATTGATTTAGGCTCCAGTGAAAAACGAATCATCTCTGAACCCACACACTTCCATACCAATAATTTTATTCTCTCTTTCGGAAAAGTACTCATCAGTGAAGAACTGTGAAAAACAGTAGACACCCTTTAAAGATTATCTGTAACAAAATAATATTTAGGCAAAGCTTTTCTTCAGTTTCATATTAACTTGACCAGTGATTTCTGAAATTTCATTTTTTTTTTATTTCTTCTGCCACTTCATTGTAACATGGAGATGGATATTTATGTCTCCATTGTTTCCTCCTTTTGTCTCCACTGAGTTTGAGGATTTAGAGGAAAGCTATAAATTTTGCATTTACATTAGTTTCCACACAATGTGCCTGGTTGACATTCAGATGTTTGATTCGTTGTGTGCCCTCATCACTTAAAAAGCTCTCATAAAAAAATTTCTCATGCAACCTATTCAAGGTTATTGCTAAATGAAAGAAACATGCATTTCATTAAATATATAAGCTCTAGGTAGCAACTTCCACCAAATTATTGAATATTGCTTCTTAAAAAACATAAAAATTCAAAGGAAACTACACATTTTTTAACAAAGCAAAATATCACAAAATAGAAATATAAATGTAATGTCTGATACATTGTGTCAACTTGAGAAGTTTAAAGTTTAACTAAGAAATTCAGCAGGGGCCCAGCTCTCCTACTTTGTAAACATCCTCATCCTGTACAAGAGGGCACAGAGATGGTGTGAGTGCTAAACCTGCCCTAGGGCATGCTGCCTACAGAAAATATAAAGGAGGAAATGAGGCTTATTCTTCCCCCATTTTTGCTCTTGGTTCTGCTGTTTTCTACAGCCTTAAACTGTTCCCCCGCACCATGCCACTTTGTCTTCGAATGAGCTGGTTACAGACTGAAACCTCCACAAACTGTGAGCTAAATAAACCTTTCTTTCCATAATTTTGGGTGTCAGCTGTTTTGACTCAGCAGTGAGAGAAAAATAACTAACATGATATGTATCTTATTGCTTGAAGCATTTAATTATTAAAATATAAAGGTTCAGATTCGAGTTGTTTTCTGAAGCCAGAGAAAATTTGCACATTATTTGGAGCTGACAACTTAAACATTCATAGTAAAAGTGGTTTGAAATAGATTCAGAGAAGGATACCTAAGAACAGCTTTGCTCAACTGAGGTCTGAGATGCTCTCCTGGAGACAAATTTGTAGTTTATATTTTGGTTAATTTTCTGACAAAATCAACCAAAAGAAATACATACATTTTCCAGAGAAATATAATTTCTGCACCCACAATTCTCACAAAATATAGTCACCATATAAAATGTACAACCCAAAGTTACCCGATCCATGAAACACTAGGGAAATATCATTAATGCTAAAGAAAAAGAAAAATCATTGAAAACAACTTTGTTAAGTCTCATATATTGAAATCTTTAATGATATTCAAAAGTATGAAGGATAATTTTCTGCTGTAAATAGAATCTTAGACTATTTCAAAATAGAAAGAAAAACGCTCTATAAATAATAAAATGGAAATTCTTAAAAAATTTTATGATTACTAGTTGTGTTCAACAACACAGTAGCAATAGCAAGGAAAAAGTCAACAATTGTTGTAATTAATAGAATTTATCTTAATAGAAAAACATTAAAAAAAATCTCTGGTGAGCTGGACATGGTATGGCACACGTAATTTCAGCACTATAGAGGCTGAGACAGGAGGATCAAGTGTGTTCGAGACCAGCCTGGGTTATACAGTGAGTTCAAGTGCAGCCTGCACTACAAAATTAAAACTTGTCTCACGAAACAAACAAGAAAAAAAAATACAATATATTGAACAAAAAAAGAGAAGACTTAGTGACTATGAAATGACATTATAACATGTAAATTATGAGTATTTGAATCACAAAAACACAGCAAAGAAAGAATAGGACATATTTTGCCTTGGTGATAGGTGTGAATTGATAGATTTGAATTCACTCAACTCTAAGCAGTGGAACAAAAAAAATTCCTTGTGTAGCATAGTTAAACTGCTAAAAATTACTAAAGATAAACATATTAAAGCAGTCAGAGAGTAACAAATCTTGTTGAAGGAGAACAATTATCTATATTAACTTTGTATTAAGTTTTGAATATCTAAAACTGAATAAACATTTAATTACTATAGAAAGATATATAAGTCCATACTTAGTGAGAAATATATATATATATATATATACATATATATGAACATAAAGATGTTTTCAGATAAGGAAAAAATTATAACTGATTCCCCCTCTCTGTTAATTGTTTTAAGCAAAATATAAAATATCTTTTATAAGCTTTAAGTGTCTGTGCTTATTATACATTTGACAACTGTAACATAAATGATTGGGGGGATCCACAAAACATACAACTTTTTAACATTGCCTGTTTTGTAGGAAATGTCACAATTTTACTTTTATGGAGCCAATGAGAAGACAAGGAATTATAGTCTAATCCAATAGCAAGCATGTAATGTTGAATATTGAAATGTATACCAAAAGTATGATCAACTCAAGTGGAACTCTAAAACATACTCAATCTTCTAGGAAAGAGTAAGGAATAAATAATAAAATAGTCAAACATAGCAAAGTAGTAAACCTAAGATTAACCATGTCAAAAAGTATACATAATGGTAATGGATTAAACTCTTCAATGAAAGTCACAGGTTGTGAAAGACAACTTCCAGCCAGACTAGTCATAGAGGAGGGAGAAAAACAGGGAATAATTAAAACCAAGAATGAAATTAATATCAAGAAAGAAATGAAATTTCATTTTGCAGCACATAGTCAGTAAGGGAATGAGAGATAATTAAGGGTAATTTTATGATTAAAAATATTGACAACCTAGATTTTAAAAGCTCTTAAAAATGCAACTTATAAAGAATACAAATTTCAACAGAAAACGTACTGTATCATTATGTCTCATTTTAAAAATGTAATTACAACTTTATATGACCAAATTTTCCAGAAGGAAAGTTCAGGTTGAAGTAGTATCACTTTACAATTTTATTCAACTTTCTAGGTAAAAATAAAATAATTTTAAAAATCCTTTTTAAAAGTGAGAGGGAAAACAACCTGCTCCTGTGGTCAGCATAATTTGAATACCAAAACTGGGCAAAGACAATAGCAATTGAGAAAACTACAGACACTTAGCCCTCATAAAAAGAGGTAAAATATTTTAAATCAAAAGGAAAGTCAAATGTCCCAATATATAGTAGGGTAAGATGACCATATTTGGTACAGTTACACTTTTTGGGAAGGCAGAAAGTTGGTTTCAATTTTGGAAAAATCAATATAATCACAGAAATATTAAACTATTAAAATGTAAGAAATAGTGCAAAATATATTGACAAAATTTGTTATAATTTCTATTTAAAAACACCAAAATAAAGAACTACCTAATATTATAGTGCAATGCTATATACTATACTGATCTGTAGTAAAAAGAAGTTCTGATTAAGAAAAGTCTTGGATTATAATCCATTTCACATATACATGGAACCAAATGACAAGAACAGAAAAACAAAACATTGCTAAACTGTGATATAATTCAAATTAAATTTTGGTGCTGACAAAAATAAATCACAAAAATATGCATGTGGGAGGATATAGAAATCATCAAGGACAGAATATGAGGAAAATTCTTAGAAATTTTGCTATGATAGTAAGATTCCTTAGATTGAGTTACTGTCTTTCATACACTTATCAAAAATATGTGTCTATACTTAAGATTCACCAATACTTTTCATTTAACTGTATGTTAACTTTTTTGGGGGGTGCTAGACATCAAATTCAGGATCTCATGCTTGCCAGGCAGGTGCTGCTAAGCCGCAATATTATATTAATTTAATTCATAATTTCCTTATGCCAATCTTAATTAATGTTTTGAAATTTAGTTTGAAAACACCAGAATGTTATGATTAATTAATAAAGATATTAACACACTGACAGATACATGTTTTATACAAAAAAGAGTTACATGTTAATGATAAAATTATGGAGGTAACTATACACATTCACTGTACTTTCTTCAAATTTATTAAATATATGCAATAGTTAAGAATATTAATAAATCACATATATGCAATACATGTGTATATGCCTATATGTATTTATATACTTTTTCATTCCAGATAAGATAAAAATTAATATCAGTGAAAGTTTTAGAATGACTTTAGGACTTTGAATAAAGACAATAAAACTTACAAGTTCAGACTGAAATCACTGAGTATCACATAACATAGTCCAGATTAGAGCACCTATGTTATTCAGCAAAAGAAACAGAAACAAATTAAAACTTCTTCAATTGTCCTATGGAACTCTCTGCCAATTTCTTGATTTTTGTGAATGAAGGGCAACCAAAAATAGCAATATACAGCTTTCTTTAATGCAGTCTCATACAAGGAATACCATAGAAATAGAGTTATAAATACTGTTTTATATGGAGAACAGATTGAAGGATCACAATTATAGAAAAGCTTAAGAATTGTAGAATTCTCATGAGTGACCTCTTCAAGCTATTTGTCAATCTCGAGTCAAGTGGAGAGAAATTAAGAATACAGTGTGAACTTACAAGGTAAGAATGTAGGTTTCTGGGCTGATGGAACTATTTCCTATCTTCCCTGGAGCTACTGGGGCATATTCATACTTCCAAAAAGCCAGTGAGCTGAATTAATATTATTTCTACAACTTTTCAGTATGCATAGCTTAATCAAAAATTATATTAAATATAATAGAATGAATCAGTTCTGGTATTCTGTAGCACAGTGAAAATATTAATAGCAAACAACAATCTACGATAAACTTCAAAATAACTGGAAGATTCCAAAGACTCCTCCCCAACACACAGACGTGATTACTATTTAAGGAGATTGCAATGTTAACTGCAGTAAGTTGTTCATTACATATCGTGTACATTGTATGTGAAGATATGGACAGCTAATTGGAAGAAAATATAAGACAATATGATAGACCAAGGAAGTTATCCAGTTGCCTTGCTTTGAAATCTGTGTTTCTTACATTATTATCTTATGATCTATTGTGTTCTGCTTAATTTTACCCTCTTTAAAAATAAAAAAAACAATATAAATGTGAAATATGTACAAATGCTGTGTATGAGTGAAAAATAAAAAACGATAAAAGAATTCAGCGAGAAAATTACATCTGAGACTAAGACACAATTGACAACTACGTTGGTCATCTCTTACTTCGAATTGCACACAAGTGGTTACTCTAAAGGTCTTAAAGAAGCAAATCTGCCCAACAACTCCCCAACTTCCAAATGAGGGATGAGGGTTAAAGTTTGAGAAATGTGTGTAACCTAGAAATATTTTAACCTTCAAAAGACTGAAAACAAAGCTATACTATCTCAAATGCTGATGGCCTTTTCTAGAATCACCTACCAGATAAAAATTAAGTCCCCCCTGGAGAAAAACATTATAATAAAGACTGTTATTCCCGCTCACACAGTGTAAAGAAATGTACTTAAAAATAGCAGATAAACCACTTCTATTCTACACTGGAATAAATTTACCAGTTATATGAGATGAGAAGGAGAAATCAAGATGTAAATATTTGAAAAAATATTTTAGATGAAATTATTAAAAGCAAAGAAAATCCAAAGTAGTCTTAAAATTATTGGCAAATAAATTTGGTAAGTATGCTAGGGAGAACACCAACATGCAAAAATCAAGTGCATTTCCAAGTATCATCAAGATACAATCAGAAATTAAACCTTGTAAATTAATATTTATAATCAGATCATGAAACATTAAACATACTACAGAAAGTTTATAAGAAATGTGAAAGAGCTGTGCAGATTTCTACAAATATAAATGAAAATACTTAGACTAAAACAAGTGTAGTATTAGATAATTTTTGAAATGACAACCAAATTGAGCAACTTTCACTATCAGCTATCAGTCTTGCTTTAATATAAAAGTAAAGTAATAATACAGTGTCATTTTTGCAAAAGAATTTTTTAAAAATGTTCTTAATTTTTCCAAATCTGTAATTCCATGGCCAAATCCACAAAAATTAAACTTTTAGGTTTATTACAACGTTGATACTGAAGTCCTGAATGAAAGCATGCTCTTTAAAAAAAAATGATTGTAGATGTATAGGGAGTCAATAAAATATTTTTGCACTTATTTTAATGACACATGTGAATATATTGCAGATACTTTTTAGAACATCATATAAATCTAAAAAAATACGTTGGACACTAACGCTATACCTGTAGTACCTGCAGATATTATTTTTTATCCTGGAAACAAAAACCACCACTGTATATGAAAAAAATAACTGTATATTTTATTAGTACCTCCTCTACAAAAATGTCAAAGTGAATATATACTGCGAGAAGATATTTGCAGTTCCATACATATACCCAATAATACTGTATATCATAATCAGAATGTGCAAAACATATACAAATTTAGAAAACAGTTTCAAAAAAATGTCAAAGGTGTAAATAAAAAAGAATGCATAGTAACCAACAAACAAAAAAGGATTTTCACTAAACTGACTTTTTGGAGAAAAATAAATTACAACTCATGGAAACATGTGAGAACACATAAAATGTAAACTTGTCAACATTAGCTACTGTAAAAATATCACTTCATGAAAAGCTCTGTGAGCACAACTATTAGTAAAAACCAATTATTAGGTATCCCCTGTTCCTGCAATTTCACTCTTGAATATACACCAAACAGAAATAAGGTATACTCCTGAAAATTCGTGGTTTAGATTTTGCAGCCTCAATCACTTGCAGATTTTTCCTGGAACCTAACTAATAAATTGCCCGCAGTTTAGCTAAAACTGCTAATTTCCTCAGCTATTGATTTTTGGAGAAAGGTTTGCTAGCAGCCAATCCGAGAGCATTATTCTGTTCTCCTTGCTACTGATTGGCTGCTGCCCTGTAACCCATCTCTGGCAACCACCAGCATTTCTGCATCATAACAGGTTGCTGTATGACCTGTAGCTCTCTGAAGTATTCTCAATTTTATTCTTCTTCAAGTCCTAAAATGCTGCCAAATGCCTTGCACCTTCTAAGCTTTGCTAATATTGTATTTTATTATATTAAATTCTCTAACTGTGGGAGACATACCCTAGTTAGGTTTAAATTATAAAAATAGGTATTTAAAAGTGTTCATTTTCTGACTTTATTTGAAATTTGCAGTTTTTCACAACTTTTGAATGCTCTAGAAACATAACCCTCATGAATTTTGGGGGGCGCACGGTACATTTAGGAACCAGAAATCATGTACACACTGAAATATCCCTATCACCAGAATTTATAATATTTTAAACATTGATATGATCACTGAAAAACAGAACGGCTAAGTAAACCATGGCAGTTTTACACAATGAAACCCTAAAATCACAGACATAGGTAAATTGATTACATCTACAACGTGGAAAAATCTCAAGACATAACATTAAAAATGTCTGAGAACAGCTCTATCTTGGGCCACCAACCCAGAGCCGTGGTAACTGGTAGGAACCAACCACAATACTGACTCCTGCTCCTTCCAGCCACAGGACTCAGGGAACTGAGCTCGGTGGGGTGGGGATGCCAGTGACACAGTAGGACCCAGCTAGAGTGCACATGATGTACTAGAAGCACCAGAAAGCCTGAAGCAGTAATAGTAAAGACATGAGCCACCAGGTGGGCAGTTAGGTGAGCCAGCCATGTGTCTGGGGACAAAGACATACAGAATAGGTCAGGTGGGCAGGGCCACACCCTTTTTTCTCTCTCTCTCTTTTATTCATTGTTACCTCTTATTTTTCATCTTTTTTTTCTCTCTCTTTCTCTCTTTTAAATGTCTGAGGAAAACTCCAGCCACTGAAAATGAATCCCATATCCCAAAGCCAAAAACAAAGATCATACTCAAATACAGCACCAATTCCCTGCAGTTGTACCGGAGCACACATTCTGGGCTCAGATTTGTAACTACTACAAAACTCTAGACACTGAAGGAACCTCACTGCTCTTGATAGTCTACTGGGTAAGTGTGTGGGTTTTTTTAATTTGTTTTATTTTAAAGAGATTAAGATAAAAGAGGACATAACAAAGCACATCAGATCAGAGCAATGCAAGTAACACAGCATCTTACCACCAGACAACCCATAATAAACAATCACTACCAGATCATACCATACCACTACCATAATGTCTCTTTCTTTAAAATAGTTGAGCATAGCTTTATATATGATAGTATCAAGCATAACAAAACAGTATAAAACCATTTAAGAGAATGAAAGCATTACAGGGCTTTCAGAAATAGCAGAGAATGAACAATGGCTACTATGCTATCTCATTTTCCATAGAAAATGTGTTTATACTATCACACATAATAATATCCAATAAGATATAATAGGATAGAACCAAAGGCAACAGAAAATCAAAAGCATAGGAGGACTTCAGAGTAAGATGACACTAAATCAGCTCTGTCTTCTTTTCTTTAAAATAGCTGTTTATACTCTCACAGATAATAAAATCAAACAAACTAGGATGATAAAACCATTCCAACTAATAAATGCAGACATTATAAGGCTTCAGAGCAATGTAATGGGGAATCATTATTACTATAAACTCTTATGTACACTTACCATTTCTTACACTAGGGTGACTACACGGTATTTATACATGTGAGTTTGATTTATTTCGCTTATGCGTATGGTCTCAAGTTGTGCCCATTCCTTTATAAATAACTCAATGTGATCATTCTTTATAGCTGAGTAGTACTTCATTGTATAAAAATACCACAGCAGTGTGTTTTGCTCTGCTGTTTATTTTTATTTTAATTTTGTTGTTGTTTTTGCTGTTATTATTGCTGTTTGTGCTTTTCCTTTTTCATTTCTCTTTCTGTCCTGTTTTGCCCTGTTTTGATTTTTCTTTTTGTATGTGTGATATTTTTTCTGTGTGTGATTATTTTTGTTTCCTACGTTTTTTCTTTTTTCTTCTCTCTTTTTCTTTTCCTGCTCTTTTGTGTATCTTTTCCCTTTTGTTCATTCTGTAGATCTCTAAACTTTCCATTCATATTGTTCCATTCATCCTCTTCCTCTGCTTCATCAACTATCTTGCTTGATTTTATGAAACATTCATGTAAGTCAACATGGTCTCTTTCTCCTTCGTTCTATTACTACTAGGTTTTCTCTTCCAATCATCCCCTTTTGTTCTACCCATACCCAAAACTTGGATGATCATCCTATGCTCTCCAACTTTGCTCCTATAGTATTTAACATCACCCATCTCTTCTCATCCCCTATCTCTTTTAACTACACACTGCCACAATGGATAAAATCACTCTACTAAGGGCCAAAACATTGCATACAGGCTTCTTCTGTAAGTTGGGTTATATTATATAATTGTAGAACTTGTTCTTGTGGTTAAAGATACCAGGCTAACAGTTACCATAATTGTCAGTAGCTAGAGCGCGCTTGAGTCTATTTTGCTGTTATTGTTTAGCTAGGATATCATACTTATTATAATCAGTTTTTCTCTTCCGTAGGAGAACATTGCAACTGTGGGGGTCTTAGCAATCACCACAGTCCAGTACCAAAAGAATGGGACTTGAATCAAAACAACTTCACATTGTTAATATATTGTAAAAATGAGTTCTTTGGATAGAAATGGAGACTTAAAACCACCTATATATAGAAGATACACTGGGGAACAGATATCTTCTGGGAAAGCCTTGACACCAAGAATAAAGATACATAACATAAAAATATATATGAGCATCAACATATAAAACAAAACAAAATAAAATTAGACAATAGAAAATGGCAAGCTGAAGAAGAAAAATTCAACTCCAAACAACCAGCTTACCCAGGAAGAGTTCAGAGTACAAAGAAATAGATGAAATCAGAAATCAACTCAGGAAATCTCTGAAATGATAGCAGCAAAAATGAAAAAAAAATAGAAGAAAAAAACGGAAACAGTCAAAAAATACTATGGGTGCAAAAAGAAATGATGATCAAATGAAAAACATTATGCCACACATATTTTAAAAAAGAGAGAGAAGCTTAGGAAAACAATGCAAGCCATGAGTGTTGAACATAGACTAGAAATGGAATCAATGAAACAGATCCAAACAGAAATTCATATTAAAAACTCAATTGAAAGTGTATGCAACAGATTGAATGAAGGAAAGTATACAGTATTGGACCTAGAAGACAGAAATATGGCTAAGAAACCAGGAAAAGAAAGATATCTGAAAATAGCAAAGGATCATGAAAAATCAATTCAATAGGTACAAGACGAAGCAAAGAAAAACAAAATAAAATTGATTGGAGTCATTGAGAAAGCCATAGACTGCACAAAAGCCACTAAAAAACTCTTTACAGAAACAGTGGTAGAAAACTTCCCAAACATGGATAAAGAATTTGACATACAAATTAATTAAGCATATAGAACCACAAATACCCATGACTAACATAAATCTACAGCAAGGCATATAATAATCAAGATTTCAGAAATTCAGCACAGGAATAAAATATTAATAGCAGCTGGAGAAAACAAACAAATCACCTATAAAGAAAAGCCAATCATAATGACTGAAAACTTCTCAACATAAACCCTCAAATCAAGGGCAACCTAGAGTAAAGTGTTTCAGTTCCTAAAAGCAAAAAAATCTTGAAACTAGATTGGTGTACCATGAAAAAACTACCTTTCAAAACTAATGCAGAAATAAGATACTGCCATGACAAATAATACCTGAAGAAATTTATAACGACCAAACCAGTTCTACAAAATGCTTTGAAGGATATTAGAAAAAGATAAAGAAGACCACAAACATGTGAGTGCCAGTAGAAAAAAGCTACCAAGAAGGGCAAGCAATTAAAGAGAAGAGAAAGAAAGGGAATTAAAAACAGGAAAATAACTGGAAAGAGATAAACCAATACATATCAGTAATAACAATCAATGTAAATGTCTCACCTTACTACTCAAAAGAAACAGTAGCAGAATGGATCAAGAAACAAGATACAACAATGTGCTCATTCAAGAAACACATTTAACACAAAAAGAAATTCTTAGACTAAAAATCAAAGGATGAAAAATAATTATTCATATCACAGGAACCCAGAAAAAGTAAGGTTAGCTATTCTATTTGCAGACAATGTAAACTGTAGACTAAAATGGATTAAAAGAGACAAAGAAGGTTATTACATATGTATTAAGGGAAAATTCAAGAAGAGATAACAATGATAAATATATAAGCACCAAGCAGTGACTCACCCAACTATATAAAACAAATATTAAGGGGATGGGGATTTAATTGAGTGGCATAAACACCTGCCTTGCAAGCGCACAGTCCCAGGTTAGATAAAAAAAAAAAACAAACAAAATATCAAAATATTAATATACGTGAAAAACCAAATGAGTACTAACACAATTACTGTGCGAGATTTAACATTCCATTCTCACAAAGAGCTCATCTACACAAAAAATCAACAAAGATTGAACCAAGTCCGTGAACAAATGGATTTGACAGTTGTCTGCAGAATATTCCACCCCAAAATATTAGAAAACACATTCTTATCAGCTGCACATGGGTCATTCTCTAAAATAGACAATATGTTATCCCTAAAAATGTGTTTAAATAAATGTAGAGGATTTGAAGTCATCTCATGACCATAGCACAATGAAACAAAAGAAATCACAAAAAATACATAAACACATGTATATTAACACACTTCTGAACAAGCAGTGGTCACTAAAAATTAAAGATGAAACTAAAGAGTATGTACAATTAAATGATAATGCTGATACAACTTGCCAAAAATTATGAAATGAAATGAAAGCAACCTTATGAGGGAAATTTATAGCTATGAATGCTCACATCAGGAAAACAGAATGAGCTCAAATAACCTAATATTGAACCTTAAACTTCTAGAAAAAGAACAAATCAAACTTCTGTACAAGTGAGAAAAAAATAAAGAGCAGAAGTGAATGCAATTGAAACTAAGAAAACAAGACAAAGAATAAATCAAAAAGTTGGTTCTTTGAAAGAATAAATAGGAGTGATAAACTATAAGCCAATCTCAAAAAAGAGAAAACAAAAAATACAAATTCAAGCAATTTGGAATAAAAAGGGGAACATCACAACAGATCCTACAGAAATTCAGAATACCATCAATACCTACTACAAGAATCTATATTTTAATAAGACCAGAAACGCAGAAGAAATGGAGTTTCCTAACACAATCAAACCAAACCTAAACCAAGAAGATTCTAAATAATCCAATATCAATCAATGAAATTAAAAATGTGTTTTAAAATTTGCTTTAAATTTAAATTTTAAAATGTGCTTTAAAAACCCTGGCACTGATGGTTTCATCATTGAATTCTATAAGAAATTTTGAAAAGAAATAATGCTATTAATGCTGAAACTCTTGTAGGAAATTGAAAGGGAAATACTCTGAAAATCCTTTCTGGAAGCTGAGTACAAAACCAGAGAATAACTCAACTGATAAGTAAAACTACAGGCCTGTCTCCCTAATAAACATAAACACAAAATCCTCAATAGCATGGTGTCAAACAAAATACAGAATATCATCAAGAAGATTCATTCCAGAGATGCAGGGGTGGTTCAACATATGCAAATCAATAATTATAGTACACCATATTAACAAGCCAAAAGAGAAAATTCACATGATCACCTCAAAAGATGCAGAAAAACCATTTCACAAATTTCAACCCTCGTGTGTGATAAAAACATCCTTCATAAACTTGGAACAAAAGTCCCTCATCTTAATTTGACAAAAATCATATAAGATGGACTAACAGCTATCAACATACTAAATGATGAAAAGCTGAAACCTTTGATTCCAAAATCAAAAACAAGGCAAGGAGGTCTACCATCATCACTCAAAATCAACATAGTTCTGAAAACATTAATCAGAAAAATTAGTGAAGAGAAAGAAATAAACAGAATAAGATTGGAGGGGAAGCAGTTAAACTATCATTATTTGCAGATAACATGATGTTCTACACAGAAGACAACAAAGAATCCACCAAACACTTGTGGATTTAATGACCCAAGTCAGATATGTAGCTAGAAACGAAATCAACACTCAAATATCAGTAATATTTCTGTACACAATCAACAAAAACACAGGGAGAGAAATTAGTGGAAACCACATCCTTTGCAATAGCATCCAAAAATGTAATAATTAGGAATCAATCTAACATAAGAAGTTAAAGATACATACATTAAAAAATGCAGTACTCTGACAAGATGACAGATGATACCAGAAAATGGAAAGATATCATTTACTCATGGATAGAAAGAATCAACATAGTGAAAATGGCCATACTCCAAAAACTGTTACACAGATTTAATGCAGTCCCAAACAAAATATCATTAGCAGAGCTCATAGAACTAGAGAAAACATTCCTAATTCATATGAAACAAAAGAGCCCTAAAATAGCAAAAATAATTCTAGGCAATGAAGGCAAGTCAGGGCCATCACAATTCCTAACCTGAAATTATACTAAAAATGTATTATTATAAAATCAGCATGGTACTGGATATAACAAACAAACAAAACAGACCTGAGGATCCACAGAACAGAAGAGAAGAGGCAGACACTATTGCAAACACCCTCAGCCCCCTTGTCTTTGACAAAAGAGCCAAACAGGTTTACTGGAAAAGATTCTCTTTAATAAATGGTGCCATAAAAATTGGTTTTCCACATGCCAAAAAGTAAAGCTAAACTCATGTCTACCCTCTTGTACTGGTCTAAAACCCAAATGTATCAAAGATCTATTTATTAACCCATAAGCATTAACTTTTTCTGGAAGAGAATACAGAGAAATTTTAAAGACCTAGGTATAGGGAGAGACTTCATAAACAAAACCCAGACTGCACAGGAAATACTACAAAAAATCAATGAGTGGCATATCACCTAATTAAAAAGCTTTTGCAAAACAAAAGAAATAACCAAGAAAGTGAAAAGACAACCCACAGAATGGAAAAAGTGATAGTCAATTGTCACTCACAGAAAGGATTTATATATAGAACATATAAAAAGAATTGAAAACAATCAAGTTCCCAAAATTCAAAGACCCAGCCCAACAAAGGGTATCAGATGAACACACAATTCTTAGATGAAGCAATACAAAGTGGCAAATAAACACATGAAAACATGTTCAACATTATTGGTCACTTGAAAGACACAAATTAACACAACACTGAGATTCCATCTCATTTCAGAGAGAATGTCAGGCCAGGGATATAGCTCAGCAGCACAAGGTTCTGAATTTGAGCCCAAGAAATGGGCTCAAATGTACATGAAAGAATGCCTGCCAACAAGAAATCAAAGCAATGACAAAACTGGAGGGAAGGCTGACAGGGAAAAGGCACCCTTTTCCACTGTTAGTGGTATAACTACTGTGGAAATGGGGGCAGAGAGTCCTCAAAAAGCTGTGACTAGAGGTTCCCTTTACCTACCTATCCCCCTTCTAGGTATCTTGCCAGAAGAATTAAAAACATCATACCACAGTGATATATGTACACCTGTATTTATAGCAGCACAATTTGTAATAGTTAAATCTTGGAAGCAATCCTAATTCCCATCAACTGAGAAATGGACAAAAAGATGTGTTTTTTTTAAAAATATATATAATGGAATATCACTCAGCTATAAAGAACTATATACTTGAGACCTTTATAGGTAAAGAGATACAATTTAAGACCACACACCTAAGCGAAATAAATCAGACCCACATGTGAAAGCACTGTATGTAAAAAACAAGAAAAGAGAAAGCACTGTATTTTCAAAGTAGTGTGAAAAACAGAATCAGTAAATAAGATCCAAAATGAGATCCAAAATGCACAGTATATACTGGGAATAGGGAAGATAATGTCCTCCAAAGAAATGAAAAAGGGAGAGAGAGAGAGAGAGAGAGAGAGAGAGAGAGAGAGAGAGAGAGAGAGAGAAAGTGAAAGAAAGAAAGAAAGAAAGAAAAGGAAGAAAAAAAAGAAAGAAAAGACTTATGGGAGAATAGGAAAGGAAGGAAGGGAAAAGGAATACTATATATATAACATGTATATGTTATATATATGTATATATTATATATGTATATACATATATATGTGTGTGTATGTATACATACATACACACACACACTTGAAACAAGCTAGTTTTACAGCTAGTATCTTTCAGTTTATTGAAAAGATTTATGCTAGTATTGTTTGAACATTTCATGACTGTATCTTGTAATCTGAACAACTATTATGACTATAACAATATACAATGTGTTAATTATTACTCTCTTACTAGTCTGTTTTAAAATGGTTTCCTTTTTATTCTTAATTTATTGTCTTTAAAAGAATAGATTTAAATAATGAAGCAAAACACAAAAATGTACTGATGATATGATCATATAAAGTTCCAAGCCAAGTAAAAATAATAAATGTTGAAAGATGTAAAGGATAATGGGCTGGAGATCATAGAGACTGGTAGGCCACCTAAAGTTTCTGGGTTCATGGGAACATTCCTGTTTCTTTATTGGGACTGAAGTCATACAGACGTCTTCACATTTTTCAGAGCTAGGGAATTAAATAAATATTTTGGATAACTTTTGAAAAGCTACATTTCAATTCAAAATTTTCTCTTACAAATAATAGATTGAAGCTTGTAGACAAATGAGTAGCCATTAAAATGAAATCTATTTCAAAATCACTAACATAGCTGCCATATTAGGTGAGACTGAATGTCCTGACATTTGTGTATGAACTTTTCTTTAGAGCTATATATATTAAAAACAAATCAACAGATTGATTTTTGGAAAGTTTCTATAGGCCTTCCTATTTTTATTGCCTCTGTATATTTATAAAATGCATAAATATCTAGTTTTCTCCTGAGCAGTTTGTTTTTGTCAAATAAAACATATGGCACCTAACCCTGTGCAAAGCAGACCTCAATTCCCTTTTCATTCCCCGAGCCTTCCCTCCCTTCCTGCTATCTCCATCTCTTGATCCTTTCCCACTTTAAGAAAGATCTATCTGCCTACTTCCTATTATCCATCTCCTAGTTTGCTCTTTATTTTTACTTTGTGTTTCTTATAGAAGAGAAACCATGCTATATTTAAGCTTATGCATCATTTATTTCACTTCACAGTATGGTCTCAAAGCGCATGCTTTATCCTACAAATAGAAGAGATAAACTCAAGTTTATCTCTCTTTATGATAGGGTAATATTCCACTGAATATAAATACCACATTTTCTTTACCTGTTCATCTGTGGATGGGCACATATGATGCTTTGAAGATCTAGCTATTACAAATTATGCAAAGAATGTAAATATTAGGTACCACACACATGTACTACAAAATAAAATAAAATAAAATAAAATGAAACTGTATCCCCTGAAAACCTGAGAATTTCCAGATGTGCTATCTGAATGAAGGCTGAAAAATATGAAATCTATAGAGAACATAAAAATCTTCCCCACTCCCTCTGTTCTGGACATATAAGTTACATGTTCATTGATGTTAATATGCCCTAGTTGTTATTTTCATTGCTGTATACATCTTAAATCAAGGCAAGCTGGTGATATTCATGTATGTATTTGCATAATTGAATTCACATATTGTCCCCAACTTAAACAAATTTTCAGCTTTGCAACCATACAAAGTCGATGTGCATTTGGTAAAAACCACATTTTGAATTTTGATTTAATTAGAGTTTTGCTAACAACCCATGGTAAAATATTTTTACAATGCCCATGCGTAGGATAAAGTGAGTATATTAAGCATATTTAAGGTAGACTAAGTTAAGCTATGATGTTTATTTACTATATTAAATACATGAAATGCACTTTCATCCCAGAATATTTTTAGTTTATAATGGTTTTATGAGGATGTAACATCATAGTGAGCAGAGGAGCATTTGTATTTTACTTATGTGCATAAACATACCAAGTATATGTGTGCTATACAGATATCCATATTCACATTATGATTTCTTGGAGCATATTGTGCCATATTATTGAAAGATAAAAGTATCCTAGTTTTGACATACACAATTTAATATATTAAAAGATGACCCATTAATAGCCATGGTAATGTTTCAAAATGTGAGTTCATTTCACTTTCTATGCAAAAAATACTCATAGATCGTGATGTCAATACATACATTATTGTTATTAATTATCTTTATTTTGCTGATTAAAGAAAACAGTACATTTAGGCTAACAATGATACCACCTCATTCGGAATGAGTGGTGATAGGCTCCTAGAGTATATTATTATTACATTTGTGATACGATTTGTAATGGGAAAAATAAATAGCAAAAGCATATGATTATTTCTGTAATTTAACTTACATTTTCTAAAACCAGTAATAACTAGTGTAATTTAGATCTCATAAAAGAAACAGAGATGCTCTACTGAATCTAAAATCAAAGTCCATGAAAACCTTTTATACACAATGTAAACAGACATGTTCAATATAAGCATCTGCCAATCTAATCTGATAATTTTGCTATGCTGTATTTTTTGCCCATTTGGCATGTTTTTATGCAGCAATTTATATACAACACTGTATCAGCATATATGGGGGTATACAACCAGCTGTGTCCTATTATATAATTTACAGGGAAAAAAAGTTTGACAAAGAAAATTGCTTTTCAGTGAAATATGTAGGGAAAATTTTAAGATGCAAAACCTGTTGACCTATTTTCCAATTGTGCCCACAAGGACACATCCTGTGTCGAGGCTGCTGGCTACATTGCTGATCCCTCTTGAAAAGATGCGTTTCTGCATTCCAAGGCACTACTTGCCCACTGGCTTCACAGATGAACCTGTGAGTTTCAAGTCAGCTCTCGAAAATGATAAGAAAGAGTCATGTGCAGTTACTCCCCTTTTCCCCAAAAGAGTTGTTGCTGGATTTTTTTTTCCAATCTGAACGTTGTGATTAGTAGTAAACAGAGTAAGCAGTGGTGGTGAGAAACAATGTACAATCAGAAGCATACAGGAGATGAGCAGCTGCCAGCAGTTAACACAGTTTCTGTGCACTGTTTTCCAAAGCAATGGTTATATTATTTAGCAAAAAATATTCAGAGGAATACAATTGTGTGGCATAGCTCACAACCCTTCCAGCAGAGTTGTTCCTCACACCCTGTATCTTTGATTAATTTTTTCATATGTTTATTTGGTGACCATTGCTAGGGAATATATTTTGATGGATTTTCAATAAACCACAAGACAGAAATGCCTCCTACATAGCTCTTAGGTTATAGTAGTCCATTCACTTTAGATGTTTCAGACACATTGGGAAGTTCAGCACTCACTGCTGGAGGATTCATTTTCCTTATTCCTTTTTCCCTTGTTTTGTCTAATTTTCTTGATCAGGATTCAGCTTTCTCATTTTATTCCATGGCCCAGGTCAGTATACCTAAAAGCATGGGCTCTCATCCTTCTGTAGCTGTTGCCTCAGTCCACAGAGGCACTTTAAAAATGCACTTTAGCGAATGCACTTTAAAAATGCTTCAAACTGGTCCTGAGCCAATCTGTCCTGAGTTATGGATTTGGCTGAGACTGTACCAATCTGATGGACTGTTTTCCTGACCTCAGCAGGGGTGTTTTGTCCTGGAAATTTTACACAAGGTTTTCTCTCTGTAAAATTAGCTTTGCATCCAGTTAGACCACAATGATACAATGCTGATCATACTAATGCTGTGCTTCATGATTATAGATCCTATAATATATTAAGATGCTGGTCTGAGGACTGTCTGTCCAAGGCGTGCTGTTAGTATGGCTCTGTCCGTATGTAAGATTCTCAAAGAGGGCACATTAGGGCCCTCTTTTGTTTATCTAGTTTCCTTATAGCATTGCTGTTGTCTCAGGACAATAACCGTAATATCACCACCATTACCAACCATGCATACTGTTACGGATTAAAAACGGGCAGTCAATGTAACAGCAGAGGAATTAATTCAGCATGGTGCTGAGTACGGATGGTCCACCTGAGGAAAGTTGCCAGCATAAAGAGAGACGTGGAGAGGAAGAATGTAGTGTTGTGGATTCTCCAAAGTGGTGTCGTTTGAAGCTGTTGGTTCTTCTGGAGGAGCTTGTCATGCTGGCTTCCCTGATATGAACTTGGCTGCTATCATTGGAGGAACTCAGGACTTTGCTGCTGCAAGTGGCTGTGGTTCATTTTGGGGGAGCTCTTGTCCTATTGTGAGCATCACTTCCTGGCTCTGATGGGGAAAATGTATGCTGTTTAATCTCCAGGAGAAGCTTGACACACTGGGTTTTTGATAAGTACTCTAATATTCTCATAGTTAGAGGAGCTTGGGACCTGTCTGTCACTGAGAATGGATGTGGTACTTTTCAGGGGAGCCCTGGTCCTTATTTTGAGTGTTGCTTATTTTGCTGCAGTGTAGAACCCTCAACCTACAAGCACAGCTCCTTCACCCACTAGAATAGACTGTCTAACTCTCACTGCTAACCTTTGAGCCTTCCCAGCACAGATCCATAAAACATTCTTGCATGAATCATAGTTGTGGACTCTAGGCCTCCATTTGGACTCATTGAGAAGTGGGCATTGTCATGAACTCTAGGTCTTCAGCTGGACTCATGCAGGACATTGCCGTGGGACCCAGGCTCTCAGCTGGATTTCCTTGAGTCTTTAGTGTTGTGAATAGATTTCCTGTACTTCTTTGTATTAACTCTTGGGTGACTGTTAGAAAATAATATTATAAATGATATGTCTTATATGTAATTATTCTCCTTGAAACCCCTAACTGTAACCATATTTTTTTAAATTAAAAACAATAGAAATTAACATTTTGGACTGTGCACTATGCTGTGAGAAATTCTCCCATCAAAATTTTGTAAGGCAGGCAGTATTTTCCTAATTTTACAAATGAGGAAACTGAATCACAGAAAGGTTAAACACCTGTAAGGGAATAATATAGACAAGTGTATCATATGAGTCTGGTACTCACCCCTATAACAGCACATTTAACTGGACTGCATTGGAGACAGGTATTATTAAGTAAACATAGCAATGACCTCATATATAAGGATGCTTTTAGATTAGGCACTGGTCTAAAAGGAGCATCTTAAGAAGCAGGAATGTTTGACACTGCTGGAATGCCAGGAAGTAATGAGTTTTACATGGAATCACCAGTAACCTCCATTCTATATTACATTATGCTGCTGCTTAATATATCCACAGCATATGCCGTCAACCATATGTGGTGATTTCTGCGTAGTGAATTAAAATCCTGCTTCATCAGGCCCCATAGAAAAATAACATCTGTTTGGATAACCATTACCATCGAGCCCCTTTGTGCACCAGGTATTGCCCTGAGCATCTTGGCTTCATTTAAAGTATTGGTGTGTAGAAACAATGACGGAGAGCCCACCAATAACTGTGATAGGTGATAACCTTTGAGAATTAAAGGAGAAAAATCCACACAAAATGGAGATGACAAATCCCTTGCCAATATGTAAATAGAACAGTCAGGAACAGTTATAATTCTGAAATGAAGAACAATTTCAGGGGTACAGGATCGGGTTATGATAGCAATTCAGCAGGTCCCTTTTGAAGGAGATGATGGCCAATGACTAGCCTGCTTGAATATCCACTTGGTATACTTCCTTGCTATGAAGATAATTCTGCAATTTACCAGTATGGTAAAGAAGTAAAACTAAAATATAAACAACATCTCATTTCTTATTCTGTATTTAATGCAAGCAAACACAATGAGTTGCTTTTATGTTTGGTTTTCCTTTAAGAATGTTCTGGTTAGACTACAGAAAACAGCTGGTGGGTTGGGCATCTGTTTTTCCTATTAGTAGCCATCTATCTTCAGTGTTGGTGTACCCAAAGAGTGATAACTCCCAAAGTATACAGCTATCAAACAATACAACTTGCAAGGAAAGTGTGAATCAAGGAAAACCAGTTTTTAAGCTTGAGCAGATGGTCAGCCAGGTTGGCTGTAAAGGTCCATGTTCTCCTGTAGGAAACAGTGACTTGTCATCATCTGAGATAGACGCCTTTGCACAGCGAGGCAGCATCAACCACGGAAGGGTAAACACAGCCTTTTCAGGTTGCTCCCTTATTGGAACAATCTAAACTATAGCATGAGAATGGGCCACATGAGCTCCATTTTCTGAGAAGAAATTGAGGCTCAGGGAGGCAACAGAACTTCTTACTCATAACGGACTTAGTAAATACAGAAGCAAATAATACATCTACAACTGTTCTCCTAAAAATTCTAGACTCCTCCCTCTCCTCTCCTGGGTGAGTTCCTTGAAAGCTACAGAATATTACACAACCATCATCGATGAGGACAGAGTATGCCTAAGAACAGATTCATCATGAGAATCCTAGAAATGACCAATGCAACCAAATGAGAGAAGCCAATCAATGGATGTTGTCACAGTCCTGCCTGTCTTGCTTGTATTTATCAGTTTTTAGGAGAACGAAAACCAATCTCAAATCCATGCCCATGTCAGAGAGCCCTGGGGCTCTCATAGTCATGCCCTGTTCACAGGAGCAACCATTGCAAACTGGCTGTCTGTTGCCTAAGGCATTAAGTGCAGGCTGAACGTTACTGTCTGTATCCCCCGCCTCCAATTATGCTTCACAGGAGAAGCAGCTCAAATTGGCAGAAAACTTTTAAGACAAAATACATTTGTAAAAGGAAGCTGTTCATTAAGGTAAATTTGTGTTTCCTTTGTGAAGAGTGCAGGAGGATGTATTAATATCAGAATCCCAGTGATCCTCCCTTCCTAGAAGACAATTTTTCAGATTTTGAAGCCAAATTGTATGTCAGAGAACCACTCCAAATTTCATAACCATTAATATGACTCGGGAGCATTAGGAACTGCTTCAAGTAGAGTTTGCCTGAGGCACAGTTGCAGAATAAGTGGAATTTTTCACTCGAGTGCATAGTGTTCTTTCCCTGGATTCCCCTATCCATTCCAGCATTTCCTGCTATTGTCCTCATTTTTATTATTAGAAGGGTTGTCAGTCATTTACACTTTAGTATAAATGCACTGAGATTCATGTAATTTGTGTGTTTTCTCATCTCAAATAGGCTCATTGTAAGAATTATCTCTAGATATGAAAGAAAAGGCTTTTAAAACATTAGCAAGAAAGTGCTCTTCAGAAAATCATTAAGGGATCTTTCGTGTATTCCCTGAAATGACACTATAAAAGCAGTCATTGAGAGAAATGGGGATACAACGTTGGTGAATATTACAACCACTACTTCTCTTAAAGAAATATAGTTTAAAATGTGGTATGGAGACATAGAAATGAAGGGAGAGGTGAGGGACTAGTCTTCTTACAGTACCAAAATTATAGGCTTCATAGAACATTATCAGTGTTTTTCACAGTTGCTCATTTCTCTGTCATTAGACACAAGGGAACTGTTTTCTGTCCAAATTTCACAGATATTTCTGCTTCAAAAATCACTGCCCTTTGTCACTCACTTGTTTTTATTCTCACCACACTTCTTATCCAGAAACCAAGATTCCCATTTCACAGTGATCCATATGCCTTCCATAGGTGATAATGTGGTAAGCTTGTGCTTCAGAAAATGCATATGGATAAGAACTGCTTAAATGCTCAGCGATCTAAATCCTTAAATCAACTTAAAGTAGATTTTTCAGCCAAACACAATGTAGCCACACAATGTAATTTATAAATGTTTATAAATTGTAAAAATGCATCAGTATTACAGACATTGAGAGGTATAAAGGCAGTAAACTTTCCTTTTTAAAATTTTATTGCAAAAAGACAATCATAACAATATAAAAGAATAATAGTCCATACATTGCATATTGTTACCTTGCAAGTAGTTATTTGGAGTACAAAACTGGAATGTAAACATTCCACAATCGATATTAGCACAAACTTTCTTTTTCAATGAACTGAGAGAGACCAATAGTACAGCTAACTTGCATTTTTCTCTCTTTTCCTTTCTTCCTTTCCCCTTTCTCCCATTCTAATTCCATTTTCCTTTTGTACAATTCCTTCCCATTTCACAATATATATTGTACATTTCAGACTTTATTTACTCTTTCAGCTCTTCACGCTAGGGAGACAATATGATGTTTACACACTTGACTTTGACTTATTTCACTGATGAGTATGGTCTCAAGTTGCATTCACTTATCTAAAAACACCTTGAGTTTGTTTTTCTTTATGGCTGAGTAGTACTCCCTTGTATAAAAATATCACATCTTTCTTTTTCATTCTTTTTTTGATGGGCACATGGGTTGTCTCCAAGACTTAGTTGTTACAAACTGTGCTGCTGTAAACATGGGTGTACATACATCACTGTTGTATAATGTTTTTAATTCTGGGAAGATACAAGAAGGGAATGAATGGATCATATGGGACCTCTAATCCTAGCTTTTTGAGGCATCTCCATACTGATTTCCACTAGCTTCATCCCAGCAGTAAAAACCTCAAGAGTAAAGACAACAGTAAAAACAGTGACAATCCAGGCATGGTGGCGCAGGCGTGCCATCTAATCACTTGGTAGGCTCACCCCAGAGGACTGCAAGTTTGACCCCAGCCTGGGAATCTTATCAAGAAGTTGTCTCAAAATGAAAACATTAAAAAAAAAAAACCAGAAGGATGGGAATATAATTTGCTGGTACAATATCCTCGTGTTTGATCTCTGGAACTAAAACAAAGAAACCAAAACCAGCAACAAATCAACACAGCTAATACCTGAAAAGGGTGAGTGAATGGACGATTTTCCACTGTAGCTGTGGATGGAGTTCATCTCTTCACAGGACAATGTGTCAGGCACACTGAATCTTGATGTGAGAAAAGTCCTTCTAAGAACTTTTGGAGCATCGCTGATTAGGTGAGGAAAGGATGTGGATATTCTCAACATTAAATAACTCTAGGACAATTGGATTCACCATCTGACCACTACGCTGGCTGCTTTAACAATTGTTCTGACCACATTTTAAGTCCCATTAGTGCTAAAACCTTCTTGGAATAATACCCAAGATTCGCTGCCTCTTCCAGTAGCTGCATTGTCTCCCTCTTTCATAACTCCGCAATGTCTAGAGATTTAGGGACACCACTAAAAGGATCTTTGGATTAAAATGTTTAATCAGTTACATAAAATAAAGTGAATCTTTTCCCACATAAGCACAACAAAAAGTAGCTGTGTGCATACAGATACAGCTCCCTTGCTTAGTCTCACAGTTCAGATCCCACGACTGTTTTTCTTTGATCTTCTGCATGGTCTGGCTATCACTTTGAAGCAGCAAGGCACACGCTCTGGGTACTAGCTTATTAAATACAGGTTATTGTTAAAGAAAATTCCAACTGAGACTGAGCCGATTCATGTATGGGCTCCCTTGTTTACCAAGAACACTTTTGACTGTAAAATATTGAAAGGAAGCTTGCTTTTCACTTTTGAAAAGAAACTTTAACTCTCTCTTTTATTTGGGGAAAATAAATCTTTGAAGTAGAATTTTACCAATCACTTTCTGAATTTGCTTAATCCCAGAATTGTTGCATTTGAAGATACCTGAACATTAATGACTTGGTTAAATATGTGTCCTACTTTCCAATTAACTAATATTGCCACCTTTTTCCTGGAAAGCAGAGATTTCACAACTTAGTAGTTACTGGAAAGAGTTTTGTAAGTGCTATAATTGCTTACTGGCATCTGTCAGGTCTTGCAAGCTCATGTCTTTTTTCGTACAAGTGAAATAGAAAAATTACATACACTTCTAAAATTATGAGACTTTTAAAATATAATACACATGGGAGATGTGCGTTCACACATAATTGTGGCAGTGTGGATCATAGGTTTTAGAGTCAAAGATTTTCAGGCTTTCATTTACCGTGGGGCCTTGAAGTTAAATTTCTCTACTTTTTCTCTGGACTGTCGTTTCTGCACCTGTAACCAGGACTGGTAAATTCTGTTTTGTAAAACTATTCTGGGCATCAGAAATGACAGTGACTGCCGCAGAAGCTGACAGTGAATAGACCCTAATAAACCATGGTGCTGATGTTTACAGATGCTCCTTTAGCAGTCATTAACCGGCTTTAGCAAACAAACCTCTTTCCTGGTTGCTTCGGTTGCCCTTGTGAGCAGTTGTACCCCAGGAAACACACCTGCGCTTCTGGACATCTGTCCCTGCAACTTTCAATTTGTGCTCCATGGCTTTGAGCCTGTCTGTCTGTTCTGCACCTAAACAACTGTGGTTTATATCTCCTACTAGTGTCTCACGAGTCTCCTCCTGCACCTATTTCAGCTACTCTTGGCAAGGCTGAGCTACTTGTACCAATTGGATGCCTCTTAGGTTAATTTTCATTGTAACACACAATTGGTATTTAAAAATTAAAGGGTTTCAAACAGTTTAGATACTTAGCAGTAATCTACGGAGATGCTGTGTTGGAGAAGAATTCAACTGCAGGCAAATAAGTTTATTACTGAAACTAGATGCTGATGGTGATAATTCTTTTGCCAGATGGCCTTGGAAAAATGCTACAAACATCTAAACGAAAAAAAAAAAAAAAAAAAAAAAGCAAAAAGAAAAAACTACTACAGAGAACAAACAGTTATATAATTAGTATTCTCTCACACCCAACAAACACATGGCTTAGTCATCCATATAATTATATGGAGATTAATATAATGTCACATTATGACTCCACCTTGTTCATTGATAAAAAGCCCCTGAGTTTTATCAAGTAATCTGTAACCCTAATCTTGCTGAGTGCATCCCATTATGGTATTAGGCTGCACTGTGTACTCTGTGCTCTTGGGAGGAGTCTGGTGACAGCCGTGGATTCTCAGGGTAGAAGTCAGCTTTGGATTCACATTCTTCATATGCTGTCTGCTGTGCTGAACCTTGAACAATTTCTTGAGTTCATCTGCATCCCTTTACACATTGTTTAATGAAGAGACTGAACTGGATGAGGTCCAAAGTCACAAGTTGCTGTTTGATACCATCGTCCTCCTATCCCCTGACATCTGAAGTGCGTTTCCTGAGTCATTGAGGGAGCACTCTTTGACTTAACCATGAAAAACTATATTCTTACTTGTCGCACAACTCTTATGAATTCTAGTTTTTTTTTTTTCCCCCACATGATCCCCCTGATCTTTACCATAATAACCCTCTGTCAACTTTTGGGTTCTGGATTAAGTGCAGTATATTTTTCCAGAGGGCATTCATAATCATGAGCGACCCTTCCCTCTGTGCTGAGTTGAATGCTCCTGTCTTGAGTTTATAGCATGTTAAACTCCATTGCTCATAACATTTATTGTACAGAACTCTTCACCACTTGAGTGAAATCTGTGCCCAGTGGTTGATTTCTTCCTTCACTTCCACTTGGTACTTTAGAGGTTCTAGTTTGGACCCTGGCTCAAAACAGGTGTTCAACAATATCACCTTCAGTGTGTTATGAAATAATTGTCCAACTTGAATTTTCCAGAGGTTTCTATGTGGAGTTAACCTCACTCTATCTTCGCAAGTACTCCTGTAAGATCAGAGCACTCAGACTACTGACAACATGCAATGGGTGACTTTCTGGCGCTCTCTTTCTCAAGGATTCATAGTGGACAAAACACCCCCAAGGTTATATCTATTTCTCTAGTAACAGCTGGGACACAAGTACTGATTCATGTGAGCCCAACCATATTGCCTAAAATAAGACAATCTATAGATCCATCCCAGAAGCAAAGCTCCCCATGAGAAAGTGTCAGCCACACACCCATGGCGACTGCATTACAATTCAGTTGTCCCCAGTCTCAGCAGCATTTTCCTCCTTACAAATGAAGAACTCAACAACAAACGCTCTGTCTGCAAAACTCAATCTCATAGTTTGTTTTCTGCGGTTACAATCTTTAACACTATCCAGCTTCCCTGAGAGGGTGTGCACAGCCATGAGGGGCTCTTTTTTTCTCACTCTTTTATTCTCATGCCGTTTTTCTTCAGGAATCTATCCTTTTGGTATATATTATTGTAATATTTTTCTTCGCCTGGTCTTTCTATGATATGCAGTTAAAATATATGGCAAATGATTACATTTTTAAAAATTAATGCAGTGAATGAAACCTGCCATTAATTCCCCTCAAAACACTGGTCCTCATTTTGAATACACGTATACAATCATACCTGCCACTTTCTGAAGTAGTTCTGGGGGTCTTCTTTTCCATCTTTGCAGATATAATATGATCATCCTTGTTGGTGAGTGCCATCCAACGGGAAGGTGGCCTCATAAAAGCAGTTTGGTCTGTTCTTATCCAGCTAACTCACTAGTTTTGGAACCATGTGACCTCTGGCTCTACCCTAAAGCCAAAATGACCATGCAACAGTCTAAGTCAATTTAAGACACTATGAAAGTCCAGGTATGAATTGAAGAACTGCTTCAGGAAAGGCAAGAGTGATGGGATGGTATACCTGAAGTAGAGGAGTATATTTGACTACTGACCATGTATCTCTTACTGTAATTTATTGAAAAAATTCAACATCTTATTTTCTGAAAATGTTTTACAGATATTCCTTCTTTTCATACTTCATGAATGACTCATTCATATCCCTTCAGGTCTCAGGAATTTAAAAGGAGTCATTCTTTTGATCATTTCTATATAGAACCTTGATTTACTTCTTATCTACAGTGACCATTATTGCACACCCCACTCACACCCTAGAACTTTCCATGCTAACACTTCTTGTAAGGCACTTCTTTCCTACTAATGTGTCAAACCCACTGACCTGTAAAGCTACACACGAATAACAATGACACATCCCCCAGGAACAATTGGAGGGAGGTTAAATATCTTTTTCATAAAAGAGGGATCATTTCCTTAACTTTGCAAATAAGGAAACTGAGGAACAGAGATCCCACAGCAGCAAACAAAGCTGCGATCTGAACTCATTATAGATACAAAAACCTGCAATATTAACCCATGCTGTCAGTACCACACGATGTCTTTTTAATTCATATGTTGCATAGGAATGAGTTAAGAAAACAGCATGAAGCCTGTGTTTAAAGAATCAATAATAAATCTTTACACCCAGTAAGGTTGTTATCTAAAATGGTCCCTCAAAACTCATTGTGTTGAAGTCCTGGTTGCCAACTGCTGGGCTTTTGAAATCATAGGCTCATGAGACTTTAAACTTCATCAATGAATTCATATGCTGAGATCACAATGTAGGAAGGTGGGTCCTTGATGAGAGAAGAGGATCATGGGAGCATGTCCTTGAGATCACATCTGGGCCCTGGCCCCATCCCCTCAGGTTTCAACTTTCTCACCTTCTTTGCTCTCTGGGTGCCATGAAGTGAGCAGGTTTCCCCTGTCAGTCCCTTCCACCATGACATGACATGTTGCTTCACCACAAGGCAAAAAGGATTGGAGCCAGGTGGTCTTGGATAGAAACTTCCAAAATCATGAGCCTAAATAAATCTTTCTGCTTCTAAATTGTTTTTCTCAGGTATTCTATATATCAACAACAAGCTAACACAATATATAACTTGTAATAGATGTCTCTTTAAAAATGAAACAAGCACTTAGGAATTGTGCCTCACGCTCTATGCTGAAAGAGAAGTTTCACTGTTGCTACAGAACAGAAGCATGTTACATACTCAATCAACTCTAATTTTGTCTGTCATATAGTTTAGCATTTATGTTCGTAACTATTGTTTAATATGCAGGTCATACAAATATTAATGAACTACTCAAAAATCATACTTGAAAAAACTGCTATATTTTTCAAAATTAAGAAGTCTTAAATTGAGGATGCATATTCTCCTTTTCTATCACTAGAGATGACATTAGGGGACATCTCATTTCATAAATTCTTGGATTATGAAATGTGGTAGTACAATGTGTAAGAAGTGCAAGTCGCAATAAGCATTTTCCACTGCCGAAATTCACAAATTTATGTACAAACTCCAAATTTCTGGAAGTGAAAAATATCATCTGTCACTTACATGTTTTGTACATTAAAATCCTATGAAATATTTTTCTTTATCAGAAGACAGAGCACTTTTTTCACTTTGTATTGATAATACTTCATAAATTTAATAAGTCAAATAAGTCCAATGTATTAACTATTCATTCCTCATTTTTCTCTGCTAGATTTTTTTCCCTTAGGTACATTTAAAAATCACAATATTTATTATTTGTAATCTGGGTAATTAATAGAAAACATAATTTTCAGTTATATAATAGGCCAATTGCTGATAAATGAAACAAACACAGTAATTATTTGTATAACAATTTTGGAAGGCATTTGTCAAGATAAAGTATTGCAAAGATTAGTTCTTTGGGGAATTTCTTTTTTTAATTTTTACTACTCTAATTTCACTAATAAAACTATGCACTAGATAGCAAATAATTTGTTCATAAACATGAATACATAATTATTACTATCATTGAAATAGTACTATATGTAATCCCTTAATATCTAGGAGCAAAAATATTGTTACTGAGTCAGTTATAGTAATTTTCCTCTAGAATAGTTATTTTATAGTCATTATAGTCACAATATGCTATGAAGTTTATCTGTGATTACTATTTTATTAATTAATTTCAGTATTGGAGTTTAAACCACGGCCTTGATCGACATACTTAGAGAAAATTTATACATCTGTTTAAATATGCTAATGTGTATATATTTGCTGTTATATTTGCATATGGATATCTGCTCTTCCTTAATACAGGGTCTTGCTAAATCACTAAGTTGACCAGGCTGGGCTTGAACATGTGATCCTCTTGTTTAAGATTTCCAGGGTGCTGGGATACAGGTATGCACCAATATGTCTGGTTCCTTTTATTCTTTCTTTTTTGTCAGTATCATACACAAAGAAAAACTGTTACACTTTAAGATAACTTATACAAAATATTCACTAGGATAAACACCACTAAATTTTGAATATTTATAGGACACAGTCGAAGTACCTTATTTTCATGAAAATTTCAAATAAGATATCTTTCTTTTTAAGACACAACTCTATTTTTAAGAACTATCTTTTATCTGCTAGTCAACATCACTGCTCAGTTTATACTAAGACAAAACTTTTGTTAACTTAGACTTCATGTTTGAAATGAAAAATAAAGTTATAACCATCGGCGAAGTCATAACATTAATTGTACACTTTTAATCCTCTCTAATGAATACGACCATCTGATTAGAAAAAGATTACCTTTTAAGACTTTAATAATTAAGAATTTGAGAAATAGTTTACTAATTGCATGCATTAAATTTAAATTGACATTGACCTGATTATTTTTGAAAAATGTAATTCTTTAAAAAAAAGCAATTCTTGAAAGTACTCTCCTAAAATAGTCAATAAGTTCTAAATAAATAATTTAATTCTTCTCTGTTTCAATATACCCTAGAATTTTCATTAATGGAAGTTATACAATCAAATGTATAAATTTTTATGACTGTCTAAAACAGATTTAAGCAAAAATGTGAAAATCAGATACTGGTAATTAGTATCTTTTATTTGAAGGCCTTAAAGTCATTGGCACATTTGGTATTTAATCAGCATAATTTCCTTTATAAAAAGATAGTATAAGGCACTTATGACAATTTAAGAATTCAAATGAATACAATACGTAAGAGAATTGGAGTATGTGCCATCTTTAATCAATGATTTTTTATGAGTTGAATTCTAATTCATTAGTAAGAAATGTCTTTATGACTCCTAAACATTGTTTTTAAAAATGTACTTCAGAAATCAATAATACATACTTGTTTCAATTTAAATCTTCTGAAGTGGAAAAACATGAGCAAGCATGACCAAATAAATGTAGCAAATAAAATTCAATTGTATAGTCATTAATAGCATTGAATGAGTTAACTGCAAATGTGATTGTTGAAAATTTTTAAAGTGACAACTTCAAATGATCAATTTTGAATAATTCTCTTATCCCCTCAAACTATCCTGTCTTAAAATGTTTTGTTTTTCTTAAAATTTTTATGTTATACTACTGTAAATATTTCACATAAACAAGAATAGTACTTCATTTGAGAAACATAGTCATAATTATATATATGCATTTATATATTTTTAATCTGAGCTGACTTATTATTTTAAGGGAAATTGGGTATTTTGCATTAAAATTTTAAACAATTTCCATGAATCAGTGGGGAAAAATAGTTCCATCAATTTCACGGAGTGAACATTAAGTTTGGAAGACACCTCATAATGAAAGGAATTACGTTTCTAAGGAATGTCCAAAGCGCACTTTGCTTGTCATTCATATAGTTGAGGTGAGAACAACCTTATTAGATATTTATAATCATCTCAAAGGGTTTGACAAGGACTTCAAATCAAATTTTAAACAGAAGCCATTTTAAATGTTCTCTTTCAACACAACAGTACCCAGCGCACTTTCTTCCCTGTCTTAATTAATTCTATTTAAAAAGAAAGCTAAAGCTATCACTCATGTTCTCACTCTCACTTTTGTCTCATATGCCTGTTCAGTTTTGTGGGTGAGATTTTTAGAGTGTAACTCCAGATAAGACTTTTCACTGCACTATCGCTTCACACATAGATCGCCAAGGTAGACTCCAGCAGTGGTTTTTTTTTTTTTTCCTACCTGACCTGCTTCCTGACCTACCCACTTGGACTAGTGGTGGATAACTGACCCAAGACAGACTGATGACATTTGCTTTTCTAGAGTTTGAGTTGAACTTGAAGAAGTCAGTCAAGATCTGCATCCTTGAGCTGAAGGTAAGGGATCTGAATGTGTGGGATGGACTTTTGCCATAGAACTCGAGTACAGAAAGGAAAGAAAGGACCAGGCAAAGATGGGAGCCAAAAACAGGAAGAATAGTAGCACAGGACTTCTTTGTAGCTCTGTGTCTCTCCCCCTCCTAATTGAGGTGTCTTTAACCGCTGTCAGTTCCACCAGCTAACTTGGTGTTTATTGGTAACAAAGTACCCGACTTTGCATAAGCAAGCACTAGTGGCCTCTGTGATTTCACTCCTTATGAGCATTGCTTAAGACATCTATTCTTGGGTATGATATGTCTTTCCTGCTTGCTTTTAACAGTCTCTCCAGACTAAAGATGCATATCACACACTGTGACTATTTTTATGCAGTACAGTGCCCTCATCTCTAAATGTTTTAAAACCTCATGCCCAGTAAAGTAACTTGATAGTAACAAGATTGTAAGGAAAAGCCAACAAGATTGTAAGGAAAAGCCAGCAAACACTTTCAGTGTTTCCAGACCTAGTACAGAGCTTGGACTGTGAGAGCTGGAGCTCCTCCTTACAGTTCCCCTGTGTCAACTCCCCATACCAAAAGAGAAAGGAAGAAAGACTCCTCAAAACCTATACTTGAATCAGGTCTGTGGTTATTTCCCCCTCAGGTTTCAACTAAAGTAAAAGGAGCGCTATTCTTTTTTTCTGAACAAAGCAGCGAATTCCTCAAATCCGTCTTTCTTGAGAACATTTAAAATTGATCTACGAAACCAGAAATCTTCTATCACGGGGAAGTGGCAGGTACCTCTTTTAACAACAGAAGTCTTGTGTTTTAGTGTTTTTACTTATCTCAATATATTTTTGTGAACTTTTATATTTTTAACTTTCTTATTAAAATCCTTATCACCAGAAAAACATTTTACAGCCTTCTTTTGTAATTAAGTCTAATTAAGAGAATATTGTTCTCACTATTATCAGGAGAAAAGTTAGTAATGATCCATTTCCTAAGTAGTCAGCTAATTTTATTTGGTTAACAATGAACAGTTACAGAGTTTTTAGTATATAAAGAACAGTAGAACAGGTATCTAGGAATTGTGTGTGCTTGCCTGTGTGTAAATATGTGCGTGCAGTACTGAGTTGAACTCCAGGTCTTCCAACTGAGCTATGTGCCCAGGTCTATTTACTTGACTGATGGATTGATTGAGACAAGGTTTCAAGGAGTCAGTTGCCCAGAGTGGGCTAGAACTTAACAATCCTCTTGCCTCAGCCTCCTAAAGTGTACAGGCATGTGCCTTTATGCATATATATTCATTAAATATATATTCATTAAAATGACCTTTAAGGTGTTTTAGGTAAAGTCCAACAGGTATGATATATGATTTCAAGTTAATAGGTTTTTTTAGTATTTGTTTAAAACTACCTTAAACCTACACGGAATTAACTAAAGCTTACAGTCAACCAGTGGGGGTGAGAGGGTACGTGTGAGTGAACCAGAGGAGTATGGCAGTGAGAAGCCTGTCACTGCTTTGTGGACACAAGGAGGTAACTCCGTGCTGTGCTGTGTCCCCTCTGCTCCTGGGTGTCAGCTGGTGAAGGCTTTGTCTCATGGTTGTGTAGGACCTACACAGAGCGCAGACTCTGGGAGATGTGCTGCTTTAGCTGCTCCATGGTAGCCGTTCAAATGTAAGTTAACTATGTTAGGACTGGCTTTGCCAAAACATCTCCAAGCAAGATTTCCCACTGAACAGGAAAGTGGCAATTCTGCTTTAGGAATGTTCCAGAATTAGGATTTATTTCTGAAACCTCAGACAACAATACAAAAAAATTGTCTTCAAAAAAAATGCTTCACATACATTATTTACACTTTCCTACTTCTATGAGGAGTTAGGGAGGAAAAAGAAAAGACGCAGGAATAGTTTAAAATGTGCAAGTATTCAGTGATTCTATTGAGCTATACTAATCGCAGCTTTGAGAAATTCTGCTGCAGTTTCTACCCATGCCACTTAACATTGCTACTGATGTGCGTGTTTTTCCTGTGCTGAGAACTTTGTAAACTATTTCATTTGTAACTGTTTGCATTATTTACCACACTTCTGGAGGGGCCCTTTATGCTTTTCTTGTGTTTGAGAATATAGTAAATTGTACAGGGTTAGGTAATGTGCTCAAGAACACACATATAGGCCAGAGATTATAGTTCAGTGGCTAAATCTGCTTGGCAAGCACAAGGTCCAGAATTTGATTCCTAGTACTAATAAATAAGTTAGTAAACCAACAGACACACATATAAAGAGATTACACTGGCTTCACTAATGCCAAAGCCCACATTGCTAACTACAGCATTGGCATGTCAGGGTTTACGAAGGAAAAGTTTTAATGTAAGACACATAGTTTATAGAATTATTTTACAATATTCACACAAATCATAAAATGCAAAATAGTGCTGGAGATCTTTCCACACTCTTGAGACCCAAAGATTCCAGCTGAGGGCTTGGATCCCATGGCAGTTCCCTCCATGAGTCCAGCCGGAGGCCTGGAGCCCACATGAATGTCTCATGCAAGTCTGTATCAAGGACCTCGCCTAGGAAGGCCCAAAGATCAGTGGCCTGTGCCAGTGGGATGAAGGATCTGTGCCAGGAGGCTGAGGGATCAGCACTGGGACCAAAAAGTGATGCGCAAAGTAAGGACCAGAGTTTCTTCAAGGAGGACTGCAGCCATCCGCAGTGACTGAGGACCAGAGCCATATTGTCTATGAGAACAGCTGAGTTCATATCAGGAAAGCCAGCTTGATATGCTACAAATATTTTGTATTGTTACAGGAGAATCACCAACACTATCTTTACTTCCAGTTCTTTTTTCATGCTGTTGGCAGTGATCCTCAAGTGGGCCATCTACACCCAGCACCATGCTGATACAGTCCAGCAGGGTGTTCCAGGCTGACAATTAGGGAACCCACCATAACCACCATCCGTCAATAACCTGCAGAATGTTTTTCAGAAAATAGAGTCATAGCATGTTCATATACTGCTATATATTTATGTGTTACTTGTAAAATTAATTCAAACTTTATTACCATAGAGTTAGCATTAGCTTGGTCATTGATTTTCTGATCATCTCATTGTAAATGTCAAGCATATACCCCATTGACTGTTTTTGGAATCACCTAACAATAATTGATGGTCCTGTAGAGACGGCCCCAGAGAGACTTTCATTTGTTTACTTATTGGTTTCTCCCCCAGTAGAAGGTAAAATTCATCAGAAGATAGATTTCCTGTTTAAACCTTTGCTATAAGCCCTAATTTAGGAGAATATGAACATTTAATATGGGCATATTGAATAAATGAACTATAATCTAGATCCCAAAATATCAAAGACTATCTGTACTCAGGTGCATTGACATTATAATCATTTTTGATGCTATCATAAGTTCATTAAAAGTATTTTCTTGAGCTCTTTAACAAGATACTCTAAATATCACCATATGGCAGCATGATCAGTAATCAGCACCTGTATATTGATTTTAAGCAAGAGACAAGTGAAAAAGAACAAATATACTTGCAATAATACCACATGGTGGGGAAAAATATTGGACTGAACTCTTAGACAACAAAGTTCAAATTCTGGCTGTGTCACGCTGTGTGACTACAAGTAAATCACTTCTCTACCAAATGGGAAGTAATTCACATTATGTCTAGAAATTGCTATGAAGATGTCATGACACAAAATGTAAGTCTAAAACTTTAGAAAAGAAATTTCTACTCTGAAATGCTGCAGAAAAGCACGATATGCCAGTTCAAACAATTGCAAGTCTCACTATCAGATCATCTAGAGCAAAAAAACAAGAAGAAACAGGAGAAAAACATAAAAGATGTTGCAGGGTCCTGGCGGACCTGGATGTCAACTGAGAAAACATCCATCAGAGCATCCTGGGTGCCAGCTAAACACAGCGGCAGAGCCTGGAGTCCAAGGCAAGGCCAGAGCAGCAGCTCCAAAGAGAAAAGCAGAGCACATGGCTTTAGAACTCAGAACTGCGTGGGGGGCAAACTTCAGAAGCAGCTTAGTGGGCTGGTGCTATAGTGAAAAGAGCTAAATTCAGACCAAAAAGCCAGAGATTTTCATTTCAAAGAGAGGGACAGAGGGGTAGGCAGGCTTACATTTCACAAAAGCTCCACAGAGCTTCACAATCTTTGGGAATTCCCCAGGGTGTAAAGGTTCAATCAAAGAAAATTGGCTTCAAGTACTCAGCACCAAGTGAACATCTCAAGATTAGTTAGGTAGTCCAATTTGCTGTCTGCTTAGCAGTTTGGGGCTGGGCAGAGTCAAGGAATCTGAAACAAAACTAAGTGGTTATTAAGGAGATAGTAAAGCTTATGCATAAATACTGAGAGCAACACTTATAATGAGATTATAGACTGAGTTTGAAAGAGTCTTCCTCTTTTTTTTTTCTTAAGACAAGGTTATGAGGTGATTAGCACATGCAGGAAGGGAATAAAAATGAGGGAATTTATAATCTTTTGTGCTTCATTTCTAGGTTTCTTAAGTTTTATGTGATGCTAGGCTTATTGGACTTGGGAAGAAAAAAGTGTAAGTGTAAGCTTTGTAATTATCCAGGGGATTTGGATATATATAGCCAGCTTTGGATATAAAAGCCAGCTTGGATAATGTCTTTCAATATCACTAGCCATTTCTTTTTATTTATGCTTCTTAAAAGGAGTGTCATCTGAACACCTCAAATAAATACGAAGATATTTAAAGCACATATAACAAAGAAAAATTCATCTCTTACATTGAAGATGCACAGAGTTTCAAAGATTAAAATAGAGGGCAGAAATCATACGTGGACTATTCTTAGCAGTTTGTAAATAAAAATGATTTTCATAAGTTCTAAAACACTTTAAAAACAATTTAATATGTCTGAAACCTGGATGTCTCTTAAAACCATCTCTTAGGCTCTGTGAGTTCTGAATAATAAAAGCAAACTTACATATAAAGTGCAGTGCTCCAGTACTGTTTATTACTCTTTGCATATATTAAACCTTTTCATTTTCAAGCATGCCTGGGATAAGAAAATGCATGTGTACTCGACAGCTGAAGGAAGTGAGCCTCCCCTCCGACGTGGTTGTATAAACTCCTAGAGAGTACTTGGTTACTAAGCAGAGCAGTAAAGACTCAAACATATAGAGCTTGACTATATAATACATGCACAAACCAAGGTAGCTCCTCGTGTCTCATTTAGCTAAAAAGAAAATAAGGTAGACAGTGTGCTGATCAGAAATTGAAATCCTCAAAACTGTGCATGCCACTCTTACATTAGGATAGAATGTTCACATTCTCTTGTCTATGAATATTCTCTTCTAAGAATGCTTAATTGTTGGAAATTTACATCAATCAGTATTTATATCAAATTATTGTCACTTAATTTAGCCCTGCTGTTTATATTTTCTTACACAATGCAAAGGTTTATCTATAAGTAATGGAAATTGCCAAGGAGATTTAACATAGAATTGAGGAATGAAGCCAACTTTGGAAATGAGGGTCGGTTCCAGGGAGATCATGGTAAAACGTGCCCTTGAGATCACAACCAACTGCAATCAGAAGGGCAGAAGGTGGGCTGAAGACTGCTGGTCTTGGACATCACTAATCTCTTATACTTCTGGTTTCTTCATCTGTTAAGTGTCAGTATTAGTAAAAATAATTATAACTACCCATTAGCTGTAAAAGGCTGCTTAGTAAATTTTAATTGTTATCAGTAGAAATGAAATAAAGAACTTTAAAAAATACATACAAAGAGTAAAATAGTACACTGTAAGAAGTTGAAAACTACTATAAAAATTGGCATACCTGCCCTATCTGAAACATAGCTATGTTTGTAATGCTTTAAAACCATTGAAGGGCAAAACTAATTATTTCTTTTGTTAATTCCTTTACAAATTTTTTGACTTCATTATGAGGGAATAACAAGAATAAAGAGGATATTATAATTCCTTAATGGAAATATCAACTAATCAACTTAATTCAGTTGATATTTGAGGAAATATCTCAATATTTCAAAAGTTTCAGGTGTTTAGATACAGTTACTCAGTTTAATTCTTTATTTTACAACCATAATTTTATATACACATATAAATATAAAATTAGTAATATTTATTTCTGATTTTATGAACATTTAGGTTATAATTTTAGCTATTTTTCTTAATTTACAGTAAACGTACACTCCACATTTACATTTCTTTGTTTTTATGTGCAGCTTACAGAAAATGTAATGTAGACATACGTGTTGGCTTCACTCCTAGAATGCTAAGGTGGTGTGTATTTTCTTTTCAAAGATACAGAATGAGGGGGTAGGGGCTTAGCTCAGCTGCATAAGCACCTGCCTTGTAAGTGTGCGGTCATGAGTTCGATCCCTGGTACCAATTAAAAAGGAAAAAGACAAAAAAAAAAAAAAAAGATACAATGAGTACTGTGTTGGGTGTAGAGTGTAGATGATTTGTGAAAACATTTTTAATATTTTCTTTCTGTTTATATATCACAATAATTGTCTTAAATAGCACTCATATATAAAGTTTGAAGTAGTTTTAAATTGTTCAAGGAAACATCTTGAAAGGTATTAAAATTAATGTGTAAAATCTATAAGTAACAGATGGGGAAATACTGAAAAATACCAAGCATTTAAACTTTAAGTAAATATACCACTTTCCTAATTTTCTTAAAATAATATTTTGCCTCCAATACTTTTCTACTTGTCTAAGGAATTTAATAACAACACAATAATTGCCAACTTAACAGAAAACTTGAGTTTCTCATTCTCTAGGATGGAAGTCAAAGTGGCCTGGGTATCAGATTTTCTAGGTGGGCACCTTTCCTGTGTGTCCTTAAAAATACACAGGAAGGGTACAGACACCATCTATACTCTAATACTTTTAAAACTGAAGACCACATGTGCTTTTCTGTTTTCCCTTTTCATATATAAGAGACGAAGACAGTTGAGAAAGAAGGAAAGTGGAATTACCAGGGCTTTATCTTTGATGTTCAAAACATTTGACCTCATCTTCAACGCTGCTCACCCCCATGTGCATTTCCACACCAGAGGAAGTCTGCACACGTGCTCTGTTACACCAACACTTGGAACCCCACCTTGTACCCAACATTTCCACAGTTCTAATTAAAAGCCACATTTTGTTAAGCAAATTAGAAGTTCCAATAAAGTGGAGGGAGCATGTGAAATGAATAATTAACACTGTATAGACTTCGGCATCCTAATTAAGATTAAATTCCACATATATTCAAACTAGATTAGCACAGTCATTGAAAGCATCAAAGTGCTCTGTGGGAGAGTATGACTTTGCTAAATAATGTTCTAGGAGAGTATTCTAAAACATTAAGCATAAGGTTGTCATATATAAAATGATTAAAGTTTCATACAAAGGAAGCTGTAATTCTGGTAAATGAAGTAATCTCATTTTCCTGCTGTTTTCACCTTTAGAAACATGTTGTAAATGGAAGAAACTCTATGTGATATCTTACTAAACTAAATATGAGCCCCCTTGTTTGAAATTAACGTACCCCTATACTCTGGTTTCTCTTCACGTCTTATAAATCTTTTGCCTTTCATACAAATTTGGAGTAACAGACATTTACAGACATTTACCTTACCGATTGCTTTTTATTTCTTGGAAACATTGATTATATTAAATTTCTTACTTGTTGCATCGCCCAATGACAAGTAAATTATCTGCGGTGCATTACCCAAAGCAAACACTTATTTAAATAATCTTTAAGTTCTTTCTTGTGTTTCATTTTAATTGTTAAAATATCTTACAGTGGGCAATACTCATATGTTTTTATATTATCTCCATATTGACAGCTAGAAAACTTTAGTCTAATGCCCAGCTTGATTCTCACCACATTCACTAGCCTTCCCTGCTTTCCAGAGAAAGGTGAACAAATTAGACTTTCTGAATAAAAACAAACCCAAATATGATTTTAAAAACTACTTAATAGTATTGGCTGTCATTTGTCCCTAACTATTGTCTACAACTGTTTGGTACTGACCTGGAATAGTTTTAAAAATCTAAAATTAATTTTATTTGTAACACTTACCATCTAATTAAAAGATAAGCATTAAAGAGAAATACAAAATATTTTAAATTATCTATACTCATTTAATGTCATGTGCAAATGTTACTAATTTCTTTTGTAATTATATCATTTATAGCAAAACTCAGCAAAATGATTGGTTTAAAGTGGTTAAAACTGAATAAATTAATTAAATTATCAATGGAATAGGTAGCCTAAATTTTAATGATTTGATTATATTTATATATTTTATTTTTGTCAAAAAACCCTTTTAAATTGATATAAACATAAGAAATAAGGGGCTAGGGAGATAGCTCAGCAGCATACAGTCTGCCTGGCATGTGTGAGGTCCTGAGTTTCATTCCTGGTATTAATCAATAAATAAACAAACTACTAGGACATATGTGTTCAGAAGAAAAAAGTATTTGTTTTGTTGTTGATGGTACTTTTTTCCTCTCTATAGTTCCTAACAAGTGCATTATGACAAATATTTGACACAACCTTTGGAGAGTAACATGTCAGACCTTGTATTTGTTTCAGTAAATCACTTGTGGAATGGGAGTAAAACCTTAATGGGTTTTCTACAACTTAGATCTGAAGAGGATTATCCTCTAAAGAAGAATTTGATTTTTTAATTCACTTTATTCAAATTCTCTATCAGAATCAGGCTATGATTTTGGAGCCAGTGTAGGGTAGCTTATCAACTCAAGAAAATCTTTGAAAACAAAACATTTTTTCATTATTGTTGTATTATATTATAGAAATGCATTTAACACTCCAAAAACAATACTGAAAATAAAGATTATCAAAACCTGACAGTCTGTTTAACTACATTACAAATGGTCTCTAAGTAATTCCAAAAACATTATCTGTTAAATATCTATTACATACTTACCTGGTAAAAAACTCACGAATGCTCATGTCAAGGACTTCTAAACTGATCTGTTTGGTTTGATTTTATTACCAGTTTAATCCAGCACAATCTTGAACATCATAGGAGCAATAAGTGAGAAAAACAAACCGATTAATTCCTAAGAAGGGAAAAAACGCCTTTATTATCCTGACTAGCTAAACAAACCCTTTCTAAAAACTACATTAATCATAAGCTTTGGTTTACAAAGCATGATTATTTTATGGATTCAAACTTTAAAATGCAAGTTAGATACTATTACTGTAACTATAAATTACATATATAGCAATGTAATTGCAAGCCCTACAAGTTGGTAGCACTAATAGTCTTATGAATTATAGTGTCATAAACATTGTTTATGGCTGCATAAATATAGATATTAGTGTAATCAAAAATCAATAGTAGTTACTCAAAGTGTCATGCAAAATATAACCAACTTTGCTGGATGAAATATTTAACTTTAAGCCTATATAGATTACGTATTACCGCACAGAAAAATCCCCCAAGTATCTAGCTTCCCTGGTCAAATCAACATATTGATTCGAGATGAAAATAAAAAGCTGTATTCAGTAGGCATCTTAGATATGGCAGAAGTTTTCATTATAAAATGTAAAATGCTCTCCTTAAATAATTCTACTTTATTATAACATTTCTATAAATGATCTATAAACGTAAGTCTTGACTTCCAAACCACTATAATCATCATGGAGTGATCAATCTCAAATATAATATTACAGCTGATTTCTCAAAAAATGCCATTAAATATTATTAGCATTAGTAAGTACTAAAAAAAGACAATAAAAATTATTGTTGGGTTTCCACTGACGAGATTCTACTTCATTGTATCTCCTTGGAAACCAGAATTCTGAGATTTCTGACCCTTTGTGTTTATACCTGATACAATTCCTTTTTTTTTTTTTCCCGTATGGATCCCATTATGTAGTTCAGCTGGCCTTGAACTCACTATGCAGCCCACACTGACACTGAACTTGTGGCAATCCTTCTGCCTCAGCCTCCCAAGTGCTGGGACTACAGATGTTTGCCTCCATGTCCGGAATCTCATTTCTCCGGGAGATTAAGATAAAAGCATTACATGTTCAAACCCATCCAAAGTCATCAACTTAAAGGACTGTGTCTCAAAATAAAAACTTAACAACAACAACAACAACAAAAAAAAAAGTAGAGGATATAGCTCAGTGCTAATGTCTTGAGTTCACTTTACAGTATAAAATACAAACCACACACACACACATCAAACAAACAAAATATCAACTCTGTATCAGTGATGAGAGAAATAATAAGAGACTTAAATCTGCTGTGGATGACCTTATGTGGTCTTAGAAGCAAAATATTTTAGAAAGGTTGACAAGGTACAGAATGCTGTGCCATCTTTAGTAGTGGAAAACCACCAGCCAGTAAGTGGAGTTTCACTGATTCAGTCGAAAGGAATCTAATTCTGCTGACAGTCAGTACATCTACACAGGGATTTTGAGATTCAGATAAGCATGCAAGCTCAATAAGTATATTAACTACATTGTGATGACACCATGGGCAGAGAAGAGGCATATAGTTAGCGTGCACATGGACCTTCGGCTTACAGACTATGTAATAATGGATAAGAATTCCTTTTAGTCTTTAAATGCCTTCATGTCTCAGTGAAACTAAAATACTGGCTTTAACCTGTGTCTGAAAAATTTACTGTGCATGCCAGTTCTAAATTCAAAGCAACTGAAAACTTAGGAATAGTAAACTGTCATTTCCATCCTGATTGTCCAAACTGGTACCGACTCGCAGTGAGCATCTAAGACTCCAGGCTTCACTTCAGACATGTAGATGTATATGATGATTTCTTCAGAAAGATGTCTATTTGCTCCTGTAGCACATATATATGCAAAATGTAAAATTCATTGGTATATGAAATGTAGCTATTTACTTTTCAAAGATTATAGGGCAAAACCCTCAAAAATGTAAAATTCAAGTCTCAACTACATCAGTGAGTCAAATGTGTGTCACTGTATTAGTCAGGAATATGATCATTGGCACATGCTTGGAATTGCTTCCTACAAAGTTTCTATTTTAAAGCAGAACAGACATATTATTTGAAACATATTCCCTAACTTCCCACAAAGAGGCAACATCTGGAAACAAGAAAAAAAGAAAGAAATTTACCAAATACCACATACAGACTTGATACTTTACTATTTACTTACTTAGAGTGCTAATTTTACATTTGTGGTATTGCATAAGTACTAATGAATTCCCATGTTTTGCAGACATATTATCTTAACAATATCTTGTTTTAAAAAGTTTTATCTAGAAAAACACTTGCGGGGCTGCAATGTCTCATTCTTGCTGGCATTTCAATCTCTAGTAATGAAGAACTTTACTCAGTTGCATGAACTAGCATTTAGTCATTAATTATTCAGAAATCAGGGAAGAGTTGAGAGAATTTTCTGTTGATACAGTGGGATGATTTCCAGATGCTACAGTTCTCTGAGCACATTTACTGTTGTTGCATACTTGGAAGTGCCATCTACTTTAGGGAATTGCTATGAATTCTTTTTTCTTTTGGAGTGGACAATTTAATGTAATTTCCATATCTCATTGATGCAATTTAGGGAACTTCCTTTTCTACTTGTTGGATTGAGTCCTAATTATTACTAGAATGACTTTTCACCCATGTTTTTAATGACTAAATAATTGATACGTTGGCGAGTACTCAATGAACATAATTTTAAAACATTAAATATGAAAGAAAAGACCATTCTAATTACCCATGGACACAATTTTTAAAAAAGCATATTTTTCCAATATAATAAGTGTTAAAAGTGCAGGAAAGTTAAATACCAGTTAGTAACAATCACATAATTTATGCTAGAGTCATCCTTAGGGTTAAGTACTCTAGCAAAAGCACTTGTTCACCTTGGAGATTATGCTTCATTTTCAACCTAATCCTCAAATTAAAAAGACATACATGTTGCCATCAGCCCTATTTCTTATGCACAGTAGCTTTCATTGTGTTAAAGTGTCCCCTTGGGTCATCTTGCTATGGAAGCCATTTCCCACGTTCGTAACCTAAAACTGCATAATTGGAAATCAGTAAACAGCTAGGCATACTTACTAAGTCTAATTAAAAGTTCAAAACTTGTAGAGGAGTGGAGGTAAAAGTTTCACTGAACAAACTGTTAACCTGACAAGACCAGGGTTATTTCACTCAAAGTACTCCAAGAGTTCCATAATTCATATAGATATAAAGCTGAAAATAGATACATATAAATCAGACCCCGATACTACAGAACATGAAATCAGTGTATTTTCGTAAGAGTCCCAGATTGGGGCCATGTCAACCCTTCCTTACAAGAATCGAGCGAGATTTTTAATTTTTGAATTAGCTTCAACACCCAATAGTACCCAAGCTGTCAAGAAAGGCTGGAAAAGGACTGCTAATCAAGTCCTCGGGAAAGCTATTTGCATAAGCTGTCTTCTTTAAACTAACCTTTAAAAATAATATTGTTGTTCAAAGCCAAAATAGGAAGCAATTAAAGCATGGACCCTAAATTCCGCTTGCTAATATTCTGTAAACAAGACACAGTGGTTGTCTCCAAATCCTGCTTCAGGTGTCCCTTAGGAGAAGGCTGGATCTGAACAACTGAAATGGCATGCCCAGAATATCAGCCGGATAAGTGATGAAGACAGCAATTATAAAGTCTGTATTTTGGTGCGGTTAGGGCTGCCATAATATAGTATACTGTGGACAGCCAAGCCAAGCAACAGGAATTGATTTTTCTCCTACAGCTGGAGGCTGCCAATCTGAGATAAAGTGTCAGCAGGTAAGCTTGTTTTTCTCTGAGCCCCTGTGCTTTGGCTTAGGGACAGTAACTTTTTCCTTGCTTCTTCACAGGGCAATGTCTCTGCACATGTCTAAGTCCTAATCTTTCTTAAGAACGACAATACCATATTGGATTCAGGTTCACTCTGAAAAATCTAATTTTATGTGAATGCCTTTAAACAACCTATTTTCAAATAGAGGCACTTCTGAGGACCTGGGGTTAAGACTGAAAGATATGTATTTTGGATGGACATGCTTCAGGAAATAAGACACTGAGGAGTGGACCGCAGTAATTGAAGATTAAAATCCAAAGATTTTTCTGCGTATGACAAAGTTTCCAATTCATGTTTATATCGTCCCTACTTTAACCTCATTATCAAGTAATATGATATATAGAGTGTTTTTTTATTTACAAACCATCAACTCATAGCTTGGACTTCCTTCCCACTTCTCTTAATATTAAATCTAAGTAGCCTGTTAAGATCTTTTTAAGAAGCTCCTCAAGGGAGAAGATTCTTGTGAAGGAACCAAGTTATTGCAATACTTTTTTTTTTTTTCTTTTGTCTAACTCAGATTTAACTTAAAGACTGTGAAACTTTAGAGGTACTTGGTGATATCAATAACTGAGAAAGGAAAAAGCTGCCCTGATAAGCACTGTGTTCCACAGTCAATCTTATTCTCGGTGAGGATGTTTGATACTGCCCAGAGAATAAAATCAGTCTTCACCTCCTACATAAAGAGAGACATTTGACTCTGAGGGCACAAGGTTAATTGCTAACCTGTAGAACCTTTTTTCCTACATGCTGAAGACCTCAAGGGTATATACTAACTTGCAGACAGAAGACTTATAGGTCAGAAACTCTGGAAACTTTCTGAAGAATATTAATTACAAAACAAAATATTGAGTAAAAAGACAGACATGTAGGCTATTGTCAGTCCTCTTTCTAAATATCCTTTTGTTATATTGGCATGCCTTGTTTCATATGACTACAGTTAATGATCAACTTGCTATTTGTGTTACAAAAGATAAATGAAGTTAAATCATATTTAGATGATTTAATAGATAATTATATATTTTTGAATTATTAATGCAAACATAATACCAGGAAAATGTAAATAATTAATGATGCACTTATAAATAATTTCTATTAGTGAAATAGATTAAGAAAATGATTTGTCCTTACCAGTGGACTCATAAATATTTAACAATAACTACCACTGACATATTTCAGATTAAACTTAAAATCTTAACATGTAAACCTCTTTTTATAAAATGGAATGGAATTTTTAAGTGGAAAATAAAGCCAACAAAGTGTACCTATGTATAAGGCTTATTTTTTATATTATTTGAAAACATTTTTAAAGTGACTGAAGTATAAACAACATCCTATTCATATTCATGAAGATCAAGATTTTGTTTTCTTTTAAACGGTAAACCTGAAAGATGTTACTAGTATGCTTTCATTTAAACAAGGCATTCCAAACTTTCATATATCTAAATTTTCTAAACTATGGTGGTTAAAAAAAAAATTTAAAAAGTCAAGTTTAGGAAACTTCTTTTGAGTTGCTTTTCTTGTGCTATGATTGCATGAAATTCCCAAACAGCCCATGGAAGGGGGATAAGAGACTTATTTAGGTAACTTCACTTCACCCAGTTTTGTAGTAAATAAAGGAGTTAATGCTACAGATGTCACCATTTGGAATGAAACGCAGACTATGTGTAGTAGCTTCTGTAGGACAGAAGGTTGGAAGAGGGTGACAAGACCGTCATTTTAAGCTGCTAGTCACCTTTGCACCTCGCTGATCCACGATCCACCTGTGCAGCACACACAACCATGTTGACACACGTGCCTCTGCAAGATAAAACCATTTCTGTGTCTTTTAAGATGCTCTATTATAAGTACAGATAAATCACAAACTCCTCATTGTAGTCAATACCTATGTTTATTTCAGAAAGATAATGTATTTCTTTACCTATTGGAAAAATCTGGGGAACAGACCTAATGATAACTATCTTCCAGATAGTTTTGAATTTTCTGGTATATGCATTAGCTTTATTTTTAATATTATTTGAAAACATGATTCATTTATCTCCATTTTAATTCCTGATCTCATCTTTGTTCAGGTATACTATAATTTAATAATTTATTCATAATTTGATTTCAGGGCTCAATGTTTATTCCAGGTGTTTCCTTTTGGGGAGGGCAGGGTGTGTCAGAATTTCATCTAGGAAAATAGAACCCCATATGTTACAACTGGGAAACTTATTTCTTTTACTTTGTTGTACCGATATCTAGAAGGCTTTGCAGTTGCTGTTACTCATGTCGTTATTTTTACAGCACTTTCCATGATCTTACCTTTGTAGTATAATTAGGTAAGGATATATCCATCCCTGGGGGATACAAGGAGACTGCACATTCAGTCAAGGTGAACGTTTTGCTAGAAATACAGTACTGTGTCTTCTCTGTAGTAAAATAAACGTTCAGTGAGGGTTTGTTACAAAATAGAGAAAAGGGCAGATTCCAACATGAATGAAAATATAATTAGAAATAATAAGTAAAAAATCCATAGCAAATGTATTATTCTTACAATAATACTAGCAATGCCACAGTAGGCATTGCAAAACTAAAGTTATGAGCTGGGTCTGGTAGCTCACAGTAGGCACTGCAAAACTAAAGTTAAGAGCCGGGTCTGGTGGTGCACTCTTATAATCCCCGCACTTGGGAAGCTGAGTCAGGAGGGCTGCTGCAAGTTCAAAACCAGCATGGGCTAAGAAGTGAGCTCAAGGCCAGCCTAAACTGCATAGCAACACCCTGTCTCAAAAAGACAAAAGCAAACAAAACAAACAAACAAAAAACTAAAACCAAGAAAGCTGAAAGGATATTTAGTTTTAAAATACACACTGACACTAGAAAATTAAGAAATTTTAATGTAGTACTGATAACATAGGACAAATCAGTTGGATATAAAAGGATACAACAATGAAAGTGAGATGGTCAACCTGAAGAATGTGATTATTAAGATCAGTCTTATGAGTATACTTTGAAATTTATATCACCATAACTGAGCACTTCTTTCCTCCAAAAATGATAGAATAGCTATATTAACTTAACATATACTATCACACTGAAAATATTTCTGTGATCCTCAAGGTAAAAATATAGTTAGTTATTCAGTCATGATGCAATAAAATTTGCAAGCACTAACAAGAAGAAACAAAAAATACTTTATTGGAAACTAACAATAAATGAAACTGCTAATGAATTACCCTTCAGTAAAGTGTAAAAAGTATCATAACAAATTCTTAGAATTTTTTAACTTGAAGTAGAGTATCTAAAAACATGAACACTACATCTTACAATCTATGAGTCCATTTAATGGGTGGTGAAAGGCAAATTCAGAGCACTAAGTTATCAATCCAAATAAAAAAAATGGAAAATAAATAAAATGTCCAGCTTTTCAAAAAAAAATGTCAAGAAATAACATTAAAGTGAAGGAAGGTACAAATAAGTAGAATAAAAATAAGAACTAAGTGTAATAAGAGAATAGAAAAAGCATAACATTAAACACAGAATTAAATTAAATTAAATTAAAAATTCACAAAAGGCTTGGTGTTGTGTCATACAATTGCCACCTCATCCACTCAGGAGAGGCAAGAGGAATACAAGTTAGAAGCCATGGTGGGCAACAGAGCAAGCCCTCATCTCAACAGTAAAAAGTTTCAAGGAATGTTGGTGGTAGTGCATTTGTAGAAGGCTTTACATTAAAACCTCGGTATTGAAACCCAAAACCATTTACACCTTATATATACTTTACATGGCCATACCTTGTTACTGAACTGCTTTGACACTTCTTATATTTGGTACCAAACTCATTTAGATGCACACATTTTGTCTGCTATTGGAGGTGTGTTTAGTACTCAGCCACAGGCTAGAATCTGTTTGTCAGTTGCCTCTCAATTTGCCACCTTTCCCAGCCAAAACATTTTGCTTGGTACTTGTCCTTTTGATATGTCATGCCTTCTGGAAAAAAAAAAAAAAATTAGGAAGTACTGTGATATCACTAAAATGATGTTTCCTAACTTGGGATAATTTATCTAGACACAGCGACATTTCTGTTAAGATCAGGAAAAAGTGAAAAAGCCAATGATTTTTATGACTAATGAGGAATGAATACACGAATATTGGCAATTTACATTAGAAGAGAGCTACTGCATTTAGGTATAAAATTGTGTGAGAAAGGGATCTGGGAGTAGGGGGTACAGAAGGGTGAGGAGGGAAAGGGAAAGTAAACAGAAGAATAAAAGATGGGAAAAATCCCAGCGATGGACTGTGAATCAATCACAAACTCTAGATTCAGTCACCTCTCCAATAACACCCCCCCCCCACACACACACACATGTACACAATGGCTGCAGGAGGCTTTGTGGGATATTTAGACATATTCTGCTCCTGGTCCCATGAAGACTTATGCACATCCTTAAAAAAGGCATTTAGTCCATCTCCAAGAGTTGCCAAAGGCCTAGCAGTTTCAGCACTGCTGAACACTGCAAGTACAAAATCCAGCAGGGCAAAATAAGCCCTGTAGCTCCATATGAACAGGAAGTGCGTAGCAAGATGTGAACTCCAAATGGTGGCTTCACCCATATGGCACTGCTGGTGGTTGTAACCTCTGTGGCTTATCTCTTGGGCCCACTCTGCTCCCTCCTTGCAGTTTTGCTCCGATGATACGCTTTTCTGGCTTCTCCGAACTTGTGCAGTACTCACTGTATCTTTGACTTTACACTCAGAGCTTCACACACTGCCCTCTCTGGTAGACACTACCTGGCTTTCAGGCTATCTGAAATCTTGGTGGAAGCTTTTTTGACCCCACAGTTCTTTCATTCTCTGTGTACCTAAAACTAAGACCACACAGGTGAGGCCAAGGTGTGCTGCCAGCTGGAGCAGTAGCCAGGCTTCCCTCCCTCTTGGCTGTAAGGGTTGATTGCCCACATCCCTGAGCACTGTGAATGCAATTTTGAGGAATAAATTCTCTAGATATAACCACTGTGGACCACAGTGCTCTGGGGATTTCTTCTCACAGCAAAATCTTTCACCTTTGCAATTTTGAAGCTGCAAAGGGTAGGTCCTGTTGCTTCTTGTGATGCCCTAAGGCTATCTTTTCTATTTTCCTGTTCGTTTTCAGCAATCAAGATCTACCTTCTATCTTTGAAGTCAACAGCTTTACCAGAGCTTCCTTTCTGGCCAAATTCACAATGTTTTAAAATCATTCTGATGGGCTCTTTACTCTTGATTCTCAACATAAATCTGACTAAAATACCCCAAATTTTGCCATGCCACTGCTTTGACATTTGACAGCTTTGAAATTTCTTCTACAAGATTAGTTAGTTTGCTATTCTTAATCTCAGTGTCAGTCAAAATCTCTGAACATAAGCAAAATGTACACATACTTTCTGCCAAGCCATAACACATCCTCTGGACTCCAACAGCCAATAAAGTCCTTTATTCTAGCAAAAACCTCCTGAGCCTGACTGTACAAAGTAGGCAGGATTTCCATCAGCTTTCTGGTCTTGTATGGTTTGACCAAAATTTCCCATACAAGATAGTCTAAGGCATTTCAGCCTTACTTTTACAAGTGTTATTACCAAACCTTTCTAAACTCTTCCCACAAACTATTCACAAAGGCCCCTGAACCACATGGTCAGATAGCACAAGGACCCAATTTCTGGTTTCAAATTCTGTTGTAGTTACTTTTCTCTCTTTGCTGAGGCAAAATATTCAATGCCAAATTTCAAAGGGAGGAAAAGTTTATTTAGCTTACAGTTTGTAGAAGTTTCAGTTCTTAATCAGTTAGCTCTAATCTAGGGTGGCACATGGTGGAGGGGTAAACATTCATAATGGCAGAGGATAGCAAAAGCAACAAGTCAAAAAAGACATTTTCTGTCCTTCATATTATATACAGGATGCATGCCATAGGGCAGAGTTTTAAAACCAATATTAGTCCATGAATCAGTCACAAGTCTGGATTCAGCTGCCTCTAAAATACCTGCTTCCTTGACTGTGTGAGGGTTTTGAGGGGAAATCAAGACACAGAACATAGCAGAGACCATGTCTCAGAAATTAAAAAAAAATAAAACAAAGGCTGCGATGCGGATCCGTGTGAAGGCCCTCAATTTAATACCCAGCACTCTCTCTCTCTCTCACACACACACACACACACACACACACACACACACACATGTTCACACACAAGTACAGATGTCATCTCAAATTATCTCTGGAACAAAGATAATTCCCTAAGAAATATTGCAGAGACAGCTGAGTAGTTTTGTCAAAAGCAAAACAAAACAAAACAAAAAAACAATGTAAATAAACTAGGCAGAATTTATAATAGATAATATTAACCTCATGCCACATAACATGTGCAGGATTCAATGTGAAAAAAACCAGGTACTTAAATGCAACAATTAAGGTAAGCAAGTATTAGAAAAAAATATGGTCAAATTCTTTAATGAATGAACATAAAACATTTTCAATTATAACCTAGAAATCCAGAAGGAATGAGAGAGAATACTATTAAGTAGAACTACATGAAATTAAGTATTTTATATTACAATAAGTTGATGAACTCAAAAGGCTGTCAAAAATATGGCAAAAAGTATTTGTCACACATATCTAATACAAAAGGTTACTATGCCTGAGATACAAAACATTCTTTATATTTGAAGAATAACTTATCAAAAACCCAACTGAGAAAATCCAAATGAGAAAAATATACAATTGACTGAAAAGTTTAAAATGGTCACAAGACTTATGCAAATTTATTTAAATCCACCTACAGAGTCATGCCAATCAAACAAACAATGAGTTGCTATTTTCCCACACTAGAATGGCCCTTTTCACACGCATAGATGTTTTCTATGGTATGGCAGTATAATCAGGCATTCTTATGCAGTGTTTCATATAGATTTGATATATCCCCCCAAATTCTTGCAGTAAAAGACTGGTTGACAGCTGATGGGCTTTCAGGACATTGATGAGATCACAAGGGTCCTAACTTTGCCCATTGGGCTAACATACTGATGAGATCACAGTGTGATGGCATTGCTGAGCAGTGAGAGCAGTTTGAGATAAGGCCTACCTGAAGGCAAAGTTTATGGAGGTGTAATGTTGGAGAACTATCTATTTCAGCCCCTTTCTCTCTGTCACTCTTTCCCTTTCTCTTCATTGCCTGGCTGCTGCAGGTAACTTCCCACCACCACATTCTTCCGCCATGTTATTTCAGTTTTATTACAGGCCTAAAAGCAATAGAGTGGCTCTCAACCATGGCCTGAATCTTTGGTGAATGTGGTATGAATAATTCAGAGACTATAATTTTAAAAGGATAAAGCAAAGGAACATCTTTAGAACCATAACATTTGTGTTTTCCAGCAACAAAACTTATGTATCTACTGATTAGTATAAAAACAATGCAAGTTTAAATGAAAATTACATTTTCCTAAAAAAAAAAATAGGCTCCGTAAGACATCTGCATATGTCTTAGAGATTTAATGCATATTCATCAGAGATCTTTCTATGTCTGTACATATAATGTGTACATAAGCAAATACATTAACCCTGGTAATTTCTTCATCAAGTGGACTTTATAATATCTGGGCTATATACTGTGTACTTAAATTCCTGTCATTCTGTGTGAATCATTTCATTATCTAATACAGAATTATGGTCATAAGCATCAATTGAGATAATGAACCTGAAAGCTTCTAATAAAGAAAATACTCTTTTACAAGTTGTTGTAGTATGGATTGAGTATTCCACATGACAATTTAGTAAGCTTACTCTAAAAATTAAAAATATTATTTAAAATCCTTTTTATAGAACCATTCTAATAAATGGAAAAAATACAATAAGACCTCTGATTTCATAATACATCTATGATAAAAATCAGTGGGGGTGGAGATATGGCTCAGTGGCACAGGAACTGCCTGGCCAGCATGAGGTTCTGAGTTCAATTCCTAACCCCAAGGAAAAAAAAAAAAAACCTAATAATCATGCAGTTATAGATGAAGCAATGATTTCTTCCACATAAAAGAAAAATACTGTTTTCAACTGCTTAAAATATCCAATCCAACATAAATCCTGAGGTCAATATACTATGTAAATTTCATTTACCATTTACATTTCAATAGTGAATTTACCATTTCAGACATTTTAAGAAACCATAATATTCTCCAGGTTCTTTCTTTTCTATTAACCAGGAGGAGACTGAACTATTCCAACACAAGTCAGTCGCGTTTGTTCCATAACACTATGGGAGATTTCTATGTCAACAGTCTAGAGAATGTTCACTAAATTCAGAGGTGAAATAAAACAGAGACTCTCGAATGGCAACACACAGACTGCGCCAAGACCATGATATGAGTTTTCTTTTTCCACCTCACGGTTCTATTTCTCTCCATTATCCTCCTTTCTGTCTACTCAGCATGCCTCTGCCACTCAGAACCCACACATTTCAAAGAGGATTAGTTGGTTGTCGACAAGGAAATATGAGACTTGTTTTCTTACGTACAAACATAGCACTTAGAATATAGTGTTACTCCCTACCAACACTGTCTTCCAGTAGAACATGCTCCCAAAATTTTTCCTCAGTCCTTCCCTGTGAAGCTAATTCAGGCATTTCTTCATGATGCCCACTGAAATCCATGACCACTAAATTTATTAGGAACACAGAGTTATTTATTCAGTAATGGTATGAGCATCAACTGCATACTGGGCATACATTTACCTAGGTCAATAAAATACTAGTCTCAAATCTAACTTAAACTATGTTGTAGTAAATAAAGGCAAATAATCTAAGCCTATCAATGCTCAAGTACAATTAGAAGAGGAGAAAAATACTGGGGAGGCAATGAGTGTGTTGCTGCCATAGGGAATAGTTGGGTCAGCAAAAACTTGCTGAGAAAGCCATTAAGAAGAGAAAATAGAAAGGCTCACTATGTGATATTTGGGAACTGTTTTCTAGGCCAGGCATGTAAAACTTTTCTGGAAAATGCTTAAATAAAAAAGGCTGGACTGAATGGAAAAGGAGTTTTGTGTATGACTGGGATGATAGTGGCTACCTAGAAATTAGTCATGGCACAGAGAAATTTTTTTTTCAAATTTTATTTGTTTGTTTAATACTCTGTAATCAACATCAAAATAATGCTAAATTTAAGCAATACACCATTGTGGTCTACTTTATCATTAAAATTGTGGCAGTGTATGGGAAATGGATTAAACAAACCAAGTAAAGTCAATTGGAAAAATATTCTAGGTGAGAGATAGATTACAATAGTGTGGAAAGACCAAAAATGTAGGGAAAAATTGTATCTCAAGAAACCTGCAATTATAAGTAGTGGGACTTTCTGATGATTTGAATATTATGAATTCAACAGAAGGAAATGTCAGATAATTTGAGGGTTCAGCAAGTGTATAGTGGTGCAACTTTTAAAAGTAGCTCTAGATGTCATTATAGAAAAAAAAACTGTTCCTTAAGTCATATTAATGACTTTTTCTCTGTAAAACTTATTGGAAAAGGCCATCCAACACTTGAAAGATACTAAACATTATCAGATATAGATAAAATGCACAATTTGCCTCAACAAAGTTAAAGCACCAGGGACAGGTGTAATTAAAAAAAAAAAAAAAAGAAAGAAAGAAGCAGGAAATAACAACTGCTGGTGTTATGGTTTAACACTTACAAGTTAATGGAGGAAAGGTTTCTTTTAGCTCTAAGTTTGTGGAGGTTTTAGTCCACAGTCAACTGGCTTCAAGCAGGGTGGCATGGCAGAATGGTGGAGCAGAAGGGAAATAGTCCATGATGGTGCAGGTGGGAAACAGTGAGATTTCCTTTTCTTTTCTTTTTGTTACATCCTGGCTATAAAACTTATGGTTGGTACCACTACACCTACGATAGGTCTTCTTTCCTCAGGAAGTCCATCATCTACACCCAGAACTGTAGTAAATCAATCGCTGCACTGTTCTCCGATCTCATCCATTAGTCAGTCTCTTCTCAAAAGCCCCACCTATAAGGGCATCAGGCTTTGAGGAAACATCTGGGGATAAATCATTATAATACCTTGTATCAACATCTTCCCCAAAAGCCTCATGTGTTTAGAGAGTGGAGCTTTGGAAGGTGACTAAATTATCACTGATCTTCATAAGCCCTTATTCTTACTGGAGGGCCGTGATGATGTTTTGGAACCCCTGGAATCAGTGTTAGTTCAGAACCAGGGTCTAGAAATCGTCAGAATATCTTATCATTGCCCTTACCTAGGGTACAGTTACTCAGGTAAAAGACCTCGTGTCCGTTTGGGGAAGGATTGGAGGAAGACTATAAATTTTTGGTACAAGATCCTTCCCCAAAGGGACCTGGCCTCCCCGTCATTCCAGGAGTCTGGGTCTGTAAACTGGCTTAAATGCAGGAACTGGTTGAGGGGTCAGGATTCCTTGTTTTCCTGACAGGAAGTAGACTTCTGTTCATTTGCCCTTAAATTTTTTTGATTATATAACTTTAGTAAAAATTTGGTAGGTTCCTATCTGATTCACTTTTGGGAGCACCATGTCCTATCAGCCAGTGCCATAGGTCTGCACACATCAGATTATTCTGGTCATTGTTCTGTTTCTGCTGTCCATTATGCTAACATAGAGGGAACCTGCCTGTGGCAATTGAGTGCTGCCACTTGACCTCTGCCACTCCAGGATCCAGTCAAACCCTTAAATGTCCTGAGTAACTGCAGTGCCCACTGTAAGGTATGGCATACAAAGAAGGATAATAACAGGGCTATCCAGAGATGCCAGCCCTTCCCTCAAATATCTGTCTCTTAAAACGTTGATGAAGGTATGTTTTCTGGAACACTCCAATGTGGAGGATTAGGTTTAGCTTGACAGATCCACTGCAGCATTCCCATTTCCCTAAGCCTCTGAACCCCTACAACAATAGTAAACCATGGAATATCAGGTATCTCTAAAACATTCACAGTGGGCCACCTTTTGAGCTACTCTTCTGTCAATCAGCCAAATAAACTATTAACACCTTCTTCACTCCACGAGCTGCAACATTAAATTCAAAATCTCTGCTCAGTGGGCCCATATTAACAAACTCAGCCTGATCCAGGTATACACTTTTTCCACCATTATCCCACACTCACAAAATCCATTCCAAAGCTTGCTTGTTAGGCCTCTGCTTACAAGACTTAGAAAACTAAGGAAGTTCTTTGGGAGAATAGTGGACCTCCTCATGGGTCACACTATGTATTTCACTCTTTGGAGTCTTCTGTGATTTGCGTCTGCTTATGGGTCTAGAGGTAAAAATGAGTGGTGAGGGTGAGTTCTGAAATGCATCAGTGTTTTCCTGCATGGTCAACATATAATTAGTTTCCCCAGGCATATTGGGAGATGCCAACAACACAGGGGGTGTTTTGGGAGTCTGTGCCTAGATCCCCAATTTCCCAATGGGTGCCCAAAGAATGAGGCAGTTGCAGAACTTTACAGCTTCAAGAGGACTAAAATCCTCTGTGGAGCTCTTAACTCTGCTAGCCAGCTGACCGACTGACACTGGGTGGCCCATATTTAATCAGATCAAGCAAGGAGTGGATTGGAACATCAGGAAACCTGAGCAGGGTCTTGGATGGGGTTCAAGGACCTCTCAGAAGAACAGCTGATAATAATTAAGGAAAAGTATCCAAAAAGTCTTGAGGCAGCCTGTCTTGCTCCCTGAGGTGCCTCCTTGTTCTCAGTTTAGCCATGATTGGGCTGCGCCACAGCCCTGCATGTGTATTCAGCTTCAACAGCTCTAATATATTCCTCTTTTTTGATGCTACGTGAGACAGGTGGCCAGGTGAAGCTGCAGAAGCTATGTGAGGAGAACTCCCACAACTTAAACTCTATGTAGTCCATCTATCCACAATAGTAGTCAGTTACTGGTACAGCCAGCAATTCTCCAAGGATGTCAGTGATCCAAGCCTCCCCCACAGCCAACATTTTGCATGGCATTACACCTGCGAAAGCCATATTTTCTGCAGGAGGTTCAAGACCAAGCTAAGATGAGACCTACACTAAATACAATCAGTTTCTTATTTTCATTCAAGGTCAGTTAGGCCTCATCAGGAATATTGCGATCTAAATTATCTATATGTGTCCACAGCATCATTATATGCTTGGAGCCATACCTTGTATTGAGTTGGATTAACAACAGTATACACTAAAGCTTTCCAGTTGAAAGGGGTCATTTCATACCCATGACCAATCCATTCAATAATGCCAATTACAAAAGTACTTTTAAGTCTGTATTCCTTGACAGCCTTTTTAAACTCTTTAAACACAGAATATTGCAAACTTTCAAAACAGGGTTCTTGTCCTTGTTGATGCAAAACAGGACAAGCAATTAATTTCCTATGTTGTAACCCAGAGGTTTTACAGGGCTTGCCTTTTGCAGCGGCAGCGGCCGGTGAGCCAGAAGCATATGAGGAGGTGTAGAAGCAGCAGGAGCATCACACCCAGGAAAACAGGACGCTGACCATGCAGTGTTCCATCTGCTCCTCTGTCAAATGTTATCACAGCCCCCCAGCAAAGATGCCAGGTGTGCAAGACAGAGATACGAGCTCCAGGATCCTCATGCAGCAGTTTACCTATCTTTTCCCAGTCCTCCACAGTGAGTGTACTTTCCTTGGGATACCAGAGCCAATATCATTTCCCACAAGAGTCGACCAAATTACACTTAGGGGTAACAGGGCCCCACTTCCCTAAGAAGGCAAAGGAGTTCTGCTTTATGTTCCCGCTGTGCTTCAGATGGGGAATTTCCCATGTCTTATGTGGTGAAGGAATTTTCTGAACAAAACACAGTAGATGTGCATTGGGGGCTGGGTTCCACCCCGAAGCATAGCAAAGGTGTCTTGTCTCCAGCAGACGTCTCCACTGTGGAGTCCCTGTTCCGGAGCCAAGCAGTTGGGGTCTGTGCCCAGATCCCCAATTCCTCAAACAGATGGATGGTGAAGGCCCAAAGGAATGAGACAAGAAGCATGATGCAGAGCTGCTGAGTCACTTAATTAAGCTTCTAGACTTCTCAAGTTGACACAATGTGTCAACCATAACTCTGGCTGTTTGGAGGTAGGGTCTAGTATGCAGAAAGAAGTCCCTGATGGGTGTTCTGGGAGCACCTTTCTCCCGGTTTTCTGGAAGGTGTGTTTCTCTCACACGCCCATCACGTTCCTGTCCTTTCCTGAACCTCCATGGCATTAGCAGCTCTTCCTATGCTGTGCCTCTCTGCCATGCGATGCTGTCTTGGAGTCAGTCAAGTGAGGACTAAAAATGTGAGCTAAAATAAGCCTTTCCTCTTAGAGTTGTGGATGTCAGATATTTTGTCCTAAATGATGACAAAAGTGACTAAGAGAGCAGGCAAGGATGTGCAAAAGCTACCAATTTCACACTTCGGAAAAATAAAGTCATTCATCTTTTGTAAAAACAGTTAGATGGTTCCTCAAAGAGTTAAAGAAAACAGGACTGTATAACCTAGTATTTTCACTCCTAGATATGGACCCTGACAACAGAAAACAGGTACCAGAATCCATGCCCATGCATATTGATAGCCGCATTACTCACAACAGTCAAAAAACAGAAACAGCCCAAGTGTTAATTAAAGGATGAATGTGCATGTGAATTGTGGGATATGTACACAATGGAATTGCATTTAACTATAAGAACAGTGAAATATTGATACATCTTTCAGTGTAAGCATGAACTTCAGAAATTCAGCACTGGCTGAAAGCAGCCAGAAACCAAATGTCACATTGCATATATCCACTTCTATCTAGAACACTCAGAAAGTCAATCAACGGAAACACAGAATGCAGCCTGGCAGTTATCAGAGACAATGTACAGTGAGGAACAACTGCTTACTGTGTACCAAGGCTTTATTTTCAGTTCTGGAATTGTATTAAAATGGGAATTATCACTGCAGAATATTGTGAAAAGTACTAAATGCCACCAAAAGAATTTCCAAATGGCTATTTTTGTACATTACAATGAAAATTTTACCTAAAAAACAGAGAAAAAAAAAAACCTCACAGAAATGTGATTTTTATATTTTGATGGCTGCCACTTCATTATCCATCCAAATAATTATTTACTGAACAAAAATATTTATTACATTTCTTCCAAATACTTTTACTATCTGAGGATGCAAACTTGTATATAATCTGCCTTTAAGAGATGGATCGTATAGTGAGTGAAGAGAAAGTTACTATTGATGAGGATACTGACACATACTACATGGACTTAATGTTTACTGCATGATGACGCTTAGAAAATTGGTCAGCTCATGTACATGTCTGTGCTACAAAGCCAGTTTCCATGGCCTTTTCTCACATTAATTTCTCATCTGCATCAAATAATGGGCCAATGTTGCCTTAGATTTTTAAGTGGAATGATCATTGGTTATCATTTCTTCCTACATTTTCTCCTCTATTCTTTAGTTTATTTATTTTAAGATCTAGAATGGTGACAGTGAAACTTTTACAAGTCAAGGGCCCAAACTGCAACCCAAAACCCACTTATTTATTGCAAAATGCCTACACTGCAATTAAACCTGAACTCTGAGGTTTTAGTTTAAAAATAGGAATTAGTATATTAAAAGAAAAACATGGTAACAGAGCTTTCAGTGACATAAACAGGCCTCTGATTTTCAAAAATGCAAACTCATAAATAATAATTCCTGAATTCTAATTAACATTATATGCTATTGATCATCTAATGCTTTACATAAAAAGTTTTTAAAGTCTTTGAAGTTTTCTGAATTCGTTTTTCCTGAAGGGAAGATACTGTGACTCTATTTCATGTGTAAAATTTAAGTTTGAAATCCAAAATTATATCTAAAAAGTTACATTTTTTATTATAAAATAAGTAAAAATTGGAAATACAGAGAGTTATAAAGGAAGGAGCCAGTAAATAGTATATGATTACAGAGTTCTGGTTAAAAGCATTTTGGTGTACTCTTATCCCCTTTTTTGCGAATTTAACGTTCATCTTTTGAGTTACAGTTCCTTGAAATTAATACAGTTTGATCCAGTCTATATTCCATGTCTCATTTGGAACTTTTAAGAAAAACTGAAAGAGATTTTAACTAATCTCTAGCACATCTGGCCTCTAGGCACTCAGACTTTAATTTCATCCTTGCAATGGCAATTTTACTAAAAATAGATGACTGGGACCTCCCTTGACTTCTCCCTCGCTTCCAGATGTACCAGCCCTCCTGCTGGCATCCCAGGGCTATTAATTAAAGTGAACAAATACATTTGAACACACATCTCTAAATGATCTCCATTGTCTTTCGCTTCAGGGATGGCAGATTCAGATATCGGTAGTACTTAGTACCAAGGCAGATTTCAGTAGCATGAGCAAGGTAATAAGGCAATTATTAAGCAACAAATGGGAATGCTGCAGCTATGCTGAACTGTACAAGAAGATGATTATAGTGCCGCTCCATGCACCGCCACTCAGCAAGGCTGTGAAGAAAATATAAATAGCAACATAAACACCTACAATGATATTCCATAGGTAGTGGAAACATCCATTGGAAGTAATGAAGACAATACAGACTTTGGAAGCTAAAAGGATGAGAGGAGAAAAAGATGGGTGTCTTCTCACAGAAACAGAATGTGAAAAGCCCAGAAAATGGAAGAGAGACTACATATAGTCCTAGGTAGTCCAGGAACTCAATGAAACACAGCAGGAAAAGAAGATAGAATGCGGGTTAAATGGAATACAATACCAAAAGATTAGATTAAAGCAAACACATTTGAATTCTCAAAACTGAGCAAAGTAGGATGGATTTGTAGGCAAACTTTCCTCTCTGTAAGAGGTATTAGGAATATGGCTTGGACAGGATCAGTATTGAGGGAGATGGGTTTCAGTAAACAGTGGCTAGTCTGGCAAGGGGCATCTTCTGGCCTTTGCCGCTCACTTACATTAGATCCAGCTCTTCCATCGTTTACTTTTAATAATTCTAGGCCACTGGTTTTGTGAGGAGAATGATAGTTAAGAGGAACAAATCCAAGGAAACATAGACATTGTTGATGTGTGGCCTTTGACATAGAATTCGTCCATGAGGACAGACCAGTCTAACCATGAAAGCAGATTGATTAGTGCCTAGGGGAGGATAAGAAAAGCCAAGTGGTACTACGAAAGAGAGAATTCTTAGTGATTTCGATGGAATGTACACAACTCCAGAGGAGGCTCTGAGTAGGATGTAATGCCCTGGGTTAAAAATTAAATACATGGCCAGGGATTTAGCTCAGGAGCATAAGCACCTGCCTGGCAAGCAGGAGGTCGTGAGTTCAATCCTTGGTACAAGAAAAAAATATTAAACACATTGAATATTATTGACAGACAATTACAGAATAAATAAGAAGTAAAGCAAAAGATGGGGAAAGAGAGGATAAAAGGGATTGAAGTTTAGGTGAGTCATTTTTGTAGCTCTTTCAACACTTTTAGCTCATACTCTCTGCAAGACCTCCCAGCTCACAGTGAGGCTTTAGGTTGGAGGACAACAATTTCATGATTGTCAAGAAGAAAGTTAAAGTTGCCATGAGGAACATCCTATCCTAAGCCTCCTCAGTGGCCCTGTCTCCGCTCCCACATCCCAACATGGGACTTCTCTAGGCTCTCACTTTTGTTTATATTCTCACGAACACTCAACTCTGATTTCTCTGCCATTTTTTTTTTCTACCATTGTCCCTTGAATTACTCCCATTAACTGGGACATGTATACTTTTTAAATAAAGAGTATGTTTATTTTTCCAACTGTTAGTCAGGGGAGAGGCAGGAAATATGCTTAGCTATGTGTTTAAAAAAAAAAAAAAAGGAAAGAAGACAAAATGAAGAAAATGATGAGAAAGAAAAGAAAAAATTAGAAGCAAAGTTTTTGTGAATAAGGAGGGAAGGAGGAGGAGTTAGAGGAATGGGAGAAAAAAAGAATCAAGTCGGATTGTGCACAGCTACAAACTCCCTATATAATGAATGTGATCATTGTGTACAGCTAAAATGTACCAATAAACTTAATTTTAAACGCTAAACATATGACAACAATTTCCATGAAAGTTACTTTAAATTGATCTTCAATGTAATCTGAAAGAAATAAAGAAACCTAAGTGGTAAAAGTTTCCCTACTGATCGGGTGACCATGCTTTGTGGCTTTTGTCCTTTAAGTTTAATAACTGGCAGCCAATATATGTGCAAATACATCATTGTTCTTACAAGGTGATGCCTATCTTTACTTACTTGTAATTCTAGTTTCATTTAAAAAATAGAGCATTATAACACATAAGTCAGTATTACTGTCTGTAATAATTTTATATTTGAATCTTGCATACTGTTACTCATATTCTAAGCAAAAATATAAGCAAAGCAGGACGTATGACTGTCTGTTTAAATGTACACACCCTTAGACCTTGATCACATTTGTCAATCAATTATATGTCTATCTCTTATAGTATTTCCACTTTGAGAAACTTGACTTTCCTGTGTAAGACTTTTTCTGAATTTATGAAATTAATCCCTGTCATAAATATTTTCTTGATAATTCCCAACCAACCAACTTTCTACCTTCTTTTTTTTTTTTCTCTTCCAAAACTATTTACAGAATGCCAGATAGGTACCACTGAGTGAGCCAACTTGTTATATTCACATGAGATAGGTGAGGTTTTGGATCCAGTGCTAGGGATCTAATAAAGCATCTAACAAACTTTAATTATGACATTATTTCTCACAATACTATATCAATTTTCCTAGCAAGCATATTTCCATAGTTTCCCCCAAATTGAAAATGCTTACCTTTCTACTTACATATATGCATGTCAAGTAATGACATATTGTTATTGCTAATTAGGATTAGAAATTAAAAATAAATTTGTGGTTGATTTCTAAGCAATAGAAGTAAAAATTCTTGTTAAATTACAGAAGGGTGAAACTGATAATTTTTAAATCATTGCTTCTCAGTGTAACAACTCACTTTAAATTTTTAATGTATATTACAAAGACAATATAAGAAACGGCATGTATGAGTCTAAGATGATAAAAACGTCATTATAACCTTCATGGATTGTTGCCTAGCCTGAGTAATTCTGGTAAACTCTACAGACTAAAGAACGCATCTTCATACATTTTACTGCTTTGCCCTTGATTGTGGTTTTTTTTTTTTTTTTTCTCTTTTTTACATTTCTCACTAATGCATCTTTTTTTCCTAGAAGAATGACATTAAAATAGAAACGCTTTAGAGAAAAACTTAGTGGCTTGTCAAGGATGCTGGCTTAGTTCCTGATACTATGGATTTTACTTGTTTTAATTATATTAAATCTGTCTAGCGGACGTGTTGCTGTTTCAAAGAAGTCAGCATCTCTATTTTGAAGATTTATAGTTTTGTTTTAAGAAATCCCTTGTGGTAATTTCTGTTATGCAAATTTCCATTTGAAAGAACGGACTTGCCAGATATGAAAATTAAAATAACCCTATTTCTGACCAACATACATGAGATTAATGTGGAACAGGGAAAGAACCGTGCAATGGAAACAGGGAGAAAGCAGCTGTCCTGTAGCCTGACCCCAGTTTCAGTCTGGGTGCCTAGGATAACTCCACTCTCTGACTTTCCTGTCCATCTATCGATACTTCCACCTCTCACCAAGCATAAGCGATGAGATTTACTTGGCTCCTGTTAATAAAGGGTTCCTTCAAAGGGTTTAGATTGTCTTTAAATTTGAATGCTGGTAATGTGACAGGGTAATATCCCAACCCCAACTCATCTGGTTTGCACTTTTGCCAGGTGTCAATCGTATTTTTAGGGGAAAAGAAGAAATGGCTCCCTTTTCTCTAACCTCCAGGAATGTTTGTCTCCCCTAACTCAATCCAAATGATCTACCTTCCAAATCAATGTAAGACTTCATCTGTTGAGACAGATGATCTATTTTTCCTTTAATTCACACTCATTTCTGATGGCAGATAGCCTGTGAATATGATTCCTTCCAAAGATGGAGTTTAGTTATCCAAAAATATGGGAGAGAGACATTCAGGGGGCTGTGGTGAAAAAGTTTCTAATTTTGAGTGGGGGCTATTCTGGGCAGAGCAAACCAGAACTGGAGATTTACCTTTTAATGGGTGTATAAATGATGCACTAATTCCGCGCTCCACTTAGAACCCCAAAGTCTTTTCTCTAATTTGTAGATTTATATTGTTAGACATGGGGGTTAGGTAAACTCTACTGAACAGTCTTTTTTATTGGTAATTTATTTACAAACTTAATAAAAAGTTAAATTATTAGAAATAAATACTGCTAATAAGACTGAGAACTCTGGAATTCTAGGCAAGGTACAAAACTTCATGGAAAATAAAAGCAATTTTAATTGATTGTAGTTTGTAGTCAACCAGAAATAACCAGTAATAACCAGAATTCATTTTGGATATATGAATTTAATTTAGGAAGATCATTCAAGTAACCATTCATTTATATAAATATTTTTTCTTACTTTTAAAAATAGAACTATGATATATCTCTTTTATAAAGACTGTAGAATAATCAGTTAAGGATTTAGGTCAAATCTCTGCCAATTCAATTTTAATTCCAAGTCTGGGATACTGATAGGGGAGAAAGAATGTTACTGTCATTCAGATGAGGAGAATTTCTCAAAGCTTGACATAGGGTGGTGGGGAAAGGGAGAGAGAGAGTTACAAAAACTTTGCAGCGGGACCTTGGCAATGGACTTGAGAACAAGATGTCCAATCTCCAAGTTTACATTTGCCTTTCTGTGTTATCCCTCCTTCCAGCTTCACCCCTGAATGAAGTTCACTCTGCATTACAGACTTGGTTTGACCTTGGTTTGGTTTTCCTCTTTTGAAAAGGAATTGTAACCACATATGAAGACCAAGATGACTGCCAAACACTGGGATAGCCACAGATGTTCAAGCAGCTCCAGGCCCTTTGCAGATACACCATGAAATCATCCTGGGACCCCGTGAATAATAAAGTACAGACCAACTTTCTAGAAGTCATCCAGCATGATGATTTCAGTCTTTATTTAGAGAAAGAGAATTAACTGTGTTGCTGGAAAACTAGAAAAGTGAATACTTTAGTGTTAAAAATAGCAAGGTATTTTTCTAACATTTTTACAGTTCTGATATTGTACTATAAAGACCTCATTTTATTTAATCCTCACAATAACTCAAGGAATCAGTTATAATTATTACCCTGTAATCATAGTTATTTGAAGGCTAGGACACAAAGTTTATAAGTGACTGCATGTTTCTTCCACAATTAAAGAACAACACTAATTCATATTTAATATCCTATCCACTGAAATATAAATTTCAGGTGCATGTGCAATCTAAAAAACTTCAGTTATATGAAAAATTTATTCGAGATAATGAAACATAATATGCCTTTCTCCAGACAGCCTCAAACTCTGGAATGAGTTTTCCAGCCCTCAGTTCATTTAATGTATAAATTTCATTAAAAATTATAAAATAAGTATCATAGTTTAAAATTTTCCCAGAAGACAGAAGTTACTCACTTTCCTTTGGTGTTACTGAGTACTAGTTCTTCCATGTTCTGTCCTGCGATATAAATGACCAATCCTGGTGTCTCTGATATCAAGGATATCAATTAGAAGCAAAAGTTAACTCTACAATTCCCACACAGGTCTGCTCTTTGATTTAAGCAATTATAGTTACTGCCCTTACTTTAATTATCAGGAAGAGTTTCAAGCAATCTTTCTTCACAAGGAATACCTTGAGCATTGTAAATAATAATCACAAATGTTTAAATCAAACACATTTTCTCATTTATCTTCAGAGAACACTATGTGGGTACTTTTTAATATTGCAAGCTGTTGATAGATTATGTGTTTTCTCAAGAACATGGTGTTAGATATTTGATTCTATTATTTGATAAGCAAATAATTGATTCAATAAATATTATAACAAATGCTTTGATGGAAGTCAGAGAAAGAGAAAAGATGGGAAAAAGGGAGAGGCAAGCAGAAGAGAATATAAGACATATAATCATTTAATGCTTCGGATCTATTATTTTCCAAAGTAGTTGTAGGTTCTTGGTGTTCTAGATTTGGGTAATGACTTCTGCATTACTTTCATAAAAATTAATAAGAATATTTTTCTCACTTGTTTTAAACTTTGAAAGCTTGCTTTCATTTCCCTTTTGCTATACCTTGAGTGTCTCGATAAGGTCTTAAAAATTACTATTAGGAAAGTAGCTTTCTATTAAAATCCAGTGTTAAGAATTATAATAATTATTTTACTAAATGTATAAATTATGCATAGATAACTTCCAACTATAGAAATAGTTAAGAGAGAGGAAAAAATTCAGTGTACACAACTACTATTTCCTCAATGACTAGATTCTCAGATTCTTTGGGATGGTGTGAGTGGGAAATTTCTTGGATTCACACTTAACTTTGTGATGCCAAGTTCAAATACCTTGAGGGTGATATTAGACATTAATCAAGAACCTCTTCTGGCTCTAGGGAGTATTTATTTGTTTCTGGTAACCATATCTTAGCTACAAACATGAATATGAACTAAACTTTCAATGGTCAATTTGTGGAGAAGTAAATGGTGATATTTTGAGACGTTAAGGAATTGCATTAACTATCTATAGACTAGTATAGACTGAATGTTCAATATACTCATGAAAAATAATGCCAGATGGATGATAAGTTTCTCAATTTCAACTCATACTTACAATTAATATAGATAAAAATATTTACAAAGCTTCTTTTAAAGTGGATTATGTCTTATAGAACTCTTAATACTTTGTGACTTTTATTGAGTAGACAAAAATTTACACAATGTGCAATGTGGACTTGATGGACAATTTCAAGTTAAATGACCAAAACAGATTTCCATTATTTTGTTACATAAAGTACACTCAAGTTATTGGCAGATGTTTAATTTTCCAATCAATACACTGTTTTCTCAGGCTTTTAAGTACAATGACTGGCTATTAAGCTTGTGGAATTCATATTTTGAACAAATGGATTACTGACCTCAAAGGCTCACTTATGTGTTTGTTTTCCTCTTTTTTACCCCCAAGTCAAATAGTCATTTTTAACTGAAAATATTTTTTTACCTTAATAACATAGATCTGATTATCTAGGTCAAGGATGGATCTCAATCCACTGCAAGTGAGAAGGCGTTTCAGTCACAGGAGGCAAAGCAGATTGATGGCTACTATCATCGGGTCAAACAATATTAATCCAACATTGAATTAGAGGAGCAACAAAAATGATGACTGTTATTTTTAAAAAATCAATCACAGCCCAAATAATGACATCCATCTTGAGAAAATTTCTTTGACTCCTCAAAAAGTAATGGATTTTGAATTCTTAGCATGGATGTGTCAGAGAACCACTGATAGACTGAGGAACTGTGAGATGCTCCTCAGTTATTACAAACAGTACAGAAATGAGGGGGAAAAAGTTCATTTGTAAAGTTGTGGCTTTTGAAATATTTATAGTTGTAGGAAATAATGATCCATTCAGTGTCAGTAGTGGGTGCCTTAGCTGTTTGGCTCCACTTGAAAAATACCTGACCATCTTCTATCAATGGCATCACCTTCACAGCAAGGATTTCTAAAAATTACAGCATGACCAGGGAAGGTGAATTAATGATAATGAATATGCATGCGATTTGAGGTACTTTAGAGATTGCTTTTACAAAGTTTTGACTAAGAAAAATTTCAAACATACTTATAGATAAAATATTGTAAAGAACTTTAATATACATAGCATACAACTTCAACAAACATCAGTTTTTTGCTAAGTTTATCTCTTGATTGACCAATCCTCACCTCACATTCAACCTCAGCGCGGGCACACACACACACACACACACACACACACACACACAAGTGTGCACACATGCATACATGCAACTTGTGTTTGCTTCTTGACAATATAGGGGAGAGCTAATCTCAAGTATTTCAGAATTCTACCTCTAATTACAACCATATCTTGTACATGTAAAATATACACTGAATTATATTTTGATATTCAACAAAATTAACACAATATGATTGGCATGTACCACCCATTAAATTTTACATGGACCACTGGAAGTCTCATCAGCCATTTCCAAGATATTTTGTCAGTGTCTCATGGAATGACACATTGCTTTTGCAACATGATATCATATAATATCCAAGACAACTTCTTGTCAATGCATTCAAGCCATGTCAATTGGGCAATCTGCTAATTTTCTATCTCAGATGTTTCTGATACACTGACACAAAACTTCAAACTTAGTGTGATAAAATAAGTTCTAATCCCTTATAATTAATACTTACAAACTTATAAATAAGTTCATGTCAATATTTCAAAATTTAACTCAAATCATCATCTGACCCAGAATGAGACACAGTTTTAGACTTTAATATATAAATATTTTTTAGGGGTTAAAAATAAAGCAGTGAAGTTGGCCTGGGATTTTTGTATTTCCTATTGCTATATTCGAGTCAAATTTCAATTTTTATTATTTCAACCTTATAAAAGAAATGGCACCAAGGACTTCTCCAGACTAATTTGTAAGGATCAAGTGAAAATATGCTAGAAGTCACCCAGCACACAATGTAAGCAGTCACATCATGTTGACTCAATATGTTCTATGTAAACTTGGCCTTAGCTTGTAATTTCTCAGCTTCACAATTCTTGTGTTTCCAATCCCAGGTGGCTTTGAGTCCTGTGATTCTATAATCTATTCATCATGCCACAACCATTGAGACATCCTTATTTCCTCTCTTTCCACCTATGAGATCATGACCAAACTTCATCTGCTCTGAAAAGACCCTTCTCTTGGCAAAACCACACGCAGCTACATTTCAACACCAGATCCCTCGTGTACATCTGCTAAGCAGCAGGTGCCTACAGAAAACCTCACAGTGTAACTGATGTTACTCTAAATTCATATCCAGGAATCTCAAGATGAAAATCCCTTAATAAGCCAGGAAAACCTCTCAGTCCATTCACTCTTCTTTTTTCTCTGAGGAGTGGTTTTCACATTCTTTCCTGAAACACTTATCATGTACTTCTCCATCATCATGATCTACTTGCAGTCTTGTTCCATGTTCTGCTAAGAGATGAACATGAAGAGGATTCCATCACCTCCATCTGTCTGCTTGCATCAGCACCAGATTCTGCTTTCTTGCTGGCTGGTCATAGATAAATTAGTTACGTTCCTACTCAAGCTAATCTGTCTACTTTATTGGTAACTACAGTTTAAAAAAATTAAGTGTATTAGTACGTTTTAGATATACATAACAATCATGTTCATCATAGGGAATTTTTATCTGTACTTGATATATATTTTCATTTTACTTTGTTCCCAATCCTCTCTCCTCCTTTCAATCTCTTATCCTCTTCCTATTTACAAAAATTGGTTTATATTTTATCTTTTTCTTTTATTGTATTTTTCCCTTTTGCTTTTCTTCCATCCTCCTTCCCCCACCTAGCTCATCTTTCCTTTTGAACAATTTCTTCCTGATCACAGTATCTACTGTGCATGATAGTCCCCTTTTCTCTTGCAGTAACCTGTCTACTTCAGCACAATGCCATCTGGTCATGTCTACTGAAGGACATCTTTCCAAAAGTTTACCTGTCTCTTCCCATGATTTTTTTTTCCTTTCTAGTATCAACCCATCACCCTACAAACAAGCTCTTGTTTATATTAAGAGAAAAATCCTAAATTCTTTCTCTTCCAGCTGCCATCTTGTAGGAGCAGTCAAATGTTCACGTTTTACAAAACTGATCTTATTTGAACAGTCAAACTATTTGACACAGATAAATCACTCACTACTCCTAAATGCAATTTACTCACTTAACCCCTTTAACAGCGAAATCTCATGGCTTTTCTTCTTCCTTATGCCTGACTTTGTTTGACTTAATGAATCTCTTCTTCCCAAACTCTTAACAATGGAGAGCTCCAGGCTTTTTTTTTTTTTAAACTCTCCATCTACATTTTCTTTCTCAATAACATTGATTTTGCTGAGTTTATTAATGCCATTAACAGGATGACAAACCCTAGATTTACTTGGGCCACATTCCAAATTCCAACACTCTCTATTCATAGTCATGTCATCTACCAACCTTGAAGCAGAATTCATTAATTTATAGCAACACCTGCTCTGATTTATAGCTACCTCAGGACACAGAAAAACTCTAGTCCTCCAGCCACTCATGCTTTTTTTCGCTTGCCTTCCTTGCACCTAAATTCAAGCCCTCAAATGATCTCATTGCCTGCAACTTTAAAACACACGTGGAATTGGACAAACTACTCCACGTAGCCTGCTTGTCCTCAAACTCTACGCTCTCTGTAGCCTCCTTTTCTCCCTTGCCCCGTCTCCCCTCACTTACCAACACAGAAATTTTAACCAGAAATGCTTTCGAAAACTTTTATTTTCACTGTGGTCCATCTAGCAATAAATGCTTCATTGCCTGGAGGACATAAGTCAAATCACCTACCTGTTCTGGCCCTGGCACATTTATACCCCAACCTATGGCTGTTCAACTTGCTCTTGTTGCTGGGCCATACTGGCCTTTTGTTTTTGTCTTTATATACAAGCATTCTCTCTATAGGGCTCTCTAATTCCAGCTTTCCTTCTAGGGTCTCTACTGTCTCTGATTTGTTTTTTTAACTACCTCACAAGGTTTCCGCCTTCTCAGGGCTCAGACCTCCATAGCAAGGAGCCCACCCTCAGCTATTTTCAATTTTAACTCTTTAATTCACCCACACCACCTTGTTTGGCATTCTCACATGTGTTTTACAGTCTTTCTTCTGTTCCTCATAGCACTGATTAACTCATAAAACACTAGATGATTTACTCATTTATGAAAGAATTTCTTTCTCCTTCCCCATTATATACAATCAAGAAGAACCAACATCATCATCTGTTTCCTTAACAGAACCCGACAGTTCAATATATAGATTTGCGTGCATTTTCAAATATTTATCTATCTGATGTTTCCATTAGTATCCAGTGAGTGAATTTTCTAAATGAGAAGCAAAAGTCTCTGAAATAAATATATAGCATTTTAGTACTTAGTAGCACTCAGATTTTATTGGTAAACATTGCCCTTTTATTTGTTGACATAAAGTCTCTGATTCCATGTGATAGCAGTATAAACAAAATTATAGATTTCTAAACTAATAGCTTAACTTCTCAGCTATTAAAACAGGGAACAAGTTAAAATAAAAGACTGCCATATTTTCTATAATAAAGTCTATACTTGTTTTATTAAGGGACTTACTAAATGGTATAAGTAAAATAAAATTACATCTTACAGTTGTACAGACTCAGTAATCAGCAGGAGGGCTGGGGGGGATAAATTAACACATTCGTGGGTGAGAATTTTCATAGTTAATAATCTTTAATTCATGCATTATTTGCCTTTCAAGATAAAAAGCAGTACCTATTCATTCATTCTTGGGCCACTAATTTACAGTGTACTAAACTCAAGTGGAAATCTTGAGAGACAAGTGTTTGAGGTAGTTGCTTACACAAGCAAAGTTGCATGAAAGGATATAAAGATTCCATCCAATGAAAAAGTATGTTTCCATCACTCCTGCAATGTCAAAAATGGCTCAAAACAGAAATTTAATCAACTTTGAACTATGTATGAGTAATTTAGTATCATTCTCTTATGTTGTTTGATGGCATATTTGTTTGCTACTTGGAAGAAAAAGATTATTTCATGTTGTAAAAATCTAGTATCAAATTTAAAACGTCACAAGAAAATCTTGTAACTGAACCCCAGATGTCAGTTTGTTTATCTCCTTTTGACACTCCTCTGACAATAATAATTTTTCACACACTCCTGAACAGATTATCAGATCTCTTGGAGGAAACATAGAATAGGATTCCATTCCAATGCCTGTCCTGCATTTCCAGGCTTTCTCTTCTTTAGCCTAAGTACAAATATGCCTTGCTTTTACTTAGATGTTGCATGCATTTTTTCATTCCTTACTTTTTGCTATTTACAAGAATTTCCTTAGTTTGGGAAGTAAACTGTTTTATACACAAAAACTAATATGTATTATTCAAATTAAAGTCACTTGTCAAGTTACTAGGCTTGAGTAAACATATCCTCAAACATCATACTGGTACCTTATATGTAGCCAGCACCCCCTTTTGAAACTGAGGAACACCTTTTTAAGAAGTGCTCCCAACATAAACTAAATACTAGACTATCTCAGTCAATTGTTAATTACATACTGAATGCAAGGCCCATCCAGTGGATTTTATAACTGTACATACATATCATGGTGAACAGTCTGTTTCTTTCCAGCTAAAGGGGAAAAATAAATGCTAATGAACAGCAAAAAGAAAAAAAGATAAAAGTACTGTATTTTTTATGGTTTTAACCTCCTGCCTGTAAGTAATAAAGAGAGGAAACTAAAAGCTGCAATTCTTCCTCGGCCCCATGGTTGAAACTTGTGGAACAGCGAGCTTCATTTCAACCTGATATTCCAGAGGATTTCAGAAAGAGATATAATACACATTTTTATTTAAAGAATGTTTAAAGGCAGGAAGTATAATCTCTGAATTAACTTCAAAGAAACTGAAGTCTGATGCAGATAAGAAGCGCTTAGCTTCAGCAGTCCAATGGCCCTTTGAAGACCTTTAATTGTATTTCATGTGCTGTAACCACCTCTTTCGTATTTGGGTAAAGAGAAAAGTGGACAAAGAGAAATGTTTTTTACTTGCATTAGATATAAAAACTAAGGTGCTGGCGAAGGTATTCATGAGGATAATAAACTATTGTTTGTGGTTGGCAAAACTTACTTTAAAAAGAACTCGGTAAGAGAGGAGTGACTAGGGAAATTTATCATCAGGCGTTTCACTATCTCCATTACTGTGACCCCAGTCTATCTTTTCTTTCCTTTTTCTTTAAGTAAAAAATCTTAAATCTCTATCAACTTAAACATTGCTTGGTTGGTTTTATATTATTAGAGAACAAATACACCTGCTCAGTTCCTGTGATACTTACACTAAACGATTTGTTTCTGTTTTTTTTTCTTTCATTTTATGTATTTTAGATCTTGCAAATAAAATTATAAAGGCTGTGCAAACAGAAAAGTGTTATATTGTTATTTGTAGACCATGCACAATGCATTGATTAAGCTACTTTATGTGATAAAGTTATTTATGTCAAAATATTACCTTCAATGCAGCTGGGATTTAACTATTTTCCTCACCTCCAAAATAACTGAATCAAGTGGGAGATGAATGCATGTATTTTTGTCCTTTAATTAAAAACATAATCAGAAACACAACTGCGGACTATCACCTATGAATTAAAATGCTAATTTCTTTCAAAAGAAGAATTTATTTGATGTTCCTCTTTGAAATATAAGAAATATACAACAAAGAAAGAAAGAGAAAGATGCCATAGGAAGTCAAACACACATTTGCAAAGCTAATTGAGCAAATTCACCACCATTTGACATTTTGCTAAAAGAAAAGCAGTCTTGCAGCTGCATAAAAGAACAATGCAAACAAAGACAGAAAAATACACAGACTAAATTGATCTGCTGAGCCCCAAAGCACTAAGATAGGCTTGTATAAAGTGTGAAACTGAACTGTGAGCAAGAGAAAAATTTTGGCATGATCCTTACCAAGATCAAAGAGAACTTTACATAATCTGCCCCTCTGCTTCTGTTTACTTCCTAGAACAATAACCTATTTGAACAAATCAAATGTCCAAACACTTATGAGAGTTAACAAATGAAACACATACTAATTGAAGTTCTCTGAAGAAGCTGCATCTATATAGAGGATCCTACAGATTGCTTGGCCAAATAGAACATCATGATTTTGAAAAGTCATGGAAGTTTTGAAGAGATAGAAAATTACCTTGGGCTACTTAAGCATTTATTTTAACTTCAGAATCTGTCCTAACATTGTTGGGACTAAGAAAATTTTCATAATGTATCAGTAACTAGCAGATCTGCAGACTCCGCAAGCTCTAAGGTACGTCATAAAATAACACCTGCAGCCTATGGAAGAGATTTCCCAGGTTTGCTGAAGTCCACCTACTGGTTGTTCCCATTAATTCAACTATAAATGTATCTCTTTCTTTTGTTCTGTGACTATTAAAGTTTATGTAATCTCTTTTAAGGTGGAACATCTCGTTCCATGTAACTTATTTTTATTTAAAATAGATTATGATAAAAGAGGACATAACAACACAGGTCAGAACAGAACAATTTAAGCAACACAGTGTTTCACCACAAAACTCATTCAATATAACTTAATCCATGTTCCACAGACATTGTCACTCACATCTGGCTCAGAAAAAACAAAAACAAAACAAAACAAAACAAACAAACAAACAAACAAACAAAAACGACTGTCTTATATCTAGTAGAGTTGTTATATCAATACACACCAATGATTCAATAATATTTTCTATGAGGAATATGAGTTAGGATTAATAGAATTAAAGGGTTGGAGTGGAAATTATCAATTTTCTAGCCTATAACAATGCAGTACACTAATTTGCAAGCCTATGCTTGTTTGGAAATTTTAATCTTTTGGACAACATTTCAGTTTTTATAAAAAGGAAAAATCAAATTCATACTACATGTGTCCTAATAATAACCTAGTCCTTATTGTCTGTAACCATTTTTGCATGCGATTGTTGAAATTAAAATGCTGTAATCAACACCCAAGTTTATCCTGGCAAAGAGCACATACTGCTTTAAGAATGCCTGATCCACATGGAAGATAAAGAACTTCTTACAGTCTTTGCGTGGGAGACCAAAGAGCTGCCAAGTTAGAGAGTCAATCATATTTCACTCTTGCAAACATCCCCACAGACCTCATCAAATTCCAACAAAATATTGAATCCATAGGTGATAAGAACCTGGCTTCAGGTAACACTGTTAACCTCCTAAGGTATTCGTAAGGTCTTTTCAATTTAGCCAGCATGTCCTGCAGCTCCTTTCCTGTACTACTGGAAAAAGAGTGGCTCTTCTCTTTAAGAATGTGGCCTTGGGCTTGGCTAGATGCCTGGCGTGCTTATAAAGTTACCTGTCTGCTTTGATATCAGCTTCTTCTTTAATTGCAGTGGTGTTATGGGTAGGAAGGTCGCAGCAGGATTTCCCCCTTTCACTGGCCTGATGAGTACTTTGGGGTCTAGCTTAATAAAGTCCTGTAGGAATATTTTCACCACCATTCAGAGGAAATGGGATACCTTGTTAAATTAGCTTCACTCCACAGTGAGGATTTCAGAGGAGAAAGCCAAGCTATAGAGGTTTGCTTGGAAAAAGTTATTTCTGGATTCAACTCCTCCTTATATTGAGTCTGAGTGACCTGTGTGATTTCCCACTTCATTACCTCTTTCTGGGGAGGTTTTCCCACACCTATCTTGCAAGGGAAAGCAAAGACACAGTCTCATGGGGAGTTTGGTCCTTGTGTCTGAATGCAGAAAGCTCTCTTCTCAGACGTGTTAGCATGTCATACTTTAAACTCAGAGATGTAAAGAAGCTTATCTAGAGACTATGTAAGAAGGCTACATGCAAAAAGGAACATCAAGTGAGCTCAAGGGGAGCTTTAAAAGTAGTAAATTAACGTACCAACTGGCTGTGAGGCTAGTAGTCATGTTCATAGGCCCATCACAGTTTGCCACCAAATCTTGATCAGTATCAAAATAAAAATTATACATATGTAATATCCGGAATCATGGAATCCTATTTGTTCCTCACAATGCTTTGTTTTATTTTGTTTTGTCTGTAACACCTACTCTGCCTTATTTTGTGTGTAAAGTTTGCTGGTCAGAGCTAGACTAAGGAGTTCTGTAGGGAAGCTTGCTGTTTGTTGAGTTACAGGTTTCTTATGCAGCAAATCCCAGCAACCAGCAGGCAATGATTTTATGATTTATTAGCATTCAAACAAACTCTATATAGACTCTCTCATTCCTAGTTTCATCCTTAATATTCTATGCCAACTCTAATCTTGTACGTGTTTTGGTTTCAGCCTGAATACAGATCCATAGGTGTGATTCCAAAACCCAACAGTTTCACTGTAAAAGTACTTTCTCATTTTTATATGGTCAGCTCTGCCTTTTGCTCAGAAAAACTAATAAATTATTAAGACAATATAGCATTAAGAACATAATAGAAGAAACTGAAGAATACATGAAAGTTATAGATTATGAAATGAAACATTCACTAAAATCATTTTGATGCCAGAAATGTATTTATGTAGCATCCACTGTATGCCAAGCTGTATACTAAGAATGCATTTACATTGCTAACTTATAATTTCAATGATCATTAATTATTTTACATAAATGAAAACTCTTAACAATGAGAAATTGCTTATTTTTCCAGGGTCACTCAACTATTGAACAATATGATAAAAAAGGGCAACATTGACTTATTTCCTATTTCATTTAATTTCTCTATCATGCTACTTACATCCCAGAGCCTAATTTCAAAGACCAGGCTTTAGAAAGTCTCAGCACACCACAGTCAGGCTTTGATCAAAGCAGAAATGTTCAGCTGCATTACCAGATTCTCTGGGATAGTTACAGCTCTACCCAAAAGGTGAAGCACCCTCCAACACCACCACGCAGTTTCAATACACATAGCCAGTGGCACACAGTTTTGCACTTTAATTATCTGTGTTGTTTATACAAAAATACAACTTCCCTTTGAGTCAGTCCTTTCTAGTTTCTAAATCATCATTTCAGTTGATGAGTATTTATTTTGTGCTTCCAACTAAATGTCTCATTCAAGTATTTTGTTTTCTCTAAATACTTATTATTTTATACCTTTATTTCTATAATTTTGGTGGGGGTTCTCCTCAAACTTAAAAAGAAGTTTTCATAAACATAGTTTAAATGGGGTCCTAGATAAATCATCTTTTCTATGATTGTTTAGAATCTAGACTAAACTCAAATTTATTCTCACAGAAACATGGAGTGTGCTAAGTGGTAGTTTACATAGGCTTCTTTGCTAAAATGATTTTATTTTTGGAACTACTTATTTTAGAGCTGGTTGTTTTAGTACATGCTTAATCCCAGCAGTCTGGGAGGCTGAGGCAGAAGGATCTCACCTCTGGATATCTGGGCACCATAACTAATTGCCAAAGTTCTGTATGGAAATTTTAATAATAAATAAATGAAAAGGACCTGGAATACAGCTTAGTGTGAAGATCCTGGATTCAATTCCTGGTGTCAAAAGGAATGGTTTAAGATAAACAGATAATTAAGTGTATAGGTAATAGATAGATAGATAAAAACTTGTGATAAGTAATACATAATATGCTACCATTAAATTTTGATTTGAAAATATCTGCCATTTAAAAACTTTTGGTTTGCTCATTTTTATTCCAATTATAATTTTTACACAAATATATGCCCCTAAATTTACATTCTCACCCCAAAACCAAATTGTTAAATGGTATTATTCTTCAGGAAATATTTAGGGTATTTTATTATCTAATCTTACCTGTATTCAGGGGATAAACATGTCTCTAGTAATTTCACCATCCTAAGAAAATATTTATGGATTTGTAATAACATGCAACAGTAGAGAATTCAACAAGTGTATTTTGGTAACTTTTTATTGATTGGATAATTACAATGTCTAAAATTATGTGACAGAAAACTGAAAATAAACTTATAACTTACTCTTGCATGGCAATAAACCATGATTACAAAGCAATATGAATCTTTCTGTAAAAGTCATTACAGATGATAAAGAGAAAGGACATGTACTCTCTTTGTGTGTGTGTTTGCTTCTTGTGCTGCTAGGGATGGAATCCTGGGCCCCCATGCTAGGCAAGGACTCTACCGCTCATCCCAGTTTATTGTTCTTAAAACTATGACATAATTTGGCAGCCCTAAAATCCTGAAAATATAGGTGATCTGAGGAAGAAAATGTTGTAGGCTACATAAATTTGAGTTTGAAGAATTTATTCCTTCACATCTCATATTCCTTTACTTTTTTTTTTTTTTTTTAAGATCTTAACACTTCACGAATTTATGGTCATTTCTTCTTAATATCACTATGCCAAAATAACAAATACGATGCAGTCAGAAACAGGGAAATTGAGGAAGTCATTTCTTTTCCCTCCTTCAGCTGTGGGCACGGCACCACCCTGGTGATTATCCATGTTGAGACACAGAAGGACGTGCTGCCCAGGGTGGGAGACCATCAGTTCCCACACCAGTGGAAGATGAAATTGGAGGTACCTGAAGTTAGAGGTACTTAACCCTATACATACTGGAAGCCTTGGTTGTGTTGAGGCTCTTCAAAGCTCTGTAAGAGTTCCTGGCAATAGGTTCCTCTCCGTGGATTCTTCTCCCTTCTGTCTGCTCCTGCTATTGTCCAGTGATCGCCTTAAATATAGCTGTTTACTACCTGCGACAGAGTGTATGCTGGGTAATTCCTTCCTTGCCCTACCCAAGAACCTGGACTCAACTGTAACCACACTACCAACATAAATAAAGCAATATCTTGTGTGTTATTTCTATGCATGAATGAAACTGAGTTCACTAGAGTAGTTTCAAAGAAAACAGTCAAGAAAAAGAAAGCAACAAAAGTAAGATAATGCAAAGTAATGAATATCCCAATGTTAAAAAGGTAGAGATAAGGACAAACACAGTTCCAAACAATCTGTGACATCCAGGCAGATTTTTTGTGATGACTTCTAAATGTTTCTGCTCCTTCAAATCATGTTAGCACTTGCTTGATAATCTTAGATCAGTTCTTTCTGTGCTATGCAGCTAACCTTGGTTGTAAATGTATATTTTGAACACAAGCAATTTTCTAATAGCTGAAATTTGTTTGGAAACCAATGGTCAAAGCAAGATGTATTTCCAGGTTAATTTTAGATAAGTAGAACAACCAGGAAAGCACTTAGTTGAGCTATTGTTTTTACATTAATACTGTTTACCCCTTCTAGGGAAGGACAGTAGACAGGCAATTGATATCATTTTATTAGTGGCATATAACTTATTCCCATCATGTTTTGAAAATATTTATATTCACAGCCATTTTCCAATAAAAATTTTCCACAAAGGGTCATAGCATTAAAAGGCTCTTTGTTAATTTGATAAGTCAATGAGTTACTTAGTGTTAAATTGCTGAAAAACTCAGCTTTTAATGTGACCTTTACACATAGGAAAATCAATGATTTCATCAGCTTAATAGGGATATTGCTTCTGTGTTCAATTTATTATATGGAGCTACCAGGGTGCCATTGCAGATGGCTTTGAACATTTCAAACAGATTCAATTTTTGTTTCTGATTCAAAATTCAGTAGATGCTCTTGAGGGACTATAATATGTGATAGAAATTATACATCAAAATGGAATAAAGAAAAATACCAGATATAAAGAAATAACAGGGAAATGTAGGCTTGGAATTAAAACTGAAGGCATTAAAAAGTTATATAACTTCAGCCTATTCTCCTCTTTCTACTTGATGACACTGATTCTAAAATGGAAATTCCAACTTCATTTCTGCTTCCTTTCTGTCCCCTATATATCAGAAAGGATTGTTTTCTGATTAGTCATTTGGGAGTAGGAATTGGTTGGGCAAGTTTCAGGCCAATCAGAGTTTTCTTTTCTGAATGCACAAAACACACATTCCGGTTTGCTTTCACATCTACGAGGCATCATGATGGAACAAATTCTGCCATGATGGAGAGGCAGACCAAGGCTCTTCCTCACAGTAGGTGAAAGGTGATTGAAGAGCCTAGTCACTTTCCTCATCTCTGGGACAAAATACCTGGTGCTCACAACTTATAGGAAGAGAGGTTTATTTGGGTTCCTGTTTTAGAAGTTTCAGTCCTTGCATTGTTGGCCAACTCCAGGCAGAAGAAGTGGGCAAGTGGGGTGAAAGGGTTTGGTGGAAGAGACCACCTCACTTCATGGCACCCAGGAGACGGAGTAAGGAGAGAGCCAGCAAGGGACACTCCTTCAGAACGTGTGTCCAGTGAGCCATTTCCTCCAGCCACACTCTCCTTACCACTCATAATCCAGCCACCTTTCAAACACATGACCTTTACAGGTCATTTTATATATAATCCATACAGTGACTATAATTGATCTTGGGGATCATCATTAAGGCCATAAAACTATATATTGGGCACATCCTTCAGCTTATTAGTCTTCAGGTCTTCAATGATAGTTTGCTATTCTGAGCTCCATCTGGCCAGATTACATGCTGATCTCTAAATTGGATCTAAAGAAAGACAGAGAGGTGTTGTTTAGGGATTAATACAAACCTAGTCAAAGCTCCATAGAGGACAAAGAGTTTAAGGAGCTCTTTAAATTAAATTTAAAAAGAACTATCAAAGCACCACAAATGGCTTTTCCCTGTAACTCCTCTCTTATTCTACACATGATCAACTGATGATTCTATTATAGGAGCTTCTCTGGAAATAAAACCAACCCCAGAGAAATGCTTTTAAAAAATGACTTTAAAAAGGTATAAAGAACACTGGTATGGTGGTGGATTCCTGTAATAGAAGTATTCTAGGAGGCTAAGGCAGAAAAATGACAAATTTAAGAAATTTGTTTCAAAGTTAGCAAATCTGTTTCAAGAAATGGCAAGATTCAGTACAAAAGCCTGGGTTCAATTTCCAGTACCAAAAAAAAAAAAAAAAAAAAAAAAAAAAGTCATTGAAAGCAACCAACACAAATTAAATTAGTTGTATGAAAGGTCTGATAATTATAGTTTTTATGCTATTTGTCCTAATACACTATCATGCCCAGCTCTTAGCGTGGGTGAGCGTGTGGCCTTCCAAAGGTGTGGCGATGTACACAAGAGGATACACACCTCAGCCATAGCTAACCACAGCCTTCTGTGAGATTTAAACTGCTGTTGTAGCTAGTAAAGATTTCCTTTACATCTTGATTTTAATTTCAGTTTTAATTTCAAGTAGAAAAATGTGGCCTTAGAGGTATTCAGCCATCACATCAGTCATTTGCTCAGTCTCTTCAGGAGACTCTTTGATAGATATACTAACAATCCCCCAAAGATCATACTTCCTGTTATTCTGGTAGTACACTTGCGCACTCCAATACACACTTCGATTTGCTTACCCCTTTGCAGATGAGTCTCTGTTCCTTGAAATCACGAACTTTGAGTAAAAAAGAAGACATATATATTTACAAAGATATGCTACAATAGAAGTGATTTATGGGTGTTGTTAAAAATTGATGCAGTAGATTAAAATGAAATACTATAAATTGAGCTCAAAATGCTAATGTATTTCCTTTGAGTACATTTCCTATGTTTTGTTTTTTACAGAAATGCAACATACATGAAGACACACACAGAAATAATGGCACTTAACACACACTTAATGAACTTTGACTACACAAATTTTAACAATTCCATTCACTGAGAGCTCACAAAAGATTATTGCACAAAACTTCTTTCCTTGAAACTTACTATGTTGCAAAAACTTACTTTTGATCTTCTTCCTTGTGCCATAATTTGCTTATGCACTTGGTATAAAATAGTAAATAAGAGAATTCAAAGTCTGCTTTATACCTAATTTAACTTCTCTCTGTTGCTTTTGATACCTTATTTTGGTACAGGAAAATGAACTCAGGGCCTTCATACTAGCTATATAACCAGTTCTTTACATTTTTGAGACAGGATTTTCTTGCATTCACCAGACTGAATTTGAATTTCCCATCTTAATATCTCAGCCTCCTACAGTATAGGTATTACAGTCAAGCACCACCATGCTTAACTTCTATGTGCTTTTTAAAGTCATGTCTTTAAAAACACACTGATGATGAGCAAGTCAACAAAGTAAATCTATAAATTAAAAATAGTAGAAATAAATTGAATAAGATTGTGTGATAGAAGTAGCTGAATACCAGAGGAGACAGCATCAGCAAAAGTTCCTGGAGAAGGTAAGAACTGAACTTAACCTTGATGGGAAGAGGAGTCAGGCATCACTTATTTGGATGAAACTTTCCCAGGTGGGGGGAGTCAAATAATTCCTGGATTCTACATTAGGGATGAGCATGGTGTATGTGAGGAAGACAAGAAACGGTTGGAGTTCAATTATAATAAATAAATAGAGCAAGTAGATGATCTGGTCAGAAAAACATGCTGAGGTCAGGCCCTGAAAGAGGTTGGAGAGCATGTGAAGGAATGTGGGTTTTATTGTTAATGAAACAGAACAAAGAAACATCATGAGATTTTTAAGAAGAAGAATAACACGGTCCGGTTGGGAAGTTGAATTCTCTGAGCCGCACTGATGGCTTGCATTATCCTGATAGCAGTACAGATGGAACAAAGTAAGCAGGTTTGTATACATGTTTGAGAGAGAATCTCCAGGACAGGGATTTTGGCTTTGATAGATGAACAAGTTGATTCTCTGTCCCCTCACATACAAACTGAATCAGTGACATTAAATTAGTCCTAAGCTCCTTTCCCAGTCTCTGTCATCTTTCCACAAATAGAGAATACATGTTAATAGCACTCTGATCTATAGAAAATTCAGAAGAGGGAAGTTATTTGCTTTTTTTTTTTTTTTCTTCATATTGACTGCTGTTTAATTTCTAGAAAATGACCTGGGTGGTAGGGGGAACGGGTGGGGAAGTGAAACTCCTGTGCCTGGGCTGTCAGAGGTGGAGAGAAGGCTTAGTGGGCTAGGCAGCTGCTTCAAACGTTCAGAATCCCTGGATGCCTAGGCTCAGATCTCAGCGGGACTCCGATAACCATTCATCCTTCCAAGGTAGATAAATTGAATGTTGCACAATTTAGAAAGCGTGCGTCTTTCAGATAATACCTTAAAAAGCAAATTCTGTACGAACATTAAAGATTACACAGCACTATAGAGGAACAGGGGCCACCCTGTGTCCTTGGCCTAAATTTCCTCTTTCCCTAACATGGTAGGTAGACTACTTCAGTCATCAATACCTCACTGTGCTAAGTTTGTACAATTTGCCTGGTCTCTGGAATCCTACAGAATGAAATGAGCTCCATTAAAAACAACCAAAAAAGAAATAAAGAAAGAAAGAAAGAAAGAAAGAAAGAAAGAAAGAAAGAAAGAAAGGTTTTACTTACTATGAGTCTCCGAGGTTGACTCTAGCTTCCTCCTGCCTTTTAATGATGTTCCCTTCACAGGGACTCCAGCCCTCTTGGACTGGAACAAACGCATTTCATAGGTGAAAGGCAGCTTGATCTCTCCTATGGGAGGTCTGCAGTCCTGCTCTGATGCCAGGGAAAATGCCACACATGAGGCTCCCTGCCCTGAAGCCAAACTGGGGGAAGGTACTGAGCAATGCAGGAAAGGGCTTTCTGAGGGAACAAAGGGCAGGAACCCCAGCAAAGGGATCACCCGCCTCTTCTCTTTTCTTTTCTTTCCTTTCCTCTTTTTTTTTTTTTTTTTTTTCAATTATCACAATCTTCCAAGAATCTAACAGGTCTCGCTGGAGATAAAACACTGGAGTTGGTCGTAATGTAACAAATTTTTTGAAGATTTATATAAACGAATCCTTTAGCAACATAGTACTCATCCTTATTTTTAAAATTATAGAAAACATTGATCTACTTTCCAGCGATATTATAGTTCAGTGTGTATTCTCACATTTTCCCATTCCATACACTCTCTTCCTTAGCATCTCCTGATGCGTTTCTTGCTAAAACAGTGGGGAAATGGAACCTATTACCAATGAAACCAAATGACTGAAGAGTTAACGTGTTGACTTTTGGATTCCAAAAGCAAAGGTTTGTGTGTAAGGCAAAGAGACAAAGATACATATCAGCATTTGCACATAAAGGCCTCTCTGCCCCCTGGATTGCAGCGTCATCTCCAGTGATGAAATTAAGGAAGTAAAAGCAGGAGTTCAACAAACAACAGTTAAAAGAAGAAGGGGAAATGTCCAGTAATATCTTATGATCCCCACTCTGAAACCAATTCATTTCTTCTGTTAGATTTTACTGAGGACTTATCATGCCGCCATGCATCATGGTATGATGTAAGATGTAGACCCAACTCTAAGAGTTTCAAAATTGGTTAGCTGCACAAACAGAACAATTATAATACAGGACAAAATTCCTGGGAGTTCTGAGAAAATTATACTTGATTTCAATTTTATTGTAGGTTACTAGGTTTGAGGAATGAGGAAGGAATGAGAGATCAGAATACATATTTATTTCACCATTAAATAACTACACTTTTCTAACACAGAAATTTATCTGGAATCACGGTCATTTACAGTAGTCAATCTTTCACTTTTGTTCTCCTCCGGAAAAAGAAGAATAAAATAAGTATACTTTGTAAAATGAGGGAGCATGTATAAAAGATGTATCACAAAGCAGTGTGCTTTTATTAAAGAGCTGTGGAGAATTAAGCAAGTGTGATTTTTAACTTTCTGTAATCATTCAGACACAATTTAGATGCAAAGATTTTAAATAAAAGCCATAGAAGTAGTATGATATGGTTTAACTCACTCTTAAAATATGGCCATGGCCTACCATTTGTTTATCTCTGAATAAAGAAGAGCAAGGGAACTTATAGATTCTCAAGGAATGAAGCAGAGTAGATCTACTAAGCCTGTGATTGCAGTGGGCGGGGGTAGGATGGTTTACAGAATGGGGGCATCAAGTCAGAACCCGAAGATTTTGCACTTAGAATTATAAATAATGATGTTTAGAATTACTAGAATTCTATTAAAATGTCTTGAATCTGTCTAGGTTTTAGACAACTATATTATTTAGGTGTGTTCCTTTGTCATATTCCATCCTGGGCATAGAATACAGCAGAATATTGAGTTACCTGAATGCATACAGAAAGGCATTTTTTTCCAAATTTGCATCTTGTAGTTGAGATACTTAAGAAATTGCTCACAATTTTCATCAGCTTGCTCTTATAAAAGAAAACTGTGAGGGGAAATAGTATGTGCAAAGGTGCCATCTACATCTTTACTCTGAATGAAAACTACTTTAGAAGCGGCAAGATGCTCCAGGAGCTTGTGCTGAAACCCTTCGTGCAGGCCTTCTGATACTTTCTCCTGGGTCCATATTCTCAGAGACAATCATGAATTACCCCACCCACAACAGTGTTTCTATACTTTTAGAGCTAGAAATTAACCCTCACTCTCACACCTAATCATCATAGGAAAGATGCAATGGAAACAGACTCTAGAACTGGGATAGACCACAAGGGATGAAAGACGCTCAAACAACACTTCTTATCACCCTTCTTAAAATGAAGTCTCTTTCTCAAATCCTATCTTCTCCAGTTGGAGTCATCTTCAGAAACAATATGCCCCATATGGTATTAGCCACAGCAGAAGTCTTATCCACAATTGCAGAACCCATGTAGATTTGTATTCTGCCTACTTAGGCTGACTGTTCTTCAAGCCCTTCTCCAAATTGGCTCTTGCTCTAAACTTTTGTGCTTTCTGGAGACCTTGCTTTCCTATATAACTTATGCCTGCTCTATATTTCCTAAAAGATAAAATCTTTTTGTTTACTAATGAAACCAGATAAATGACTTTACATATTCTTTACACACTCTGAATTGCAATGGAGATAAAATGATTGCTAGTTTGTAAACCTCCCGGCATCACAGTTTGACCTTTGTTTGACCTGATTTTTGTCACTGTTTATTGTCCAAGGCTTCTTGTCATAGTTGGTTCAATTTTTCTAGCCCATACATTCATATAAGAGCCTCACACTGATGCACACCTACATAGTCATTTAAAACATGCCCATTTACTAAAGATACAGCGACAAGGTACAGAGGGTAGGCTACAGAAAACTTGAGTTGGCTTAAAAATCACATGTGGCTGAGAAGGAGCCATGGTGGGAGCAGGTGGGTATAGAAAAGGTAGGATAGGATACCACCTACAGCAAGAGAATGAAGAAAGATCACTTTGCATTTCTAGAGTTCCAACAAGACACAGACACATAGTACATCTGAGATATACTTAAAATTGCCTTCTTTGCAACTTTCAGCACTCTATGACTGATCTTATCATATATTTAACCTTACATCACTTTACTATTCTGGGTCCAAGTTGCTCTCAAAAGTTCTGCTGAACAGTATGAGACCAAAGAATAGTACCAGACATGCGACCTGATCCTTTATGTGCAGGAACAAGTTAAAGTACTAAAATAAGTGTATAAATGTTTAAAATGCAACCTGTTCTCTCAAGTTCTACACAGTCTATTAAAAAAATTCCTAAAATATTTAAAACACCAACAACATAAAATCCAGGATGGTAGTTACTGGAACTAACAAAAGCAGCAATGACAACAAAAAACTTTGATAATTATGCTACAGTATGGATTGCAGAGAAACTGCTAATTGTGGAATTATCCAAATTGTGGAATAACAAAGAGTGTAGTAGTTGGAAGTTTCAGGTGCTTAAGTCACAAATCCTTAACTTCCCCTTGTTCATCACTGAGTAATCTACACAAACACTCTGTGATTGTTCATTATGATATGACACTTTGACTTAATTAAGAACCATCTGACAGATGAATCAAACTCAGGAGTTCCAGTGGATAAGTGACATGTAGGACTGAAATGGAGGAGGGAAGAGCAACTCCAGATGTGGGTGGCCCCAACCAGTTAGCCCGTAGCCTTGAAAGAAGAAAAGGGAAAGGAGAAGAATGTGTTTCATTGTCTTTTTCAGAAGAGCTCAGTTCTTTGCTATTGCCTTTGGATGTTCATTTCCAGTTCTTTCAAGCTTACAGCACAGACTCTTTAGCCCTCCAAGGCAGAGCCTTCGACTTTCTGTCACAGACTCCCACCAGACTTTGTAGTGAGCGTCAGGCTTTCACTTTCAGCTGGTTTTCCCAGCTCTCCGGTGCAGAGACAGCCATTTTGGGTTCTTCCACCCCGACCTCTACAGGTGGCCATTGTAAGCGTACCTTGTGAAGCCTTTATATAATCTGATGAGGACACGTTGCCTGAGTTTTGTTTTGTTTTATTGTTCCATTTGTTTTTTTGCTTTTGTGTAAAATAGGAATAAGGAGACTTCACCTGCACAGGTTCTCAGAGAATGTACAAATTAAGTTTCTAGCAGAAAATAAGTATTTAAAGCATGTTACCTGCCATACATTTTTTTTTTTTTTTTTTTGGCAATGGAATTGAATTCAGGAGCTTCTCACTGAGCTGCCTAGTCTTTTATATTTCATTTTGAGACAAAGACTCATTAAAATTTCCTAGGTGAGTCTTGAACTTGGAATACTTCTGCTTCAGCCCCCAATGGAGTTGAGATTACAGATGAGCACCACCCCACCTGGCTTCGTTACATCTTTAATAAGTGTATCATAAAGGCTAGAATCTAAATAAGAGGCATTATGATAATTCATTATTGGTATGTGAAAATTATTTGTTGATGTCATATCCTCAGATTGTCGGATAAAGACTCTGAATTTTCCCGAGGGTATAACTCTAAGAGTGAATCGAGACTCCTGGATTTAAATTCTCTGCATGTTACCAGACATTTGCCAATTTCCAGGCATTATACTAAGAAATTTCACGCATGTAATTCCATTTAAGTTTCACAACAAGTCATGGGTCTATAAAATTACAGTTTTGTAAAAGAAAAAACAAAAACTAGCACTCAGGAAAATGAAGTGGTTTTTCTTTTCCAAGTAACGTATTTGGAATAGAGATTTGAACCTGGGCTTCTTTAGTAACAGGGCTTGTTGGACATGCAGAGTTCACACTAAGGACACAAGTAAGTGATAAACAAAGAATAAAAGTACACTGAAGGAAAAAATGGAAACAGAACTTCTTCTAATGAGAAGAGGGACAAGAGCTGGAGGGAGCCGAGAAGGGTAGGAGAGGAAGGGAAGGAAATAATGAAGACATGTTATGTATATGTACGCATTCCTCAGGATAAATGAAATCATTTCATATAGCAAAAATGCAGTGATAAAGCACAAAAATAATAAAAAAGAAAAAAAAAAGACATAAGGTCTATAATGAATTACCTTAAGAGAAAAAAAAAAAAAACTGTATACAACTTAGCAATATGAAGAAAACATGCTGCAAAACAGGGTTAATATAAAACTAGAAAATACATTTGTAAAAAAGGCTGCCTAAGTGCTGTGCTGTTAACACATATGAACAAGAGTGAAAGAAATTAGGAGAATGAGACTCTGCAATCATAGAAGGAGCAAAATTATCAGGAATAGTCTTCATATATAAAGGAAAACAATATTTATGGATAGGCCTACATTTGCTTAAAGGATTTTTTTTACAGTCACAGGTTTATTTGCATTAAGGAACAGAGCCTCGCAAATTGTTTTAGGGATAATGTGCTTACCATAAAGATGGGCATGTCTTGGAATGTATTTAGATTCTGAAGCACATACTTCTGCTTTCTTTTGTAGATCTGCCAAATTATGACCTCCACTCCTATACCATTGTTTTTATTTCACCTATATATTTAATTGGAAGGATCTCAGTTCAAACACAAGGCCTTTTTTGAAGAGCAAGGTCCTGGAAGTTTTCTGCAAACCTTTAAGTTGAGTGATCTCAACTGAGGCCAGTAATCACCCTTTTTTCTAGATAATTATATTTGTGTTGAGGAAGTCCAAGCTGCTAAGAGGATGTGACCATTTACAAAGCAGCAGTTATGTTTCATGAAAATCCTAACAGAAACCAGTGTATGAGGGGCAGGTTGTTACATCTCTTAAAGCTTCTGTGTGATGGAAAAAAGACATCTTACATCCAGGGAGTACATTGTGTCACATGCACAGAGACCACATTAAATATCATGCAATGGTTTCAGCAATGTGTGTCATCAAAAAAAAAAAAAAAAAGTAGACACAGACTAAAAGGTTTATTGCAGAAGTTGAATGAACATGAACGGTTGGTAATTATTGCCTAGCGCCCATAAAATATCAATTAAATAAGAACTAAATAGATTTCTCTTTGCAAAGTACAGTGGAAAATGCACACCATAGAAAGCCATACAAATCATGCTAGAATGAACTGCACGCTGATTTATGGTCACTAACTCATGATGGAAGACAGTGATAGGAGAAAAAAGTGATGTCAGGACAGTCAGACCTACCTCTTATAAAACCGATACTAGAAATTCTAAGAGCGTTAGATAGCATTTGCCTTTTTTGCAGTTTTCAATTTAGATAGAAGAAATAAAATACTTGTTCAATGAATAATTAGAACCCATTGTAAGAGGCCATTAATTTTTCCTCCTATTTCTAGATGTGCAAGTCGAAATACACAGTTGAAGAGGAGAAACAAGGAAACCTTTCCCTCAGTAACATATTTTATACAAGCCATTTGTCCACATGATCATCCTCAGTTTAGTGCAGCTAACCTACATTGCTTCACTTGTTAATAGTGTTCTTAAAGCCATGGTTTTTGTCCTAGTTTTCTCTGGTCCCTTGCAGTGGCTGAATGCCAGAACCTTTTACTTTCTCATGTGATGGTAGCTACTCATCCTGTGGAAATTCAAGGTCACTTCATGAGCTGTTTGGGACTGTCAGATATCCATCTTCAATCAAAGAAAGATTAAACTTAAACTAATGAAAAAACACAGTCCGTTAAGAGGTCCATCAATTCTGACTTGCTAAATTACCTTTTATTTGATATGCAATTACAAGTAAGCCACCTAAAAAGTACACCAAATTCAGGTGAAATTTATTTAATTTCAATCTTGTAAAAGTAAGAAATCTTACTCCTTAAGGAGTGCTTCAGTCAATAACGACAGTTCGTTTGCAAGGAGACTTTGAAATATACCAAAAACAGGCGGGCTGGCAGGTTGGTTTGTGCTGCAAGATATTCTGACAACCTGTCAAAGTTCCACTTTTCTCACATTCTACCAACTTCTCTTTTCTAAAGAAAGCATGAAATGTCAAAATGACAGGTGCCGAAGCACAGCAGCATCCAGCTTCTGGGCCTATTACCTTAGGAAGGGAAGAGTCGAAAAGTTGTGCAAGTGACATATGCTGAAGAGTGATATAATTTACCTGGTAAAAGAGTGGCTTGGCGGTGCTTGGGTTAACCCTTTGGAGCTGACTAATTGGAGCTACCTCGCTGACAGACTATTTTAGAGGCAGTTTAGCAACAAAAAACTATAGCGTTTGAGCAATAACTTCATTAATTGTGCTCCTATCTTCTTTAATATAGATGATTATCTGAGACTAATATGTTGAATGAAGTGAATATTGCATAGTAAAAGAAGATCTGAAGGTGAAATGTTCTTATTTCTAAGTGGAAAGATGGGGCATATAGCCAGATGAGAGATTAAAACATGGAAAACAATTGCAGTTATATTTGCATAAAGGTATGTGTGTTATGTGTGTGTGCATAAATAACTATTAGTTTTGATCTGATTAATTCGTATTAGTTGTAGAAAAATCCATGTAAATTAATGCCAACATTGAATTATAAAACACAGCTTAAAATTCGATTTTACTATGCTTACTCTCAGATCCTGTCTTATACAGATAAGACTAACTTATAGCTGTCAGCTATTTCTTTGAGAATAAAAACAGCAATTTCCCCTAAGTGATGAATGGTTCCTAATTGCGTTAAGAGTTGACATCATGTTGGTAAATAGACATTGTACTTGAGGACAATGGAAATAGGTAAACAGTAGTGTTGTGATCACACGCTTTAGAAAAAAAGAGAAATTGACATGGCGTCTAATAACCACCACCCCAAAACAAGGAAGGACTGGGAAGAAGGAAGAAGATATTATTTCCCAGAAAGAGGGCTTTATAAAGTTAAGGATGAGACTGGGTGATGCAGTTTGGATGTTATCCTCTGGAGGCTGTTCTGGGAGGAGCTATGGACCCTTTCAAGACAGGTGAAAGGGCCTTAGGTCATAGGGGATGCTGGCCTTAAAGTGAATTTTGACTTACTGGAGTGAGTTTTCAGGAATACAAGTTGTTACAAATCTTTGTACATGACTTTAAATTTGCTCGCAGCTTCATGGTTCAAGATGTGATACTTTTTCCCAATCCATTGTGTTATCCATTGTGGCCCTCTCTCACCAGTACCTGTGCCATTCTGTGTGGACCTTCAGTCTCTAAAACCACAAGGTGAACAAATGCTTTTCTTTGTATGTTTAGCCAGTGTCAGTTGTTTCCTTATAGAAATGCAAAAAAAAAAAAAAATAGTCTACTATATGTAGGATAAATTCTTCAGAGGAAATAAGAAAAAGTTAAATCTGGGTTTCTATGTTCTGGGAAAACACAAAACATAAGGGTAGAAATCTGCAAGTGTAATCCTACCTGTCCTTCGTGAAATAACATCGCACAGCATTTGGAAGAGCCAATACTGCAGATGAAGCATAGTGAGCTCAGACTGAGCTCTCAGCTTATGCTATACAAGATTTATCTATCTCCAGTCAGATGAAAGGACCTGAAGAATCTGCCTTTTTGTGTTACGAGAAATTAAATGCAATTATGTGTGTAAGCAGTAGTCATTCCATAATTATATCTTACAAACCCAGTTGTAAAGGACTCTCCTTCCTATGTCTTCAGAAGGAAATAAAAGAATACTGCATTAAATTAGAATGATAAATTAGATAAGCAAGTTTCTTAGCCTGGGGGGAGTTGGGACTCTATTACTAGGAGAGCAGAGGCTTTAATTAGCCAATCTGTTTACTGTATAACTCGAGAATCTTTATACTACTGTAGTTAAATGTACTTACAACTATCGGACAGGTAGTTAGCTGTGTGTGATGTTGCCAGTGAAGATTTACAATAGTGACCGCTAATGATTACTGAGCATTTATTAATGGCCATGCAATGCTTTAAGAATAAAAGGCTACATGTATTTTTTAGACTTAACACACTTACAATCATGTGGGTTGTTATCACTTTTACCCCTACTTGACAGAAATGGAGGATGTTTTTAGAGTTACTTGTTAAGAAGCGTCAGGTGCCATGAATCATGGACAGTCTGATTGGAAAGCTGGTGTTCCAAGCCACTTTTTTATACTGCTTTTTGTATTAGGGAAGAAATATAAAGGCATAAGAGGGGTATAAAGTGATGGAGATTTTAAAGAAGATTATCATAAGCTCATGCCATGGTTAGTATCCCTTTTGTGTAAAAATTTATGAAAGATCCTGATCTATATTAATTTTTCTCTTGAGATTTTCTATGTTTTAACTAGATAATATTTACTCCTGACAATATCTAACTGGTGAAAATTCAGGAATCATAAGAGGTTTTAAAAAAAGTAGTAAAAGTGATGACAAAAGGTTAAATTTTATTCTCTCATCCCAGTCCAGAAAAACTTTGGAAGATATTATGCTTGCCCCAAAGTTTTTATGTTTAAAGCAAATCAACTTTCACACACTTCACTTTTATGCCGTACTTCTGATGTAGTGTAAGTGAGGAAGAATTCAGGACAAGACTTCACATTTCAGAGTAATGTAATACCTAGGTGAATGGGATGGTGCAGAAAGAGGCCTCTGGCCCCGTAAAAACTACAGAAGTTGACTACAACTTTGGCTACAACTATTACAATAGAATGTGTTCTCTTTTTATTTTCTGGTTCTGAGAACATTAAGCATGATTTGACCTGGACCTGCTGGAGGCCACCACATGCGGGCTCAGGGTGAAGTCTCTCTTCCAAGACACAAAGCTAAGAGATATCTTCATCATGTTACTTGATCTTTTGGGTCAAATCTGGAGTTAGTTACACTCCATTGCTTCTCCTTCAGAAACTTCAGGGTTTTGTTCATTTTCTGTTTCCATTTGCAATTTCAAGTATCCTAAACTCAAAATATTACACTTTGTCCTCAGAATGCAATGGACTACCCACCTGCACACTACACTTCCCATGGTGCTTTGCTAGCAGGTGTCTGTTTTAATTGCTACCAAAGAAAGAGACACAAATTAGACTGAAAGGTGAAGGGCAGTCAATGATAAGCTTTTCACTTCAATGAAAACAAGTAGTTACATAAACTCAAGTGTGAAAATTTGTAGGATTTCTAAGCAGTTTCTAATAATTTACCTGTTTTGAGCTACGTACACTGTAGTGATCATTCTCATGACTTCCACACATTTTTAAAAGCTATGACCAAAAGTGAAATTGATTAACAAGTGTGAGATATTGACAGATGATCTGAGCTTAAATTTTCCATTCATACCAATGGTTCTATAGTACCTAAGTTCTTGTATTGTACTGTACTCTGCTTTGAAGACCTAGAGAGGTTAATAATTTGTTCATATTGAACACGAATATTGTATTTCCTACCAGAAGTAATCTAAGAAAAATACCTTCAAAAATGATAATGAAAGATAATACATTTTTAATAGCTCAGGGTAAAGGAAGCACCTATATCCCTGCAGGGAAGAAAATAAGATATTAATGTTCCCAAACATTGAAAATCAGACAACTATTTACATTATTATTGAAGAAGCCTAAACAAAGCACATGAGTTTCTGTAATACAATAACATTTAGCCAGTCATAGACAGCAAAGTTGTTTAGCTAATTTTGATTGCAGTCAGTAAAGAGCTTTCAGGGAGAAAATGTCAAGAATGTGAATGTCAAAGTTATGATGAGAAAACTAAAGAATTTCTGTGGTTATCTGAAATACAGACTATCATTTTATAGCTGGATGACTCAGCCACCTACGAGATAGAGAACCAGTGGAATTCTTATATGCAACTTGTTACCTGAAAGCCAGGCCACTGTTTATGAAAAACAAGGGACTCTGAGAATTGGAATTAAAATATTTATGGGAATTCAGGTGAACGTGTGTACCGTGATCTTCTCAGTTCCATTGACCTTCCATTAGTGGTGGATGAAATACCACCACATCTTCTGTTTCAGGAGATGATACATCCCTCACTTGAGTATTTAGAATAACACAACCTAGTAGAAAATTCCGTCAAGAGGATAATAGGTATTTTTAAGCATTCAATCCACTACTCAACTTTAGTTTCAGATCCTCGACTTGGAACAGATTCTAGAATGTTGAACAACATGCATTCAAAGATTCATCCAGAGAAATCTAAATTATTCATCAAATGTATTTCAGCACTTTAAAATATGTGATAAATGTATAGCTTGTTAAAAATACAGTGGATGCTCATAATTAAAAAAAAATAAGTAAATGACATGTTGCATTAATTCCCTTCAAAATATTCCCACTTGATCATTCTTGCCACTGTGTGAAGCAGGTTTGGAAGGCTTCTTTTGCTAAATCTTTAGTTGCAATGCGATGACTGCCTGGATGTCCTGAATCAATTTAAAGCATTTCCCCTCATTGTCAGTTTAATTCTGTGGGAAAGACACAAGTCATATCTTAAAGTGGATAAAGAGCTACATTACAGTGCTTGATGAGCATACTGTTCCCTTGGATGGCTCTCAGAAATGGCATCCACTGTACTTTTTTTTATCACATTTTAGAAAGATACTCCTGAAAGAGAACTTCCAGAATTGCTTCAAACAGTGGCATGGATGATAGAATATGTGTATTTAAAGTTAGTTGCAATATTTTGATAGGGATTAATAATGATGTCTTTTACTGCACTAAAATAGTTTAAGTATTCACCGTATTTTTTGATTAACCCATATATGACATATACAGATAGATATAGATTCCAAACATGTTAGGCTGGAATTTCTTGGAACTCGTTGATAATTAAATATATACAGGACTGGAGATTGTGAAGTCAAGTGTTTGGTATGAATAGCCACCCCATGATGTTTGTTTTCCTGGTTGGCAGAATGACGCACGGTATTAGTCTTAAGCTTCATTATGACATGCGCTAAAAATCCAACAATTTAGGAAAACAAGAGTTCTGGATTAATCTTACATTCTGCTAACCTGCCCTTCATTATATTCCCTGAAGGTGTTTCAAAGAAAACAAAGTCTTCAACAGCACACTGATAATTAGAGTTGTTACCAATGCTGTTTTAAGGATTTCTACAATGACCATCTTCTACTGCACTGGATAACAATCACACCATCTTTTACTGCTTTTCCTCTTTGGTCAGTATGTTCATCAGCTTTCTGTTACTGTGGCAAAAGTAAATCACTATCATAATCATCGCCATTGTCAGTACCACTGTTATTAGGATCATTTATCCTCAGCGTAGGGCTATATTTATGTTGAAGTACCTCAGGTCACTGGTGGATGTAGGGAAGTTTTAAGTCAGTTGAAAAGAGAAGATAATCAGAAAACAATAAGAGACCCAAGTCAAGAATTCTGTAGACCATGCTTTCCTGATTTAAAATGGAAGATACACAAATGTATGCATACTGGAAGTCCCTTGTTCTCTGAAGCAAATTTTATTGGGCTTATTCACTGAATGCTGTCAGCTTATTAAGCATGGACAAAGGTCACAGCTTCAGTTAAAATAATCATTGATGATAGTAATATCAAGGCCCCACCTCACTAAATATTTCTTATCCTAATATTAACGTAAGCAATTTCATCGAGGGGCTCCTATATAGTCATAGGCAGCACAGGATATGTTATTTATGCTTTAACTTGATTAAAAATAAATTCTTCCTAGAGGGGTTCTTTCTACTCAATGATTAAGTGCCAGGGATCACTTTTTGTTTCTATTAAAATTGTATAAATTCAAAGAAATTATGTGTATATAGACATAGAACAACTCTTGCTGAAATGGAAATTGAGAAGCATGATATTTCCTTAAATTTTATGAATTTATTTCAACTGAAATGTAACACATAAATATTCTTAGATCTTTTGGGAATTATAGCACTGCCTGAAAACCACCGTTAAAGAGTGAGTTTAAAACTTTCCAGTTGCTTCATTCAAATATAAAATTCACTTATATTATAAAATAAAATGCTTAGAAAGGTGCACAATTTCTTTTATCAATTAGGCTTTTGAGGCCTTACAGCAGGTCTAGAATTTTAACTAATGCATTATAATATGCAACACTCAGTATTAATCATCATTATCCTAATATGTATAAAGGGCTGTTTTTATTAATTACTCTAAAACAGATAATAAAAAGAAAGGAGTCTATCCCAGTCCTAGAAAATGTACAAAAACAAAACAAAAAGATTACAATGGGACACTCACATACAGCGTCTGTGTCATGCCAAATCAGTCAGCTGAGAAAAGAATAATTCACCCAGGAAGTTCATTGTTTGAAGGACACAATGCCAATTAACTAAGTTGACACAATGCAATTAACAAGTTTGACTTATTTTTTAAATGAATTGACTGCCTTTGCTTCTTGTTTCAGTGCCATGTAGATAAAGCAGCAGATAACAGTAGCAATATTGAATTGAGAGGTTAAGTGATTTAATTTTGGAGACATTACTATTAGAGAGGCCACATTTAATAAATCAATGCATTTAAGATGCTTGGAGATCTATGGATTAAAGATTACTCTGCTTGTGGAGTGCCTAGTAATCATTATACATTGCAGACCCAGGCACAAGAGAAGGACTTGTCTTTCTTAGCTGTCAATAATGCTATGCATCTCCGGGTGGCCCTAAACCTCTTCTCCACCCAACTCTCACTGGCTTCCTTCAAACAGAAAACATTCACTTCTCCACAGTAATAGATCAAATCTTGTACTTCCCTGCTTCAGCTTTAATTACAGGCGCTTGACAAGTATAGTTTAAAATATCAATACCATAGTTATAGTAAGCAAAGCACAAGTCATTCATTATTTGAGCCCAGGACAACATTGTACTTTAAATTATTTTTTTTCCCAAGCAAGCTAAATCACTTGAATGGATAAAGGAGAAATAATTTCAGATACTATTCCTAAGCAGAAAGTCCAATGTCAAAGCAGACCTCCTGGCCCTATAGGCAATTGCTATGCATTGCTTGTTAATTGTAACTTGCTGGCTTGTATATTGCACTAATCTCAGTGCATGATATGACACTTGTATAGAAATGGTGAGAGGGAAACTTGTTTAAGGCAGCAGCAATATCACACTAATACTAATAGTGCAAATATAACAATAATGCTATTTCTTTTCAAGGACAAATTTTTAGCTATTATTATCCATTATGTCAATCAATGAATTTTAATAGTCATTTTCCATAATGAATTCTACTGGAAAATGAAATGAGCATTTATTTGAATGAAATATTAGAAGTAACTCTCAGTTATTAGAATCCATCAAAGTATGGAATGAAAGGTATGGGTAGGTGCTTAGAAATTCTTTAGTCCAAATATTTGTTAAAATAAACAAACAAAATTATGAAGTCTAGAACATGCTGAAGGCTACAATCTCATCAGGGATGAAGTTAAATCTAATATTTCTTTTTCCAGTGTAACTGTAGGATTCTTTAGAGTTATTTTAAAATATCAGGAATTTCATACTAGAAAGAACTTTGATTTTTTGCTCAGACTGTGACTGTGCTGTATCACACTCTGGGGTAAATCATAAGGAAAGGCATTCAAAGCATTGTTCTATCACACCCTGGCCAACCAAAATCAATCCCAGCTTCCCAGTCTGGGATTAGGTTCATCTCAGTTAACTAGAACTTCTCAAATCTATATACTTGATGGAAGCTCAGGAAATCAAGGGCCCATATCACCTGTTTTATTCATGGCTAATCTAGCCTGGTAGAGAGAAAGTCCTCAACAAAAAATGACTCAACGGAATGAAATCACCTGCAGATCTTGACTCCCATGCCAGAATCTTACTCTTACACGTTGTTGCCTGCTGAACATACACATGAGGTCACCCTGCGTACATGTCACCACCCTAGCTACCCCAGGGCATTAGATAACAGGTTTTCTTTTCTCTGATTCAGTAGAGAATATTCTTGTCCCTCAGAGAGAAAACTAGTATCCCTGGTGGGAGAAACACCATGGGAACAACCATGAGGGAATTACAATTTCAGTAAAGAAATCTTTGAAACCTATAAGTTTTTAAATGCAATCAGTAAGGTCTTCTGAGAAATAAATGTGCAGGACCTGCCTATTTTAGTATGATTTTTGATATGATATGAACTTTTAAGTTAGAGACTGGGATACTAATAATGGCAGATTCCATAGAGTGGGTTTATATAACCCTTACTATCTCTATCCATTGAGTGGATCAGGGTTGTTATGTCTCGTTGTCTCCACCATTTTGTTTTATTCGATTTCAAAGAAGCGCAATGATCCTACAAGACTACTACTATTTATTCCGTCCAAATATCATAAGGAACTTTCTGTTTTTTCTCTATGCTTATGAGGAAGTTGATGTTTAAGCTCCTTACAGATTCACACTGAAGGAGCTTTGGAAAAGAATGAGACTAAAATCTTCCAATTTAATATAATAAGAATGGTGTCTAATAATTGTGAAGCACTGTTTATCTTTCCCATACTCTGTAAGGTCGATCTGCTCAGAGTATTTCCATGTTTTGTTTTGTGGGACTGGAGATGAGGAAAGTAACTTGGCTAACGTCACTAAATGAATAACAAGAGAAAAAACCACATCCCTGGTTTCTGACTAAATCTGCAGTCCTTACTCTTCTTGGTTGGCATTTCTTCCACAAGACACCCCTCTGTATGCTAGAGGGTATAAGAGGTCACTGCATTAACGTGCTGTATTTGCTTGCATTGTGCATTTTTGCTTAGTCTTGAAAAGAAACACAATTTTGCATGAAAATAGATACTTTAGAAAGGAGTATACATCTTAGGAAACAAAATATATACAGCATCATTATTTGGGAGCCAGGCATGGTGACACATGCTGGTCATTCTAGTGCCTGGGAGCCTGACGCGGGAGAATGGCCAGTGGTCTCAAAAAAAAAAAAAAAAAAAAATCTAAAAAGAAAAGAGGCTTTAACTCAATGTGAAAACAATGACTTCAATCCTCAGTACAGAAAAAAAAAAAATCCCACAAAGTTCAATAAAATTTCAATGATCAGTTTTTGTATTTGAACCCAAGTTCATTTTCTGTCATGAGGCATGCCTCAGTGTGACCACACAAGAATTTCTAGCATCAAATTCCTCGCAAGGACAGAGGGTATGCTGCCCAACAGCACTCCACCGTGCTAAGTGTGGTCTTGGTTTTAGTCAGAAATACACAAACTTGAGAAAAGGCTGTACACAGCAAGAGGAGTTCTGACATAGAGGGTGAGGCTGGTCACAAAATAAATCTTATGTGAACCATGTTGAGCATGTTACTATATCGTCTTTCAAAATTGCAAATAACTTGGCATTAATAGATTAATGTGGTAAATATTTCTCTATTTCAATATGTCTCAGAGATTTTAGTTTACTACATTTACAGTGGATCCTCTCTAAAGTGTAACATGGAGTATTTCATCATACTTTGTTAAAGAAAAATTTTCCAATATTAGTTAAAACACTAAAAAAGACATTAGTCAAGATTGCATGATGGAAGCACCACAATAGGGAATTCAGATTGTATAAGTCTGATATAACAAATGCAGTTTGAGATACATAGTCAGAAAACAGATGGAGGAGGTTAGAAATAGAAAAATACTAAGAAGAGACATAGATATCAAGGGTGGGGAATTCTAAATGGACTTAGCAGGGTTATTGTTGCACATGAGCTATTGAGCAGAAGACAAAAAAAAAAAAAAAAAAAAGCCGAGGACTAATAGAAACAAGCTCACAGAGATCTGGGCCAAGTACAGTGATGGAGAGAGCCTTTCTCCACCAGCTGATGGACTGCCCCTTCGGTAGATCATACTTCTCTAACAACATTGCCACACAGCATATGTTGGAAGACCTGTCCTACTCTATTTTCTAAGTTTTGTTGTACCAGATAGATACTAGAAATTGTTCCACATTAATTCTGCTTACCAACCTATAGGGCAAGTGACTCTGTCTTAGGGACATAAAGTTATCTTGGGTTCAGACCATTAGGATTGTATAATTGGAGAATATAAAGAATGAATTAGGCCCACCTTTTGTTCCATTTGAGATTTCTTCTAGAACAAACTTTGTCTTCACTTATTCACTGAATAACTTTGGGTAGACCACTTAACCTTTCAGCCTTCAAATCCACATAGGAGTAATAAAATGGTTTAACTGAATGATCTCTGATGCCTTCTCCATCATAAAAAAAAAAAAATACCTATTAGGTCTTCTGTGCTTCTGTGTATGCTATTAAGGTTTTACAAAGAGTACATTAAATAATCGTTTTTTTATTATATGGGCTGGCTAGGGGAAAGGAAATTTAGAATGAATAGAAAGGCAGTTATCAACTTCTAACCTCTGATAAAATGCCTTCACATTGATTGTAAAGAAATCTTTCCCTGCAGAAAACCAGAAGCTTTAAAATCAAAACAATTTGAAGGGAGGGATATAAGACTCGTGTATAAGTACAAATTCTAAATATATTATAGATAAAGAAAATCCACATTTTTCCAAAAAGGCTGCTTCTGTGCGCTGGATCCCCAATCCACTGGTGTTAATTCATTGCAATAAAAGAGGATATCGACAGGAAAATTCCTGCTTAAATAGAGGTGTAGGTATTTAACTAAAGAAATTAAATTTGCCACGCAAACTTATTTGAAGGAGAGCAAGTCGTGAGTAAATTTCCCCTTTTGTCTTCAAATTTATAAATTCAACATTTCACATTCAGAGGTAAAGTCCTTAATATATATATATATATATATATATATATATATATATATATATTATTCAAATCGAATAAAAGTGGAGAAAATCATTCACATATTTACTTCATGTGTCTAAAAGAGTACAGTTTCAGACCGATATAGTTTTTAACTGAAAAACAAGCTTTGAGGAATATTTGAAAATATATTCCTTTCCTTCTTTTTGGTAAAAGTATTACAATTTTATAACCATTTTGTAGTAAAGCCCACGGTCACAGCTAGAAGTCATCAATTGGTGTCATTTGATCTGTCTCATTTTCCAAAGATGAGCACAGAGTATCCGAGGGATAGGGGTTCCGAACGGTGGGAATGGGTATGTGTATTGGGAGTAGGATCAGGTCAATAACCACAGCTTGAAGATTCTGGGTGCAATTGTTTTTCACTCACCCAAACCAATACGGAACCAGGCAAAGGATTCTTATAGGGCAGAACACAGGGTTCACTTGTGGAATCAGCGTGCATTTGTCCCGTGGAATTTGTTATCTCCAATTGTGTTCCTGTTATGGGATTTGTTGTCCTGTTTTCTGACTCTGCACTTGATTTGCAATTCTGGGCCATAGCAATATGCTTCCCCAGAGTACTGAACAGTGGTCAGTGAATTTAATCTCTCACACTGTGATGTGTGAGCTAAATTGTTACAGCTCCACCTAGTGGACAAATTCACACAGAGGGGGATTGCAAAGGACAAACCCGTCCACTTGAGGAATTTGCAGGCTGCAGGCTGGTTTACTTCTCCGAGAGGTTGAAGCTATCAAAAGTTGTCCTGACAATTGACTGTAAACACTGCTATGGAGAAATGAAAGTATAATTATTAGACGAAAAAAAGCCATCACGTTTCTCATTACTTCAAGGAGCTCTAGAGATTTTTATAGCTTTCAGAGGATGCTGTCAGTTATGAAGGGAGAGAATGTCAGAAGATGGAATTAATACAACTCACAAATGTAAATGAATTTTGGGAAGGTTTTAAAAAGTGTGCACACACACAGGTGCTCAGGCTTTGGTGTGTGACTTGCCCCCAAGATTCCTTAAGGCCTAAATTCTAAATGACGCCTTCAGTCTTTGGCTATAGTTAGCTTCAGTAGCCTATCTGTGCTGCAAAACTTGTACCAAGCGCTTTGTGCTCCGTGGTTCAGAAGCCCTTGTTAGTTTACATCCCCAGTCTGCCTTCTCCTATCTTTCTAAGAGGCATGACCAGAAGCCAAAGGGTTGAATTAACCATACATGATCCCTTGAAAGCAGAAGCTTCAATGTCTCTAGGAAATATGAACCTCAAAGCACAAGGGTTACCCATGTGTATGTGTAGGAGGGACAGTTTAAATAATGAACGGTGTCTTAAGATCACTGCCAACATGATCCCTTTCCTCTCTCCCCACCACACTTGCTTTACCTTAGGGTTTCATTATCAAGAAGAAGCCAAGCTGCTTCCACTGTAGTTCTCTGCCCTCAGCACTAGCATCTCTGGACCACACAGCTCCATGCTAAGTACAACCACCTTCTGTGAAGCACAGCAATGCCGCAGTGGCTAATTTTCTTTTATTCCAATCAAGTTTATTTTTCTCTTGTATCCACATCTACATGGTATATTCAGGAAGCTTTCGCACTGGTATCAATTTTAAGAATGTCCTTGACATTAATGGTTTCTATATTTGAGACACAGCCTTTTGTGAAGATAGTGTATAGTGTTCTGAGGCTGAGTTGGCAGAAATGGTGCAGATTGCCAGGTAAATGACACCTGGATGGAAGCACACATGAAGTGCATGCATTTTGAGTTGAATTTAGAAAGTAGTTCGTGGTTTAATAGATGAGATTTACATGGCCTTTGAGACAGTTGGTTGGGCCAAGTGAGATCCCTAGGGAAAAACGTCCTCTCATTTCATTCTAAAGATGCTGGGGCTGGTGAGTTGCAGCTGAGTTCAAGGCACTTTTGACCCAAACTTCTGTGTGATCCTAAATAAATTACCTAAAAACTATGAGACTTAAATTCTCTGTCTGCAAACTGGGGACTGTAAAGATAATATGCAACTCATAATTCTTCAGGAAATAATAAGAGAAGCTCTGAGAAGTCCTTAGTGCCATGTTAGGCAATGTATGGCAAACATTTGATAAGTTCCAAAAATAGGTGGATGCCATATGGAGGAGTGGATCTCTTTCTGTTTTGCTTTTCTTTCTTTCTTCCTTTCTTTTTCTTTCTTTCTTTCTTTCTTTCTTTCTTTCTTTCTTTCTTTCTTTGATCAAGAAAAATGCTTTTATCAAAGATTGCACTTAAAAAAGGTGAGGGAATAGTGGCAATGGTAATTGACCAAGGATTATGAATCATTCAACTAATTAGGCGATATTTTGAACAACTTTTTTTTGTAAGCAAATCTGTGCATGTGACAAGAGCTTAAGAAATTAATATTTAGGCAAGGATGAACAAAACTTTGTATTAGGGGATAAGAGTAGTTGGAAAACCACAGCTTATATGTTACCTTCAATAGTACTGTAAAGTGAAAAAAGTATACACAACAAATTTTTAAATTGCATCACCCAGAAATTTCAGAAGAAGCTAATATAATTCCTTGGGGACATATATGAATATGTGTTTCTAAGCAAGGGATACAGCTGACAGAAACACTGGGATAAATGAGCTCATTTGGGGTGGCAGGAATATGCTACAAGTGTTAAATTTGGAGTGAGCAGAGTTAGACGGAATATTAGAAAGAAGACCAAAGTGTATTTTGGGTGATATTAAAACACACCCAAAATACACACATTAAAACACAGTCATGTGTCCTGTGGAGATAGCTTAAAACATTGATAACTGAGTTCATTTGACCCTGAACTCCGGTACGCAGCACCTGCTTTAGTAAACTGTTGTATCATAGGTGTGGAATACCCTCCCAAACTCATGTTCATTCAGAGGTGAGACTTCTGAAGATGATTAGATCACAAGGAAGTAGATCAAACCACGGTAGATCAATAGATCAAACCACGGATGGACCCATAACTGAGCGTGCTGTTGGGAGTTAAGTCATGGTTAGAAGAGGCGCTTCAGTGAGTGTGTGAGTTGTGAGGATACATCTGAGTTCCGGGGTTCTCTCTGCACTCTCTGCTTCTAGACAACATGTGCGCCACTATTTTCTGCTCGGTCTTTCTACTATGCCTTCCTGCCTTAGAGTATCTTGCCTACGCACTGAGTCCTCTAACCACTGTGAGTTGCCATAAACTCTTCCTCTTTCAAGGTGTGGCTGTCATGAATTTAGTTCCAGAAATAAGAACTTGAATGAGACATAAAGCAAATATTATTAGGTATAAAAGAAAACCCTTCCATTTGGTCAATCTGGCAGGCAGAATAATGACCACCCAAAAGACCCTCACATTGTAACCTTCAGAACTCATTCATATATTGCACTGCATCACAGAGGGGAAATATGATTGTGGTACTAGGAAGAGGGAAAAAAAAGTTTTGCTAAATAACGCTAGCAAGTATTCGAATATCTGGAAAACCGGTGCCAAAGGATTGCTCAACTCAAAGTTGCACAGATTTTCTATTTCTAAAACTATGCAACATCGTCAGTAAAAAAGGACGTGTTCATAGATTCGTGTTGTTTTAAGCTCAATTTATGGCATAAACAATAGCAGCAGTACACATATCATATAGCCAGCATGTCTACTTCAGGAAGGGTAAACGCCAGAAAGTCATGCTATTGAGTTATTAACAGATAGGGGGCATTTACTAGTAAAGGAAGCAGAATTGGAGTAGAGATGATCTACTGCATAACCGTAAGTGGTCAGATAGGTTGTACATCCTTATTTATTCCTTTGGAGGTCCCTGGGGATAGGCTTTCTCAGACAAGTGCACTGTTTGCTCTTTAGAGTGATCCTTGAGCTAAAATACCAGGTAGATAATCTGACAAAGTGCAACCAGAAAAGTTGACTTATAGGCAGGGAAGTAGAAGGTTACAGCAAAAAAGTGCAGAGAATATGCAAACGGTGAGGATATGAAAATGTAGGGCAAGGAGAGAGCTAAATGAAACAAAGTTTGCAGAATAGATGTGTATCCTTTCAGAAGAAAGTGTTCAACCCCTGTGCATATAGACTTGGTAAGGAAAAAAACAGCAAGTTTATAAGTAAGTCACTGGGTAGAGTCAATCACAAGAGGGAGCAGCTCTAAAACTGCACCTCAGGGGATAACATACGAGCTTCTTTACTGAAAATCTCAGTGATTTCTCCTCTCAAAGCTTAACTAGATTATTTTGCAAAATAGAAATAATCAGAAGATCTATGTCAGAGTTAGTGTGAAAGTTAGAGCTCAAGCAAGGAACACCGAGTCTAGCACATGATTATCTTTTATTGTTGGTAGCTCGCTAACAAACTACCACAAATCTACTTACAAAAAGTGATTCATGGATCAGATTCAATTTGCATTTTCATAGCTTTTTACAGCTCTACAGCCCTCTCCAATTGGAACAATGTTTTTTAAACTTTAGCACTGAGGGCCTTGCTAAAACAGATGGTTGAGCCTCACTGCTAGGATGAGGAAGAAGTAAATATTGGTCTTTCTAAGAAGGATCTGGTTCTTACCTTCAGTTTAAGATGGTGAGAAAAAAAGATGGTGTAAAAGATGGTTTTCTCTCTTATTGGGTACCATACAGAGAGAGAGACACCAGTGTCCATGTTACTTCTCCTAGTCAATCAGTTTATGGGAAGTAATAGTAATGTTTCCAGGCTAAACAATTTAAGAGCCAATGCCAACGCTCAAATATCAGTCTTTGCAGTTCAGTGCCAAGGAAGCACACATAGAGATAACTTGTCCATGTTGAGTAGATACCACATGACGTCATGAGTTCTAAGTAGGAAAGTAGAGTCCATGTACTGGGCCAAATAAACATGGAGCTGAATAAGAATTAAGCTGATATTGTATGTAAGGTCTATTTGATTTCTCAGGATAATTTAGTATCTGTGAAAACACATTGTGTCTTAGGATTCCTAAGTGGCCCTGGGTAGGCTTGACTGACCTAGATGTTTATAAGGTGATAATTTACCAAGAGTTAAACCACGTTTCTTCATTTAATGGGTCAAGAGAGTGATATTAATCTAAGTCTTCCTCTCAATTGAGTGCTTTGTTTTTCTCTTGGGAAATTTTTGGGATAGTCTGCATAGAGAATGGAGAACTGTTTGGTAAAGAAAGTACAGACTTCATGGCCTTGGAGCGATGTTGAGAATGTATGAATCTGAATTCAATAGCAACCAGACTCACAATGCCTCTCAATGTCCTTGGTGTCATCCTACTCAAACTGCCTGATCAAAACACCATGTACGAGCTGAACCAAACAACAGAAATTAATGTTCTCACAGTTATAGAAACTTTGTCAGCTGGTTGGGGTGTGGTGAGATTCCTCTTTCTGAGTTCCCAATAGTATGTTCACACTATGCTCACAGGGCCAGTGGAGGAGGAGAGAGACAGAGCCAGAGCCAGAGACACAGAGTAAAAGAGACAGAGAAAGTGAGAGAAAAACAGAGAGAAAGAGAGAGAGAGAGAGACAGAGAGAGAGAGAGACAGAGAGAGAGAGAGAGAGACAGAGAGACACACAGAGAGAGAGAGAGAGAGAGAGAGAGAGAGAGAGAGAGAGAGAGAAAGTGGGAGAGAGAGAGACAGAGAGGGAGAAGAGTGAGAAGAAACAAGGAGAGGAAGAGATACAGATAGAGAGAGAGACAGACAGACACCCTGGAGTCCTTTTCAAAGGCCCCACTGTCCCAAAGTTATCAAAACATCATTTCCTAATAGCGTCATATCATAGGCAGTAGGACTTCAACATATGAATTGGCATAACTCAAATCATAGTATCTTCCATTTCTATCATAACCATCATGAGGAGTTCCTAATTTTCACTATCAAATAACCCTCAACAGAGTTGACCAGATGTGCCTCCTACCTACTCAAGATTAATATCACACAAATGTGCAGTATGATTTCTGAGCTGATTTGAGGCACAAATGGCAGAAAAGTCCCTCAAGGATAAAAGCAGCTAATACAATGTCCATTTTTAAAATAAAGATAAACATTCCACATGTGTTGCAATAATTGATGAAACAGGGTGCTGGTCATTTAAAAAGACAGCACCTGGAATCTGGCTTTCTTTGAGCTAGTTTTCTGTATCCTGGACACACGCACTCATACACACACGCACACACACATACACAGTTCTTTGACCTTTAAGTCTCATAATATACTTCAATAAATAGAAAGCTAAAAATCCTAGCATGCATTTTTCACAGTCTTTAGAAGAGCTCTTTTTTCCTCCAAAGGGCTCCTGTTCAGTCTCTTCTCAAAACAAAAACAAACAAACAATGTCTGTAAATTTATTTCCCCCCAAGGAGCAGATGAAGGAAGACTCAGAGTCAAGACTAATCAAAATCCTTTTGTGTGGTGCTTTTCAATCTGCACCTTGCACGTTTCCCTTCCCCTTTTCCATAATGCCAAGTCTCCTTTCTCCTCTAGATTGTAATTTGCTTGAGGGCAGAGGCTGTGCTTCCCTTTGTTGAGCACAAGTATTCTGAGAGAGCCTGCAGTATTGTGAGCACTCAATAAGTTTTGTTGATGATAGTGATGTTTCTGAAAATGTCTGGGAGAAGAGCAGACAGCTCTGGCCTGCCCTGGCTCTCACTTGCTTATCCTAAAATACCTTCTTTCTTTCTATAAACAATGATGCATCCAGGCTGTGTATAGACAGCGAAGAGAGTCAGAAAAAGCAATTCACTTTTCCAGTGCCCTTATGTGACTCCTTCAATGCCTTAGGAATCTGCTTGAGGATTTATTTTAAGCATACAGGCTATGCAGTTTCTCAGCTACACAAGCACACGATCTGATTCCACTCCCTCCTCCTCAATACTCACTTCCTTAATGCTTAAACTGTGCCCTTGCGACTTTTCTGTTAGTTAAGAGATGTACAACATAGGGGCAGAAATCAATCTTAATTAAGGCGAACTCTGGAATTATGATCGAAGGAAGGTACATTAGCCCAGTGCTTCCACACCCCCATACACTGCTGTTATTGATGTTTGGACAGATGGGGAGAGTGAAACGGGAGTCAATACTTCGATCTACTGTGTTCTCTAAGGATCTGAATTTTTAACGCGGCCATAATGAGTGCCGGTGGTGTTTAATAAATACACAGCAGACCCTAAGAGTGGCCCTGTGTGTAAAAGACACACCCAAAAAACCCCTGGTGCTTCTGGATGGTAGGAGAAATAGGTTCAGCCCGGTGGAACCAAGAGATAAGAATGGTTTTCCTCCTGTGACTTCAAGGTGATCACTGTTACTAACTTTAGATTGTTCTCTGAAGAATGAATGTAATCCCATAAAATTATTCATGATGAGATGCTATTTCTCCTACTTAAATATAGTAGACTGATGTTGGATCATCTAAAATTCTTTCCTATCCTTTCCTAGGACAATTACTGGCCTACATGCTCATCTTAATAATTCTGTCTCAAGTCCCCTAATTTCTTATTATTGCTAATTGGCTTAAAAGAAACACGTGACCAAAGTGAACTAATCAAAATTTCTCTTTAGTGAAATTGTTATTAAAATTGAGGAAGTTTGGTTGCTTTTTTTAACATGATGAATGAAAAATGTATTTAATTTGATAAGAGAACCCAGGTTGTCATTCTGAGCTGTCTGTACCCTCTGTTTTTATTTAAGATGCAGAAAAACATGTCCAAAGAAAAACAGTTTAATCCAGATGTGTCCAGGGTAGTAAAGAAGAAGTAAAACACTTTTAAGGCTGAGAAAATGAATTATGGTACTGACAACCATTTGCCTAAGGTCTTCTTCCCCTCTCTAGTTTTCTGAAACACTCCCAGATTCTTTCCATGAATTTTTACTCCTGCCTAAGGTAGAGTGACTGATTATTGTTGATCACAGGTTCTAAAGCCCATTGCTTATTTTGTCAAATATCTGTTAAAATTTCAGCAATATTCTAGTCACTGTGCTATAAACCTGGACATCTGAGAAAAAAATATATTTTCTTCTTCAAGGGGATCACTGAAGAGTTCATAAAACATAGAGTAAAACTTTAATGAAATATTATACATGGAATGAACCCAAGTCCTAGAGGTAACTTGGAAAACTGCTAGGTTGAGAATTTTGGGAAATATTTGCAGAGTAAGTGAGGATCAGTTGTGTATGGTCAACAGAGGTTTTCTACTGATAAGGAAACTAAAGCCATTCTTGGTACAAGAAACAGAAGGTATAAACACACAAAAAAAATCTAAAAGGCTATTTTATAATTGACCAAAAATATAAAAGAAGGCAAGAAAAAAGGGATTTTTGCTGGCCCTGGTGTACAACATATCAACCAAAAGATAAAGGTGAAAGAAGAGGCATTAGAAGCTGTCCTATTTTAAAAAGCTTAGGCTTATATTTTCAGGGCATACGAACAATGTAAACAGCAATCGTTAGGAAATTATTGCCAATGACAGTACCTTCAGCCACGGAGGTATGCATTTAAAGATGGCCTCAGAATTTTCTAAATATCCAAATGCTTCTCAGGACAGTGTGCAGCTTGTTCTAACTCCCATGGTGAGCACTATCCGGCTGTACATCTATTACATGTGGATTTGGCAAAGCTTTGTCCTCTAATCTTGGCTTATGGTCAGCCTAAGAATACCCATTTATCTTTCCATTTCACTAAGCCTCAATAGGTCTCTGGAAAGGGAGGAATTCTGCAGGTAGGGAGTAACCTGGTTTGGCTTAGAGATAGTGAATCCATCTGTCCATGACAAACACTTTCTCAGTTTTCTCATATACCTTGATCATTCCAACAATAATGAACCTTTCAGGAGGAAGTTATTTTAGAGAGAGCTGTGGATCACAGAACACATACAGATCATCAACACCTTTTATTAATATTATAAACTATAAGAATGGTTAACTTTCCTTAGAGTCCTTATTATGTATCAGATAATATGCTAAATGCTAAATGATTTGTACATTTTTAACTTGCTATTTTCCAGATTCTTTCTGAGGTGAAAGAAGTCATTGACTCCATATTACAGATGAGAAGAATAAGAATTAGAAATCTTAATTAACTACACTGAATTCATACATTGAATAATTATTAGCGAGCACACATAATTTTTAATTTTAAAAGTTTGTACATATTGTTTTTATATTGCTAATGTAAGAAAACTACCTCACATGTTCTATTTATGTATTATTTTTTTAAAATCTAAAGATAGTAAAATACAACAAAACAAGACACAACAAAGTCAATTAAAATAATGCAGCAAAATTAGTACAGAACTTCAAAGCATAATATCAGGAAAAACCAATAGCTAATATAGAATATATTGTTATCTTCACAATAGTTGTCCATTCCATATTACTCAGCTATAAAAAGGGATGATCTTGAGGCCTTCATAGGCAAATGGAGACAACTTGAGTTTATCCTCATTAGTGAAATAAATAAGAATCATATTTATAAATATCACATTGTGTCTCTAGTGTAAAAAGTAATAAGAAAGGTAGGAATAATAAAATCCAAAATGTGTAATTGCTATCATAAACAAGAGAGGAAAAGAAAGTGCTCTAAAGGATGTAACCGCATGTATGTTTAAGGGTGTAGGATTGATAACCATATTGCTAAGTTTTTGTTGGATATTTGAACAGAACTGTTTGCAGTCTCACTGTTTAAATGTCTACTTTGTATGCTTCACTTTTGTAACTTGAAAACCTATTTCTAAGAGGACAATATGTAATTTATCAACCAGTGATTTCTTACTGTTTATTTTTTTGAAGTTATGCATAATTTCTCCCCTTTCTGTTTTTCTTTTCTTTAAAGAATAGTTGTCCATCTCATCAGTTATAGCAAAATCAAACCAAGAACAAAACACAAGAAAGCTAATCAAAACAAAATATTGAATAAAGCAAAACAATCAGAAAAAAGCGAAACAATGAAAACAGTATTTGACTCCTAAGACTACATACCAAGTTCTGTTTAATAGCTACCATTTCATAAGACCTATTCTTGGTGTTTATTGCTCCTAGCTCAATGAATGATAACAAATATACTATGACGCTAAACTACTGAGATCTCCATAGAAGATTTTTAAAAAGGATTTATGAGTAATAATTAGCATTTGTGGTGGGTAAAATGATGCTCATGGAAGTGTTTACATCTTAATTACCAGAATCTATGTGCACATTAGGACACACAGAAGAGGAGGATTAAGGTTCCACGTGAACTAACATCACTGTCAGATGGACTTTAAATCGTAGATTTTCCTGGGATATCTCAGTAGGTCCATTATAATCACCAGGATGCATAAAAATGAAAAGAGAAATCTAAGCAGACAACTAGAAAAATATAAGAATGAGAAGGATTTGGCTTAAGCTGTTGAACTTAGTAAGAGAAGAAGCAATGGGCCATGAACCAAGCAAGGTGATTGGTTTCTAGAAATTGAATGAAGCAAATAAATAAATAAGCAAACAAATTCTTCCCTAAAGACCCCAGAAAGGAGGGCACCCTTCTAAATCCTCAGGAAAATTCATGTCTGTTTCTTAGTATAGAGAATTTCAAGATAACAAATGTGTATTATTTTAAGTCCCAAAATTGTGATAATTTCCCCTGGCTACTACAGAACACCAATACGGCACTTTACGACTGTTTGCCTTTTAATTCTCACATAAGTTCCACACAGTAGACACTATTATTACCATTTATAAATTGGAGAATGGGGACTTTGATTCTTTAATTAACTTTTCCAGAGCTATACACCTAGTAAACAGGAGCTGGCTGTCTCCCAATTCACAAACTTCTTTGGGACTCAAGTCACATTATAGGTGACCGAATAATTCTATCATATTTCTGGCAGTCCTTTAGGTTGAGTTATAATTGAGTGTTTCAAAGCAATAAGTAATTCTCTAAATTCTTTAACTTTACTTGCAACAATTTCTCACATCGAACTATAGAACTACTGCTGTTCTTCAGAGATACACTAAGAGTAAGAAGAATTTAAAGATAAACGCCTATAATATTACAATTTATCCTTCCCCCAAACTTCAACATTTCAGCTAAAATAGCATGACATACTCCAGTGCTGCTTAGAAGAAGTAAAGGATTAGAGAAAATTCCTCCACAAGCTTACTCTGCTGTTACAACATGAGTCATCTCCTAGTGAACAAAAGAATTTCTAGCATTTTCTAAGTACCTGACTTATCCCACCTGAGTTATCCGAACAGAAGTGTGATTCTAGCAAGACAAGGTGCAATTTTGTATACCACAGAGTAATTTTTAAGGTGATAAATGACACAGGAAAAGCAATTAATAATTTTTCCAGTATCACTACATAGAATTTTTAGAAAGATACTAAGGTTGATCTAAGTACATCCTTTTCCTCAAAGAATAGCAGGCATATGGCCCTTTAGAAAACAAAAAGTGAATAAAACTAAACGCCATTAACGTATCTGTTTTTCAATAGGAGAGGCCAGATATTATTCTGCTTTAAAACTAGTATTCCTATTTATTCTATTAAATTGGTTTTCCATCTACCTCATTTATCCACTGAGCTACTCATTCATTCATTCATCCAACATCCATCTGAGAAGTGTAAGTTTTTCTAAACTAACACATAAAAGTCACTTCATTCTAATTTTGCAAATACAGTCGACATGAAATTAATAACTGCAGTACTGAGTTAAATGACAGTTGGAGTGCTTAGTAAACACTGTGGTTGTTACATGTAGAAATAGGAAGTCATCCATCAACAAATTAGAATATAAAGTGTCCTTTGAGTGACAGATCAAAATAGCAATGCCATGAGATTCCAACAGAAATGGGATTTGTACCAGAAGAGAATAATGACTTTATAAGTGGAATGTGAGTATGCTCACATGTCATTAAACTATCTGCACTTATGTGTGATTCTAACTGGGGTGATTTGAGCATGCTCCATGCGATTTCTCCCACTGAATAAAGGTATGACATTTGGCCATCAGGTTTCTGAGAAGGAAACAGTAGGCAAATTTGGAGTGTGAAATCGGAGTTCAAAGCAATAAACCCTCAGGGAGCTTGGGCTTATTTTCCTCCCACTGTCTTGTTTTCCTAGATTTAGTTAAGCAGTTATGGGGATTAGTTGGAGATGAAAGAAGAGCCGGGAAAAAGCCTTTAGTTCTGGGTCAGAACACCTAATAGTAAAGGAAGGGTAAAAATTCCCATCTTTTGGTTTCTTTACCCTGTTTTACTTTGCCTTAGTATCCGAGCAATAAAGGGAATAACATCTAGTAGCATTAGGATCCGCAGAAGTCAAATCAATTCTGTGGAGTTGGGGAACATGGCTCAAGAAAGTGGGGTCAGTCACTGCTCTATCATTTCTGCTGTTGCTTCCCATCACTTGCCCGTGGATATGACCACAGCTGCAAGAGGGCATGGGGGAACTGTTCTTACACTTCTATCTGTGGCCAAGAAGAGGGGACTAGGAGAAGTGAGAGAAAACAGTGATTTCTAAATGGAGACTCCTGGAAAAGCCACTCACCCACATCGCTATGAAACTCTGATCACAACTTCAAGAAGTCAGACTTGCATTAGAAGAGGAAAGGTTTTGAGAGCTAAAATGACAAACTCCTGTGTTCCAGAATCACTACCAAGTGATACACAGAGAAGATTGATAAGAATAACAGTGCAAATACTTTGCAAAATGAAGTTATTAAAATCATGGCCAACAGAAGGCCAAAGAGCCTGTGTCCTTAATCTAACTAAACTGAATCTCTAATGTAACAAAGCTATAAATGTCTCTATTGATTTAAGATCCAGTGTTTGATGACAAAATATTGAGTTTGTTTCAACCTTCAGCTTATAAAAACAAAATAATCTCAGTTCATGTAGAAAATATCAACAGAGCCAATGGTGACACAACAGAGATGTTACAAAGACTAAAAGAAACTATTATAATAAAAATCATTAGTAAGTAATGAAGATCGTTGCTTAGTACAATGGGAAAGTGACCCTTAAAATATGGAAATATAAGATATGAAAAAGAACTGCATGGATGCTATAGAACTCAAAAATGAGCTAAGTAAATGTAATAGAAAAATAGAGATGAAAGAAAAGACGTGAGTTGAAAAGTCAAATTGATAGAAATTATGTATCCAAACAACAGAGAGAAAACCACTGAATAGACAGAAATGAGACTCAGTGATCAGGAGAATAATATTCAAAAGGTCCAATGTTTGTATAATTGAAGTCCCAGAAGAGGAGAATACTTTTGAAATATATTTGACAAAAAACAGCAATAATAACTATGCATATTTATAGGGTTCAGCAAATGACAAGCAGGATAAATATAAAAATTCACTAATTACAAAGAGGGAAATGGCACAATGTAGAGAACAGGAAAACAAAACAAAATTCATGTATTTCCTAACAATAAACAGAATTTGACAAGAAATAGAACTTGAATAACTATATCTTTCCATAAGAAACCATGGCACTCTGAACAAAGTACTACCACCTTTTTAAAAAGGTAGAAGGAAAGGTGTCTTGATCCTGAAATCAATGCCTAGTAATAACATCTTAAAGGGATAAAGGTAAAATGAAAACATTCCAAAACAATGGGAAACCTAGAGAATCTTATCAAGCAGACCTACCTAAAGGCTTTGCTAAAAAATTTATCAGGTAGCAGGTACATAATGCCAAAAGGAAATTTTTAACTATAGTAATACAGAACAAATAAAGATGATAAATATCTAGATAAAGAGAATAGTCATTTTTTCCTAACTTCTTTGGATTTTGTTGAATAACTGAAAATTTAAAAATTTAAAAATTGACATGATTATAGAGGCATATAATATAACAAAATATAACATGCAGGAGGAAGAATAAAGATATATATATATATATATATATATATATATATATATATATATGTATATATATTAGTAAGACTGATATATTGAAATCAAATAATCTATGTATATTGTTAGCAGTTAAGTACAAATGTCATATTCATTCTATAGGGCAAAAACAACCGAAGTTATATGCATATCACTTACAATACAACATATTATTAACATGAACTATAAAACTTCAAAATAACTTAAAATAACACAAAAAGAGGAAAACAGTGGGACAAAAACAAACAAAAATGAGAGGAAATGGGCAGAAAATGAATAATATGATAGTAGCACCAAATAAGAACATACTACTCTAACAAATTTAACTGCCTTAAACACACCTACTAAAGGACAGCTATACACAAAGGAGTAAAAGAATTACATAGACCATCTATGTGCTTAATATAAGGGAATTATATAAAATTACAGAGGTAGGAAACAAGTGAAAAGTTGGAAATGTATGTACTAGTAGTGACTTTTAAAAGAAGAAATGATTATATTAATAGTGAGCCACAATCAGATACAAATGCAGACACTATATCACAATAAAACTTCCAATTACATATGCTACATTAATTTTATAGGTCAAAAAGCACATGGCATTCTTAAATGTTTATATACCTGACAGTATTAAAACCCAGGAGGCAAAACTGGAAAAAAAGCATTGCAGGAACAAACAAACAAATTCAATTGTAGTTGAAAATTATGACCTCTTTTCCCAGTTAAAAATTTTTATAAGTAAACAGAAAATGAGAAATGTATAGAACTGAGCAAAATCATCAAAATATGATCTAACTTTTAAGGAATATTTCACTAAGCAAGAGAAAATTTACACATTGTTTTCAAGTGCTCGTAGAACATTCTTCAATAAAAAAATGCTGGGTATAAAAAATTAAATGTTTTAACATTTAATATCATATAATGTATGTGTTTCAACCTTCATG